>NC_083351.1:80414575-81039575 GCF_030254825.1 Meriones unguiculatus | reverse complement strand
TCCACAGGCATCTCAGTCTCCAAGTGGGTTCTCTAGGAAGGGGAATAGGGGCTGTCTCTGACATGGACTCAGTGTCTGGCTCATTGATCACATTTCTCTGGGAGTGGTACATTCTTGCTAGGCCACAGAGGAAGACAATGCAGCCAGTCTGATTAGACCTGATAGGCTAGGTTCAGATAGTTGGGGAGGAGGACCTCTGCTATCAGTGGACTAGCATATAATCTTAGGATATATTTCCCACATATTCTTATATATGGAATTGAAAACATTTGTCAGATAGATATTGAGGGTAGAATGATGACTCTCAGAGGCTGAAGAAAGTACAGAGAGTAGACAAAGTGAGATCAATGGCTGCACACAGTTCCTCTTATACTGGGGATATGCTCTGTGTGGTGGTACAGAGAGGGATTATAGACTATATATTTAGAAATGCTACAAGAAGCATTTTGAAAGTTTTAACTTTCAGAAAATAGAAAGTATTTGAGAATGTAAAAGCTTAAAAATTTTAACATTCAAAGAAACTGAAAATAGAAAGCCATATCTTCTCATCTTCATCATCCAAAGTGGCCATATTTGTGGGCAAGAACAAATGCAGTACACATTACAGAAACATATAATCTTGCATAGCTAGATGCTCAAAAGTATGCTGATTAACTTCATGAGATAGTTAGTACTTATGCTTTGGTTGAATTTTTTTATGACACCACAGCTCTTGCCATCTGCTGAAAAAAAATGTGCTTTTGTACGTGGTAGGGCATCAAATTCAATACTTTCTAATTGTAGACTATCTAACATTTGCTTCACCTTCCTTAAGAGATTTTAGAAACTGCCTTATTTTCCTGATCACTAATTATCACTTTTTTTTTTATGAGTCATCGTTGCTCTTTTGGCTACACATAGTTAATGGCTGCTGAAAAAGAGATAGAGATGAACATAGATTGCATTTTGAAGTGAATGCAAATTTTATCTATGTTAACTCATGACTACAATCTTTAAACAAATAATTAATTCTGATGAACAGTTAACAGTGACCTTTTGTTAACATACTAAGCACCTCTCTCATACCCTCCCCCAATCCCCTGATAGGGGAGGACCACCTTCCCTTCTATGTGATCCTAGCCTATGAAGTCTCATCAAAGCTGGATGCATCATCTTCCTCTGTGTCCTGGCAAGCTGTATCCCTGCAAGAGGAGGTGATCAAAGAACTCAGCCACTGAGTTCATGTCAGAGACAGCCCTTGTACCCCTTACCAGGAAACCCACGTAGAAACTGAGCAGCCAATGGCTTCCTATGAACAGGGAGTCTAGGTCCTTTCCATGCATGGTTCTTAGTTGGAATATTGGTCTCTGCAGGACGTCCTGGGCCCAGGTTTTTAGCTCTCTTGATCTCCTTATGGAGTTCCTGTCCCTTCCATGTCTTCCTATCACCCTGTTCTTTCATAAGAATTCCGGCACTCTGCCCAAAGTTTGGCTATGACTCTAACTATCTCATTCCATATTCTGGTGGGTAGAGTCTTTTAGAGTCCTCTGTGGAAGGCTCCTGTCTGGTTCCTTGTGCTTTCCTACTTCTAATGTCTATCCTATTTGCCCTTCTGAATGAGGATTAAACATCTTCCCTAGGGTCCTCTTTGTTGTTTAGCTTCTACAGTACTGTAGATTTTAGTATGTTAAAGTCGAAGTTGATCAAAGACCTCAACATAAAACCAGACACACTAAATTTGTTAGAAAAAAGAATGAGGAAGAGTCTTGACCTCACTGGCACAGGAAACAACTTCCTGAACAGAACACCAATAGCACAGGCTCTAAGACCAACAATTAATAAATGGGAACACATGAAACTGAAAAGCTTCTGTAAAGCAAAGGACATAATCAAAAGAACAAAATGACAGCCTATAGACTGGTAAAGGATCTTCACCAACCCTAAATCTGACAGAAGGCCAATATCCAGAATATATAAAGAACTGAAGAATTTAAACATCAAAAGACCAAGTAATCCAATTTAAAAATGGGATAAGTAGCTAAACAGAGAATTCTCAACAGAGGAATATTGGATGACAAAGAAACACTTAAAGAAATGCTCAATGTCCTTAGTCATCACAGAAATGCAAATCAAAATGACCTCACACCCATCAGAATGGCTAGAGGACCCTAACTAAAACGCTCAATCCCCATCCTGAAAGGCAAAGAGGATGGACATCAGAAGAAGAAGAAAACAGGAAACAACCTAGGAACCTGACACAGAGGGCCTCTGAAAGACTCTGCCCTGCAGACTATCAAAGCAGGTGCTGAGCCTGATGGCCAACTGACGGGCAGAGTGAATGGAATTTTATGTAAGAAGTGGGAAATAGCAAGAGCTGGAGAGGACAGGAACTCCACAAGGAGAACAACAGAACAAGAAAATTTGAATACAGGGAACTTCCCAGAGACTCACACTCCAACCAAGGACTATTCATGGAGATAACCTAGAACCCCTGCACAGATGTAGCCCATGGCAGTTTAGTATCCAAGTGGGTTACATAGTGATGGGAAGAGGGACTGCCTCTGACATAAACTGATTGGCCTGTTCTTTGATCACCTCCCCCTGAGGGAGGAGCAGCCTTACCAGGCCACAGAAGAAGACAATGCAGCCATTCCTGATGTGATCTGATAGACTAAGATCAGAAGGAAGGAGAGGAGGACCTCCCCTATCAGTGGACTTGGGGAGGAGCATGCATGCAGAAAGGGGAGGAAGGGTGGGGTCGGGAGGGGAGGAGGGAGAGGCTTATGGGGGGGATACAAAATGAATAAAGTGTAGTTAATAATAATAATAAAAGTTAATAAATTGTAATAATCAAAAAATAAAGAAAATATTAAAAAAAAAACTCAAGGGATGATGCATGCTGGAGAGGATGTGGAGAAAGGGGACCTACCCACCATTACTATTGGGAAAATAACCTTGGAATAACTTTGGAAATCAATCTGGTGCTTTTACAAAAATAAGGAATAGTGCTACCTCAAGATCCAGCTATACCAGTTCTAGGCATATACCTAAAAGATGCCCCACCATTCAATAAGGACATTTGCTCAATTATATTCATAGCAGCTTTATTTGTAATAGCCAGAATCTGGAAACAACCTAGATGTCCCTCAATGGAAGAATTGATACCGAAAGTTTAGTATATTTAAACAGTGGAATTCTATTCAGCAATTAAAAACAAGGAAATCATGAAATTTTAGGCAAATGGTACAAAGTAAAAAAGACCATCCTGAGTAAGATAACCCAGAAGCAGAAAAACACATAGGATATATACTCACTTATAAGTGGATAATAACCATTCTTATTAATTGGCTGAAGGAACATTTGGGAGAGAATTTGTGGAAGAAAATTCCCATCATTGCCCAATATTTCACCATAACAGCTAATACTCATGTTGTTCCCATGCATTTTTTTTCCTGCTCTTTTCATTTAAAGTAAATGAATACTCCCTTATCTTCTCATATACATTAGTCTTTCTTTTTCTGATGATTTGTTCTTAAAATTTTATCTTCTCTCCTGTCTTGATTTTGTTGTGCACTGAATCAGTTCTGTCACTGCAAAAATCAGCACAATACCACTTCTCCTCTTAAATAAAAATTCTTATTTTCAGAGCTCTCTCTATTGAGTCATGAATGTCTCTAGTCCTCATCAGAAAAATTTTAAATTTTGGTTATTGTCTGTTTTCCCTCACAGTATTTACATCATGTCTTGAACCCAGTTCATGAAACCACACCACCGTCATTGATTTAACATTTCACATTCTCTGTCCCAGCACGGAGGATGTTGTAATTCTTCTGACTGCATAATATTGAAGCGTATCACTTACTCTCTCTTCTAAGTACACCATGCTGCCTTTACAGCAAACTGTTGAAAACAAGTATCCTACTGAAGTGCTTGTGTGTGTGTGTATGTCAGACAGAAAGATACTTGGTTGTTACTTACTATGTTTTCACAAGAGTTAATGTTCTGTAACACAAATATCATTCATTTGATTATAGTTAATATATAGTTTAAGACTGTATAAACTTTGACAATCCAAAATAATTAAATTGAAACTTAAAAATATTAAAAGGCCCTGGAAACAAAGTAACCAGAATACCAAGGGAGATTAAAATGATACACAGGAGGTCAGAAAAGAACATGAAGGCATATTTTAGATATTTAGAGTAGCATGGTGAAAAAATGCAAAAAAAAAAAAACCAAAAAAACAAAACACACACACACATACACAAGAACACAAAGGTGCTCATATATGTATATTGGATTATGGGGCTCCGACCAGAAACTCTAAGACAGGATGAAATGTGCATGAGTACTGCACTTGGGAATTAGTGACCCAGTTAACAATTCCTAAAGCATTCTGTGTGTAAATCAGCATTGAATCAATAACTAATTGCCGAGTAGTATTTTATTGTGTAAATGCACCAACATTTCTGTATCCAATTCTCAGTTGAGGAACATATGGGTTGTTTCCAGCTTCTGGCTATTACAAATAAAGCCTCTATGAACAAGGTGAAGCAAATGTTCTTATTTTATGTTTGAACATATTTTGGATATATACCTAGGAGTTGTATAGCTGGATCTAGAGATAGCACTATTCCTAATTTTCTGAGAAAGTGTCAGATTGATTTCCAAAGTGGTTGTACAAGTTTACATTCCCACTAGGATGGAGGAGGGTTCCCTTTTCTCCACATCCTTTTCAGCATGCATCATCTCCTGAGTTTTTTATCTAGTACTGTGAAGTCAACTAAAATTATGGACTATAAACAAAAGTATTTAAAATGAATTGTATACAAAATATAAATGATTGAGAAAAGAAGAGGTAGTTTATGTGTTAAATCACTTGTGCAAGTCTGACTATGTGATTGGATCTCAGGAACTATTTTAAAAGTACAGATACAGTGGCTCTTATCTTAATCACACCATTCCTAAAATCTTAGCCATTCTGGTGGGTGTCAGGTGAAATCTCAGGGTCGTTTTGATTTGCATCTCTCTGATAGCTAAGGATGTTGAGCATCTCTTTAAATGTTTCTCTGCCATTCTATATTCCTCTAGCTTTAATGATTATCACGAGCATTGTGCCTGCAAGAAGAAGACCAAAACTACACATAACATATTCTATTATTTGATATTTATTTTTACTCAGTTTCAGCTAACCATGTCAACATCACTACATAAATATTAAATGAAAAAAAAATTTCCAGAAATAATCAATTCATAGTTTTAAATTGTACGCCATTCTGATAGCCATGATCAAATCACACACCATCTTTGTCCTTTATCTAGTATATTCTCATGGCTGCTTCAGTCATTGGATGACAATTATGTGATTTAATGCCCCTAAGTCCTACAGTAGTTATGCAAGCAGTTTAAATATACACAAAAAAGTGTAATGGATTTGCCTAAATAAAAATTCAAGTTCACATGTTGTATATAAAGTATTATTTACATAAAGAAATAAATATGATTCATATAACTTTTTATTACAGAGCATTGTTATACTTATTCTATTCTTTATTACTTATTGTGGTTAATATCTCATTGTGCCTAACTTAAAAGATAAACTTCCTCATAGATACATAACAGTCAAGAAAAGAATAATATACACAATTTAATATTATTCATGGTTTCTGAGATCCATTGGGAATCCTCATATGTTAACGGAAAGGGAAGATTTTTGCACCACATTATTAATTCTATGAAATGTGGAATTAAATTATATGAAAGTGTAGATAACTAATTTAATTTTAGCATTAAAAGCAGATTAGTATTTTCTAGGTGTCAGCAAATGAGTTTTTACTGAAGGCTTTTGAAAATAATACTTCCATTTTATAGAGATAATCTCTAGTTAGTCTATTATTCTATTAAACAGTTTAATAGAAGTAATTGAATCTTACATTTTCATGTTCAATTAAAATTTATTGGTGTTAGACTATATTCTTAAAAGATCATTATTATATATTGTACAACATAGGCAAAGATCTTATATCAGCTTTGCTTTGAAAGGGTACTGAGTTTTAGAATATCAAGGAATCAAGAAAATTTTTGCCTGTGGGTCCACAGAGCTAAACAAAGACAGAGTCTATTTCAAAGGCATTATATTAAAATGATCACATTCAAGTAGCCATAAGAACTTCAAGACAAGTCAATGAAAAAAATACCCTTTCGTAGTCTGTTGGTTATGCTTACTTCTGTAGTTTCTGTTTTATTTCCTAGGTTCTCCCTCTCCGTGATTTCCTCCATCTGTGTTTTCTTTAATTTTTCCAATTATATGTTCAGATCTTGAACTGTTTTGTTGATTTCCTTCACCTCTCTGGCTGTATTTTCCTGTTTTCCTTCAATTCCTTCAGTTGTTCGTTTGAACATTGCTCTGTTTCTGTTACATCTTTCAGTGATTGTATCATTTCCTCTCTGAATGCCACAAACTGTTTAGCTGCATCTTCCCGTATTTCTTTATTGATGACCATAATCTGTTTTATTATATCTTCCCCTAATTCTTTATGCATTTTATTTGCTTCCTCAATTAACCTCTTCATAAACATAGATGTAAGGTCATCTTCTTGAATTTCACTTATGTTAGGGTGTCCAGGGTTACTTGCCCCTGGATAACTGGGTTCTGGGAATGCCATATTGCTTTGCCTTTTGTTGGTTGTGCTTTTTGGCTGGCCTCTTCCCATCTCTCTGTCTCAGGTGTTGTCTGTTAATTTCTGGTGCCTGCTAGGTCCTGGGAAGGGGAGAATCCACTTGGCGGGGTTCTGAAGTTCTCCTCTGCTTTTTGGTTATGGTCAACTGAATGGTGGTGCTTCTCAGGAATTGTCACAGTTCACTTGAGATGTATGGACCTGTGTGGTAACCTGTGTGGTGTTCAGGAAGGCTCTCCTCTCATCAGGAGAGGTCCTGGTGATGGCTGCCCTGCTGCTGGGTTTCTTGCTCTGAATTTAGTGAGCAACAGCTGTTGCTCTTAAGGTATAATTGTTGGGTGCAGCCCTTTTGAAAATCCACACATGTAGAAAAATGCAAATAGATCCATACTTATCACCCTGCACAAAACTAAAGTCCAAGTGGATCAAAGACCTCAACATAAAACCAGACACATTAAATCAGCTAGAAAAAAAAGTGGGGAATACCCCAGAACTCATTGGCACAGGACACAACTTCCTGAACAGAACACCAACAGCACAGGCTCTAAGAGCAACAATCAATAAATGGGACCTCATGAAATGAAAAAGCTTCTGTAAAGCAAAGGACACTGTCCTCAGAACAAAACAACAGCCTACAGATTTGGAAAGGATCTTCACCAACCCTGTATCTGACAGAGGACTAATATCCAGTATAATAAAGAACTAAAGAAGTTAAACAGCAAAATATCAAGTAATCCAATTAAAAAATGGAGTACAGAGCTAAACAGAGAATTCTCAATAGAGGAATATCAAATGGCAGAGAAGTACTTAAAGAAATGCTCAACCTCATTAGCCATTAGGGAAATGCAAATCAAAATGACCCTAAGATTTCACCTTACACCCATTGGAATGGCTAAGAACAAAAACTCGAGTGACAACACATGCTGGAGAGGTTGTGGAGAAATGGGAACCTTCCTCCACTGCTGGTGAGAATATAAACTTGTACATCCACTCTGGAAATCAATCTGGCACATTCTCAGACAACTAGGAATAGTGCTTCCTCAAGATCCAGCCATACCACTCCTAGGCATATACCCAAAGAGTCTCAAGTACACAATAAGGACATTTGCTAAACCATGTTTGTAGCAGCCTTATTTGTAATAGCCAGAACCTGGAAACAGCCCAGATGCCCCTCAATGGAGGAATGGATGCACAAATTATGGTATATCTACACAATGGAATATTACTCAGCAATAAAAAAAGACAGGAATCATGAAATTTGCAGGTAAATGGTGGGATCTGGAAAAGATCATCCTGAGTGAGCTGTCCCAGAAGCAGAAAGATGCACACGGTATATACTCACTCATATAGACATATAATATAGGATAAACCTGCTAAAATCTGTACACCTAAAGAAACTAATCAAGAGTGAGAACTCTTGATAAAATGCTCAACTCCTATCCAGAAAGGCAAAGAGGGAACAAGTCAGGAGCCTGACACAGAGGACCTCTGAAAGGCTCTGCCCTGCAGACTATCAATGCAGATGCTGAGACTTATGGGCGACCTTTAGGCAGAGTGCAGGGAATCTTATGAAAGAAGTGGGAAATGGTAAGATCTGGAGAGGACAGGAACTCCACAAGGAGAGCAAGTGAACCAAAAAATATGAGCACAGGGATCTTTTCTGAGACTGATACTCCAACCAAGGACTATGCATGGAGATAACCTAAGACCCCTGCACAGATGTAGCCCATGGCAGTTCAGTATCCAAGTGGGTTTCATTGTAATAGGAACAGGGACTGTCTCTGACATGAACTGATTGGCCTGCTTTTTAATTACCTCCTCCTGAGGGGGAAGCAGCATTACCAGGCCACAGAGGAAGACAATGCAGCTTCTCCTGATGAGACCTAATTGACTAGGATCAGAAGGAGGGAAAAGAAGACCTCCCCTATCAGTGGACTTGGGGAGGGGCATGCATGCAGAGGCTGGAGGAAGGGAAGGATTGGGATGGGAGGAGGGAGGGAACTACAGGGAGGATACAAAGTGTAATTAATAAAGAATAAAAAAATACCCTTTCTTCCTGAATATTGTAACATATTTCATGGACATCAGAGTATTCAACAAACATGGGATAGAATGTAATTTGATTTTTATTTAAGTTCAGTTGCATTAGCAAAAGTAATTGATAACAATCTCTACACTAATTGAACAGGAAGATAACACCACTTCTTCAAGCTTCAATGTCAATATAGTTAACACAATATTTATTTTTTAAAATACCATTTCTTTGAGTGATAGTGATTTGCCACAGCATCACATTATTGGAATGTAATTGAACAGAAAACTGACTCCCCAAAGTTTTCCTTTGACCTATGAACTATGACCTATGACAAGAGTATGCATGTGTACACACATATACACTAATCATAAATAAATATCTACCAATATCTATCTATGAATATCTTTTCAATATTAGTAAATGATTTAAGGGGAAATATATAGAATAGGTTAATATCTGATCTCTTAGTAGATCTATCATTCCATATAAGGACACATTGATTCAATACACATGTACAGAATAATTGCTCTATTTTAAGTCATGTACACATAAAAAAATCCCCAGGAATCTTTTTCTCAGTTTTTATTAATAAACATGAATTTAAGATTCATTTAAAGAATGTAATCATTCAATTTACTTTATTGATATGTTTCTAATTGGATTTAAGTCTCACTAAATGTCAGGAAATTAATGGATGATCCGATTAACCATATAACTACCTGTGGATTGTGAACTCTTGGACATTAGTGTGAATGAAACAGTTTATGCACAGGAGATTTCTAGAATAATAACCTACTTCAGAAGACAATGCACTTTTGTGTATACATTATATATTTTTCAAAACCCATAGGAGGTACAATGTAAAGAATGAACTTCAATGCCAATATATGGAATTTATCTAATAACATCACATCATTTTTATGACATGAGGTATAATGAATCCCACTAAAGTAAAATGTTAGTAGCTGAGAAAAACAGTGGTTTAAAGAGATATGTGAATATCAGATTCTTCTGTTCTCCCACTTTGATAATGTACTCTTCTATAGAAGGGTTGCCAGATTCTTGAATTCCAAAATAAAAATAATTAAGATTTTAAAAATTTAATTCTTTTTATTATTTATCTTTTTCAGATTCATGGTCTCTTTTTCATTAATTATTATTACATGTGTATATGTATGTGTATAAACATTACATTACTTAATATAATCTACTCAGTCTGTGTAATATTACACGTATTTATTTTGGGGGGTAACCATTTGTTATTGAATAACCTATTAGTTGCTATTTTCTGGGGAAGACTATTCCACTCTGAAGTTGTTCTTTGTTGTTGTTCTTGTTGTTGTCCTGTGTTTGTTTTTATTTTTATATTTTTTGTATACAGTTGAATCTTCATGGCCTTTCACCCATACTCTTTGGCATGTCTATTGGTATCATACCAGAAGGTACCATGCAAGCTTCCAGAAAAAAGAAGCAAACCAACAGCCTATACAACTAAAATGCCTGTGAACTATAGCAGCCTATCCAGCTAGAATGTCTTGGAACCACAACAATGATTTGGATGGAATGATAACCCTAAGTGCAATAGTAGCATTCATCCCTTGATTATATTCAGGAACTCTTAAAACCTGCTCAACAATACTAAATCCCTGCTTGGTACTAAAAACTTAGCCAACAACTCAGTGCTAGTGAAGTAATGGATCTTGGATGAGAACATTCAATCATGTTAACTAACCCAGCATAATCTCTACCAAAATACTTAAATATTTGTCCTTATACTCACACTTAGGTAAAATAATTAAGGTTTTTAAAAAACAAGTTCAAGAGGAATGTACAAACTCTTCTAGGTTCAATATTTCTCTATTTTTGGTTAAACATGAATCAATATAATAATACACAAGTTGGGTGTGTTGGTCTTTCTTGAAATTTCAGCAATTTTGAAGCCATCTTGGACTATGTAGAAGCAAATACATATGTGAACCATGTACATACAGATACATAAGTACTTTAACTAAGATTAGTATTCATCCTAACCCCAATTCTGCTATTTTCTTTACTTTGTTTGGGATAAAATGATACATACTTACAACTTTTTTTCACTTATATATGGACCACTATTATTTAGCCAACACAAACTGTGACTGTTGCTACTGGGACTGATATGGTTCAGGAAAACTAGGAATATGGCCCAAAACACTCATAGATAATAATGTAATGCTACATTGTGGAAAAAAAAAGTGGGCGTCCTTGGAATGAGTTATGAGTAAAAGTCATGCTTCATGAGACCATCTACATTTTTAAAACAGTGGGAGGTTTTCAATAACTCACATACTTTCCTTGTGACTATTTCTACTGATCAAGGTTGAGAAATGGGCACAATGATCAAATAACCCAACATGAAATTTGTTTTACAACAAGGAGAAATAAACAATTCTTTGTAAAAGTCATTGTTCTTTCATGTTGACTATGATTTTATACCTTGTTTACTGTGATTGATCTAGTATTGATCTCAAAAGTGGGTAACAGCTGCTACTTGATATAGCAGGGTGGGTTGGCACCCATGAGAAAGAGTAAGAGGATGAGGGAGGGTGGGACTGGAAAGAGAGGAAGAAGGAGTGCTGTGATCATGCTATAAAGTGAATTAAAAAATAAATAAATAAAAAATGAAAAATAATTCTAAAATACATGATTGTTTTGGCTTGTTTAGCAACTGATTTGTCTTGACCCATATGTTACAAAAGTTTAAAAATATTATGATCAATATTCTGCAGTGTTCAAACATTTGGTGAAACTATAAACTCTTTAGAAAAACTGTTCATGTGTGTAATAAATTTAAATTATACACTATAAAGATTGGGAAAAAGTGTCTAGTAGAGATTTATTGGTGTTCAGTGCTCCATGCAAAACATTAAAAATTAAGATAAATTGAAGAAAAGACTGGCTAGCTTACTAATAGTTATGAAGAATAATGCAAAGATACAGAATTCTAGAAAATGTAGTAATATTAATAACTGCTTACCCAATATACAGAGTTAAACATCATAATGAATAATGATTTTAATATCAATATTACCACAAGATCTCTAGATGCCTAAAATTCCTGACAATAATTCTCTTCCTTGAATTCATAGATATGGGAAGAGAGCCTAGAGTTGATTTTCTAATCTAATGAGAATAGGTTTAAGAGAGTCAATCACAGGTAAAAAAGAAAAAAAAATCTCTGACTGAATCATAAGAACATATTTAAAAAGCATGAACATATAAAAAGCATAAGAACATATCTAAAAAGTAATTTTTCCGACCTTTCTGGAAACACTGGAGAGGAGTCTTAGGAGATCAGGCTTAATGACACATACTTGTATTCTTTGTCATTTGGAAAAATGAGGAAAGAGTGCCAAAATCTCAAAGACATAACAACCAAGATTAAACACACTAAACAGACTATATTAGGAATATATAATTATATATATGTATATATACACATATGTGTAACAACATTGGTGAAATAAGACAATTAATTTTAAAGACAACTGGGGAGTAATGGGAGAGTTTAGAGAAAAGGGAATGATGTAATCACATAGTAATGTCAAGTATAAAGGAAATACTTTTCAAAAACCTTCAGAGTCAATTCAAAGCTACAATAGACGGATTACGGAGATCCTGGTCCACAGTAAAACTAAGAGTCCAAGAAGCCTGGGGCCACGGTTCAGTGGTAAACTGGAAGCCCCAGATTGAATTATAAGGTGAGAGAGGAAAAGGCAGAGGGAGGGAGGAGGGGGAGGGAGGAGGAGGAGGAGGAGGAGAGACAGAGAGAGACAGAGAGAGAGAATTATGTCTCTGTGAGTCAACAAATAATATTTCAGACTTGGAAAAAAGACCCCAAGATTCCAGCCTCATATACAGAAAGAAGTTCAGCACTCATTTTAGCTGTATGTTCAGAAGATAAAGCATTTCCGGGATTAAAATGAAGTCCTCAGGAAAAAAAAGAAAGAAAGAAAGATAGGTAATCTCTTCTAAGAAGAAAATTAAGACCATAATCAATGCACATTTTCTGGTTTTTTTTTTTTTTTTTTTTTTGTTGTTGTTGTTTTTCAAAATCAGGAAACAGTTCTTCTGAAAATGTTCCATGAAGGATTAAATGTCACATGCCAATGAATTTCTGCCAAGCTCCTTAAAGGAGAAGATGTGTACAAGAATTCAAGAGACTATTTACTTTTTATTTACTAACATTTTTTAAATTTTTTATTATTTTTTTATTTTTCTTTATTAATTACACTTTACTCACTTTGTATCCCCCCCGTGGTTCCCTCCCTTCTCCCATCCCAATCCCTCCCTTCCTCCACCCTCTGCATGCATGCTCCTCCCCAAGTCCACTGATAGGGGAGGTCTTCTTTTCCTTTCTTCTGATCCTAGTTTCTCATCAGGAGTGGCTGCATTGTCTTCCTCTGTGGCCTGGTAATGCTGCTTCCCCCTCAGGGGGAGGAAATTAAAGAGCAGGCCAATCAGTTCATGTCAGAGACAGTCCCTGTTCCTATTACAATGAAGCCCACTTGGATACTGAACTGCCATGGGCTACATCTGTGCAGGGGTCTTAGGTTATCTCCATGCATAGTCCTTGGTTGGAGTATCAGTCTCAGGAAAGACCCCTGTGCTCAGAATTTTTTTGGTTCTGTTGCTCTCCTTATGAAGTTCCTGTCCTCTCCAGATCTTACTAGTCCCCACTTCTTTCCTAAGATTCCCTGCATTCTGCCCAAAGGTTCACTCTTTATCCCCCCATAAGCCCCTCCCTCCTCCCTTCTAGATCCCACCCTCCCTACCCCTTCTTCACGCATGCCCCTCCCCATAGGGGATATAATAGGGAGGTCCTCTTCTCCTTCCTTCTGATCTTAGTCTATCAGATCACATCAGGAGTGGCTGCATTGTCATCTTCTGTGGCCTGGTAAGGTTGCTCCCCCCTCAGGGGGAGGTGATCAAAGAGCAGGCCAATCAGATTATGTCAGAGGCAGTCCCTCTTCCCATTACTATGGAACCCACTTGGAAACTGAACTGTGCTACATCTGTGCAGGGGTTCTAGGTTATCTCCATGAATAGTCCTTGGTTGGAGTATGAATCTCTGGGAAGTTCCCTGTATTCAAATTGTCTGGTTCTGTTGCTCTCCTTGTGTGGTTCCCATCCTCTCCAGGTCTTACTATTTCCCACTTCTTACATAAGATTCCATGTACTATGCCCAACAGTTGGCCATAAGTCTCAGCGTCTGCTTTGATAGTTTGCAGGGCAGAGGCTTTCAGAGGCCCTCTGTGGCAGGTTCCTGGGTTGTTTCCTCTTTTCTTCATCTTCTGATGTCCATCCTCTTTGCCTTTGAGGATGGGGATTCAGTGTTTTAGTCAGGGTCCTCTCTCTTGGTTAGTTTCTTTAGATGTACAGATTTTAGTAGGTTTATCCTGTGTTATATGTCTATATGAGTGAGTATATACGAGTATATATTGTTATTTACTAAGTTTAATAATTCTTAGCAGAACAGGAAAGTGCTGGGTTTGTTTTAGTTAATTAGAATATTTCGCTTATTTGTGTTAATTAAATTGGGAAGCCAAGACTCAGTGTAGGATCAATGTTTCTTTTTCATATGTTTTAAGATTGGACAGAATTTGAAGGTTATTTAATTCATGAATTTATGAGTGATGGTTCTGAAGAACAGAGAATCCTATGATGACTTGGTTACCAGAAACTCAGATTTGGTTTATATTTAGAGTTCACATATGTTCACAAGTGTTCAATGTCCATCTCTTGCTTATTGGAAGGTTTAGGTACTGTTGGATCTGATTTTTTAATAGGGTAAAATGAGCCAAAGTGACCACTTCTATTTAGAAACCTCAAAACAAATATGAGTTTTCCTGTACTTCCTTTATTCCCAGTGCTGCAAACACTGTGCTGAGGTGGAGAAACCATCAGCTCTGCCCTTGTGTCTTCAACCGTTGCACCTGAGTGAACTGTTAAGACAGTCATCAAGAAGTTTTAAGTGTTGAGGCACTTTGTTTGAGTTTTATTTTCTTCCTGCATCATAACTTGGTATAACTTGATAAAAGATTGTTGCATCAATTATTCAAGACAAGAGAATTTCTTCTGGTCTTCTAAAATGTATTCCCTTGCTTCATTTAATTTTTCATGTGCCGATTGTTTTTTATCATAAAAAATGAGCAGAATTTTAGGAAGACAATATGTAACAAACAAATTAATTATTGAAGACATCATATCACTGGCAGTTAAATGTCAAGCTAAGAATCAGTCTTGATTTTAATGTCATAAAAGTTTCAGAAAATTAAGAAATATACACCAGGATTTAATTAAACATATACATAGAGTTAATTAAAACACATTTTACAAGCTTAATGCTTTCTCCTTTTAGAATTATGAGTTTATATTATTGTGTTATTTAAATAAATCAAGGTGTATATGAGGAAATATATTTTTTTTGTAAATTTGTTTATGTGAGTATGAGTGTGGTATGTTACTTGTATATGGCAGTGCATGAGAGAGAGAAAAAACTGCTCATTTAGTGTACAATTCACTTCCTGCCTTATTCTCTTGAGACTGGTTTTTCGTTGAAGCTGGTGGAAAGCTGGAAGCCAGCAGGTGCTAGCAATTGCCTTCTCTTAGTAGATAGATTGGCTGGTGTTTTATATTTCACTCATATTTGGATCATATGTTGGCATATGGATTGGTAACACTTGTAGGAATTAGAGAGTAAAAGAATTTGTTCCTGCTGTGCAATGGTGAAGTTCAGTTTTAGTGGAATGATTTCTTTGCACTAAATATTACTGTTAAATGACTATTATCAATGAACCTCATCTCAGAACATACTGAGGAGTATACTGTAGGTACACTGGTCATCTTCCTAATCACAGTGATAAAATATATGACAAAAATAACTTAAGTGGAGACATTTCTGGCTCCTTGTTTTAGAGGCTCTCAGTCCACATTTAGGATGGTATTGTGGACCATTTACATTGTATGAGCAATATGGCAGAAGCTCTGCACATCATGGCAGGAGTTGTATCAGGAACCTGGCATGTCCTTGATGAGCACTTCATTAGCTAGATTAAACATAAGAATTCACAGCTTCACATGAATATCCACACTCTCTGGGAAATAAGCGCAAGTATTTGGAAGGCAACACAGATTCAAACAGTGAAACTCCACTTCGTATTTCAACATAGAAACCTGTACAACACGCAGGACTCAGACTTTAGACTCAAATTATTGAGTACATTGGCCACATGCAAAGCTAACTTTGCATTGTTTCCAGCATGGAAACGGAGTCAGTAAAATAGGCCTTGTATTAGTTACTCCAAGGTTGGATGTTAGAAATGCAGTCCTAAAACTCAGTTCATGAGCAAAACAAGATACATCTCTTCCTGAAAGAATGGAGTAGACTGACATTCAACCAAGGACCATGTATGGATATAGCCTAGAACCTCCACTCAGATGACTTGTATAGGGTCATGTTTTTTCTCTCCTTCTGTCTTATTACTATGATTCATGTAAGTCCAATTCATCAAGTCATCCTAGAATTCAAAACGTGGGGGTGAGACAAAGACTCCTAATTTTATTAAAGAAAATTCTGTACCTCAGAATTTGGGGAGGGGGCTACAGCTGACATAAAGGTGAATAAACTGTAATTAACAAAAATAGAATAAAAATTAAAAAAATTCACAATTCAGCAAGAGAAATTGGTGCCATACTCTAGATTATGTAATGTCTTCTATTGCTCCCCCAAAACAGCTGTTTCATCATTTTTTTTTCTTTTTTCCTCCTTACAATATTGCTTGCTTTGCTTTGGTTCCTCTAGTTTCTGTACCTTCCTGCTTTTCTATTTTATGTCCATGGGATCTCTCCCACCTGCCGGCTGTACTTTATATCTTCTTCCTTGAGTAAAGACATGCAAAATGCCCAACATGAAGACACATCTAATTATACGGAACTCAAAGAGATGAATATTTAAGTTAATTACAATATGTGTACTTTACTTAGCAGATGATTTATAGGCTCAGCTTCCAGTCTGAGTTCTGTTTCTTTCATCTTTGCTTTGTCCATCTTGGTAGTGAACACATGAATGCAAAGAAACCACTTTCATTCATGTACTTGTGCTAAGCTACAGAAAACACAATCTACGTAAGCTCTTATGATAAAGTGGCTTAATGAAATTATGTTTTATTGTCAATATTTACTTTAGTATACATTTACACCTTAAATGAGTAGTTTATTTCTGGTTTAACATAAGTGATTATATGTAATACATAAATATACAAAAGACTAGATTACTCATCTATTAGTGTTAATATTTCTGATGGCAATTTTGGAGACAATGAATATGACAAGCTTGAGCAGATTTGCCCACGGTCAAATATCTGTTGCCATGGTATTTTGCTGTATGGTATCCTGAGATGCTGTCCATTCTACAATTCTTGTGGAAGATAAGGTACTCTTCAAAAATAAAATTAAAAAAAAAATTTTTGAAAGGATGTTGCTTTTGGAAGAAGATAAAAAATAGGTATCAGCAATAGAAATTATTTTTTTAAAATATTGTGCTGAGTCTGATGGGGAAAGGATAGGAGCTCCACAAGGACCAAATATATCTGGGCACAGGGTCTTTTCTGAGACTGACATTCAACCAAGGACCATGTATGGATATAACCTAGAACCTCCACTCAGATGTAGCCTGTGGTAGCTCAGTAACCAATTGGTTTCCCAAAGTGAGGGGAACAGGGACTATTTCTAACAGGAACTCAATGACTGGCTCTTTGGTCTCCCCACCCCCGAAGGGAGGAGCAGTCCTGTTAGGCCACAGAGGAGGGCTTTGCAGCCAGTCCTGAAGATACCTGATAAAACAGGATCAGATGAATGGGGAGGAGGTCCCCCCTATCAGTGGTCTTGGAAAGGGGCACGGTGGATATGAGGGAGGGAGGGAGGGACTGGGAGGGAATGAGGGATCGGGACACGGCTGGGATACAGAGTTAATAAAATGTAACTGATAAGAATAAAATAAAATTCAAAAAAATGACATAATTCAACTATTTCAATAGAATCAGTGCTCAGATCAGGAAACACAAACAATATCTGTATATCTTCTATCAAGACTCTAATACAGAGGAAATTAGCACCATGTCAAAAATAAAAAATGAACAGGTTTTGTTGGGCTTCTTTTTCCAAACATAAGTGGGATTATGAAATATGTACTCCTTGTGACTTTTTTTTTATTGCTAATTCATATTATGAAACTAGTTGCTGCCTTTTGTATAGAAGTCATAATTGATTTGGGTTGATATGTACAGCTTTTTTTTTTTCAAATCATTTTTTATCATTTTACACCAGGTACACTTGCTATGGTAATAGTTACATGTAATGTGGACGTTCAATGATACACTGGGTATTCTTCAGTCTGTAACAGCATTCACTGCTCTCCACTCATAGCCATATAAATTAAAAGTATTTTTCAGATCAAAAAGTTAACTCACAACCAGATCAATTCCGTATAATAATTACCCATTTATACCAAAGTATTCATTCTGTCAGCCTTTGATAGATTTCTACATTATTTAAAGGTCATGGCTTTCCTAAATACTGTGCTATGAAATTCTCACAGGTTTTATGATACATACACACTCACCCATACTCTCTCTCATATCTCCTCTGTCTATCTGTCTGCCTATCATCTATCTATCATCTCCCTATCTACCCATCTATCACAAACACACATGTGTTTTTGAGTATATTGTACATCTAGGATCAAAAAAGCTAGGTTATAATAGATGGATGTTCCATCCTCAGGAGAAAATGCCAAGCAGGTTTGTATAGGAGGCATACCAATTACACGGTATGAAAAGTTGCTCTAAATCCTCAGTTATTTTCTCACCTTTTCCTGAAATAGGTGTTTGACGAAATCTTGTGAAACTTTAACTTTCATATGCCAAATGACTAATAGGCCGCTTGAGTTCTTTGAAAAAAAAATTGGCAGCTGAGATATTTTCCTCATTTACTTTTGGTTTTGAATTTCTAGATGTGTATACCCTAATTGTTTGGGTTATACATGATTTCTCTGATTTTTTATTATTTTCCCTTTTTTAAGAGAAGTATTTTGTAGTCCAGACTGACCTCAAACTCAGTGGATAAAAGAGAATGGCTTTGAACTTCTTATCCTCCTGTGTCCACCTACAGGGAGGAAGTGTTACAGGCATGGGGTGGCACACACACACACCTGGATTTATAGAGTACTGGGCATCAAAACAGGAATGTTTGTGTGTTGGGCTCTACTCTAAGAGTTACATTCCCTCTTTAAAGTGTGTTTTGACCTGACCTTTTAAAGATCTAAAAATCAGGATAAAGTGTTGGGCTCAGCACAGTATGGTCCCTATGTCTGGTTTCTAAGCCCCTGATGTGCATATATTCTGGGGTTTTCAACCCCCCTGCTTAGCTCTTCTGCAGTCTAGCTGCATTTGATGAATAACTTGGCTTCTCGCCCAGCATAACATCAGTGTTACCAATTGGCTCAAGGTTGGAAGCACACAGCTGTTTAACTCTCATTAATGAGATTCCCTTTTTATGGTTTCCTGTTTCCTCACATCCTGGTTGTCTTGGCTTTGCAAATGTTATTAAACAGTTTTTTGTTTTGGTTTTTTTTTCCCTGATTTTAGTTGTTCTTTGAGAAATTTGGTACTCATCCACAAGGTTGTACAGTTTAGCCTGAACCAGAATTATCAGCATTGGTTTGACAAAATAAAACAAAACAATAATAAAAAAAGAGTAAATGTGATATAATTGCATAACTATTCAAAAGCATAGCCACATTCCTGTCTATATAATAGCTCTGGAATTATTTTCCCAGAAGTGAATGATAAGTGTTCTACTTATAATTGCAACACATATTATGATTTTATTTCTTTCTTTCTTTGTTATTTGTTTGTTTATTTGTTTTTATCCACATACATGAATCCCTGTGTCTATGTTCATGCAAGTGCCCACAGGAACCAAAAGTGCTTCTGATTCTCTGGAGTTGAAGTCAAGTTTGCTGTGCTCCATCATGGTTGCTGGGAACACAACTCTGCTTCTCTTTTGGGAATAGTAAATTCTCTTAAACACTGAGACATTTCTTTTTCCTCTTCTGGATTTATTTATTATGTTTGTTATTCCTTTTTCATGTAATTAGCTTCATTGTGATAATTAATATTATTACTTTGAAAGCATTGGCTTATATTTGTTTCTAATGTTGAAGTTTCTTGCTAGCTAATACAAATATGCAGCCCTAGAAAAGTGACATATTTTTTGAAAAGTAATATAACTTATTATGATTGTTGCACAGAAAAAAGTCTCCTTTATTATAGTCATTTTGAGAGTCAGGAAGGAAGTGTTTGTTCCTGTTGACTGCCTAAGGGAAGTGCATGAGGTGGAGAAGAGAGGGAGGTAGGATGGGACCAGGAGGAGACAAGTGAGGAGACTACAGCCAGGATACAAAGTGAATAAATAGTAATAGGTAATAATAATAATAATAATAATAATAATAATAATATAATTTAAAAATAATATTTAAGTCAAAACACAAAAATAGTGACACGGTAAGGCACGAGGCACAGAGCACCAATCTCCCATTAGTAGAAAGCTCAACGAAGGAGTGTAAACACGTCATTTTCTGGCTGTTGCAGTCACAACTGGGGAAACAAGGCTTCCATTGCAGTTTTGTAATTGAACCTACTTTATATCCCAGCCGTAGCCCCCTTCCATCATTCCCTCCCGATCCCACTCTCCATCCCTCATCTCCTCCCTATCCCTTTCCAAGTCCACTGCTAGGGGAGGTGATCCTTCTCCCCTTCCATCTAACCCTAGATTATCAGGTATCTTCAGGACTGGCTGCCATGTCTTCCTCTGTGGTGTATCAAGACTGTTCCTCCCTCAGGGAGGGAGAGGTAAAGGTTAATATAAAAAAAAAAATAAAAATTAAAACAGAAAGAAAAGAAAAAGGAAAAGAGAAAAAATATTAAAAAATTACCCTAAAAAAAAAAGAAAGAAAGAAATTGAGCCTACTACTCCTTTTCTGTATCTTTCATTTTTGGCATTATTATTTGTTTTGTTTTGTTTTGTTTTATTTTTGTTTTTTTTCCCAGAGGAATATCTGTCAACCGTCCTAAGTATTGTACATCCACTCATACAGCTCTAACATCAGTACTACATCCAGTAATACAGGTAGTAGTTTGCTCTTTATTATAATTAGATATTCAAAATCAAGGTAAAATGTAACCTTATCAGTGTATATTATCTGATATGAAAGTCATGATAATATGTAAAATAATCAAGCTTATATTATAAATAATTATTAATTATGGTGTTTAGTTTTAGGAAACAGGATCTGGCTCTGTAGCTTGTGCTGGACTATAAATCAGTATGTGATCAAGAAATGCTCAAACTCATGGAAATCCTCCTGCTTCAATTTCTCAAGTTCTGGGATTTTTTATTTACTACACTGGCTACTTATTCTTATCTGGCAGACAAGTAGGACTCAGAATTTTAAGTACTTGGAAAAAAAACATATGCAAAGTTAGCATTTGAAACAAAATCTTATGGGTAAGTACAACACTGTAAATGGAAATAGTACAGTGCTTGTGTGTGGTGAAATATTTATGCACACAATTTTTCAAAAGGCGGTGGCTGCTTTAAAGTATCATTATAAATGTTATTAGTGTGTTCAATGTTTTACTCTACTTGTAGACACTGAAAATGTATAAGGCCAAGCAAAATGTATATGTCCGTTCCTTCTATTTGCTGGGAGAGAAAATAGTTCTGACAATGTAGCAGTGAGTATCAGATGTACTAAAAGAGGCATACCTGGCCATGCTTGTTTTAGCTGTTCCTCAGTCCTCATCATTCTCTATGGTGACAGTGTTATAGCTTTATTTAACAGTGTTAGAACAGTAAGTCAAAGTCTTTTTAGGCTTCAGAATAACAGGGCACACAAAATGCTGATATTTACATATTTTCTGTGTAGGCACACAGGAGACTATCACTTCTTCAATATTTCAAAATAATGATAAATATGAAGGTCATAACAATAAAATTAAAGGCAAAAATCATAAGATATAATTTAATTCTCATTACCTAAAGTTAAGCAAATATTATTTTCACAGCATTTAATATCTTACATTATTCACCAAGAAAAGAGAAATATTTGATTATTTCACGATTAAAATTAGGTAGCATATGAATTGTACCCCTTCTGTAAATTTTATTCTGTATACCATAAAGAGCTAACAAAAGAGCTCTTTGTTGTATCCCACTAAGTGTGCTTATAAGCACCTTGATTCTTGAAGTCCACCTTCCTGTTTGTGTTAATTTTGCTGTGTACCCTAAACAAATTTTGATCATTAATTTGTCTTGTTTGCTTATAATGACATGGAAAGGTAATCTCAACTATTCAACTATCTCCTTTAAAATGAGAAACACAATCTAATTTAGTGTAGGTGTCATAGCACCCAGAGAAAACAAATTACATCAGAGTGAGGAGTGTAATTACTTAACAAATAAATGGCCTTCAACTGACAGAGTATGTACCTAAGAATGGTTTCTCCCACAGTTCATCAATTACAGGTAGGCCAAGTGAAATATACCTTCTAGCTTTACAGAGAACTAATCCAGAGTAGATAAATGACATTTAGTTAAAGCTATTTTTCAATTTATTTGATCAATTAGCACAAAATCATGCATATGATGAAATAGATAAACATTTCTTTATGTTTTTCTAAGTCTTGCCGTTAATTGTTTTATATATAGTTAGGAAATACTAATTTACCTTCCTTTTCTCAGTGTAGAAAGTACATTGGTTCAACTTCAGTTGAGAACCTGGTAAATCAATGACCTCACTTTAAATAAGTATATGTAGATATGGGTTAGTGATAAATGGTTGTACATAGATATGGCATGATGGAGGAGTTTCTCACAAATAAACATGGAACTGGTTATTACACTCAAAGCAACATCAAATTTTGCAGAAAGTAACTTCACCTTAAGTGTAGACTCTAACCTCAACCCTCCATAGGCATGTTCACACTCACAGGCACATCTGATCCTGTTTTATCAGGTATCTTCAGGACTGGCTGCAAAGTCCTCCTCTGTGGCCTAACAGGACTGCTCCTCCCTTGGGGGGTGGGGAGGTCAAAGAGCCAGCCATTGAGTTCCTGTTAGAAATAGTCCTTGTTCCCCTTACTTTGGGAAACCAATTGGTTAGTGAGCTACCACAGGCTACATCCAAGCCGAGGTTCTAGGTTATATCCATACATGGTCCTTGGTTGAATGTCAGTCTCAGAAAAGACCCTGTGCCCAGATATATTTGGTCCTTGTGGAGCTCCTATCCTTTCCATATCAGACTAACTCCCCTTCTTTCATATGATTCCCTGTACTCTGCCAAAGGTTTGGTTATGAGTCTTTGTATATGCTTTGAAAATACTGCTAGTTAGAGTCTTTCAGATGCCTTCGGTAGACTCCTGTCATATGTTCAATGCACATCCCATCTGTCTTTCTAAACGATCACCTTAAGTTTTAAATTATTCTCTCTTTTAAAATGGGTATACTTTTGCATAATAAATTTAGTCAAAGTATAACATTTTAATTAGAAAGACTGTGATGAAATATCAACCACGACTTATATACAAGAATAAACACATCTAGATTTATGTATAAAAAAATAAACAGCAAACACAGCTGTTATAGCCATTATATAATAGGATTTTATTTTTAATTTTAATATATTAATGCATAATTTATGTGTTGTGTATATATGTATCTGTACATATACATATAGACATGTGTGTGTTCACATGTGTATGTGATCTTGCATCTGTATGGATGCATGTGCCTGTGTGTGTGAACATGCCTATGGAGGGTTGAGGTTAGAGTCTACACAGTCAGACTATGCAACTTATACTCATTGTCTATCTTCTGAATGATAGAAGTACACAAAGACGGTTATGCTCATACTACATTCATAGGAGCACTTTAGTCTTCATTGTTGTCACAGCAAGCTTGTTACTTACAGCAGTGTTTCACTGTCCCTCAACGATGTCCTGTGAAAGACTCCACCCAGCAGGAGATCAAGAAGATACTGAGAATACCAAACAAACTTTGGGCAGAGAATTAGGAGTCTTATGGAAGAGTGGAGGTATGAAAGAACTTGAATGGGACAGGGAACCACAAGAAGACCAATAAAGCCAACAAATCTTGGCCCAGAGGCTATGAAGAGACACCAAATAGATTGGACAAGAAAAGAAAATTACCCTTCACATAATCAAAACACCAAATGTATAGAATAAAGAGAGAATATTAAAGGCTGCAAGGCAAAAAACCAAGTCACATTTAAAGGCAAACCTATCAGAATTACTCCTGATTTCTCATCAGGAACTCTAAAAGCCAGAACAGCCTGGACAAATGTATTACCAACACTATGAGACCACAGATGTCAGGCCAACTTCTATATCAAGTAAAACTATTAATCACCACAGAGTGAAAAAACAAGATATTCAATAACAAAAATTAATTTAAACAGTACTTGTCCACAAATCCAGTACTACAGAAGATACTACAAGGAAAACTTCAACCCAAGGAGGCCAACCACACCCAGGAAACACAGGTAATAACCCCATGTCAGCAAAATCAAAAGAACCAAAACACACTCTCTCTCTCTCTCTCTCTCTCTCTCTCACACACACACACACACACATACACTACTACAACTACTGCCAGCACCAACAGCAAAATAACATGGAAATCATGAAATTTGCAGGCAAATGGAAGGAAGTAGAAAAGACCATCCTGCATGAGGTAACTCAGAAGCAGACATGCATGGTATATACTCATTTATAAGTGGAGATTAACCATATAATATAGGATAAACATACTAAAATCTAGACCTGAGAAAGCTAAACAACTGGAATACCCTAGGGAAAATGCTTCATTCTCATTCAGAAAGGAAAACAGGATAGATGACTGGAGTCATGGAAGAGAGGGAACAGGATGGGAGCCTACCACAGATGTACTATAAAAGGCTCTTATGAGCAGGCAATTGCAACAGGTGCAGAGACTCACAGCCAAATTGTGGACAGAAGGCACAAAGTC
Organism: Meriones unguiculatus; assembly: GCF_030254825.1. Taxonomy (NCBI): domain Eukaryota; kingdom Metazoa; phylum Chordata; class Mammalia; order Rodentia; family Muridae; genus Meriones; species Meriones unguiculatus. The sequence continues at coordinate 81,014,738 of NC_083351.1, read as the reverse complement.
TTATAGAAGAATGGAGATATAGAAGGACTCAGAGGGGATAGTAGTTGCATTAGGAGACCAACAAAGCCAAAAAAAAGTGGGCCCAGAGAGGACTGAAAAGACTGATACATCAACCAAAGGCCATGCATAGGGAGGACCTAGATCCCTAGCTTAGATGTAGCCCATAGACAGCTCAGTTTCCATGTAGGACACTTAGTAAGGGGAGAAGAGACAGTCTCTGACATGAATTCAGTTACCTGCTCCTTGATCACTTCTCCCTGATGGGGCAACCTATACAGCCCATAGTGGAAGAGGATCCAAATTCTCCTGATGGGACCTGTTAGGCAAAGGGAAGAAGACTTCTGCTATCAGTGGACTAGGGAATAGGGATAGGTGAGGCAGAAGGAAGAAAGGCAGGACCAGGAGGATATAAAGGAGAGGGCTAAAAGGGATACAAAGCAAATAATTTGTAAATAATAATAATAATTTTCAAAAAAGAAATGCTAAACCTTCTTAGTCATCAAGAAAATGGAAATCAAAATGACTCTAAGATTCCATCTCACACAGGTCAGAACGGCTGAGATCAAAACCTCAAGTGACAGCACATGCTGCTGAGGATGTAGAGAAATTGGACACCCCTCCATTGTTGGTGGGAGGGTAAACTTGTACAACCACTTGGGAAATCGAACTAGTACTCAGAAAACTGGGAGTAGCTTTACCTCAAGACTCAACTATACCTCTCCTGGGTATATACCCAAAAGACACTTCACCAGGCAAGGATACTTGCTCATCTATGTACATTATACATAGATGTATATTCATTATAGCCAGAATCTGGGAACAAGCTAGAAGTCTCTCAACTGAAGAATGAATAAAGAAACTGTGGCACATTTACCCAATGGAATACTACTCAGCTATTAAAAACAAAGAAATTATGAAGATTACAGGGAAATGTAGACAAGATCATCCTGAGTGAGGTAAACTGGAACCAGAAAGACACACATAGTATATATTCATTTCTATGTGGATTTTAGCCATATGGTACAGGGTAAGCATACCAAGAGGCACAGACCCAATGAATATAAGTAACATGAACTATCCAAGGAATGATGCATAAATCTCACTCAGAATGTGAGACAGAATAAGCAGAGGTAGTAGTTGAAGAAAGGAAACATTGTAGAAGAGAGGGCATACAGAGTAAAGAGGTTGGAGAGGAGTTCAGGGGAGATCAAGGGCCAAATGTCAGGAGGCCTGTAGAGAAAAAGTTAAACGGATGGTGGGGGTATCTCTGTGACAAGCTGGAGACTTAAGTCAGGGTAGGCTCCTGGGAGGATATAAGAGGGACTTAAGCAGAGACTCCTAGTGACTGAAGAGGGCATCATCTAACTAGACTAGTCTCTTAACAGAGGGTTGAAAAAAACCAATCCACCCACAAAAACTTCAACCCAAAATTTACACTGCCTACTAGATGTGCAGGGATAAAGATAAGACTGTATAGAGCAGAAATTGAGGGAATGTCCAGCCAATGTGTGACCCAAGGAATGGCCCACCTTATGGAAGAACACCAACATCTGACACCAGGAAGGATACTCTGCTAAGCTTTCAGACAGGAGCCTGTCAGAGATATCCTTTGAGAGGCTTAACCTACCAGGGCCTCAAAAGAGATGTTGAGACTCACAGCCAAGCTTTGGGCAATGCATAGGAACCCTGTGGAAAGGTGGGGGGTAAATGAAAAGGACCTGGAGGTGACAGTAGTTCCACAAGAAGACAAACAGAGCCAACCAACCAGGGCTCAGAGAGACTTGCTAAGACTGAAGCATCAAACAAGAACCATGAATGAACTGGAGGGCCCCCACAAAGAAGTAGCAGATGGGCAGCTTAGGCTTCATGTGGGTCCTCAGATAAGGGAAGTGGGGAATGCAGTGGACACAGACTCACTTGCCACCTTTATGGTCACTTTCCCATGGTGGGACTGCCTTGCCTGGCCACAGGAGAAGAGGACAAGCTCAGTCCTGATGCAACTGATGAGCCGGTGTGGAAGGGAAAGGGGAGCGGGAAGGGCGTGGAGAGGGTGGGACTGGGAGGGGAGGAGGAATGGGACTACAACAAGGATGTAAACTGAATTAAAATTATGAATAAATAAATAAATACATAAATAAATTTGATTTGAGAAAGTAAAAAAAAAAAAAAACTTTGAAAGAAGCAAATTACCATGCACTGTAAAGGTTCCAAATAATAATTTGGTAGATTATTGAACTGTGATTATGCAAACTTTGTAATGATATAAAAATGTTTATATATGAAGTGATATAAAATCTATCTATTGTGAATACAACTCAACATACTAATTCCAGCCTCCATCATGTCATTTTTAATTTTTTAATCATACCTGAAATCGTGCGAATGGTATTACTTTCATCTTGGTTAATTCCCACTCCCATGTTAAATTGTATTCCAGACATAGATTATTATTTTTAAGGCATAGATTATTGTTGTTCATCTATTTTGTGCTACTTTGCCACCTACTGAACAATCTTATTGCAGTTTTTGAACTTCACAGTTATTATAGAAAAATGTTATTGCTTCTGAAATATTGCTTTAGTGAAGCTTGTCCTTGTGTCTTTTATATTTGCAGCTCCAGTATACAACACAATGTCAAACACTGTCTTGAACATCTGGGAGATTAATCTACTGAATGAAATAATATCTTGCTAGTACTGAGCTTTGCATGCAGGTCCCTGGCTTTGGGCAAATAAGGTCCCCACTGCTGCTGCATTTCTGGATGATTCTATTGCTCATAGGAGAAGTAACACATTTTCTCATCTGTTGATTTCTGGCAAAACAATTATGTAAACCTCATGCAAAATGGAATCCACAGTGCATTACACCACTGTTATTTTTGTCATCCACCCAAATACAGAACAGAAATAAAATCCAACATATAGAAAAATATGTTATAAGCATTATTTGCTAGCTCTTTCAACTTTTGGCTATTCATAATCTGCACCTCCTGCATATAGGTCAAATATATATACTCTGTATATATGTTCTTGCTTGTCTCGTGACTCTTGCTTGTCTCACTCCCATAAGTAGAGCTAATTAGCAATATCATAGGTTTTATTTTATGGTAACTAACATATTGAATGGCCAAATTTTAGAAGTAATGCTCTAGTAATCTCTAATAAGTTGCCAACACATCTGAAACATACAAAGGTCATACAGCAATCCACGGGTTCTCTCTAAGTCTTTGAACAACACAGGTAATACCTAACACTCCATAGACACAGGCCTCTTGTTGGTCACTGAATTTCCTTAAGTAGATCTTGAAGTGGTCTGAGTTTGTCTCATTGCATGGTTGGCTTTGGATCCATGAATCATTTACTTCTGTTTATATCTCCTGTTGGTGGCATTATTCTTAGTGTAACATTCTCCGACAACCATTTCCCCAAGAATTGCACTCCATATTCATGACACTTAGTGAAGTATAACCCCAAAGAAAGTTCATATAAGAAAATGAAGCAATGAGCAAAATTTCAGATATTGTACATTGAATGATTCATTACATATAAGTATACCAACTTTGTGGTCTAAGGGTTTTAATATTTAGGTTAGGGAAAATGAAAACTATAAAATAATTGATATATTATCAGTTCCTACAAATAAATGCTCAACCTTTTTTTTTTTAATTGCACTAGGGTGTTAGAAAAGCTTGTACTTAAAAATAAAGACATTTTTTACCAGAACTTCTAAACCTCTATGATTCACAAATGCTTTCATTACATTTGGCTACTTATTTGTAATCACCCTTTCTTTTCCTCCTGTGCAAGCAAATGTCCTCATTTTGATTCCCAGAGAGCTTTTCCACATTAGAGAGATATTCTTGTTTGCTTCATAAACTATATTCCCATAAAAATGGTATTCAAAGCCTCCAGAAATAAGTAAGGGTACTAAAACTCACTGCAGTAATTTGAGTTGGCTGCACATCAGACATCCCTGATCCCTCAACAGTAAAAAGGGAATGTACACAAGCCTTGGATAAGCTCCATTGTCCACAGCCGAGAAAAGTAGTTGTAACTGATATTGCTGTGGAGATGCCAAGGAATGGGGATATTTTAAGTACAACATCTTCAGTGCTGCTTCATGAGTATAATTTTTCACAATCTGTCACACCAATTGAAGTATTTTAAAGAGTTATAGGATTCAGTAATCAAAAATGACTATGTTTCTCCGTGCTAATTTACTATACTTATTCCAAGCTAGGCAAGTGGCAAATACATAAGTGATTATCATTAGTTTGTGGACCATATTTAAAGTTCCATTGCTCTATAAGTTAATCTTCAAATGTGGTGAGCTGACACTGTCATACAACTCAATAAGATTTGTAAAATAAACTCCCAAATAATAAGTTAGTGCTCATTTATGTTTATCTGGGAAAACTTCTTCCATAGAAGATTTCACACTACTATCCTCATACTGAATGTGAAGTTAGGAGAAGTTCATAATCAACACTCAATCCTGTTCAACATACTGCCAATTTTATATTAACTCCAGGAAGAAACTTTAAGAGCCTCCTTTAAACATCAATGGAAATGTGTAAAGAACATGAGAGAATTTTTGCAGGTGAGTATGTTTTCTCTTATGATAGTGCATGAGTTAGCATTTAAATTAAAAGACAGAGCAACAGAAAATGAATAAAATGTAGCAGTTTCACAGTATATCTAGCAGTTCCTACTAATATTCTGGTCAACCTCAGCCAGGATATTTACACAAGCACAGAAACATTCTTTAATTTCAAGCTTCCTCATCAAGTTTCATATTTGTTTCAACTCCTTTCATTCAAGTGACAGATCCACTTCTGGTGAAAGTATGATATAGAGGTGGTTTTCTTTTGGGAAATGGTATTTCAACAGCTTCACCTAGCATATAAATTGTAAATGATTAGTTGTTTCTCTCTTTTTTTACTTTTTTTATTTTTTATTTTTATTATTAGTTACATTTTATTAACTCTGTATCCCAGCTGTATCCTGCTCCGTCATTCCCTCTCAATTCCACCCACCCTCCCTCATCTCCTCCCTGCCCTTTTCCAAGTCCACTGATTGGGGAGGACCTCCTCCCCTTTTCATCTGACCCTGTTTTATCAGTTATCTTCAGGACTTGCTGCAAAGTCTGCCTCTGTGGCCTAGCAGGACTGCTCCTCCCTTAGGGGATGGAGAGGTCAAAGAGCCTGCCATTGAGTTCATGTCAGAAATAGTCCCTGTTCCTCTTACTAGGGAAAACCAATTGGTTACTGAGCTACCACCACAGGCTACATCTGAACAGAGGTTCTAGGTTATATCCATACATGGCCCTTGGTGGACTATCGTCTCAGAAAAGACCCCTGTGCCAAGATATATTTGGTCCTTGTGGAGCTCCTGTCCTCTCCACGTCATACAAACTCCCCCTTCTTTCATATAATTCTCTGCACTCTGCAGAAGTTTTGGATATGAGTCTTAGTATCTGCTTTGATACACTGCTAGGTAGAGTCTTTCAGAGGCCCTCTGCAGTAGGCTCCTGTACTGTTACTTGTTTTCTTCTACGTCCAATGCTCATCCCATTTGCCTTTCTCACAATATAATTATGTGTCAAGTTTAGTTCCTCTGTATGTCATAAGTGAGTCATGTTCTATATAGCTCCCAATAATCGTTTTCATTTTGGGGGGGCTTACTTTATAGGGTGTCATCAAATACTTCAAAGCCTCATTATAATGAGAAAATAATAAAAATAGCATAAGGCATTAAGAAATATTCTTTTCAAAAACACTTTATTTTAGTTCAAAAGGACAATCTTGACAGAATGTTTTTACTAAGTAATTCGGGATGAGAAAATAAGTTTGGCACTATAGATAAGGTCACCTCGAGCAGTTTTTCTATGAGGAAGAACAAGGTGAGTAAATGTCTTCAGTATGAAAGGAAGCAGTGGAATGGAAACCCTGAATTTATACTCTTATGCTTTTGTAACTTGATATCACACAGGTTAAGCCATTTGTGTGATAGAAAACAACGTAGATCTTGCCAGCAGTCCTAAAGACCACATCTGCAGAATACAAAGCAAGCTGACAAAGGATGAAGAGTAGATCAGGGATGACATGTAAATACTGCTATACATAATAAATCCAAAGATTCAACATATTCTACACATGAAATTAATAGTCCTGTGCATGTGGGTCAAACAATCTAAAAAAGAAAAGAGAAAATCAAAGATAGAAGGTGATTTTGAGCAATATACACAAAAACTTCGAAACTATTGAGAAACCTGAACAGCAACAAACTGCTAGTAGCAAAATGTCTAAAGGTCTTTAAGTAATACAGTAATGCGACCCCAGGTATTGTCAATCTAAGGGTTTGTAATCTGCATTTACCAGAGCCACATATCCTCATACTATCTATATTTATAGTCTGTAATATACTTACTGCATTGGAGAAAAGTCTCCCATTGTATATTAAGAAAAGGAATGCACCAATTGACATAAAAATATTTTTAAAAAATGGTAAGTAAATAAATTAGCAGTAAACTTTTGATCTCTGAGCCATTCCTCAACTCAACGTTGTAAAAAAGGATTTCCTTAGGAGTGTGATGGATGCTCACCTATCCATATGGGACAGTATAAATGCTAAATTATGCCTGAAAAATCAAAGGATAAAGTGAACTCAGTTGACATTAATACGTGGACCACAAAAATGTCCTCACTGTTCTGGAAATTCTGAACATCCCCAAAGTTAAAATATTAACCTTTTGTTACTTCAGGTTCACAAAATTGTTACTTATAGTAATTGTCATCACAAAAATTCTGTTGAACTCTAAGAATAACAGAAACATAAAACATATTTAACTACAAAACTTAACAAAAAATTCACCTTTGTCCATTATTATTATTATCATTATATTTAAAACAATTTATTCAATTTGTTTCTCAACAGTGGCCTCCTCTTTTGTCTCCTCCCAATGCCACCTTCCCTCTCTCTTCTTCCCCTGTGCTCCTCCCGGAGAGCTATGATAGGGTATTTGACCTTAGCCTATCAGGTCTCATCAGGACTGGCTGCATTGTCTTCTTCTGTGGCCTGGCAAGGCTGCATCCCTTATCAAAGCAGAGGCTGAGACTCATAGCAAAACTTTGGACAGAGTGCAGGGAATCTTATGAAAGAACGCAGAGACAGAAAGTACTGAAGGGGACAGGAGCTTCAAAAAGAGACCAACAGAGCCCTGGGTACTCTGAAGAAAATGATACCCCAACCAAGGATTATGCATGGAGAGGACCTAAAACTCCAGCTCAGATGTAGCCTATAAGCTCAGACTACAACTGGGTCCCTAGTAAGGGGAGCAGGGATTTTCTCTGGCATTTTTTATTTTTAAAATTCAGGGGAGTGTAGTTTAATGGACTGTAGTTTAAAGTTACAACCATATAAGTAAATATTATAATGTTCATTCTAGTAACTCTATTCACACAAATTTGCATGTAATAAACACGTGATAAATTATTTGTAGAATTTTTTTAAGTTCATGCATTGCTGGGTTAGCATGTGCTGTTTAATTTGTGATAAATGGTCTAATCATGTTGCAATTACATTTTTATTAACTGTTGCATAGAGAATAAGGGAGTTCCTAATAGATGAGATACCGAACACTGTTCCTAATTCTTGGATTATGTGTCTTTGGGGAGATAGAGAAATTTTGTACCCTATTTGCCTCATTACAACGACAATGTTCTAAGTGATGTTGGAATATAAATAAATGAAGTTAATATTATTATAAGGCCCATACAGTGTATATTTCTCTCAGAATGTATACTGATTTAATGATCATCTCATACAGGTGCAAAGCAATCAAACACAGAGAAACACTCAATTGATTGGCAAAATGTTGTTGTATCCAAAATTAGAAAAAAATATTTGATGAAATGATATTCCTTCTCTTGTGAATTTACTAGCATACAGCAATATCCTGAAAGTTTTAGAACTGCATCATCGTAGTAATGATGCAGAAGCAAGATGAATTTCCCGAGGGAAATAATATTTTCAAAATCAGTGATTACTGAAAAATGGAGTTTCTAAAAGGCAGGAGAGTTGAATGTTAATGTTTTAGTCTGTGGTGTTGAGCACTGTAAGGTTTTGCTTTAGATTTGATTAAACATAATATCATATTGATATCACCTAATGAATATAAATGCTAAGAATGGATGATCCTAGTGTTATTAAGAAAGTATAATATAGATTCAAAGACACTGGGTATGTAGGATGTATGAAGAGCATGATAAACATTTTGTTTGCTCTTTCTCTATCTAAAAATACTTCAGTAGTATAAAACTGGGAAAACAGTGGGTAGCGAACATGGGTAATAAGACAAGGTAACACTCTATAAAACTCTTTAGGAACATATAACAAAATATTCCCTCTTGAAATAATAGTGATGACAGTTGATATGAGTTGATTAATGATTATGATTTTGAAAATCTTTTAGGTATCTTTTCAGAATCTTTCTGAATAGAATAATTGCTAACACTCACTATGAAAATACTTGTGGAGTCTTCATGTCAGGCATGAACAATGATCCTTCATCTTAATTTTCAAAACCCTACTTCATATAATGCAAATATTTGATATTAAAGATCATTACCATTTAAAAATTTTGGGCTGCAATGGAGAAAAACTTTATTGTTTTTAAAGAAATGTTCTGTTGTAATTTGCATATATTTGATTTTTGTATTGCTCTTCTGTTTAATAATTCTGCCAGTTGGTTCAGTTCTTAAAGCATTAATTTTGTAGAGATTAATGTGGTTTGGTCTATGTCTTTTTGATGTTTGTTTGTGTATATCAAATGCTACCCTTCTAGTATCATCCAGTCCATTCTCACTTTAGTGATATCATTTCAGTAGCCAATGGTCTCTAGTCACCATTTTTAGCCTTTCTTAATTAAATAAAATTTTACATAAATATCTACATTTCCTAAATATTTCTTTAGAATAAATCGATAAGGGCTAAGGAATTGCTTCAATATCATCTATTTTTCTTCTTCTATGTTACACTATTTTATGTATAATTAAGCTTATATAAAAATATCTATTATAAAAATAAACATGTTTTATTGACATTTATAAACTGTATTTGATAGTGAGTAGAAAAAAATGAGGAAATTATATTTACATGGTCATGTTCCATTTCCCATGGGATCACCACTTAGTTGTCACTTGTTTTCAATTAACATCACCATCCAGTATGAATCCTTTCATCTTGAAGTTCCCATGTAAGTATCATTTTTTTTTTTTTTCAATGCAGTTTATTCAGGAACCTTGAACAATCATCTGACCCTGGGGAAAGCCAGCCCACAGCTTAAATAGCCTCTGGGTAGCCAACCCCAGTGTGCCATGTGGGCAATGCAGATAGGTCCACATACATGGAAGCAAGCCAGATCCTCAGCCTTAGCCAAATGTGGAATTGTTCCTGACAGAGAGCACTCACCATCGGGAAGGTGGAAGGCTGAAACCAGCTCCATCTTTAAGGCATAGCATTCTGCAGCTCTCTACAGTTCCCCCTTTTTGTTTTAGATGCATCAGGCAAGAGTAGAGGTCTGATCTCTGATATTAGAAATAAATTGGGACTTTGTACTGATGTTCATTTAGGTGTCATCCACCCAAAGAGCATTAGACCCGTCCCATACCTTTTTCTCAGAGGCGGGACCTGGGGCATCAACCCGCATGCAATCAGACATGCTCTTCTCTGGGTCGAAAGCGGCTGACCCTGAGTGCAGTGCTTAGCCTCGCATCCTGAGCTTAACATTTTAGCTTTTTATGGTAGCCAACCATGCTTGGGGAGAATGTCCTGCTTCAATGGCTGTAAAGGCCTGAATGATCATGGCTGCATTACACTGTTGTGAGACTCTAATCTTGCATATATACCACAGGCAAGCCAAGGAGACCAACACCAGAAGGCCTGCTAACGCTCCCATGCCCGCCCATTCCTTCAGATGATTCATGGCTGCAGCAATCCATGATGATAATCCTGTGGCTAGTCCTGTGTCCACTCTGGTAGAATTTACTGTGACAATGGCCACTCTCAGCTGCTCCATCGTAGTATCGAATTCTCCAGTCCAATTACCTAAAATATAGCTCGACAATTGTTTAGACAGATTTGCAGCACAGGAAAAATTCTCATGTTATATGCTAGTGACTCAAAGTCCAGCATATTTTCATTGACAACCAAGTTGAGCGATTTGCAATAGAGTATCAATTTGCTCCTGCACGAGGTCAATTCTGTGATTGACCACCATCAAGCTTCCTTTTAGTTGAGCATTAATTCCTTTATGTACAACTAAGGCATGAGCTACATTGGCTAAATGATTATTCAGGGTCTGAGCAGTCTGCCCAGTATGACTCATGGCTAATGCTCTGGTGGTAGCTCCAACAGCCGCCAATGAGATGGCAGTAACAATGGTGGCTGTAGTTCCAAGATCCCTTTTCTGTCTGAAGAGAGTCATAGCGTGAGGGGCATCAACAGGCACAGGCACCCAGCGAGGCATGCGAGTAACCAGGGCATACCTAAATTTACTAGCATTCCAGCACTGGGCAAAAAGCAAGTATCATTACCACAATTACTTGGCTCTATCTGGCTAATAATGAATAAAAATGGGGGATATAAACAAACAGGTGTGGGCTTATAGGAAATATTATGAGAAGCCTTAACCCCCTCGTTGGAACATCCTGCATCAATTCTAGAACTAGCAGTGGTGGTGTCCGAGGTCTGAGTAGGTTCAGGAGACCATTGCCCCCAGGGGCAAGACGTGCTCCATGCCAATTGACTAACTCCATGTTTTCCTCCACTTTTGAAAGTCATTTAAGGTTCTTAAATTATTTTTTCCCTTTTTTTTTTAAATTTTTCATCATTTATACTTTATTCATTCTGCATCCCCCCATAAGCCCCTCCCTCCTCCCCTCCCAATCCCACCCTCCCTCCTCCCTCTGCTTGCATTTTTAAGATACACAGATAAGATAAAATTTTCTTAGGCTTCATCTATCAAAAAAAAACCCTTATCATCATTTTAGACAATAATTTTAGATAATACTGAATTAATTACTTGTTTATTGTGGACATTTTATTTCACTATATTAGATAGCCTCCTTACTTTACTCCTTTTGAGAATATATTTGAGCTTGGTGAAGTTCCTTTAGATTTTCTTTGTGTCTTTCAAAGTTTTAGCAGTCAATGGTTTCACTAAAACTTGTCAATACATAGATCTTTTAAAATATATCCTTATTGGTCTTCTAGGTGCTTAATATTAAAAAATCATGGTCAAAATTTTTTCTACCAGGTGTGGGACATTATTCTAATGCTAATTACTGGCCCTCAAGATATGGTTACTGCTGCCCGGATACAGCCATTCTTGTTTATGTAAACCTGCCTAAAACGTTATATCTGATTGGTTCATTAAATGGCCTATACCTGGCCAGGGCAGAATGGGGTAGGTATGACTAGGTGCCAAGCCTTTTGAGGATGGAATAATCACGAGAATCAGGGATAGATGGAGAGGAAGAGAGAAAGAAGAAGGATGCCAAGATGGATTAGCCTGGAAAACAAACCATGAGCGGCCTGGAGGAAGTACTTCAATAATGGCATGAAAAGGCCCAGATGGAAAATAAAAGCAAGTATTTACAACATTATGAATGGCAGATAGAATGGTTATGGAGGAAGGCAGTGCATGGTTCCTTGGGAGATGGATTGTGAAGAGATTTAGACAGTGTTGGTAGGAATATCTGTGCAGCCCAAGGTAAATAAGGCAATTATAAAATCTAACCGGTGTCTGTATTTTATTATTTGTCATAGAGGGTTAGATAATACCAATATGATAATCCTTGGACTAATAATAAATGTTATATAGCCCAACCAGGAGTGGGATTTGTCACTAATGCTACTTTTTTATTATTATTATTTTGGGTTTTTTTCTGGTAAAATTCTGGAATCTTTGCACATCTTTATCCTCTCCATGGAGTTCTCTAAGTCCCCATGGCTCTGTTAGTTTTAATCACTTTAATAAATTCTTCTTCTTCTTCTTCTTCTTCTTCTTCTTCTTCTTCTTCTTCTTCTTCTTCTTCTTCTTCTTCTTCTTCTTCTTCTTCCTCCTCCTCCTCCTCCTCCTCCTCCTCCTCCTCCTCCTCTTCTTCTTCCTCCTCCTCTTCTTCTTCTACTTCTTGTTTTCTTCTCCTCTTTTTCTTCCTCCTCCTCCTCCTCCTCCTCCTCCTCCTCCTCCTCCTCCTCCTCCTCCTCTTCCTCCTTCTCCTCCTCCTCCTCCTCCTCCTTGACTTAGTTAATATCTTAAGTTAGCTTTTGTGGTGATTCTGGATTCTAACTTTCCTCCAAGATACTGCAGGATTTCATTATTCTCTATTATGCTGCAATTAATTTTTCAGGGTGTTATTGACAGCTTGTTCCCACCACTGAATCTGGTTCATGTGTGTCTTCTCTGTGTCAGTATTGATTAATGGTCTGTAACTTGCTGATCAGAACTTGTCTTTAAGCATATCTACACAATAAGTTTTCCACACATGGTGGTGTTATGTCAGAAATCAATGTATTTATCCTGTTTATTTTTCTTTGTGGTTTGTACTTTTGTCAAGTAAATAATGGATTTACATTTACTGTGAGATTTTTTTTAATTGAGTGACATATCACTATTTTAAGAAGTTTCTTTTTTTTCTTTTTTATTATCATTTATTACAATGTATATCCCAACTGTGGCCCCCTCTCTCATCTCCTCCCAATCCCACCTTGCTCCCTCTTCTCCTTCTATACCCCTTCCCTAATTCACTGATAGGGGAAGTCTTCCTCCCCTTCTATTTAACCATAGCCTATCAGATCTCATCAGGACTGGTTTCATTTTCCTCTGTGGCTTGGCAAGGCTGCACCCCTCAGGAGAAAGTAGTCAGAGAACCTGCCACTGACTTCATGCCAGAGAAAGCTCATGTTCCCCTTAGTAGGGAGCCTATTTGGATACTGCATCTGTGGGCTACATTTGAGCTGGGGTTTTAGCTCCTCTTCATGCGATATCCTTCCTTGGGGTATCATTCTCTTCAGCGGCCTCAGCGATCTTGGTATATACTCACTCATAAGTGGTTATTAGATGTATAATATAGGATAAACATACTAAAATCTATACTCCTAAAGAAGCTAAACAACCAGGAAGACCTTAGTGAAGATGCTCAATTCTCATTCAGTAGGACCAATGGGATAGTGATGGGAGGCAGGAGAAGACAGAGAACAGGAGAGGAACCTGCCAGAGATAGCTTCTGAAAGACTCTACTGATTGAGGTATTGAAGCAGAGGTTAAGACTCATAACCAAATTTTAGGCAGAATTCATGGAATTTTATGAAAGAAGAGGGGGATGTTTCAGAGTTTCAGAAAGACCTGGAGGAGACAGGAGCTCCAAAAGGAGACCAACAGAGCCAAAAAAAAAGTAGTTTCTTTTTTTAATTAAATTCTTATTTTTTAATATTAGTTATAGTTTATTAACTTTGTATCCCAGCTGTATCCTGCTCCCTCATTCCCTCCCAATCCCATCCACCTTCCCTCATCTTCTACCTACCTCTTTCCAAGTCCACTGATAGGGGAGGACCTCTTCCCCTTTCATCTGACTCTAGTTTATCAGGTGTCTTCAGGCTTGGCTGCACAGTCCTCATCTGTGGCCTAGCAGGGCTGCTTCTCCCTGGGGGGAGTGGGGATGGTCAAGCCATTGAATTCATGTCAGGAATAGTTCCTGTTCCCCTTACTTGGACACCGAGCTACCCTGGGCTACATCCTAGCAAGGGTTCTAGGTTGTCTATACATGGTCCTTGGTTGGAAATACAGTCTCACAAAGACCCTTGTGCCCAGATATATTTGGTCCTTGTGGAGCTCCTGTCTTCTCCAGGTCATATTAACTCCCCCTTCTTTCATATGATTTTCTGTACTCCGCTGAAGGTTTGGTTATGAGTTTCAGTATCTCCTTTGATACACTACTAGGTAGAGACATTTAGAGGCCCTCAGTACTAGGCTCCTGTCCTGTTACTTGTTTTTTCCTACATTCAATGTCCATCCCATTTGTTTTTCTAGGTGAGGGTTGATCATCTTACCCAGGGACCACTTTCTTGTTTATCTTCTTTAGGTATACAGATTTGAATATTTTTATCCTATCCTATAGGTATAGTATCCACTTATAAGTGAGTATACAACATGTATGTTTTCTCCTTCTGGAATACCTCACTCTGAACTTTACTAGATCCCATGATTTGCCTGCAAATTTCATGATTTCCTTGTTTTTAATTGCTGAGTAGTGTAAACGTACCACAATTTCTGTTTCCATTCCTCCATTGATGGACATATGGTTGCTTCCAGCTTCTGGCCATTATGAATAAAGCTTCTACAGACATGGTTGAAAAAATGTCCTTGTTGTGTACTTGAGCATCTTTTGGATATATGCCTAGGAGTGGTATAGCTGGATCTTGAGAAAGTATTATTCCTAATTGTCTGAGAAAGTGCAGATGGATATCCAAAGTGGTTGTACAAGTTTACATTCCCACCAGCAAGAGAGGAGAGTTCCCCTTTCTTCACATTGTCTGCAGTATATATTGTCACTTGAGATTTTGATCTTAGCCATTCTGATGGTGTAAGGTGAAATCTCAGAGGTATTTTGATTTGCATTTCTCTGATGGCTAAGGACATTGAGTATCTCTTTAAGTGTTTCTCTGCCATTCTATATATTCCTCTACAGAAAATTCTCTGTTTAGCTCCTTAATCCATTTTTAATTGAATTGCTTGATTTATTGCTTTTGAACTTCTTTATTTCTTTATGTATTGTAAATATTAGCTCTCTGTCAGATACAGTGTTGGTGAACATTTTTTCTCAGTCTATAGGCTGACATTTTGAAGCTTTTTAGTTTCATGAGATCCCATTTCTTTAATGTTGCTATTAGAGCCTGTGTTGTTGGTTTTCTTTTCAGGAAGTTGTCTCCTGTGCCATTGAGTTCTACGGTATTCCCCAATTTTTCTTCTGATTTAGTGTGTCTGGTTTTAGGTTGAGGTATTTGATCCACTTACACTTTAGTTTTGTGCAGGGTGATGAATATGGATCTATTTTCATTTTTCTGCATGTAGACATCCAGTTGGACAAGCACCATTTGTGTTTTTTAATTGAATTTCATTTCATTTCATTTCATTTATTTATTTATTTATTTATTTATTTATTTTGATTTTTTTTTATTAGTTACATTTTGTCAACTCTGTGTCCCAGCTGTATCCCTCTCCCTCATTCCCTCCCCAACCCCACACTCCCTCCCTGGTCTCCTCCCTGCCCCTTTCCAAGTCCACTGATAGGGGAGGACCTCCTCTCCTTTCATTTGACCCTGTTTTATCAGGTATCTTCAGGGCTGGCTGCAAAGTCCTCCTCTGTGGCCTAACAGGACTGCTCCTCCCCTGGGGGGGGGGGAGGTCAAAGAGCCTGCCCTTGAGATTCTGTTAGAAATAGTCCTTGTTCCCCTTACTTTGGAAAACTACTTGCTTACTGAGCTACCACGGGCCACATCCAAACACAAGTTCTAGGTTATATCCATAGATGGTCTTTGGTTGAGTGTTAGTCTCAGAAAAGACCCTGTGCCCGGATATATTTGGTCCTTGTAGAGTTCCTATCCTTTCCATATCATACTAACTCCCCTTCTTTCATATGATTCCCTGCACTCTGCCGAGGGTTTGGTTATGAGTCTTAGTGTCTGCTTTGAAACACTGCTAGGTAGAGTCTTTCAGATGCCTTTTGTGGTAGACTCCTGTCATATGTTCAATGCACAACCCATTTGTCTTTCTAAATGAGGATTGATCATCTTCACTCATGTCTGCTTTCTTGATTATCTTCTTTAGGTGTGTAGATTTCATTATGTTTATCATATCTTGTAGGTCTATATAAGCGAGTATATACCATGTTTGTCTTTCTCCTTCTGGGATACTTCACTCAGAATGATCTTTTCTAGATCCCACCATCTCCAAAACGATACTGTACAACAACAGATCATCAATGGAAATGAATAGAAGACCCAGAGCACCATTTGCTGATGTTGCCTTTTTTCCATTGTATGGTTTTTTTTGTTTGTTTGTTTTGTTTTTGTTTTTTTTTTTGTCAAAAATCAAGTATTCATAGGTGTGTGGGTTTACTTCTGGGTCTTCTATTCATTTCCATTGATCCTTCTTTCAGCTTCTATGCCAATACCATGCAGTTTTTATTACAATTGTTCTGTAGTACAGCTTGAAATCAGGGATGGAGATACCTCTAGATGATCTGTTGTTGTACAGTATCGTTTTGGAGATCCTGGGTTTTTTTTTCCATATGAAGTTGAGACTCTTTCTTTCAAGGTCTATAAGAATTGTGTTGATAATTTGATGGGAATTGCATTGAATCTGTAGATTGCTTTTGGCAGGAAGCATTTTCACTATGTTAATCTTACCAATCCATGAGCACAGGAGAGCTTTCCATCTTCTGATTTTATTGAGTTGATTTTGTATCCAGACACGTTGCTGAAGGTGTTTTTCAGTTGAAGGAGTTCTCTGGTTGAATTTTTGGGGTCCTAATGTATAATATCATATAATCTGCAAATAGTGAAATTTGACCTCTTCCTTTCCGATTTGTATCACCTTGATCTCTGTTAGTTGTCTTATTGCTTTAGATATAGGACTTCAAGTACTATGTTGAAGAGATATGGAGAGAGTGGGCAGCCTTGCCTTGTCTCTGATTTCAGTAGGATTGATTTAAGTTTCTCTCTGTTTAATTTGATGTTGGCTATAGGCTTGCTGAATATTGCCTTTACTATGTTTAGGTACGTGCCTTGTATCCCTGATCTCTCTAAGAATTTAAACATAAATGGGTGTTGGATTTTGTCAAATGGTTTTTCTGCATTTAAGGAGATGATCATTTGGTTTTTCTACTTCAGTTTGTCTGTATGGTTGATTACATTGATGGATTTCTGTATATTGAACCACCCTTGCATGACTGGGATGAAGCCTACTTGGTCATGGTGAATGATATCTTTGATGTGTTCTTGTATTCGGTTTGCAAGTATTTTATTGAGTATTTCTGCATCAATGTTCATAAGAGAGATAGGTCTGAAGTTCTCTTTTTTTGTTAGGTCTTTGTGTAGTTTAGGTATCATAGTGACTCTGGCTTCATAGAATTACTTTGGTGATGTTTCTTCTGTTTCTATTTTCTGGAATAATTTGAATACAATTGGAGTTAGCACTTCTTTGTAGGTCTGGTAGAATTCTGCATTGAATCCATCTGTCCCAGTGCTTTTTTCAGAACAGAGACTGTTGATGACTGCTTCTATTTCCTTGAGTGATATAAGAATATGCAGTCTTTAACCTGATCTTGATTTAATTTTGGTAGATGGGATCTATCAAGAAAATTGTCCATTTCTCTTTTCAATTTTCAAATTTTGCAGCATATAGGCTTTTGTAGTAGAACCTAGTAATTGTTTAGATTTCCTCAGTGTCTGTTTTTATGTCACCCTTTTCCTTTCTGATTTTGTTGATTTGGATAGTTTCTCACTGTCTTTTAGTTAGTTTGGCTAAGGGCTTGTCTATCCTGTTGATTTTCTCAAAGAACAAGCTTGGTTTCATTGATTCTTTGAATAGTTGTATTTGTTTCTAATTGATTGATTGATTTCAGCCCTGGAGTTTGATTTTTTTCAGGCCATCTTCTCCTCTTGGGTGTATCTGCTCCTTTTTGTTTTTGTTTTTTCCGTAGGGCTTTCATTTGGACCATTAAGTTGCTTGTATGAGATGTCACAAATTTCTTCTTGCAGGCACTTAGTTCTATGAATTTTCCTCTGAGCGCTGCTTTCATTGTGTCCCATAAATTAGGGTATGTTGTACCTTCATTTTCATTGAATTCTAGGAAGTCTTTAATTTTTTTCTTTATTTCTTCCTTAACCCAGCTGTCATTGAGTAGCTAGCTATTCAGTTTCCTTGTGTGTATAGGCTTTTCTCTATTTCTATTGTTGTTGAGGTCCACCTTGAATCCATGGTGGTAAGGTAGAATAAAAGGGATTATTTCAATCTTCTTGAATCTGTTGAGACTTGCTTTGTGACCAACTATATGGTCTATTTTGGAGATGGTTCCATTGAGGTGCTGAAAAGAAGGTTTACTCTTTTGAGTTTGGTGAAAAGTTCTGTAGACATCTATTAAGTCCATTTCAGTTAGGGCCTTTGTAAGTTCATTTATTTCCCTATTTGGTTTCTGTCTAGATTATCTATCCCTTGGTGAGAGTGGGGTGTTGAAGTCTCCCACTATTAAGGAGCTGAGATCAATGTGTGATTGAAGTTTTAATAATGTTTCATTTAAGAATGTAGGAGCTCTTGTATTGGGGACATAGATGTTCAGAATTGTGATATCCTCTTGGTGGATTTTTCCTGTGATGAGAATGTAGTGCCGCTCCTCATACTTTTTGATTAATTTTGGATGAAAGTCTATTTATTAGATACTAGGATAGCTGTTCCAGCTTGTTTTCTGGATCCATTTGTTTGGAGAACATTTTTCCAGCTCTTTACTCTGAGGTAGTGTTTATCTTTGTTGCATAGGTGTGTTTCTTGGATTCAGCAGAATGTTGGTTCCTGTTTCCACACCCAATCTTTTAGTCTGTCCCTTTTTGGAGAGTTGATTCCATTGATGTGGTAGATAATAGTGACCAATGAATATTAGTTCCTTTTATTGTGAAGTAGGTGGTCTTACTGTGATTCATCACTTGTTTTCTTTTAATTTTTGTAGGCACATTATCTGTATCCTATGTTTTCTTGGGTATAGTTGTTTTTTTTTTTTTTTTGGACTAGAGTTTTCCTTTCTATCTTTTATAAGGCTGGTTTGCTGTGTATATATTGCTTAAATTTAGTTTTGTCATGGAATATTTTGTTTTCTCCATCTATGTTGATTGAAAGCTTTGTGGGTTGGTATCTGTGGTCCCTTAAAATCTGCATGACATCTGGTCATGCCCTTCTGGCTTCCATAGTTTCTGATGAGATGTCCAGTGTGATTCTGATAGGTCTATATTTATATGTTACTCAGCCTTTTTCCCTTGCTGATAGTGGTATCTTTTTTTTTTTTTTTATGAGACCTGAAGTCCTGAAGTGTTTCTTTTCTGGTCTAATGTAATGGGGTTCTGTAGGCCTTGTGTATGTTTATTAACATCTCTTTCTTTAGGTTGGGAAAATTTTCTTGTATGATTTTCTTGAAAATATTTTCTGAACCTTGGAGCCTGGAATCGTCTTTTTCATCAATTCCTATTATTCTTAGATTTTTGTCTTTTCATGGCAACCTTGATTTCTTGGATGGTTTGTGTTTGGGACTTTTCTGATTTTACTTTTTTTTTGAGAGAAGTATCAATTTCTGTAACTGTATATTCAGCACCAGAGTCTCTCTTCAATCTCTTGTATTCTATTGGTGATGCTTATCTTTGTGGTTCTTGATCTTTTCTCTAAGTTCTCCAGCTCCAGGGTTTTCTCAGTTTGTGTTTTCTTTGATTCTAATTCTGTTTTCATTTCTTGCACCATTTCCTTCATCTGTTTGAATGTGGATTCCTGTCTCTCTATGATGGTCTCTATTTTTTTTTTTGTTTGTTTTCTTCTCTATATTCTGCTAATTGTATCTCTACTTATTCCTCTATTTGTTTGGCTATATTTGCCTGTGTTTCTTTTTGAGAACTTTTTATTTCCTCTTTCTCTGCCTCCACTTGGGTGGTAAATTCTTTAAGAGATTTGTTCTAGTTCCTCTTTAACTGTCTGTATTTGTATGGCTATTTCTCTGAGAGATTGTTCGTTTCCTCTTTTTATGCCTCAAATAACTTAAATAATATAGCTTTAAAGTCATTTTCCTGGATGGCCCAGTGTCTGGTCTGTCTAGTTTGTTTGGCAGGTCTGCTGGACTTTGATGGCTATATAGCCTATTCTCTAGCAGATGTGGGACCTGGGGAGGTTGGTAACTCAGACCTGGGACTCTGAATGATGGTACAGCTGGCCTCCGCTGCTGAGGAGCTAGGAGCTCCACCTCTGCTATTGCAGTCCCCAGGCAGTGAGTTCTGTGCTGAGAATCTCTGTGAGCTGGCTATGCCAAGGAGGAGGGAGAACCAAAAGAGGAGAGTGTAAGGGGCTCACATGATCATTTCTCTCCTTCCCCATAGAAGTCTGCTGGTGACCTGAGATTAAAGGTCTCAACTCATGTGATTTTCCCTCTAGTTCAGAAAGCCTCACCATCGTTTCCCTGGCTTTAGTGGTTCCTCCATTCTTCAACTCTGGCGCTTCAGCATCTCTGCCTCTCAGAAACTGTCTGTGCTGGTCACCGCCATCTTGGATCTCTCAGTTTCTTTTTATAACAATATTCTTTGTGTCCTGATTGTCTTCTGATTGTGACTTTTAAAACAAGTTTTGTTGTGGCATTTTAATTATTCTTGTTCTGATTTTATTTCTGCTGCTTTGATAAAATACCTTGACAAAGAGCAACTTCAGTGAGAAAGGATTTCCTGACACTTATAATTCCAGGTTTTATTCCTGGAAGCCAAGGGGGTAAGAACTTAGTCAACTCACATCCACAGCCAGGAGCACATGGAGTAGGAGACACATGCACTGAGAGCTACTCTGCATTTCTACAGTCCAGAGTTTAAACACACCCACTTTCAGCCTGGGTCTCATTTCATTTAATAAACCTTCCACAGTCATTCCTGCTAGTCACATGTAAGCAACCGCAGCCTGAGATTCCCTTTTCTGGTGATTCTTCCTTAAAGTTCACAATTCTAACTAACCCTAAGTTTGTTCATATTTACCTACATTATCCTCTCATCTTTTTTCCTAGTCAATGATCCCTTTTCTTGCTCAAATAGTCTCACTCTGTTTCATGTCATTGTCATTGCATTTCATGTGTGTGTAAAATCTAGGCAGAACACATAATACTAGTCTTTCGAAGTTGAGTTTATGTTGCGTAAAGTTAAAATTTCATGTTCCCTCGATTTCCTGTGAATATCATAATTTCCTTCTTATTATGGCCAAATAAATCTCTACTATATATATATATATATATATATATATATATATAGTCACATTTTCTTGTTCATTCATCTTGTTAGACTTTGGGCATGAGATAATAAGCTTGTTTTTGTCAATAGTGCCAAAGAAACATGGATACTCAGCTCTGTTGTCTGTTGACTTAGGCAGACGTCTGTTTTTTGGTGTCATGTGCATACCTTTTGCCAAGTCTTTATGAACATCAAACATTGGTTTCCTAAAATTTCATCTAGCCTTGCATCAGTGTTCCCATAAAAGATTGTCTTCTTTGTAAGCTAAAAGTTTTAAAGTTAGAAACACAAACATTACTATAACTTTCCATAAATATATAGGTAATAATTTTTCTTTCGTATTCCTGTGTTGTTATATAGATTCATCTGTACTTACATGAATAAAATGGTCAAGCTGGTCTTTATAATTATTTGTTCAACTTAACGAGTCTAAAATTTAAATTAGAAAATATTAAGGTTTAATTTTATTCATGTGTATGTTTGTGTGTGTGTGAATGAATGTATGCCACTTGTGTGTGTGTGTACCTTTAGAGGCCGAAAATGAGTATTAGATCCACTGAAGCTAAGATTATAAATAGTTGTAAGCACTCAGACATGGATTTTGAAAAGTGAAGGCAGATCCTCTGCAAAAGGAGCTAGTATTCTTAACAATGTGCCACCATGCTAGTCCAGGAAAAACCCACATCTCCTTCAGCTATTACATTACATAGCTAAAAGATGAAATATAAACTAATATTCTGTCTTGCCAATAATTTTTAAACCACTTTCATATGTATATTTATTATTACTTTAGTGGCATTTCACATATGTGTCTCCATTTGAATCAATATTTTAAACAGAACTTAGAAATCTTATATGAGGCACATTTATACACTACCATAATCCTAGCTGACCATTATTTCTCTAAGATTTGATGTGCACTATAAAAAGGCTTTTCCCTGACTGCTGACTGAAGGCCAATCTCCCACACCTGGCTGTTGCTTCTGTCTAAGCAATGACAGTTCAGTAAACACACTCTGATGGAGCCAGACAAACTCTACTCAACTCTGGGCACCTGTCTTCTTTTTGAATGTCTTCATTTGTACTTTTATCCACAAAATATGTGAGGCATATTTTTTGTTGTTTTTTCTCTGTTAATCTCTTATTTGGAATGCTATGCAATAGAAATAGGAATATATTAATCAGTTGAATTAGCAAAGAAAACCAACTTTTTTTTTTTTTTTTTTTTTCAATACAGTTTATTCAGGAACATTGAACAATCCTCGGACCCCGGGGAAAGCCAGCCCACAGCTTAAATAGCCTCTGGGTAGCCAACCCAGGCGTGCCACGGGGGCAATGCAGATAGGTCCACATACATGGAAGCAAGCCAGATCCTTGGCCTTAGCCAAATGTGGAGTTGTTCGTGACAGAGAGCACTCACCATTGGGAAGGTGGAAGGCAGAAACCAGCATAGCATTCCGCAGCTCTCTACAGTTCCCGACTTGCATTCACTCTGTGACGTGTGGAAGACACAGGAATACTACAGCTAATTAGTGCAATCAGTGGAACAGAGGAGATGTTCAAGAAATGCCAATATTACAGATAATGAACCTGAAAATATATTTAAGGCCAGAAGAGCTGGTTAATAGAATAAAAAATTGCCCCACAAGCATGAATTCCTCAGCTTAGATTCTGGAAGCCATGTACATGCCAAGTACATGTGGCTGCTGATTACAAACCGCAATACTCAGAGGCAGGCACAAGAATCACCTGGGACAGCTAACTAGCCAGACTAGCAAGAATCTCTGAAATTCAGGACTATTCATCCTGGTTCAATAAATGAAGTAGAGCATGATTGAGAAAGTCACACAGAATCATATTTCCATCTCTACATGAGCATGCACACACACAAGCACTAACACACATGGAATACACATACACACAAATAATATGCATGTCATGAACCTATGTGGACTCACAACAGGCAAATAATGGGTTCATATTTTAGATTTTTTTATTTCGTGTTTTGAGTAGTTTATCATATGGGTCTATATTCTTCACAAGTTATTTACAATTTTCAATCTTAGTTTTTACTCTCCTTTTTAAATAGACACAAATAATGTCTTTCTTAATTCTCCTCTAAATTAATATAGCACCATTCTTTCTGTTTTGGTAAATACATGTTGAATAAATTTTTCTTATCAATAAAGTTAAACTTCCCTAAATTATTTTTTCTTTTTGTATTTTAGATACTTATGATATTTTAGTAAAAACATTTTCTACTTCTTTATACTAATTTTTATAAGGTAGTCACTTGAAATGGCTTATTTTTATATAAATGAAGGGACAAAGCTGGTTTTTAATTATTTATACTGGCAAACAAACTTTAATGGAAGGAGAATTCCAAGGAGAAGAAAGAAGTTGATGGCAGGTAGAGGAGAAACATGAAAAAAACTAAATAATATAGAAGGAAGAAAAGATACATTTTCTAAATAAGTAAAAAGACTTTTTCCCATGAAAGATATGTCTAATTGTGCATATAAATGAGATTCTCTATTCACCATGTTAAATTCAACATTGTACATGAATAGCACATAAGCACAGAGCTTTGCAAGCATTCAAAAGCAATAATAAATAAGGACATAAATTGACCAATAACAAATCTTATTTTGTGTATTTGAGAAAATTTTTTCTTTATTTATTGTAGGATAAAAATGTGAACGCCTATGACCAACAATAAATAGTAACTTAATAAAATTCCAAAGAATAATGTGATTATCTTTATTAGAAATAAGCAATGGAAGATTTTGCTGTTAGTCTTCGAAAATGATTCGAAGTTTTTAACCGTATGTTATAATATTCTAAGATTTATAAATATGCTCATTAGTAAGAAAAGGTCTTATCTTGAATTTAAAACTTTAATCTCAGTTCTAATTTTAAAATATTTAAAATTTAATTGTATTTAATTAATACAATTTAATTAAAAATTTAATTAAATATTTAATATTTAATTGTAATATACAAATCAGCTTTAAAATTTTAAGAGGTTTTAGACACTTTCCTTATGCAATTTGTGTACTTACATTTTATTCTTTAATTTCCCAATCAATGCCATTAAAATTAACATCTCTGACAACAGAAAATCATAATCAGAGAAACTGTTTGTTAATACAATTCAGCTTTCAATGTAAACCACTTTTGCTTTCTGTAACTTATTCTATATGTTCTGTACCTTTTGAAGCCCAACCAGAAAATTGAGCAATGAGAAACTGTAAGAGAACAACAGGAAGAAAACCATTAATTCAGTGGTAAAAGATCAGTTGGAATGCACTCACAACTGTTCCACAGCTTTGACACAATGAAAGCAATTCAGCAAATAAGAAATACTTCTTCCTTCTCTGTTTTCTGTTGACAACAGAACTCGGTTATTTTGTTTTTGACAATTCTCCCTGTGTGAGAGTGTTACTGTATCTTTTAATAGAATATAGATATGAATACCTACTCTAGTAACTGCTTTTCTTTGGCCATCTTTGAAAGGGAAATAGTTTATATATACATGTTTAAATATGTATACATATATAAATATATATACATATGTGTGTGTGTGTGTGTTTCACAGATCAAACTGGTGATAAGAATAGAAAAGGAGTCATAAATAAATTAAAAACATATGTAATGTAATTTTTTAATTTAATTTTATTTTATTAATTATACTCTATTTACTTTGTATCCCCCCATAATCTCCTCCCACCTCCCCTTCCAGGTCCACCCTCTTTCCCCCTTCTTCATGCATGCCCCTCCCCAATCCACTGATAGGGGAGGTCCTCCTCTCCTTCCTTCTGATCTTAGTCTATCAGATCACATCAGGAATGGCTGCATTGTCTTCTTCCGTGGCCTGGTAAGCCTGCTCCCCCCTCAGGGGGAGGTGATCAAAGAACAGGCCAATCAGTTTATGTCAGAGGCAGTCCCTCTTCCCATCACTATGTAACCCACTTGGACATTAAACTGCCATGGGCTACATCTGTGCAGGGGTTCTAGGTTATCTCCATGAATAGTCCTTGGTTGGAATATGAGTCTTTGGGAAGTTCCCTGTGTTCAAATTTTCTTGTTCTGTTGCTCTCCTTGTGGAGTTCCTGCCCTCTCCAGCTCTTGCTATTTCCCACTTCTTACATAAAATTCCATTCACTCTGCCCAACAGTTGGCCATAAGTCTCAGCATCTGCTTTGATAGTCTGCATGGCAGAGACTTTCAGAGGCCCTCTGTGGCAGTTTCCTAGGTTGTTTCCTGTTTTCTTCTTCTTCTGATGTCCATCCTCTTTGCCTTTCAGGATGGGGATTTTAGTCAGGGTCCTCTCTTTTGATTAGTTTCTTTAGATGTACAGATTTTAGTAGGTTTATCCTATGTTTTATGTCTATATGAGTGAGTACATACCATGTGTGTCTTTCTGCTTCTGGGACAGCTCACTCAGGATGATCCTTTCCAGGTCCCACCATTGACCTGCAAATTTCATGATTTCCTTATTTTTCATTGCAGAGTAATACTCCATTGTGTAGATGTAGCACAATTTCTGCAAGTCAAAAACTTGTATGAAAAAATTTTCAAGTCTCTGAAGAAAGAATTAGAAGAAGATATCAGAAGATGGAAAGATCTCCTAAGCTCATGGCTTGGCAGGATTAACATAGTAAAAATGGCCATCTTACCAAAAGCAATCTACAGATTCAATGCAATGCCCATCAAATTACCAACACAATTCTTTACAGACCTGGAAAGAAAAATTCTCAGCTTCATATGGAATAACAAGAAACCAAGAATTGCTAAAATAATCCTCTACAATAAAATATCTTCTGGAGGTGTCTCCATCCTGATCTTAAGCTGTAGTATAGAGCAACATTTATAAAAAGAGCATGGTACTGGCATGGAAACAGAATGGTGGATCAATGGAACCAAACAGAAGACCCCAAGATAAACCTACACACTTATGGACACCTGATCTTTGACAAAGATGCCAAAACCATACAATGGAAAAAAAAGAGCATCTTCAACAAATGGTGCTGGTCTAACTGGATATGCACATCTAGAAAAATGTAAATAGAGCCATACTTATCATCCTGCACAAAACTAAAGTCCAAGTGGATCAAAGACCTCAACATATAACCAGACACATTAAATCAGTTAGAAAAAAATGTTTGGAAAACCCTAGAACTCATTGGTACAGGAGACAACTTCTTGAACAGAACACTAACAGCACAGGCTCTAAGAGCAACAATCAATAAATGGGACCTCATGAAACTGAAAAGCTTCTATAAAGCAAAGGACACCATCATCAAACAAAACGACTGCCTACAGATTGGGAAAGAATCTTCACCAACTCTTTTTCTGACAGAGGGCTAATATCCAGTATATATAAAGAACTAAAGAAGCTGAAAAACAGCAAACCAAGTAATCCAATTAAAAAATGGGGAACAGAGCTAAACAGAGCACTCTCTGTAGAGGAATATCGAATGGCAGAGAAACACTTAAAGAAATGCTCAATGTCATTAGCCATTAGAGAAATGCAAATCAAAACGACCATGAGATTTCACCTCACACCCATCAGAATGGCCAAGATGAAAAACTCAAGTGACAACACATGGTGGAGAGGTTGTGAAGAAAGGGAAACCTTCCTCTACTGTGGGTGGGAATGCAAACTTGTACAACCACTCTGGAAATCAATCTGGTGCTTTCTCAGACAACGTATACCAATTTTAAATAATTTATAATCTCATCGATATCTTCTATATAAAATAACAGCTATAAAAACTTTAAGATTACAATTGTATGAAAACAAAATCAAGACATCTCACTTTCCTCACCAACAATGAACATTATTTTATAGTTGACATCGCTAATTTGTCATCTAGGTCAAATTATGTTAAAGTATGTACTTTTAAATTTCTTACAAACATCTATAGTCAATGAAACAAAGCTTTATACTTGTGTATAACAAGATAACTTTGACCAAAAACAATTGTCATAAGTGTTACTGTGATTGATAAAGTTGTCACTATTAATGTTGAGAAGAAGTTGCACATGTACTCTTCAGCAATCTATAGTTCTTTGATGGCTTCATTAAAAATCAAAACAAGTTCTGATGAGACTGATTAAGTTAAGGTCAGATGGTAGGAGAGGAGGACCTCCCCTATCCGTGGACTTGGAGAGGGGCATAGGAGGAGATGAGGGAGGGAGTGTAGGGCTTGGAGGGGAGTAGGGAGGGGGCTACAGCTGAGATACAAAGTGAAAAAAACTGTAGTTAATATAAAAAATAAAAAATTAATTACAAAAACAAAACAAACAAGAAACAACTTCAATTTACAAATAGTTTGTAAGCAACAGGGTAACAGCCAAATGCATACTCATGAGAGCATTTTCCATACAGCTAGAAAATTCATTCTATTATTTTAATCTACTGCTGGGTGGAGCCTCTCAGATGTTAGATATGCTGTGTTGGGATCAGTAAGCAGGCACTTCTATGGCCAGCTCCAAAGGACCTGATAGACTGGTTATCAGGTAGTTGTGAAGACACCTAGACTACCTGCGCATGTCCCTGGGTCACCCTATAAGAGAACTGGGGCCCTCTCCTCTCTCTCTCTCCTTTCCTCTTCCTCTCTCTAGCTCTGTCCCTCTCTCTCTCTTTCTCTCTCTCTCTCTCTCTCTCTCTCTCTCTCTCTCTGTTTCTCTGTCTCTGTCTCTCTCTCTCTCCCTTTATCACCCTCTCTGTAACCCGCTTCCCCTAATAAACCTCCCACGTGGAACAGATCTCGTGGTGTGATTTGTGGACCCACGTGTAACCCTCACATTTCGCACATTTCCTAACATTGGTGCGTTGGGCCGGATTAGGTTACCCCATTAAGCTTTACCAAGAGCGCTGGAGCTTCTGGGGACCTATTCCTTTCCAGATCCCCCCGAGATCCCCACTTTCCTGCCTCCAGTTCCTCTCCAAATTTGCCCCGAGATCTCTACTTTGCATTTCACTACAAATTTATCCAACACAGGCTGTTCCCCCAACTTTCTTTCTCCTTCGCTCTAAAACTCCTCTCTGTTCCTCCTGTCCTCCTACTAAACTCCTAATGGTTAAACTAAATCTAAGGAGTTCTGCCTTTGACCCAGCAGATAAACTTTCACCGCCACCGCTGCCGCCGCCTCACACTCCTCATGTCCCCTGCCCAGCAGCGGATAGTGCTCTGACACACAGAGACACACAGCGCCGTAACTGACTTTTCAAAACTTGGTAGGGAGTTTTCCAAACTTTAAAATTCCTGCAAAAATGCCTGGGTGCATCTTGGCTTTCATCAAAGGCTTCCATGTGGCCAGTGCCTGGGCGCAGCCATCTTGGCTTTGGGAAAAATGGGCGGGACCTTGGTTACATCAGAGGCTTCCACATGGCCGGTGCCATCTTTAATTCAGGCAAAGAGGCCCCACCTCCCATCTGCCTCTCTCCGGCACCATCCCTCAGCCCCTTTCCCAAGCCGCTTCTATTTAAAAGCCCTCATCCTCCTTCCTATAGCCCACTCACATATTTTCAAATGCTTTATATAATCTTTATAATTTTCTCATTGGGATTATGTTCCTGGTCTTTTGGGGCTTGTAAACTGGGCACAACATTTTGGGGGCACGTCCCAGGACCCCAAGACTCCAGGAACCCGACCCAAGGGTTTTTATGCTGGCTGTAAGTGTAATGTTTCTGTACACAAAAAAGGGTTTAAAAAAATGTTTAAATGTTTAAGGCCATAAAATGTTTAAAGTTTATCAGGCATTTGGGTATGACAATGATCTTGGGTATTTATTTTATCAATTTTACTAAATAAAACCCTGCCATATTGTTTGTGCTAATTAAAAAAAAATTACAGTTTTTGGAATGTATCTTATGAAGAGCTGTTTGTTTGTTAAGCTGCTTTATTACTAAATAAAACCCTGAAATATTGTTTGTGCTAAGAGAGAAATAAAAAAAAAAAAAAAACAATGTCAGGTTAAGCCAGAAAAGGAACCTGAAGGTATATAGAATGTTGCAAAAGGTTAGTGGATGTGTTAGAAATTGTTTAGGTATCTCAGTTATGTTCAATCATCTGATTAGTGCTGAATGCAAAGGGGTTTTTTTTGCATTCTTTTTTTTTAATTTTTCATCAATTACACTTTATTCATTCTGCATCCCCCCCATAAGCCCCTCCCTCCTCCCCTCCCAATCCCACCTCCCTCTTCCCTCTGCATGCATGCCACTCACCAAGTCCACTGATAGGGGAGGTTCTCCTCTCCTTTCTGATCTTAGTCTATCAGTTCACATCAAAAGTGGCTGCATTGTCCTCTTTTATGGCCTGGGAAGGCTGCTCCCCCCCAGGGGGAGGTGATCAAAGAGCAGGCCAATCAGATTATGTCAGAGGCAGTCCCTCTTCAAATTACTATGTAGCCCAATTGGACTCTGAACTGCCCTGGGCTACATCTGTGCAGGGGTTCTGGGCTATCTATATGAATAGTCCTTGGTTGGAGTATGAGTCTCTGGGAAGTTCCCTATGTTCAAATTTTCTTGTTCTGTTGCTCTCCTTGTGGAGACCCTGTCCTCTCCAGCTGTTACTATTTCCCAGTTCTTACACAAGATTCCATTCACTCTGCCCAACAGTTGCCCATCAGGTTCAGCATCTGCTTTGATAGTCTGTAGGGCAGAGCCTTTCAGAGGCCCTCTGTGGTAGGTTCCTAGGTTGTTTCATGTTTTTTTCTTCTTCTGATGTCCATCCTCTTTGCCTTTCTGGGTGGGGATTGGACATTTTAGTTAGGGTCCTCTCTCTTGCTTAGTTTCTTTAGATGCACAGGTTTTAGTGGGTTTGTCCTATGTTGTATGTCTATATGAGCGAGTATATACCATGTGTGTCTTTTTGCTTCTGGGACAACTCACTCAGGATGATCCTTTCCAGATCCCACCATTTACCTGCAAATTTCATGATTTCCTTATTTTTCATTGCTGAGTAATATTCCATTGTGTAAATGTACCACAATTTCTGCATCCATTCTTCAGTTGAGGGGCATCTGGGTTGTTTCCAGCTTCTGGCTGTTACAAATAAAGCTGCTACAAACATGGTTGAGCAAATGTCGTTTTTGTGTACTTGAGCCTCTTTTGGATATATGCCCAGGAGTGGTATGGCTGGATCTTGAGGAAGTGCTATTCCTAGTTGTCTGAGAAAGCACCAGATTGATTTCCAGAGTGGTTGTACAAGTTTACATTCCCGACAGCAGTGGAGAGGGTTCCCCTTTCTCCACAACCTCTCCAGCATGTGTTGTCACTTGAGTTTTTGATCTTGGCCATTCTCATGGGTGTAAGGTGAAATCTCAGGGTTGTTTTGATTTGCATTTCCCTAATGGCTAATGAGGTTGAGCATTTCTTTAAGTGCTTTTCTGCCATTCGGTATTCCTCTACAGAGAATTCTCTGTTTAGCTCTGTTCCCCATTTTTTAAGTGGTTTACTTGGTTTGCTGCTTTTCAGCTTCTTTAGTTCTTTATATATACTGGATATGAGTCCTCTGTCAGATAAAGGGTTGGTGAAGATTCTTTCCCAATCTGTAGGTGGTCGCTTTGTTTTGATGACTGTGTCCTTTGCTTTGCAGAAGCTTTTCAGTTTCATGAGGTCCGATTTATTGATTGTTGCTCTTAGAGCCTGTGCTGTTGGTGTTCTGTTCAGGAAGTTTTCTCCTGTACCAATGAGTTCTAGGGTATTTCCCACTTTTTTTTCAAGCTGATTTAATGTGTCTGGTTTTATGTTGAGGTCTTTGATCCACTTGGACTTCACTTTTGTGCAGGGTGATAAGTATGGATCTATTTTCATTTTTCTACATGTAGACATCCAGTTGGACTAGCACCATTTGTTGAAGATGCTATCTTTTTTCCATTGAATGATTTTGGCGTCTTTGTCAAAGATCAGGTATCCATAAGTGTGTGGGTTTATTTCTTGGTCCTCTGTTCGGTTCCATTGATCCACCATTCTATTTCTATGCCAGTACCATGCAGTTTTTAAAACTGTTGCTCTATAGTACAACTTAACATCAAGGATGGAGATTCCTCCAGAAGATCTTTTATTGTAGAGGATTGTTTTAGCAATTTTTGGTTTCTTCTTATTCCATATGAAGTTGAGAATTTTTCTTTCCAGGTCTGTAAAGAATTGTGTTGGTAATTTGATGGGCATTGCATTGAATGTGTAGATTGTTTTGGTAAGATGGCCATTTTTACTATGTTAATCTTGCCAAGCCATGAGCATGGGAGATCTTTCCATCTTCTCATATCTTCTTCTAATTCTTTCTTCAGAGATTTGAAATTTTTTTTATACGAGTCTTTGACTTCCTTGGTTAGGGTTACTCCGAGGTACCTTATGTCATTTGTGGCTATTGTGAAGGGTGTTGTTTCCCTAATTTCCTTCTCAGCACTTTTGTCTTTTGTATACAGGAGGGCTACTGATTTTTTTTTGAGTTAATTTTGTATACGGCCACTTTGCTGAAGGTGTTTATCAGCTGTAGGAGTTCCCTGTTAGAGTTTTTGGGGTCACTCATGTATACTATCATATCATCTGCAAATAGTGATAATTTGACTTCTTCCTTTCCAATTTTTATCCCCTTGATCTCCTTCAACTGTTTTATTGCTCTAGCAAGGACTTCCAGCACTATGTTGAAGAGATATGGAGAGAGTGGGCAGCCTTGTCTTGTCCCTGATTTCCGTGGGATTGCTTTAAGTTTCTCTCCGTTCAGTTTGATGTTGGCTATAGGCTTGCTGTATATCGCCTTTACTATGTTTAGATATGTGCCTTGTATCCCTGATCTCTCCAATACTTTTAACATGAATGGATGTTGGATTTTGTCAAATGCTTTTTCAGCATCTAGGGAGATTATCATGTGGTTTTTTTTCTTTCAGATTGTTAATATGGTAGATCACATTGATGGATTTCCATATATTTAACCACCCCTGCATACCTGGGATGAAGCCTACTTGGTCATAGTGGATAATATCTTTGATGTGTTCTTGGATTCGGTTTGCAAGTATTTTGTTAAGTATTTTTGCATCAATGTCCATACGGGAGATTGGCCTGAAATTCTCATTCTTAGTTGAGTCTTTGTGAGGTTTAGGTACCAAGGTGACTGCGGCTTCATAGAATGAGTTTGGTAATGTTCCTTCTGTTTCTATTTTGTGGAATAGTTTGAAGAGAATTGGTGTTAGCTCTTCTTTGAGGTTCTGGTAAAATTCTGTTCTGAAGCCATATTGTCCTGGGCTTTTTTTTGGATGGGAGACTTTTGATGACCGTTTCTATTTCTTTGGGGGATATAGGACTATTTAGTTGATTTACCTCGTCCTGATTCAGCTTTGGTAAGTCAAATCGATCAAGAAAATTGTCCATTTCATTTAGATTTTCAAATTTTGTGGCATATAAACTTTTGAAATAAGTCCTAATGATTGTTTGGATTTCCTCAGTGTTTGTAGTTATATCCCCCTTTTCATTTCTGATTTTGTTGATTTAGGTGGTGTCTCTCTGCCTTTTAGTTAGCCTGGCTAAGGGTTCATCGATCTTGTTGATTTTCTCAAAGAACCAGTTCTTGTTTCATTGATTCTTTGAATTGTTTTATTTGTTTCCAATTGATTGATTTCAGCCCCGAGTTTGATTATTTCCAGCAGTCTACTCCTTCTTGGTGTGTCTGCTTCTTGTTTTTCTAGGGTTTTTAAGTGAGCCATTAAGCTGCTTGAATGAGCTGTCTCGAATTTCTTCTTGAAGGCACTTAGTGCTATGAACTTTCCTCTTAGCACTGCTTTCATTGTGTCCCACAAGTTTGGGTATGTTGTGTCTTCATTTTCATTGATTTCTAGAAAGACTTTAATTTCTTTCTTTATTTCTTCCCTGACCCAGCTGTCATTTAGTAACAAGTTGTTCAGTTTCCATGTGTGTGTAGGCTTTTTGCTATTTCTGTTATTGTTGAGGTCCAGCTTTATTCCATGGTGATCAGACAAGATACAAGGGATTATATCAATCTTCTTGCATCTGTTAAGGCTTGCTTTGTGACCCACTATAGGGTCTATTTTGGAGAAGGTTCCATGAGGTGCTGAGAAGAAGATAAATTCTTTTGTGTTTGCATGTAAAGTTCTGTAAATGTCTGTTAGGTCCATTTGATTCATGACCTCTGTCAGAGACATTGTTTCTTTGTTTAATTTCTGTTTGGTTGACCTGTCCTTTGTTGAGAGTGGGGTGTTGAAGTCTCCCACTATTAATGTGTGGGGATCTATATGTGCTTTAAATTTTATCAATGTTTCTTTAACAAATATGGGTGCTCTTGTATTTAGGGCATAGATGTTCAGGATTGTGATGTCTTCCTTGTGGAATTTTCCCTTGATGAGTATGAAGTGTCCTTCCCCATCTCTTTTTATTAATTTTGGTTGAAAGTCTATTTTATCAGATATTAGAATGGCTACTCCTGCTTGCTTCTTGGGTTCGTTTGCTTGGAAAGTCGTCTTCCAACCCTTTACCCTCAGGTAGTGTCTATTAATGTGTATCTTTGTGTCTTAGGTGTGTTTCTTGTATGCAATAGATTGCTGGGTTTTGTTTAGGTATCCATTCTGTTAATCTGTGTCTTTTTATTGGAGAGTTGAGTCCACTCATGTTGAGAGAGATTAATGACCAGTGGCTGTTAGATCCCTTGATTTTGGTGTTGGCTGTGGTCATCAGGTTGTGTGCTTGGTTGCTTTTTGTTTTACTGAAGTAAGGTTATTTATTTCCTGTGTTTTCTTGGATGTAGTTAATTTTCCTGTGTTGTATTTTCCCTTCTAGTGTCTTCTGTAATGCTGGATTTGTTTGTAGGTATTGTTGAAATTTGTTTTTGTCATTGAATATCTTGTTTTCTCCATCTATGAGGACTGAGAGTTTTGCAGGGTATAGTAGCCTGGGCTGACATCTGTGTTCTCTTAGGGTCTGCATGACATCCGTCCAGGCCTTTCTGGCTTTCATAGTCTCTGTTGAAAAGTCAGGTGTGATTCTAATGGGTTTGCCATTATATGTAACTTGGTCTTTTTCCCTTGCAGCTTTTAGTATTTTTTCTTTGTTCTGTATACTTACTGTTTTGATTATTATGTGGCAGGTGGATTTTCTTTTCTGGTCAAATTTGTTGGGTGTTCTGTAGGCCTCATGTATTCTAATTGGCCTTTCATTTAGCTTGGGGAAATTTTCTTCAATGATTTTGTTGAAAATATTTTCTGGGCCTTGGAGAAGGGAGTCTTCTTTTTCCTCTATACCTATTATTCTTAGGTTTTGTCTTTTCCAATTGTCTTGGATTTCTTGGACGGTCTGTGTCAGGAATATTTCGGATTTAACATTTTCTTTGACAGATACATCGATTTCTTCCATTGTATCTTCTACACCTGAGATTCTTTCTTCCATCTCATGTAGTCTGTTGGTTATGCTTACCTCTGTAGTTCCTGTTTTCTTCCCTAGATTCTTCCTTTTCATTATTTCCTCCATTTGTGTTTTCTTTAATTTTTCCAATTCTATCTTCAGGTCTTGAGTTGTTTTGTTTACTTCCTTCACCTGTCTGATTGTACTTTCCTGTTTTTCTTTTAGTTCCTTCAGCTCTGTTTCTTTTATTTCATTCAGTGCTTTAAGCATTTCCTTTCTAATGGCCATAAACTGTTTGGCTGCAGCTTCCTCTATTTCTTTACGAATGGCAATATTCTGTTTGAGTTTATCTTCCTCTATGTCTTTTCGTATCTTATTTGTTTCCTCTGTTATCATCTTCATGAGCAAAGTTGTTAGGTCTTCTTCTTGGATTTCAGTTATGCTGGGGTGTCCAGGGCTACTTGCCCCTGGGTAACTGGGTTCTGGAGATGCCATATTGCTCTGTCTTTTTTGCTTGAGCTTTTACGCTGGCCTCTACCCATTGTGCTATCTTAGGTGTTTGGGATTATCTTCTGGTGGTTCCTGGGGATCCTGTGGTGGAGAGAATCCCCTTTGCAGAAAGCTGTTTTTTCCTGAAGGATGTCTTCTCAGCTTTTTGGGTATAGTCCCTGGATGGCTGGTGTTTTTTCAGGAGTTGCTCACCTCAGGGATATAGACTGAGTGGTAACTGTGGTCTTTGTTAGTCGAGAGGGTTCTCCTCTCACCCAGGGAAGTCCTGAGGGCATCTGCCCTGTTTCTGGGTTTCTTGTTGTAAATTTAATGATCAGCTGCTGTGACCCAGTTGGACATCAGGTGCGCAGCAACTTTTTGTGCCTGTGTCTGGAGCACAGCTGAGTGATGGCGCCTCGGCCCCCCTGGTCTGCTAGACTTTTTCTAGGGAAGGATTGGATGATTTAAGTCAGTACAGTTTCCTTCCTTCCCTGTGGATTCTCTGGAGACACGGACTCCCAGTGTCTTTTTTTGCCCTGGTGTACACTGCTCAGTATCTGCCAGCTGGCTAGCCCAAGAAACTGCCTGTGCCTGGAGCACAGCTGAGTGCTGGCAGCTTAGTCTCTGCCAGCTGTCTGGTGCACAGAAACTGCCTGTGTCAGCCTTTGCGGCCTTTGGGAGCCTGGGTGCCTCCCTAAGCTGGGTAATTTTCCTGGGGCCTTTTTAGGCTGAGGGTGTCACCTGAGTGCTCTGAGATCAGACCAGTCCTTTCCCTCCCTGTGTGTTTGCACCGGACAGTGAAACTCATTCGCTGGTGCCCTGGTGCCCACAGTTCTATCTCAGGTGGCGAATGAGGCGCACAGTCAGGCAGGGCTCTGTGCCAGAGCCTGTGTCCCCGGCTCTGGCTCCGGGCTGGCTCCTGGGGTGCCCATGGAACCCGAGTCTTTTCCAGGGGATGTCTGGGTGACCTAAGGCCGGTCCCAGTCGTTTCCTGTACCCTGGGGTTATCTCTCACTGAAAATTCCAGTCTCTGATAGTGTGGTGCGCACAGTTCAGTCTGGGACTGTGACCAGAGACACTGGCTTGTGGCTCTGGGCTGGGGTTGGGGCTGGCGCCCAGCAGCCAAGCATCTGGTGGAACCAGGATCTCTTCCTCGGTTTAGCCGGGTGAGGTAAAAGCTGCTTGAATCCCCCACCGTGGGGTATCCTCTCACCTGGGAAACACAATGACTGTGTTTTATGGCCGAGAGCTCTGATTACTGGTCACTGCTGATCCTGCTGCTGCTGCTCAGAATGAGAGTCCTCCAGGTGCCGCCATCTTGCCCCTCCCCCTTATAAGAAGCAAATGCAAAGCTTTTTACTGTTCAATTTTAATGCAAGTGGTAGGAGCAGCAAGATTTGCTAGCTTCTCTATGAATTGTATCTGATTAAAAGGTTTGCTATGATTTTAGTTCAGAAAGAGCCTACTTAAAGTTATGCTAACAACTACATTTGGTTAAGATGTTTTACCTAGTGTCTTTGTTCAGGTTTTTAAGGTTAAGTCTAGGATGGATAACTATAAAGTTTGCCTATTTGTCTTAAAATATATCCTCCTAGAACAAACATCTCAGAAATATGCTAAAATTAGAGATCATAGCATTCTGTTTCATAGGACACAGTTTCGAGCAGATGATAAAAACAAACAGTAACTCAGATACACTGGCCCTCAAACTTGTCAGAGATCTGAATATGGCATTTTAACTGTGTAAGCTTATTGTGACAGAAATCCTGGCAGTAGCTCCCCCAAGGTCTCCGAGAAGATTTGGGCACAACGACAGATGACTTTGACTCTGGATTGTGGTATACTAACCACTGGGCAACACTGCCTCAACTGGCCCACTGCTAGGGCCCAGCCTAAACTGTGGACAAAACTGTGGACAAAACACCTGGAGAGTCAATGTTTCACATTGCTAAGGGTGAGGTGAGGCCATTCTCTTGTTTCTTTCTCCACAGAAACAGTCTCATCTTCTGTGCCTAGCTGGACCACCTCTGCCCATGACGTTATGAGACCACAGGAACCAGGGACACTGCCTAGGTGATGGACTAACTAGTCATCTCTGTCATTTTAATTGGCACATCAATTGGTTTATTTATTTGGCTCATAACTTATCCTTCTCAGGTCTCTGATCACCTTGAGGCTATGCTAAGTTAATGATAGCTTTACAACTAAAGAGGAGGCAATTAAATCCACTGTTAGCTCACTAATCAGTTTAAGATATATCACTAAATATATATATATATATATATATATATATATATATATATAGTTTATGTAGGGTCTAAGGATAAAAGGAGTTTAGGTTATAAAAATACAAGTTATACATATTTGAGAGTCCAAAAATGTGTCTTAAGGTTGGTAATACAATTTATAAATACTTAAAGGTTCTAAAAAAATGTTTTAAGGTTGGTAAATGCAAATTATAAAGGTTATAAGGTCTAAGGTGATTTAAGGTATCTTAAATAGGTAAAAAGGCTTAATATTTCTTCCTGTTGTTCTGCTACTGTTGTATTAACTGTCCAGAGTTTTGACCTTTATCAGTAGGACTCTAATTTATTAATCTAACTCTAACACATGTATGTCATTCCACTATACCACTATGTCACTATTATAGTCCTAAGCTCAAGATTATAAGCCTCCATATTGTCTATGCTTACACTAAAGGTTAAAATCAAGTAAGTTTCCCTTTTTTAAAGGCTTTTGCCTTTTCAGTGTTCACCTTAAAAAGTACTTATGCCGTTAACACATATATATGCCTACTGCCTTTTTCTCAATACATAATACAATTGTTATACTAACATGTTTAAGATTTTATCTCTTTCTTAAAACCTAAATGTAATTCCTGGTTTGGAATTTCCTTTCCTGGCTACCAGACTGCTATTTACTGCATACAACCACTGGCTGGATTGGTGAGTTCACTCCATTTTCTCAGCATGCATGCCTCTCTTGGTAGGGGAAGCTTGACCACAGAGCTCTGGCAACTTCCTACTATCTTTTGAGACAGGGGACCCCCCCCCTCAGCCATAGCCTTAATTGTCTAGGTTTGACTCTCTATGCTGACTTTCACTTTAGGGCCACACTCTTCCTTGGGCGGTACACCCCCTCTACGGTTTCTGTCCCCCCCCCCTTGCTCTTGCATGTGCTCGCTCGCTTGCTCATGGAAAGGTCCCCTCTCTCCCACACTGTTCTTCTCCTCATTTTCCCTTGGGAGCCTTCTACAAGTGTTTCTTCTCTACGTGCTTTTGCACAGAGTCCTAGGTAGGCAAATGAAACGTGTCCTTTCCACCATGCCACGGGGCAGCTGGCCCTCGATCTCTGGCCAATATCTGACGAGATATCGACCAGACCAGATTGCTCTCTCCAGAGATCCGCCTTCTCCTGGGACGCCATTAGAAGGCCTCGTCTCTTTCGGTTCCCAGTGGAAAACACCCATAACCACATCCCTACATAGGGACTTCTCTGCCCCCAATGGGAGACGCCCAGACGCCCGTCCCTCCAGACAGGCTGGAGAATTTCAGGTTTCTACACCTAGTGCCAGCTGGCACCAGGGCCTCTAAGTTTACACGCTCCAAACCTCACCTCCATAACAGATCAAAAACAAAGCCTTCTTTAATATTGCCAGTGATTGGGTAAATAAAGTCCCGTCTAGGTAGACAGAGGTTCCCATGTACAAACCTCATCGATCCAAACCTTTCAATGCCTACCTACAGGATTTTCTCTGTGTTTCAGTGTCCTGCCAGACACAGATGTCTCCTACAGCCACAACAGCGCCAAAGCAGCTACAGGTGTTCAGCTCTGACCTCACGGACTTCCAACAAGATACAGGTGTTCGGCTCTGACCTTACAGACTCCCAACAAGCTGGACCTGCACTTTCCCTCCCCACCATGGGTGTTCTCACAGACCTGGAAAAGCATCAAAGCAGCCTATTCTTCTTGGACTTGGTTGACACTTCAGCCTTTTGACCTCCCTACATCGCCCCCAGTGTCAGCAGGAAGTAGCCAGAAGAGAATCTACGCCCATTATCCACTTGTTGTTAATAAAAGGCTGAAGTTGTGTGCTTCAGGACCAGGACAAGCAGCTCCAGGTTCTCCCAGTGTTCCCCAGCCCCTACCTGCCACCTTGCATGGCTGGCAACACTCTCTGTTGACAACCCTTTACCCTAAACCCTCTGCCCTAAATTTTCCAGGGCAGAGACTTCTCTTATTCTTAACCTTACAACCTGACCATTTTTTGCTATAATTCCTCTCTCTCTCAACCTCTTGCATGACAACCAAGAGCTGCTTCCAATGAGCCTAAATTTATATACTTTAACTTACCTTATAAAAGGCAGCCCAAGCTCCCTATTTTTAATTATAGAAAAAGGGAGGAATGTTGGGATCAGTAAGCAGGCACTTCTATGGCCAGCTCCAAGGGACCTGATAGACCGGTTATCAGGCAGTTGTGAAGACACCTAGACTACCTGTGCATGTCTCTGGGTCACCCTATAAGAGAACTGGGCCCTCCCCTCTCTCTCCTTTCCTCTTCCTCTCTCTGTCTCTGTCCCTCTGTCTGTCTGTCTCTGTCTCTGTCTCTGTCTCTCTCTCTCTCTGTCTCTCTCTCTCTCTCTCTCTCTCTCTCCCTTTATCTCCCTCTCTGTAACCCCCTTCCCCTAATAAACCTATAAACCTCCCACGTGAAACAGATCTCGTGGTGTGATTTGTGGACCCACATGTAACCCTCACATTTCGCACATTTCCTAACATGCTGTGCTCCCATCTGCAGGCATAGCAAAATATTGTTAATAGTGTCAGGGTTGGCTCTCTCCCAGAGGGTGGGTCTCAGTTTGGGACAGGCATTATTTGAACATTCCGTCAGTTTTCTGCTCTGTCTTTATCCCTGCATATCTTATAGGAAGGGTAAATTTTGGCTGAAAGTTTTTGTGGATGGGTTGGTGTTCCCCTCCCTCCATTTGGAGTCCTGTCTATTTAGAGAATGTCCTTATCAGTCTCCATGACCCTGTTAGTAGGAGTGTTAGTTCGAGTTACCACCTTATCCAACCAGAAGCCAGCTCTTCACAAAGATGTCCACAGACTCTCAGAACCAAACATTGGGCTACGTATAGGGAGTCTTGTGGAAAGTATGGGGAAATGTAGGAAGACCTGAAGTGGACAGAACCTCCAGAGTAAGACCAACAGGGCAAACTAATCAGGGCCGAGAGGGGCTTGTAGAAATTGAAGCACCAACCAAGGACCATGCATGAACTGGACCTATGCCCCCTTCATAGATGCAGCCGATGGGCAGCTCAGGTTTTATGTGGGTTCCCTAGTAAAGGGAGTAGTAGCTGCCTCTGACATAGACTCTGTTGCTTGCTTTTTGATTACTTTCCCCTGGCCCAGCTGCTGGAGACCAAGAATCCCAGGCACGTAATTATGACTGATGCTGGCGCCAGGGCTGCAATTAGCTTTGACCACCTGGATAGATTGCTTCCTAAGACCGGGAACCACCCCCCACCTGACCGGTTTTAACAGCTAATGATAAAATCTTGGAATGCCTCAGTGACTCATGAAATAACCTCCTGCTCCCCTCCCTCCTATTCTACTACCTTATTCTTTGAGCATAAAAGTAAAGTCTTGCCCTACAATAAACGGGACTTTGACAAGGAAAACTGCTTGGTCCCTTTCTGTCTCTCTTGCCCGTTTTTCTTTCAGGCTTGGTCCTCCTCAAGGCCCCGCAAATAATCCAAATCCCACAGGCAGGGCACCCAGCTACAGGGGAAAGGGATGCGACTTGATGTGCTGGGGTGGCTTGGGGGAGGCTCCTTTTTTTCTGAGGCCTAGGAGAGGAATAAAGGGAAGAGGGATAGAATGTGGGACCTTAAGGAGAGGCAGGATAGGGCTATGATTGGGATATAAAGTGAATAAATAATTAAATAAATTACATCAAAACATAAATTC
Source organism: Meriones unguiculatus (assembly GCF_030254825.1). Taxonomy (NCBI): domain Eukaryota; kingdom Metazoa; phylum Chordata; class Mammalia; order Rodentia; family Muridae; genus Meriones; species Meriones unguiculatus. Next base: position 80,973,839 of record NC_083351.1, on the reverse strand, counting down.
ATATATTTTAATATAAATACAGACTGAAAGGAAAGTACTAAAGAGTCAGCAATTCCATAGTTTCTTTTAGAGGAATATGGCTGATTATTACTTACTCCATAGGTAATTGACTTAAACAGTGAAGTTAAGTGCTTAAAAAAGAAAAGTGTTGAAATAATTACAAGTTTAATTAGTAAAATATGTAAATATAAATCTTTCATATTCTAAAACTGTCAGCTCTCAACTAACTTAACTTCTTGATTGAGCTTAGAAATTAATTAGTGTGTAGTATTTTATTCCTTAGCAAGCTGGATTTGCACATGAGTAGCATTATGATGTATCTGCTATTAAAATATTATTTATGAGAGGAATAATATTTCCACAGGGATAATAAATGATGGATTTGTTAATATCCTTGCTAGTGCAGAAATAACTTCAAATATTTAAGTGTAACTTTCTGGGACACCCTGATTCCAAGTGTAGAATGATCCATTAAAATGTAATACTCAGAAAAAAGGCTACTTTTTTTTCATTATGGGTCTTATTGTTGATTTTTCAAATTTTTTAATGTTATTTCCTATAGTTATGCAATGACAGGAACTTAAATGTCAAATAACTAAAATATTATTAGGAGGTTTTTCAAAAACCTCATGGACACACAATCATCTATCAATTTAAAATAATTAAAAAATTGTAGACAACAAAGAAATATATACATATATAAAGGGAGATAGACAATTTTTGTGTGTTTGTATACTCACATTTAAGTATACACACATATATCTATGTCTGTGTATACACACATATAATAATGAAAGTACACAACCTCTATTTGCATATATTTGTTACTTATAAATCAAGTTAGTAAACTATGAGTGTAGAGCTCATCAACAACTCTGTTTTGTTATCTTTGGTTTTCTATTTCACTCTTCTTTAGCTATCATTTCGTAAATGTGTGCAGATTTACAAGCATATCTGAACCCTTGTCTTATATGTCTCACAATGATTGGTCATTAGATATTCCTGAAGTGTCTTCACAGATATTTCTGGTGGGTACTGAGAACAAATATAGCCATAGATACTAAACATAAACAGAGACAAGAAGACTGAAGTTTCCAGAGAATAATAAAGTTCTAAAACACCCAAAACCAGGATATACCACAGTAATGACATCAGTGACATTTCTGTCTTATAAAACTCAGAATCAGACTTGAAAAACTAAATTATCAATGTCAGCGGACACAGAAAAATGAATTATTAACTCACATCTATTTCGTCTACTCAACGAATATAAATTGAGCATTCTAGAAACCTAATTATTTTAGACAACGTTCTTCCAATGTATCCAAAATTTAATGAAAAACAAGGCCAAAAAAAAAAAAAACCCAGAAAATGTTCTAGCCTCTGATGTAAAATGCATGGACTTCTCATGGTTTGTCGCTGTTGTCTGTTAGTCTTGTTTGGTTTTCTAAGAAAATAAATTGCCCTGAGTAAATGGGAGGGTGTAGGATATCTTGATCACACTGAGGTCCTCAGGAAGCAAAGCCTGTGATCTAGGAAAAGACTTATTTATAATATGAAATAACTTGAGATTACTACCAATGAGAGCTGGTTCATCTTTTGTTCACGGCAAAAGGAAACTTCAGCAATGCTTATTACAATTCTACAGCAGGAAGAAATGCCAGGGTTTAGGGAAACATGCTTGTCTCTATTTTGTTGCCATCAGGGAATGAGAGGGGGTGTTGTTACTAAGAATTCTAAGTCTTCCCTAACATTTACTTGCAGGGCTGAACAGCCCTAGACAAAGTGTGGGTGCTATTCTTCATTGATGGAGGCACCTCTGATTAGTTAAGATGTGTCTATAACAGATAGATGAACTAGAGGGAACACGCAAATGGTACATTGCAGCCTTTGGTTTAACTGCACAAAGTTGACAACAAGCTGTGTTGTAGCAGTTTCCCGTATTAACCATTAATTTTTCATTAAACCACCTTGGTCCACTGTGAAGTCTGTAAATTGGTCAATATGCTCAATAGCAATCCACATTACCATCAAAAGGCAGGAACCTCTCTGCAACTCTAATATTAGTCCAATGATGGTTTCTTATAATTCTGTCTGGACCCATCGGGTATCACAGGAAGATTTAAACTCTATTTGATAGGTTCAATTGGATAGACAATCTTCCCAAAACCAGAGGCTCAGTGCAATGGGACATATTCTTGGGTACTTAGTCACATTGTGGTATTATTTGTCGAGAATTCCTCACTTTTCCCTCTTGTAAACTCGTTCTATGTTTCTGTAATAAGTGCATTTGTAATAGTGTCCCTAATACAATATTTTTTTAATTAAACCTGGCCCATTTTGTTTATAAGAATAACAGATCATTGTTTGTTTTGTTTTTTTTTTTGTTTGTTTGTTTGTTTTGAGATAGGTTCTTTCTGTGTATCCCTTGCTGACTTGGAAGTCTCTATGTGGATCTGACCTGCCTTGAGCTCATAGAGATTTGCCTGACTCTGCCTCCCAAGTCCTAAAATTAAAGGTGTTCTCTACTTTGCCTGGGTTAGGAGCATCATTGTTAATACTCATGAAATAAGGACTAAACCTCTTTACTCCTTGGATATTAAAATTTTATGAGAATTAACAAAACAGGGTTGTTCCACATGCAATTATGGTATTTTCCTCATCTCAATGGTAAAATCTAAGTAGCTTGTTTCTTAAATATCCATTTACATACATATGTAGTTTGTTTTTAGTTACATAAAATTTTCATCATTCATAACCACAACTTTTCTAGAAAAATTATCATTTATTGTGTTTCTGTCACCTGCTAATAATTCTTTTCCATACTGTACTTTGTTTAATCATTGAATATTATTTTAATGTTCATATACATTAAAGCTTTCTGTATATTATATTTAAAAAGATGTAAGTTTTTCTCATGAAATTAACTATTGTGACAATAAAAACATTCAACTTTATCAATATAATTGTTTAGAACTAAAAGTAAACAAATTATGTTGTTTATATTTATTGCACTGATAACCTTAATGCTAGATAATTAATTCCTTCCCTTCTGTCTTTTCTTTGAACAATCAGTTGATTGAGCCAACTATTCCTCAATAAAATATAATAATGTTTTTATTATTACTTCTTTAAATATTAGTCAGGATGCATTTCATTTATTTTTTCCATTTCAGCATTTCTTTTATACTTTTGTTCAATTTATCTAATTTTATTTTATTCTTAAATGTATTTATTGTTATTATTAATTATTATTATTATTATTTACAGTTCTTCACTTTGTATCCCAGTTGTAGCCCCCTCCCTCAGCTCCTTCCGGTCCCGCCCTCCCTCTTTCTTCCTCTTCTATTCCTCTTTCTTAGTCCACTGATAGGGGAAGTCCTCATGCCCTGCTGTCTGACCAAGTTTATCAAGTCCCATCAGCACTATCTGGATCCTCTCCCTCTGTGGAATGGCTAGGTAGTCCCACCAGGGAGAAGTGAAGAAAGAGTAGGCAACCTAGTTCATGTCAGAGACTGTCTCTTCTCTTATTTCATGTGGCATCCCCACATGAAGATTGAGCTTTCTATTGGCTACATCTGAGCAGGGAGTCTTTGTCATCTTTGCTTTATTTTGGTTTATGCATTAGTCTCTGCAGTCCCCCTGGGCCCTGCTATTTTTTTTTGTTGCTCTCCTTGTGTGGTTCCTGTCCCCTCCTGATCCTTTTATATCCTCCTTTTTCCATTTCTTAGGTACACAATGGTTCATCTGCATCTACACTGGCACACCAGAAAAGAGTACAAGATTAAAAATGTAATGTGAGCCACTATGAACTCAGGTCCCCTGGAAGTTCACACTATGCCATCTCTCCAGTCCTTAATTTATATATATGTATATATAATTTTTTCCTCTTTGTCTCATATACCTTCTTCATTTTTATTTCATGTTATTGTTTTTAATTTTGAATAACTTAACTATAAGCACATTTACTACTTAAATTCATTTAACAACTATTTCTATTGGAATAACATAAAGCCAGCTCAGTTCCTAGAAGAAAGAGTATATTTTTAATTTCTTGCAATTCAATATTTAATATTTTTAAATATTTTTTATTTTTAAATAATTTTATACATTCACTTGTATCCCAGCTGTAGCCCTCTCCCTCTTTCCCTCCGAATGCTCCCCTCTCTCTCTCATCTCCTCCTTGCCCCATTTCTGAGTCCACTGAGAGAGGATGTCCTCCTCTCCTTGAATCTGGCCCTAGCTTATCAGGTATCTTCAGGATGGTTACAATGTCCTTATCTGTGGCCTAGCAACCTGGCACTTTCTCAGACAATCAGGTATACTGTTACCTCAAGATCCAGCTATACCACTCCTAGGCATATATCCAAAATATTTTCAAGTACTCAACAAGGACATTTGCTTAACCATGTTTGTAGCAGCTTTATTCTTTTTTTTTTAAAAGCACAAGTTATTTTCTTTTTACTTAAACAGCACAATCATTCATTCATTCATGTGTTTGTTTTTTTTATTTATTTTATTTTTTTTGTTTTTTTTTTTTGTTTGTTTGTTTGTTTTCAATGCAGTTTATTCAGGAACCTTGAACAATCATCTGACCCTGGGGAAAGCCAGCCCACAGCTTAAATAGCCTCTGGGTAGCCAACCCAGGCGTGCCACGTGGGCAATGTAGATAGGTCCACATACATGGAAGCAAGCCAGATCCTCAGCCTTAGCCAAATGTGGAATTGTTCGTGACAGAGAGCACTCACCATTGGGAAGGTGGAAGGCAGAAACCAGCTCCATCTTTAAGGCACAGCATTCCGCATCTCTCTTACAGTTCCCCCCTTTTTTTTTAGACGCCTCAGGCAAGAGTAGAGGTCTGATCTCTGATATTAGACATAAATTGGGACTTTGTACCGATGTTCATTTAGGTGTCATCCACCCAAAGAGCATCAGACCCGTCTGATACCTTTTTCTCAGAGGCGGGACCTGGGGTATCAACCCGCATGCAATCAGACATGCTCTTCTCTGGGTCGAAAGCGGCTGACCCTGAGTGCAGTGCTTAGCCTCGCATCCTGAGCGTAACATTTTAGCTTTTTATGGTAGCCAACCATGCTTGGGGCGAATTGTGGTAATGATACTTGCTTTTTTGCCCAATGCTGGAATGCTAGTAAATTTAGGTATGCCCTGGTTACTCGCATGCCTCACTGGGTGCCTGTGCCCGTTAATGCCCCTCACGCTATGACTCTCTTCAGACAGAAAAGGGATCTTGGAACTACAGCCACCATTGTTACTACCATCTCATTGGCGGCTGTTGGAGCTACCACCAGAGCATTAGCCATGAGTCATACTGGGCAGACTGCTCAGACCCTGAATAATCATTTAGCCAATGTAGCTCATGCCTTAGTTGTACATAAAGGAATTAATGCTCAAGTAAAAGGAAGCTTGATGGTGTTCAATCAGAGGATTGACCTCGTGCAGGAGCAAATTGATACCCTATGGCAAATCGCTCAACCTGGCTGTCAATGAAAATATGCTGGACTTTGAGTCACTAGCATATAACATGAGAATTTTTCCTGTGCTGCAAATCTGTCTAAACAATTGTCGAGCTATATTTTAGGTAATTGGACTGGAGAATTCGATACTACGATGGAGCAGCTGTGAGTGGCCATTGTCACAGTAAATTCTACCAGAGTGGACGCAGGACTAGCCACAGGATTATCATCATGGATTGCTGCAGCCATGAATCATCTGAAGGAATGGGCGGGCATGGGAGTGTTAGCAGGCCTTCTGGTGTTGGTCTCCTTGGCTTGCCTGTGGTGTATATGCAAGATTAGAGTCTCACAACAGTGTGATGCAGCCATGATCATTCAGGCCTTTACAGCTATGGAAGCAGGACATTCGCAGCTTTATTCTTAATCGCCAGAACCTGGAAACAACCCAGATGTCTATCGACAGAGGAATGGATACAGAAATTGTGGTACTTTTATACACAATGGAATACTACTCAGCAACTGGAAAATAATATTTATAGCTAATCCCTATTTCTTGTTGCACACTTTCAAGTAAAAAGACAAAAACAACATTAATTTTGTGAACCTCAGCTCTTCACTACTGGATAGTCGTAGCCTGAATTTTCTTCCCCTCATTCCTCAAGACTTTCAAGGTTGTTCAGCTTCTTTCAGTTAATCCGTTTGATAAGTACTTTCACTCCTAGACCTATACAGTGAAAACCATATCACAGTAGCTCTCTATCTCTACTTTTCAATAGTAGCCATGAATCCCATGTAATTATGAGCATTGAACATAAAACTAGTGCTTTCTAAATTGTTATCTTTGAATCTAACTTTAATTAATTTTTTAAAAGTCAGGTACTTACAACTCATTTATGAAAAAAGATGTCCAGTTGGGCCTCTGTCTCCCCATTATTTGACATATTCATTTAGATCACCTGCATATATATAGATACTTTATGAAGCTTCTTCTGTTTCAAGGTTCCATACTACCTCTCAAATAGACTTAATTTAGATATCTCTTCCCATATTTTCTCTCTCATTTTCTTTTCACTCCCCCTTCTTCGCTTGAATTTCCTGTTCCCAGCCTCTATCCATCTATAACTATCTCCACTATTTCCCTTTCCTGGACAGATCCATTTACCCACCCTAGACCCTTAAACTATTTCTAGCTTCTGTGATTCCATGGGTTATTCCTTGATTATCAATGACTTAACAGATAATTTGCATGTATAAGCAAATATATATCATAATTGTCTTTTTTCATGTATGTATATGGGATACTTAACTCAGAATCATCTTTCAAGTCCATTAATTTACCTGAAAAATTCATAATCCCATGTTTGTTTTCATGTGTTTTCTTTTGTTCTTTTAATTTTTATTTAAGTTTATTTACTTATTTTACATCCGAAGGGTGCCCCTCCCTCATATCCTCCAAGTCCCCCCTCCTTCTCTTTTTCCTTTTCTCTCTCCCTTTCCCCCCAGGAAAAGGGAACCCCCTCCCCTCCCATGTCAATCCTTTCCACCACATCAAGTCACATGAAGACTGAGCATATCCTCATCCACTAAGACCAGGTAAGACAGCACTGCCAGGATGAAGTGATCAAAGAGCATGCAATAAAGTCCAGGTTAGAACAGCTCCCCACTCTCCATTTGCCTGGATCCCCATATGATGACCTAGCCACCCATCAGCCACATATGTGCAGAGGTCTAGGTCCTGACCATGCATGCTCATTAGTTGATGTCTTAGTCTCTATAAGCACACATGGGTCTGAGTTAGCTGTCTCTGTTGGTCTTCTTGTGGGGTTTCTGTCTCCTTCAGGTCATTCTTTCTTTGCCCTAACACTTTCACAAGACCCTCTAAGCTCCACCATATGCTTGGCTACAATTGCCAGCATCTGTCTTGATTATCTGCTGGGTGGAACTCTCCAAATGACAGTCATGTTAGGCTCCTATCTGTAATCAAAGAAGAGCATCATTAATACTGTCAGGGGCTGGCTATCTACCTACCATGGGGTAGTCTCAGGTTGGGCCAGTCATTGATTGGATACTCCCTCAATCTCTGTTCCCTTTTTATCCCTGAACTTCATGTAGGCAGGGTAATTTTTGGATCAAAGGTTTTGTGGGTGGATTGTTGTTCCCCTCCCTCCATTGGTCCTGCCTGGTTAGGAGGTGGTCACTTTAGACTCTTTGTGCCCTCCCTTTCCTCATTGGGAGTCTCAGCGAGAATCACACCCACATCCTCCCATGTGCGTGCTCTGTCTCAGGCCTCCAGCTTGTCAAAGAGCTGGCTCTTCAGTTTCCATTCCATTGTTCTTAGCCCTCTCACCTCCCACCCTCATTCTTCCCACATCTGATCTCCACTCCTTTTCCCTCCCCATTCCATCTCCTGCTCAGTTCCCTCAGAAGTTCATTCACTTGTGCTACCTATTCCATTTCCCTTCTGTGTAATATTCCAGCATCCTCCCTTTGCCCTCTTTGTTACATAGTTTCTTTAAAATCTGTGGCTTATAAGTGAGTACATATCATTCGTGTCTTTCTGGGTCTTGGTTATCTCGCTCAGGATGATCTTTTCAAGTTCCATCCATTTGTCTTCAAATTTCATGATTTCCTTGTTTTTAATAGCTACGTAGTAGTCCATTGTGTAAATGAACTACAATTTCTTTATCTATTCTACAGTTAAGGGACATCTAGGTTGTTTCCATTTTCTGGCTAATATGAATAAAATCACTATGAACATACTTGGGTAAATGTCCTTGTTGTATGGTAGAACATCTTTTGGGCATATTCTCATGAGTGGTATAACTGAGTCTTGAGGTAGAACTATTCCAGTTTTTCTGAGAAAGCACCAGACTGGTTTCCGAAGAGGTTGTACAAGTTTACATTCCCACTAGCAATAGGGGAGGTTCTCCTTTCTCCACAACCTTTCCAGCATATGTTGTCACTTGAGTTGTTGATCTTAACCATTCTGACTGGTATAAGATGGAATCTAAGAGTTGTTTATATTTGCATTTCTCTGACGAGTAAGGACATTGAGTATTTAATTAAGTGTTTCTCAGCCATTCCAGATTTCTCTGTTGTGAATTCTTCATTTATCTCTGTACCTCATTTTTAAACTGGACTATTTGATTTGTTGGTGTGCTGAGATCAACAATTAATAAATGGAATCTCATGAAACTGGAAAGTTTCTATAAATCTAAGGACACTGTCAATAGAACAAAACAGCTGCCTACAGATTGGGAAAAACAACCCAATATCATACAGAAAACTAATACCAAAATATACAAAGAACTGAAGAAATTAAGCACTGTATTTTTTGTTAAACAAGACTTTTTTTAAATTTAAGTTTATTTATATATTTACTTATTACAATTTATTCACTTGTATCCCCACTGCAGCTTCCTTCCTCATATCCTTCCAGTCACACCAACCCTCCTCCTCCTGTGCTCTTTCCCTAGTCCTCCCCTTCTACCTGACCCAAGCTTATCAGATCTCATCAAGGTCTCATGCATCATTCATCAACTTTCTCTGTGGCCTGACAAGGATGCACCCCCCCAGGGGAAGGTGATCAAAGGGCTGTCCAATGAGTTCATGTCAGAGACAGCCCTTGCTCCCCTTACTATGGAAACTCAATGGAAACTGAGCTGCTCATGGTCTACATCTGAGCAACAGGTATAGGTCTCTTCATGCATGGTCCTTGGTTGGACCAAGGACCAACTGAGCCCAGGACTTTTGGCACTGTTGGTCTAATTGTGGAGTTCCTGTCCCCTACAAGTCTTTCTATTCCATAAGGTTTATTCCATAAGGTTTCCTACAGTTTGTCCAAAGTTTGGTTATTAGTCTCAGTATTTCCTTTGATACTGTGATGGGTAGAGTCCTTCAGAGGCCTCTTGTGGAAGGCTCCTGTCCTGTTCCCCGTATTCTCCAAATTCATATGTCCATTCTGTTTGCTTTTCTGAATAAGGTTTTAACCTCTTCCTTAAAACTCAAAACATGCTAGAAAGGTTGTGGAGAAAGGGGAACCCTACTCCACTGCTGGTGAAATATAAACTTGTTGAACAACTTTGGATATCAATCTGGCACTTTCTCAGAAAATTAACAATAGTGCTACCTCAAGATATGGCTATGTCAGATATAGGGTTGTTGGTGAAGACCCTTTCCCAGTCTGTCGGCTATCGTTTTGTTCTTATGACAGTGTCTTTTGCTTAACAGAAGCTTTTCAGTTTCATGAGGTCCCATTTATTGATAGTTGCTCTTACAGCCTGTGCTGTTGGTATTCTGGTCAGGAAGTTGTCTCCTGTGCCAATGAATTCTAGGCTATTCCCCACTTTTTCTTCTAACCAATTTAGTGTGTCTGATTTTATGTTGAGGTCTTTGATCCCCTTGAACTTTAGTTTTGTGCAGGGTGATAAATATGGATCTATTTACATTTTTCTACATGTGGACATCCATTTAGCACAGCACCATTTGTAAAAGATGTTGTCTTTTTTCCCTTGTATGGTTTTGGCTTCTTTGTAAAAAATCAAGTATCCATAGGTGTGTGGGTTTATTTCTCAGTCTTCTCTTTTATTCCATTCATCCACCATTCTGAATCTATGACAATACCATGCAGTTTTTACTATGGCTCTGTAGTACAGCCTGATATCAAGAATGGAGATACCTCCAGATGATCTGTTGTTCTACAGGATTGTTTTGGCAATTCCAAGTTTTATACCTGACAGAGGGCTAATCCCCAGAATAAAATAAAATTAAAAAAAAAAAAACTAAAGAAGTAAAAAAGCAACAAATCAAGTACTCAAATTTAAAAATCTGGTATAAAGCAAGACAGAGAATTCTGTGTAGAGGAATATAGAATGGCAGAGAAACACTTAAAAAATGCTCAACATCCTCAGTTTTCAGGGAAATGCAAATCAAAATGATCCTGAGATTTCACCTTACACCCATCAGAATGGCTAAGATCAAAAATTCAAGTGACAATACATGCTGAAGAGGATGTGGGGAAATGGGAACTCTCCTCCATTGCTGGTGGGAATATAACCTTGTACAACCACTTTGAAAATCAACCTGGTGTTTTCTAAGACAATTAGGAATAGTGCTTCCTCAAGATCCAGCTATACCACTCCTAGGCATATATCCAAAATATTTTCAAGTACACAACGAGGACATGTGCTCAAACCTGTTGGAAGCAGCTTTATTCATAATAGCCAGAACCTGGAAACAACCTAAATGTTCCTCGGCAGAGGAATGGATACAGAAATTGTGGTAATTTACACAATGGAATACTACTCAGCAATTATAAAAGGAAATCATGCAATTTGCAGGCAAATGGTAGGATCTAGAAAAGATCATCCTGATTGAGTTATCTCAGTAGCAGAAAGACACACAGGGTATATATGACACTTTGCATGACAAGATTTTGGTCTTAGAAGTAGTTGGCTACTAGACAGAAATTCCAGTGAAGATTTAGAATATCCTAGAAACTCTTGGCTCCAAATGCCCAGAACATTACAGAGTTATACAAATGCTTTCAATTTTTCCTGGTCACCCAACACAATTATTAAAAAAACAAAACAAAACAAACAAACAAACAAAAAAACCCAGTGCTGCTGAAAACAGCACATACTTTGTAAGACACATAAAAACTTGTTTGGAATTGGCCCAGAAAATTTTGTTCCACTAACATTTACCTTTTATACTGCTGAAGCATATTACACAAGTAGCAAATAGCCTTTCATATACATATCTATGCATGACACAGTGTAACCTACTTTGCAAGTTGTTCCTATTTATACCATAATGGCCTCTCTGTCATGGTAGAAACCAATTGCTCTGTGATTGTATTCAATAAGAGGTATCCACGTCTGATTCTATGACCCAGTCAAAAGCTCTTGTATATCTTGAAACCAAAGGAAATTGGCTTCTAAATATTTAGAATATTTTTATTAGTTCATAAATTACTCATGCTAAAATAACAAGGTATAAATTATATCACTTGAATCATTTTTAAATATTCTAGAATTGATTTGTTGCTCAGATCTATACATTAGTCTATACATAGTTAAATGGTCATTTACATAGTGATATACTTTAAGATGAAAAATAAATAAAATGAGCCAACCTGTCAATGGTTTATTACTTCTGTGTAACTAAAGGTAGAACTACAAGAATGAACTTGTATTACTTAGAATATGTGTAAAGAAATTATCAAACTCCATAAAAAGTATTGGCAGGGTTTACCTGTGTCTTTATCAAACCAAACAAATAAATAATATATTTCCTTTTTAAAAATATTGATTCATTAATTTCTTACTTCACAAGTTTATAGTTATACAGAAATTAGTACGAACACTTTCAACCCTGCACTATCCCATATCCTTACTATCCTTGTCTTACTCCAACATTTTCCTTAAAAATCTATTTATCATGTTCATATCTCTTTAATTTGTTTTTGATCCACCATATCCACCTAGGTCCATCTGTGTGACCTTTGGAGTTATATATTAGAGCATGGTGGAATATGCTGTAGGCACACAACACTGATTCTCCCTCTCCCATATTCTGCCAGTTGTCATTGTTTCAGTAGTAAGGAGTGCTTCCCTCTATATAGCAAAGTGTAGACAGCAAGTTTTGTGAAGGTTCAGGGCAGGCAAATGCTGTTATTTTGGATTAAGAATTTCAATGTCATCTGAACCTTAAAGTGGGAAGTGTAAGTAAATGTCCTGTTTATTGCTGAAACCTCAGGTATCACTTATTCTCAGCATTGTGGGCAGTCATAACTCTCAGTATTAATCACTACTCACAGCAAGGAGAGTATTTCTGATTAATGCTAAGAGCAGCATTTCTATGATACAAGCATTTTTCTATCAAAAGATTAATAAAAGGCAGTTTGATGCTCTGTTCAGTTTAGTCAGATAAAAGCATCATATCCCCCTTATGTCTATGACTTCTCAGCCATAACTTGTTCATTGTCATTTTTCTCATGTAGAATGGCCCTCAACTTTGAAAAGACAGCAGTTGGTTACCCACATAAAAGTTGTACCACTATTGCATAGGGGAGTGGCATATCTAGTCACCAACCCTTTCTGTCGTTGGAGTTGGGACAAATCTTTCTTGTTTTATCATTAGCTGCTTATGTATATGATCACACAGCACACTAAGTCTATCATCAGCCTTAGCTAGCAAGATTTCTTCAGTGGACAGGAATAAATTCAGAACATCATGGTTACCTAAGATACAAGTAATATGATATGGGTGAAAGCTTTGTAATAAGCAAAACATTTTATTACTCTCTTTAAGGTTCAGGACATCATAGAAGAAAGGTAATAAGATAGAGCCAGAAGCAGTACTGCGAAATGACACATGCTAGGCATGACAGAGCCACTATCATCATGAATTTACAACTGTCATTACTGAAACTAGGCCTGACAAGACTGGCACTGTCAACAGTTAGTCATGAATAGTGAAATGGATCAAAGGCTCATATCCTTTTCTGCTGCATTATTATCTACTTAAAAATTCTGAACTGATTGGCCTGCTCTTTGATCACTAACCCCTCGAGTGGTGCAGCCTTCCCAGGTCACAGAGGAAGACAATGCAGCCACTCCTGATGAGACCTGATAGACTAGGATCAGAAGGAAGGAGAGGGGGACCTCCCCTATCAGTGTTCTGGAAGAAGGACATGGATGGAGAAGAGGGAGAGAGGGTGGTATTGGGAAGGAAAGAGGGAGGGAGCTACAGATGGGATACAAATAAATACACTGTAATTAATAAAAATAATAAAAATTCTGAGATGGGGAAGTCATTGTCTTTGGTTGTATACTCACAGTTGAGGCAAGAGAGCTCCAGTGGATAAGACTAAATGCAGGTCACACAGACAACTTTTGAAAAAACCAAAGGTCACATAATCATAATAAACTTTTTAATGTGTATATGAAACCATTGAAGAAAAAATTTAATGTAAACTGTGTCTCAATTACAGTGTGAATTTGTGTGTTTTTATCAAAAGAAAAACTTCCATGTCACTTCCCAGATGGCTGCTCACTGAGCTGCATAATCAAAACCACTCACCCAGAGTCAAGAAGCAGAGAGAAGATCTCTTTAAATGGTTTGGCATGTGTCACCCAGATCTGAGCAGTGCTGATCATAATCATAAGGACACAGTCCTCAATACCATAAAAACTTACACTGAAATCCTATGAGATCAAAATCTCTGAAGTATAAAATTTCTGAAGATAAGAGTATCAAAAGTTACAGTCTTGAGAACTTAATCTTATAAACCAAAGAGCTCAAATCTCAAAAAGCAAAATGCTCATTTTTCAAAAGTTACATAAGGTATAGAAAGCCAAATCCTGTGGAAAGGATTACCGTGTTTTTAATTGTGCAAAATTATTCAGCCTTATATTACTTCTACTCCTTCATGTAGAAGACCATGTCCCACTTCAAAAAATATCTTACCCAAGGATAAAAGCAAATGGGCAAGCTCAGTGACCTCCTGAACCACATTCCTGCTAATGAAGGGATGTGGCCAGAATCCCAAAACACAATAACTAGTGAAATGTCAAATTTTCTTAATTTTAAACTTGAGTGTTAAAGACAGTATTCTTCTGTCGCTAAAATAAGTATAAAATGCAGTGCATATTGTGCTTTAGATAATGGTAGCCACTTTCAAAATTGTCTGCAGTATTCTTTTTAATTGAATGGATAAAATGAATATCTCTTTGAATTAAAATAAAAAAGCAAGGGACAAAATAAATACTTGAAAAGTGGTGGTGGGAGGTTAAGATTTTGATAGAAAAATTCTAACCATAGTGACAGATTTGGTATTAGTGGGAATTAGGCTTCTCATGGTAAATTTAAAAGCATTAGTAGTTTGTTTTAATTATTCATATTAGCCTAATATACATGTGAGAAATTTTACAATTGAGATTTGCTATATGTTATTACAATTACAAAAAAGGAAAAGAAAAATATAAGTTGGTTTTATATAGAAGACAGGCTTCTGTATTCCCAGCAATTGTAAGGCCAATCTGTATTTTATAATAAGATGCTGTCTCAAAAGTCACTAAATATCTAATAAAAATAATTTTGTTCTCTAAATCATTTCTTCCACCTTATGAAATTCAAAAAGCTATTAAATGAATTGAAAGCACATTGGTCTGAGTAAATCAGGAAAATTGCTAGTGAATAAAAGGTATCCATAAAATAATTTTTTTTTACATTTTTAATGTGTGTTCGTGTGCTATCTACATACATGTGTGACATGGCACTTATGAAGGTAAGAGTTCCCCTTGCCAGAGTCATTTCTGTTCTTCAACTGCATGAGTTATAGAGGTCAAACTCAGGTCTTTAGATTTGGTGTTCTTAGTTTTTGAACAATTCCACTGCTTCACAATGTTACTTTTATTCATAGTATTATATAGTATTATCGGTATTATATGTTTATGTGTATTATTTCTGCCAAATTTTACATACAAGTACCCGTATAATTATCCCATATAGCCAAAATAAAGTTGTTAAACAGAACATTCAAAATATTAATAAGAAATGCTCACGTGTCAGTCAAATAATAGTCAAATGTCAAAAAAAGAGCATCACCAAAAGAGAGACCTGTAGCTCAGTGGTAGAGCAGTTGCATTATATTTGCAATTCCTTGACTTGGATATGCAGCAGTAAAAAAATAAAATATAATAAAGCACTAAATAGACCATGAACATGAGGTGAGTGATATGATGTGGAACAATGCAAAAGCCTAATGTAGACAACAGTAAAATTTTACAAGATCTTATGTAGCATCAGCATGTCTTTCTTAAAAGGAGATAGATGTTAACGGAATTTTTCACATATTAAATTTCTATTTTTGTTTTTTCTTTCTGTTACCAGTTTTTAGTGTTTTCATTCTTTTCAATAGTCAGGGATAAATAAATAAATAAATAAACATACATGTATACATATATATACATATATATGTACACATATACATATATATACACACACATATATATTTATTTATGTGCTATATATTTTATTTTGTATCATTTGCAATACTGGAGGTAAAAATGTCAGTGAAGACTTACATTGGAATTCTAATTTATACATATATTTTATTCTTTCATGCATTTCTGAAAGAAGTTTTATCAATCTGTAAGTATTACACTCGCACAACTTTTATTGTATATCTGATAGTTTATGGTTGTAAAAGTACAGATGTTGATAATGCCCATTTCATTGGACAAAACACAATGAAATGTTTTTTATATGTTGTGCATATATTGCCTTGTTATATATATATATATATGTGTGTGTGTGTGTGTGTGTGTATAGTTATTAATCATTTTCCTAAAAGTTAGGATTTATAATGGTACAGATTTTATGTTTAGAATTTCAAAAGAAGAGAATATGATGTTTAGATTTATTATTTTTTAGTATCATGAATTAATAAGAAATAAGAAATTTAAGGAATCATAATTACCTCTTTTCCTATAAAAATTCTAAACTTGGGATTATAAGCAATATAGTTCAAGTGACCCTAATAATAGAAAAGATAAATACATAACAGAGGGTTAAGACACATTAGGAAAAATCATTAAAGAACACATGTAGATATTAATAGCATTTGCATTACATAAAAGTAATTTATTAGACATATAAAATAGATTAATCATAATAAAATCTTTACTTATAAGGAAGATAATCAAGAAGGAGGAACCTGGATAAGATGATCAATCTTCATTCAGAAAGGCAAACAGGATGGACATCAGAAAAGGGAGAAGATATGGAACAGGACAGGAGCTTACCACAGAGGGCCTCTGAAATACTCTACCCAGCAGGGTATCAAAGCAGATGTTGAGACTCATAGCCAAACTTTAGGCAGAATGTAGGAAATCTTATGAAAGAAGTGGGAGATAGTAAAACCTGGAGAGGACTG
Organism: Meriones unguiculatus; assembly: GCF_030254825.1. Lineage (NCBI taxonomy): Eukaryota > Metazoa > Chordata > Mammalia > Rodentia > Muridae > Meriones > Meriones unguiculatus. The sequence continues at coordinate 80,957,423 of NC_083351.1, read as the reverse complement.
GAGCTCCACAAGGAGAGCAACAGAACCAAAAATTCTGGGCACACAGGGCTTCTGTGAGATGTATACTTCAAACAAGGACCATGCATGGAGATAAGCTAGAACCCCTGTTCATATGTAGCCCATGACAACTCTGTGTCTAAGAGGGTTCCCCAGTAATAGGAACAGGGACTGTCTCTGACATGAACTCTGGGCTGGCTCTTTGATCACCTCCCCCTGACTGGGGAGCAGCCTTACCAGGCCACAGAGGAAGACAATGAAGCCAGTCCTGATGAGACCTGATGGTTGTAAGGGGAGGAGGACCACCTTATCACTGGACTTGGGGAGGGGCATAGGAGAAGAAGAGGGAGGGAACATGGGATTGGGAGGGGAAGGGGAAGCAACTACAGCTGGGATACAAAATGAGTGAACTGTATTTAATAAAAATAAAATTAAAATTAAAAAATAATGCACAGAAATATAATAGCTGCAAAAATAAGATAAACATTTAGTCTATTGATACAAAGATTTAAAAAATTACATTCAGATTAAGTCAGGAATTATGTATGTACACTTAAATATTAGAAAGTATAGGCAATATGTAAAATGTTATCTAGAATAGTCCAAGTTAAAATTTAATTTATAATGAGATAACTTCCCTTAAAAATCAATTGTGACAAATGAATTTTAGTTCCTTTTATTGTGGAGTTGGTGGTGTTACTTTGTTTCAATGCTTGTTTTCTTTTAATTTTTTGTTGTGAAGTTATTTATAGCCTGTGTTTTCTTAGGTGTAGTTGTTTTTGTTGGATTGGAGTTTTCCTTCTAGTATCTTCTGTTGGCCTGGGTTGCTGTAAAGATATTGTTTTAGCCTAGTTTTTTATGGACTATTTTGTTTTCTCCATCTATGTTGATTGAAAGCTTTTTTGGGTAAAGTAGTCTGGGTTGGCATCTGTGGTCTATTTGAGTCTTTATGATATCTGCCCAGGCCCTTCTGGCTTTTATAGTTTCTGATGAGAAGTAGTTGTGATTCTGATAGGTCTACCTTTATATGTTAATTGGCCTTTTTCCCTTACTGCTTTTAACATTGTTTTCTTTGTTCTGTAGATTTAGTGTTTTGACTCTTATGTGACATGAGGAGTTTCTTTTCTGTTCTAGTCTATTTGGTGTTCTGTAGGTCTCTTGTATATTTATGGACAACTCTTTCTTTAAGTTGGGAAATTTTTTCTTCTATGATTTCCTTGAAAATATTTTCTGGATCATGGAGCCTGATATCTTCTTTTTCATCTATTCCTATTATTCTTAAATTTTGTCTTTTCATGGTGTCCTTGATTTCTTGGATGTTTTGTGTTTGGAACTTTACTGATTTGACTTTTTCTTTGAGAGATTTATCAATTTCTGCAATTGTATCTTCAGTACCTGAGATTCTCTCTTCCATCTCTTGTAATCTGTTGGTGATACTTACCTTTGTGGTTCCTGATCTTTTCTCTAAGTTCTCCAGGGTTTTCTCTGTGTTTTCTTTATTGATTCTAATTCTGTTTTCATGTTTTGCACCATTTCCTTCATCTGTTTGAATGTGGATTCCCCCATGGGGAGAGCCAACTCCTGACACTTTTAATACTTTACTATGCTTGCAGACAGGAACAGAGAATAACTGTCATCTGAGAGGGTCCACTTAGCCCTAGAAAGAAACAGACATTAAGACCCAGAGCCAAACATTTAGCAGAGCACAAGGAGTCTTGTAGAAGAGTGGGAGGAAGGATAGAGGTACATGGAGGGGACAAGAACTACACAAGAAGACCAACAGAGTCGACTAACCCAGCCCTATGGGGGCTTACAGAAATGGAAGCACCAACCAAAGAGCATGTATGAATTGGACCAACCACTTCCAATATGTAGCTGACCATTTGATATTGGAAAACCAATTAAGTGTGTTCTTTCCTGGGGAAGATAATTTCTTGACTTCTCATCACTCATTACTTTTCCATAGTTCTTTGTGTAGGGTTGAGGCTTCATGGGTGTTTTCCTCGTCCACTCTGTTATGTCTGTTGCCTTTGTCCTTGTTTAGCTCTTGTTTAGGCAGTTGTGTGTGTTTGTAAGACTTTATGGGTTAAGCTTCTGGCATTACCAGGAGATACAGTCTTACAACAAACTCACTGATCATTCCACTCCCACCTTTGTAATGATCGCTGAGCAATCAGTGCAGGAATGTTTTGTAGATGAAACCAAGCCCCACAGTTTTTCACTTTCATTGTTTCTCTCTTATCACAGCTCATTAAGACCACTTTAAGAACTGTCCATATTTTTACACTTTGCTTTGCTTTGGCCTTTATTCTTCAACAATGTGAAGATCTAAATAAGCCTTTGATTCTTGTAGTCTGAGTGCAAGAAATTGAAATCACAATATTACACAGTAATCACAAAGGTCTATTGCCAGCTTGAAATAGAGTGAGGTCCAAATACTAGGACTGTTGTGGCTCCTTATGACTACCATAGCTGAACTGGGGAAAACAATTTGCAATATGGTGCTGTTCAAGAATGTTTTCTTGGAGGCCTTACCATCTCATATAAGAATAAGAATAAGAATAAGAATAAGAATAAGAATAAGAATAAGAATTATTATTATTGCTTTATTAGTTAATTTTTCACTTTTTATTAATTATTATTATTGATTACAATTTATTCATTTGTATCCTGACTGTGGTCCCCTCCCTCATCTCCTCCCAATCCCACCCTCCCTCCATCTTCTTCTCCATATGCCCTTCCGCCAGTCCAGTAATGGGGGGGGGAACTCTTTCCCTTCCATCTGAACTTGCCTATCAGGTCTCATCAAGACTGGCTGCATTGTCTTCCTCTGTTGCCTGGCAAGGCTGCACCTCCCAGGGAGAGGTAATCAGAGATCCAGCCACTGAGTTCATGCCAGAGACAACCCTTTTTCCCCTTACTAGGGAACCCAGTTGGAGACTGAATCTATGGGCTACATCTGAGCATGGGTTTTAGGTCCTCTCCAAGCATCATCCTTGGTTGGGGTATCAGTCTCTGCTGGGCTCCCAGGGCCCAGGTTTATGTTGTTGCTGTTGTTGTGTTGTTTGGTTTTGGTTTTGATTTTTTTTTTTTGGCTCTGTTGGTCTCCTTTTATTATTGTTATTAGTCTGAGTGTATGTGTTTGTGTGTTTGAGTGCATAGTATGTATGACCTTTTGTGTGTCAGTCAATGAAAACTGAGAGACAGTTCATTTTTTTATTGTCTGTGGTGGTATGAAAGAGAAATTTCACACATAGGTTCATGTGTTTGAATACCAAGTCCTCAGCTGTGGTATTTATATAAGTTTGGGGATTTTATAGAAGGAAGTACGTCACTAGGATAGGCTTTGAAGATGCATAACCTCAACCTATTTCCTGTTTGATCACTGTTTCTCATACGTAAATAGAAAATGTCAGCAGCCAGCTTAACAAACACAATGTAGATCTTGGAAACCAAATTAAGATAATCAGACATGATGGAAAGTTCCTTTACTGCTGAGTCATCTTATCAGTCTTCAGATACTTTCATTGAAATAGTTTTTAATAGTTTTATTTAAGCCTTTTTGTTTTTATGTTGTTTGTATGAGTATTTTGATTGCAAATACATAGTCTCTACATGTGCATATCTGATGCTGTATAATGATGAAAAGTAGGCATCAAATTCATGTGGATTCTTGGATTTGAATTTAGATCCTCTGCTAGAACAAGTGCTTTTAACTACTGAGCCATCTCTCCAGGTCCAAATATTTTAGTTTTACAGTACAGTTTTGAAATGATTTATATTATGTCATAGAAATTATGAAACCTAACTCATATTTTCTTAGCCTTGGTGAAGTATTTTGTTCCTTTTGTTTACACCCATCTACTTAATATCTTAAAAGCTACTTTCTTTATTCCTTCCATGCACCTAATTTTAAATGTGCTCATTGTCATTTTCTTCTCAAACTATATTTTCACATCATTCTGACCTGCTTTTTCCTCAACTTTCTCATTATAAATGTGGCTAACTGTAGTATGTAGTGACCATGCCACAACCTATATGCTTCTGTGTCTTGAATTAAAGACACTAGGCTATTGATTTTTAGCTTAGTACCACAAAAAACTTCAGAAAATTAGAATAACAGACCAAAATGTTTGACATAAGATAACATTAGTAACCTCTAGTACAATTTCTGACAGTTTTGTTCTCATATGAATTCTCACAATCTTAGTTTCTCTGCTTTCTTTTCTATTGTCATTCTTGCCTTTCACATTTCCAACAGGTTGTTCCATCAAGATGAAAGAATTCCAGGGCTTTTCTCATCTTCAGGTCCAAATTCTTTTACATTGCTATGAAATTTCAGTATCAAAAACAAATTTTTCAATGGCAGTTTTTTGTGTTAGTTACTTTTCTCAATGCTGTGACAAATACCTGACAAATAACTTAAAAGAAGAAAGATTTATTTTGACTTACGGATTTTGGAGAACTTAATCTAGTATGGTGGAGAAACAATGGGGCTTGGCAGCTGAGGCAGCTGGCTCAGACCTTTCTGGACTGAGAGGCACACATGATTATAATCAGAGAGCTTGGTTATAATCATCAAAGAGCAACCCCCAGTGACTCATCTCTTCTGGCCATATTTTCAGCCTCAGATAGTCCAACATAGTTGTACCATTTGAAGATTTTTATCAATTTGAACTCAATAATAATAAACTCAAAGTCAGCAATAATTTATTAATGTCACATTGAGGAAAATAAATTAAAAGTTGTTTCTCCACAGTGTAAATTAATGAAGAGTAAGGTCAGATTTAAAATTTTCTAATTCCCTTTCCCTATGTCTTTCATAATTATCTGTTTGTTGTATAAGGCTGTAGCTATGTCTGTCTGAAGACTGTCTTATGTGTGCCTGTGCCTGTATTGATAGCAAAGCATTTCACTTCTTCTTTAATTGACCATTACAGAAGTCATCACATGGGCAGATCTCATGGATACTTTGTGGAATTCTATTACAGAGTCTAAAAGGGATAAATCACTGATGCCAACTGTCACCACCTCACTCTGACTGATCCAGATAACAAAGAAACCAATGCATTCAAGTAGTATGCACATGCTGTACTCAAAATTTATGGTGGTTATTAATTTTTTAAGTTGCAGTCTGGCTATATGTGCTCTTACCATAGCATACATACACATGTATTATTCTCTGGATCAGAGAAGAATATTTTTCAAAATTATGTTTATGCATTAATTTAGTTATAAAATTTCATTATATGGAAAAATCTAAGGCAAATGAATTTGGTTATTGCATTGTTTTCTTAAAGACAGTTTAAACAAACAGGGTGCTAACAGTAGGATGTCAGTCTTAATTCTTTTTTTTAATTTTTATTTTTTAATAGTAGTTACAGTTTGTTAACTTTGTATCCCTGCTGTATCCCACTCCCTCTTTCACTCCCAATCCCACCCTCCCACCCTCATCTCTGCCCTGCCCCTTTCCAAGTCCACTGATAAGGGAGAACCTCTTCCCTTTATATCTGATACTGGTTTATCAGGTGTCTTAATTCTTAAGTGACCTCAAGATGTATTATTAACTCTGGCCATGAGATTCAGCTAATTTCCAATTTCTCTGAATGTAGAAAATGTTTTGTACAATAAGAAATTACCATAATAATCATTGTACAAACATATGAAAATATTTCAAATTCAAATAATAATGGCAGATATCATTATTTTTAGTATACACCAACCATTACACTCTACAGAGTTATAGTATGTTGAATTCATTCTCTTTGAATTTGGGAAAAAAGACAACAGCTCATTTTACATTCTATATTTATAATTAATGTGAAATAAAATACAATAATTTAATAACAGACAGGGATTAAAAATATTGTCATCTAGGATGAGAATAAGCAATTATGAACTCTAAAATGATCTGCATACACATTATTAAAATTACTAAAATATTTCTACAAAGTGTGCCATATGAGCATAGTCATTTTAAGCTTTTTTATTTATAAGAATGAAATACAAGACAATAATTTTTATAATACCATTTATAATAGATACCAAACATTAACATTTATAATTAAGGCTGATAAATCTTATCTTATTTTATTTAGAGAATAAATGAAGTATAATTAACAGAAATTAAAGAAGACATAATTGGGAGCTGTATCATCTTAGATCAAGAAAAGCAAGCACATTAAATTTCTTCACTCTGATTTACAATTTCAGCATTCTTATCACTTACAATTTATATTTTATCACTATTTTTCTTATCTTATCAAAATGATTGAAAAACAAGTTAAAATCAATGGACATTTAAGGTATATGCATATTACCATTAGGATATATATATATATATCCTAATGGTAATTTTGGCCAAATATCTTATCTACCTCTCTGGCTGTCATCTGTCCATCCATTCACAAAAGATGGTACATCCTTGAATTGTGGTAAGATTCCAGGGAAGGATTTCTATCTACCATGATACATCTACGTCTTCCAGGCATTATTTCATCAATGACATGGAACTGCATGGGAAGGAGTGCATGCAAAAGCCTTCAAAAATATTCCCTTCTTCTAACCCAAGAGAGCTAAAAGGTGAAGGTACACAATACAAAACACTGAACAAGATTATAAAGTGCCATTTTGGAAATTTCCTCAGGGTGAGAAGACAGGGATTCATTAAACTGAATGTGAGATTGGTGTTGTAAAATTGGAATAAATCACATTCATTGCATAATTTTGGCAAGATTTTAAGAAAGGGAAGTTTCTAATTATGTGCAAACAAAATATTTCACTTTTATTTATTAAATTTACCTCAAAGAACTGATTGTACTACTTTGACTTAAGATATACTAATATGTGCAAATATGAAAATTCAAAGGGAAATCTCAGTGCTGAACTTTCAATTTTCTCTCTTGCAGAGTACAGACCCATAAGAATAATCCCATGATATTGGTTCTATATCAAGTTATTGTCAAATACAAAGATATATTAAATAATTCTAGCAAATTGGTCTAAGGTGTAGATCCTTATAGTTATTTGCAATTTCTGTTTTGTTCAATCATTTTAAGCTTCATAATTCATATGCCATGCTAAATTATTTTTAGCAAATTAGATTTGTCAAATATTCCCAAAGAGTTACAATTTTTGAAAGTTAATTTTCATTAAATTCAAGATAACCTCAATTGATGTTTGTTAGACTTGTGTGTGTGTGTGTGTGTGTGTGTGTGTGTGTGTGATGTATGGTTAAATCTCAAACTTTTTTAGAATTAGCTAAAAATTAAATTTAATAAGACTATATAAAAACAATGTTTCAAGTATCTGTGGCATGTTTTATGGTCTTAATGGACACCAAACAGATTTAATGTATCAGTAGAGTATAATCTTTTAAAAGTTTTTCTCTACTTGGACTTCAAAACCTTGGTCGCAGTTTTTAAGTCAAAGTGTCACCGACTTAGGTAGATTTATTCTTCCACAGCTGTGAGGAAGATATTAGATTGTGTTTATAAGTTGCCAACACACACACACACACACACACACACACACACACACACACATACACTAAGCTACGAAAACAGATAAGTACAAGAATAGAAAATAGAAATGAACAGAAAATCTAAGGGCAAATCTATGAGGAAATCCATACAGTAGAATCAACCAAATGAATACCAAGTTGAAGTAGAAAAAGAGCTATTGTTACAGGCAATTTGATATCTGATAAACCCAGAGAAATTATTTTTAGAAAGAGGGAAACATGTATTAACTCTGAAGTAAGGGCTCCAAATATGACTAGAAATAAAAAACAGCCACTCAATTTAACAATGTAATGTTTTGACATCTGAGGTCAGAGCACATTTAATGCCTTTGCAAAGTACTGAACCAGGTAATGAAAGATTTAAAAAGTAGTGAGAATGAAGGAAGTTGAGACAGATGCCAATATCAGTGAGCATATATTTTACTTGCACTTTTTTTAGAATAATGATATGTCAAAAAGGGTCAAGTAGGAAACATATGACAGAATGGTTTAAAGAAATAAAAGTCCTATATATGTGTGTGCAGGAGTACTAGTCAGAGAACATTCTGGAAAGTTCATTGATGATTTCTATAATCTTCATCTAACATGGAATACCGCATGCCAAGAATTAGTCTGTGTAAAAGAAACAAAGTGTAGAAGTCTGCTCCCTAGGGAGAGAAGGAACAAACACAATTATTTAAGATATTAAATCTAAGTTTCTAGACTGTGTTAGAATCTGCTTGAGGTTTGACATATATTTTATTAATTTTGTTCTACCAGATTTTTTATAGGGTAGAAATGGACAGATAATTTTAAGAAAAAACCTCTCATAATTGATCATACAGTCTAATCTATGGAAAGAAGTCAATGGAGATTAATACTGGGAGGAGATGGCAGAATTGTGTTGAAAATAATATTACATGTTGAAAAGGAAAACGTCTCAAGCCATCTTACTAGTGCATATATGAGGATATATGCATATTAACATGATGTTTTCAGAATGCCAGGGCAAAACTCGTTATATTCATCCATCTCTGCTTTATTCCATTACATGGTGCCCAGATACAACTTAAACCATTATTTGAGCAGATGTATCCCTATAAACCTATTGTATATTTTCATCCATTGAAGTGAGAATTTACATTCATGAAACATGTCCAACACTGCCTGGTGTTTAACAAATAGGGCATGAATGAGTGTAGGGCTGCTAAAAAGGAAGGAAAGGCTGTTTGGGATATTTTCTGTAGAGAATTTTTTTGTCAGGCAAGAGGAAGATGCCAGCAAGTATTGGAATCATAAATGCTGCTTTTGTGGATGTCATTTTAAAGATTAGCTTTTTGCTAGTAGTGAGAGCTGTATTGAGAAGTCATAATATTGCTAAAATAATGTTTGATTTGGAGCGGTCCTTCTTAATTTGCTACTATTCTCTCAGTTGGGGCATTGAGCATGGTATAATTGCAGTTCCTTTTGCTTCCGATTGTGTGTTCCCATTCATTTTTTTTTTCTACAGGCAGCTTTCAGCCACATGGATAATTACATCTAATTTCATGAGTTTTAGATTGAGATTGTGATGATTAAATGGTATATTTTGTTTTTCATGTATTTTTCCCTTGCTTACTTTCCCCCACGAATCAAACATTTCTACATATAATCAGTTGTGCATTAAAAAAAGTATTATTTCAGAAAATAAATCTAATAATTTCTCAGGTCCAATGAAAATATTATTTTACATAATGCATTAGTCACAAACTCTACTTTCATGTTGGGAGACAGATAGTTGAAATATTTTTAATATTGTTAATTAAACTGATATCAGATGTTTACATAGTTATTGAAAGAGACAACTATGCAGAACATTTTTAAATAGTCCCCTAGATAAAAGCTGTTGTTTGCTCATTTTCAAAAACCCAAGCACAAGCCACATATTTACAGAAGAAATATCTAGGCATATGGACTTAGTACATATGTCGCTCTATAAAATTACTGTCAAAATGAAATATCAGAATCACCAAAAAAATACATCAAAATTATTTTTTTCTGAAAAAGTTAGTTATCATGCCCAGGCTCCTCTGCAGTCAGTACAGAGCCTCCTGGCAGCTAGAACAGCGGGAGCCAACTAATGAGGCAAGTCACCCGTTATCATCACTGTGCTTAGCCTGATTTAGTTATCTGAATCAAAATGACAGACTCAGGAGGAAGGCTCATGGGAACTTGACTGAAAATGTTATGTTGATGTAACCACGCATTGATCAGTCTGGTGGAGTGGTTCTTAGTCTCCATGCCAACAGGAAAAGAAAAGAAAGAAACAAACAAAAAATACTGGGTTAAAGGGCATGCTTTAGGAAAACGGATATTGGGCAAGATATTTTCTTTAGAAACATTGAAATAAGCTTCATGCCCTGACCAACTCAGGGCTTCTCAACACATAAGAGGTTTTATAAAGTAATTTCAGCTTGTCAAGAACAATTTTCCTCTTTCCCTTTAGGATTACTTATAACTTTAGCTTTTGCAACTATAACCCATGTTATTGGCAGCCTATTAACTTTATTCCACTGTGAAAGCTGAATTAACTCTTTCAGTCCTCCCCTAATCTCTGTGGAATTCGCTATTCACAGCTGCTTTTTAAAGTGCACTTGACAGGTTGGGCATGAAATTAAGAGCTTTGATAAAGGTGGTACTAAAAATAATAAAAGATGTAAATCTCCTAAGGGAAATATGTGCTATTGACAAATTACTGTGACTGTTGGATTATTGGTCTTTAGTAATAGAAAGTTTTTGTTTTTGTTTTAAAGTCAGGTAGTTAAACACGTTTTTCTCCCTCCTAGTAGACAACATATAAATGATCAAGACAATTTTTAAGTGTATATTAAAAGCCATATATGAGGAAGAAAAGATTGTCTTTCTATAGGTAGAACAATAACACATACAAACCTTATTCCATTAAAGTAAAGATTTATAAAAGAGACAGTTTGTAGTGTTTGACATACATAAAAAATTCCTATCATGGGCACAAACAGAACAAAGAGGAGATACACCCACACATGTTCTTGTTTGACATGTCAGGTCCATTTTATACTCACAGTGGAAATGTACAAAACATCTCTAACTGCCTCAGTTATTTAAGTTGATTTGGTTATCACATTATCATTTAACAATTTTCTGAACTGAACCAATTTAACACAACAACAAAAACCCTCACATTCTGGTCTTTCCAGCTGCCTCTCTCTATCTTCAAAACAAGTACCCAGCTGAATAATTGAATGAAATAAGAGCCCAAGGAAGCCAAAATCTTAATTTTAACCACATGTTGGATAGTAAGAGAATTTATCTGTTACATGCAAGTTTTTTTCTTTGCACTAAACTGGGAACACTGCTTTGGTGGTGGGTTTCTCCCCTCTGGTGGCTGTTAGAGTATTTAATATATGCTGAGAATAGTTGCAGTGATAAGCATGTGTTGCCCACTTATTACCACCTTGTGGGTGTTTGAACAAACAATCTTCCCCGTAGGATCATATATTTGATCACATAGAGGGCAGTGCTATTGGGGGATGTTGTATAACCTTTAGGAAGTTGAGCCTTGATGATGAAATTATGTTGCTGAGAGCAGGATTTGAAGGCTGGCAGCTTCTCTCAATTCCCTCTTCTACTATTCTTCCTGTACAGGAAAGAAAATGGTAATCAGCTGACTTTCTGCTCCTGCTGCCACACCTCCTCATTGTAATGGACTCTATTCCTTTGGAAGTTTAAGCTAAAATAAAACCTTTTCCCCTGAAGGTGCTTTTCTCACCTTCAGGGGATAAAAGGGGATTTTATCACAATAGAAAAGTAGTCAATACAATTTACCCTCCAGGACACACTCCAAATAGTACTTAGAGTCCATGACATCCAAAGCTAGTCCTCTAAAGATCTTTGAAGGTAGCCAGAATTCTAGACAAATAACAGGGGAATAAATGGTCTGACAACTAGACACAGGGTTAAGAAGCTTGGTTAATTTATGCTGCTCTTCATCTTGATATAAGCATAAGTGCTCTTTGGTGGCCAGAAGCTCAGATGCTTGCTACTAATAACATCCACATATAATCCGTTTTGTCCATACATCACTTCTTTGGTGGATAGAGACAAGAACAGAGAAATCTTATCAAGATATTCTATGTCATTTACTCTTTCCAAGGACTTTTCATCTGCATTCACAATATTCATGCAGTGTATTCACTGTTATTTAATTTCATTAGTATTTTAAACATAGATTTTTTTTTCTTTTTCTTTGAGACAGGGTTTCTCTGTGTAGTCTTGATTGTCCTAGACTCACTTTGTAGTAGGGCTGGCCTAAACTCCTAGAGATCTGCCTGACTCTGCATCCCTGAGTACTAGAATTACAGTCCCATGCCACTGCTCTGTGCCAATAGTGCTTTTCTTTTTTTCCTCCTCCTCCTCCTTCTTTTATCTACATGCTCTCTTTTGGAAGTTCCCTGTGGATTCACTGTCACCTGATTACAGTAAAACATGTATTGATCTAATACATGTTGAATGAGACAATATGGCAGGTCACTATACTCAAGAACAGAACTAAAAATATTTGTTGCTTCAGGGAGAACCTATCTACAATTGACTTGAGAACCATGCATAGGAAGGAAATGGTAAAGTTACAGAAAGAATAAAAAACAAACAAACAAACAATACAAATAAACAATGCTTTCCTTTCTTGAGCATGCTATCACAACACAGAAAGCAAAAACTAATAAGGAAGAAAGCCAGTGAACTATGGAGGTGACTGACTTTCCTGTGAATACAAACAATGCATGTGATGCCTGGAGCACCCTTATGCAGCCCAGCAATTCAGTCCTAGCCAAAGTCAGTCAGTTAGCAGAGAGAGAAAGCAGCACTGTTCTGAATCCCCAGCAAGCCAATGGGACCTCCCTAGAAGGTATTCAGTCGAACAAATCACTTTAGAGTAAAATTCATACTTCATACGTTTTACTATCTTCAAGTATGATAGGAGAATGTGGTCTTTCAAGTTGACAAATTTCTTTCTTAATCTTGTTTTCAGCTATATATATTTTAAACAAATAAATACTTCTTTTAATATTACATAATTTTATCCTCATTTGCCTCATTTTTATTTTTCCCTAAATTTTTTATATGTGAGAAAACTCTGTATTCAGTTCTTATCTATATAAAATGTTAGTGGTTTTGTTCCTTAATTTGTTCACATTTATGTAATTATGAGAGCAGATTTTATAACTCAGTCCTCCACAGATAACAATCATATTTCTACTATTATTTAATGGTACCATCATAGCATTCCTACTGCTTTGAACACTATGTAAATATCTTGAACTAACAAGTTTCTACCTGCAAGAAACACTTCAATCTTGGTTGCCTGGGAAATTGTGCTTCCAACCATGACTGCTGTAGGGAAGTATCACAAGCCTGGGAAGAGTCTCCTCTCCAAAAGAAATGCCTCCATGAACTCTGAGGTTCTCTGAAATTATTCACTCAGAAAAGAAGGGAAAGCATCCACAGAGATCCAACACGAGGCATGTGATTGACATAATTTGAGGCTGCTGATTAACCTTTATGCAAGTCTCCTAATTGATGGAACAGGCAACCATAATGTGATCAGTGTAATTACAGTTCGCACACAGGTGCAGAATCTTCCTCTTCCATTCATGTAAGCAGCTTCCAGTCTTTTCATGTTTTTATAGGGGACATGGGGCTTCTTCTATGCATGTTCTCTGACTGATGTTTCAGCATGAAGCTCTGAAAAGCCTTATCCATAGAGCCTGTTTGCCCATCTGAGCTTTTTTTATGAGTTATCTAAGCATGATCGGTTGTACAAATAATGGACAAAATCATAAAGCTTCAGTGTAATCTCAGAGGTGATGAGGCAGCTGAACATTGCAGATGTTTACTGAAAGCTAAGAGCCCTGAAACCCAGAGCTCAGAGCTAATGTTGAAGAGGAGGTAGCCAACCTTCTGCAGGCCACCAAGAGTAAGAGGCTAAAGCCTGGTATCCTAATTCTGGTCACTGGGTATTGATGCTCTAACCCCAAGGTAATAAGATTTGCCTTGAGCCCTAAGCCTCCAGCTATAACAACTTGGAAACTTAAGCCACCCATTCTCAAGGGATAAAACTATAAGCTTCTGGAAACAGAAGCTTAATATGTGACTCTTTTGATTCAGGTCCATCGAATATCAAAGGAATGAATATTTATTTAGCTTTATTTTCTTTCAGGGTTAAACGAAAAAAAAAAAAAAAAACCCTAGGTAGCCATGAACTGTAAGTTTATTTATTGCATTAATAGAAAACAGTACCTGCAGAAACTTCTTGAATGTACACTGACTTCACATTTTGGTTTAGAAAGTCATTGTGATATTTCCAGGAATTCAGTTTGGATATTATGTTTCAAGTTTTATTAGGAGAAAATAGCTAGATTCTTCTATTCATAGTTATTTCTATCCTGGAGGGGAAGTTCATTGTTTCAGTGGAGCAAATGGTATTTATATTATTTGGCATATTATAATGTCATGCTGGACAAACATTTATTCTTTTATACCTATATGAATTTTACAAGAAAGAATTTTTCTATTCAGATTACTTGTAAATAACAATAACAAAAAGCACTACCACTGAATAATATAAAAAGCCAACATAACATAGCTGGCTTAATACATAGTAAAAAAAATAAAAATAAAAAAAATCTAATTTTGTTCCACTTACCTATGCAGTGCATAAGAACTTGAAGCCTGAATCTAGTTTGTGTCACCTTTTGGACATGCAAAACAATCAATATTCTTTCTAAAAGCATGTATTTGGTTTCAATGTGGATCAACATCCAATTGCATATGCACTTGCTTAAAAATATGTTCACTTGTCATTCTTGGCTACATTCTAGCCACTCCTTGTAAGAAAAAGAAACATTTGCTTTTCTTAAATTGCTCCCACGCTTGTTAACTCCTCAGATGCAATGTATGCATTCATGTTTTGCATTCAGTATTCTAAAAGAGGGAAGGAAAACCATCTTGACAGATTATTTTTCCTTGGAGGATTTTGGTTTAAGCCTTTGTGTAAAAAGAATACTAGATTAATGATAACTGAGAACAAGAAATATTCCTTCTGCTCTCTGAGCAGTGAAATGACACATACTAGAATGTGGCATCATGTAGACTCCTCAAATCCCTGCAGAAATTCAAAGACTTAAATCTCAGAGTCGTGCATTTTCTATTGCAGGAATGGCATTTTAAGTATTCATGCTTGATGGTGTACTAGTGAGGGACATGGTTTTAAAACTTCCTTTTACTCTATGGTTTAAAAAATATAAAACAGAACTATGCTGAAGAGATATGGAGAGAGTGGACAGCCTTGCATTGTCCCTGATTTCAATTTGATTGCTTTAAGCTTCTCTCCATTTAGTTTGATGTTGGCTACAGGCTTGCTGTAGATTGCCTTTACTATGTTTAGATATGTTCCTTGTATACCTGATCTCTCCAATACTTTAAACATGAATGGATGTTAGATTTTGTCAAATGCTTTTTCAGCATCTAAGGAGATTATCATGTGTTTTTTTTCTTTCAGTTTGTTAATATGGTGGATCACAATGATGGATTTTCATATATTGCACCACCATTGCATACCTGGGATGAGCAATAAGACAGCTGAAGGAAATCAAGGGGATACAAACTGGAAAGGAAGAAGTCAAAGTATCACTATTTGCAGATGATATGATAGTATACCTGAATGACCCCAAAAATTCTACTAAGGAACTCCTACAGCTGATAAACACCTTTAGCAAAGTGGCAGGATACAAAATTAACTCCAAAAAATCAGTAGCCCTCCTGTATACAAAAGACAAAAGAGATGAGAAAGAAATTTGAGAAACAACACCCTTCACAATAGCCACAAATGACATAAAGTACCTTGTTGTAACCCTAACCAAGCAAGTCAAAGACGTGTATGAAAAAAATTTCAAGTCTCTGAAGAAAGAATTAGAAGAAGATATCAGAAGATGGAAAGATCTCCTATTCTCATGGCTTGGCAGGATTAACATAGTAAAATGGCCATCTTACCAAAAGCAATCTAAAGATTCCATGCAATTCCCATCAAATAACCAACACAATTCTTTAGAGACCTTGAAAGAAAAATTCTCAACTTCATATGGAATAACAAGAAACCCAGAACTGCTAAAATAATCCTCTACAATAAAAGATCTATGAAGGTATCTCCATCCTGATCTTAAACTGTACTATAGAGCAACAGTTATAATAACTTCATGGTACTGGCATAGAAACAGAATGGTGGATCAATGGAACCGAACAGAAGACCCTGACATAAACCCACACACTTATGGACATCTGATCTTTGACAAAGATGCCAAAACCATACAATGGAAAAAAAAAGATAGCATCTTCAACTATTGGTGCTGGTCTAACTGAGTATCTACATCTAAAAAAATGCAAATAGATCCATGTTTATCACCATGGACAAAATTAAAGTCCAAGTGGATCAAAGACCTCAACATAAAACCACACACATTAAATTGGTTAGAAGAAAAAGTGGGGAAGACCTTAGAACTCATTGATACAGGAGACAACTTCCTAAACAGAACACCAACAGCACAAGGCTCTAAGAGCAACAATCAATAAATGGGACCTCATAAACCTGAAAAGCTTCTGTAAGGCAAAGGACACTGTCCTCAAAACAAAGCGACTGCCTACAGATTGGGAAAGAATCTTCACCAACCCTTTATCTGACAGAGAGCTAATATCCAGTATATATAAAAAACTAAAAAGTTGAAAAGCAACAAACCAAATAATCCAAATAAAAAATGGGAAACAGAGATAAACAGAGAACTCTCTGTAGAGTAATATCAAATGGCAAAGAAACACTTAAAGAAATGATCAACATCATTAGCAATTAGGGAAATGCAAATCAAAATGACCATGAGATTTCACCTTACACCCATCAGAGTTGCCAAGATGAAAAATTCAAGTGACAACACATGCTGGAGAGGCTGTGGAGAAAGGGGAACCCTCCTCCACTGCTGGTGGGAATGTAAACTTGTACAACCACTCTGGACATCAATCTGGTGCTTTCTCAGACAAATAAGGATAGGACTTCATCAAGATCCAGCAGTAGGCATATATCCAAAGGAGACTATGTACACGATAAGTACATTTGCTCAACCATGTTCATAGCAGCTTCATTTGTAATAGCTAGAAACTGGAAATAGCCCAGATGCCCCTCAACTGAAGAATGGATGCAGAAATTGCAGTACATCTACACAATGGAATATTACTCAGCAATGGAAAAAAGGGAAATCATGAAATTTGCAGGTAAATGGTGGAAACTGGAAAGGATCATCCTGAGTGAGCTGTCCCAGAAGCAGAAAGACACACACAGTATATACTCACTCATATAGACACGTAATATAGGATAAACCTACTAAAATCTGTACATCTAAAGAAACTAATCAAGAGAGAGGACTCATACTAAAATGCTCAATCCCCATCCC
Source organism: Meriones unguiculatus (assembly GCF_030254825.1). Taxonomy (NCBI): domain Eukaryota; kingdom Metazoa; phylum Chordata; class Mammalia; order Rodentia; family Muridae; genus Meriones; species Meriones unguiculatus. Next base: position 80,940,413 of record NC_083351.1, on the reverse strand, counting down.
AAAAGGCAAAGAGGAAGGACATCAGAAGAAGAAGAAAACAGGAAACAAGCTAGGAACCTGGCACAGAAGGCCTCTGAAAGGCTCTGCCCTCTAGACTAGCAAAGCAGATGCTGAGACTTATAGCTAACTGTTGGGCAGTGTTCATGGAATCTTATGTAAGAAGTGGAAATAGCAAGATCGGGAGAGGACAGGAGCTCTACAATGAGAGCAACAGAACCAGAAATTTGAACACAGGGGTCTTCTCTGAGACTCATACTCCAACCAAGGACCATGCATGGAGATAACTTAGAACCCCTGCACAGATGTAGCCCATGGCAATTCACTGTCCAAGTGGGTTCCATAGTATTGGGAAGAGGGACTGCCTCTGACATAATCTGTTTGGCCTGCTCTTTGATCACCTCCTCCTGAGGGGAGAGCAGCCTTTCCAGGCCACAGAAGATGACAATGCAGCCACTCCTGATGAGATCTGATAGACTAGGATCAGAAGGAAGGAGAGGAGGACCTCCCCTATCAGTAGACATGGGGAGGGGCATGCGTGAAGTAGGTGGATGGAGGGTGGGATTGGAAGGGGAGGAGGGGGGATTATGGGGTAAACAAAGTGAATAAAGTATAATTAATAAAAAAGACAATCAATTTTAACTCAAGAGAAAATATTTATATACATATAAATATATACATAAATATATATAAAGATATATACATAAATATATATATAACAGTAAAGATATTTTTAAAAGAATGGGGACTATGAAAACTCAAATTTTAATGTGTGAGAGGGTGCATGTGTTTATGCTCTTGCTTGAATGTATGTGCTTGTAGGCTTGTGTGCCCACATGTATATGTGTACATCTGTGTATGTGTGTGTTTCTATGTACACACCTGGAGTCTTAATTGTTAAATATGAATAGCCCCCCCCCATTCCACCTCTCTCCATGCCCCTCCCCTAGTCCACTGATTGGGGAGATCCTCCTCCTTTTCCATCTGACCCTAGCCTATCAGGTCTCATCAGGACTGGCTGCCTTGTCCTCCTCTGTGGCCTGGCAAGGATGCGCCCCCTTCAGGGGATGGTGATCAAAGAGCCAGCCCATGAGTTCATGTTGGAGACATACCCTGTTCCCATTATTAGAGACTGAGCTGCCATGGGCTACATCTGTGCAGGTTATCTCCTTGTAAGGTCCTTGATTGGAGTATCAGTCTCAGAAAAGACCCCTCTGTCCATAATTTTTGGTTCTGTTGCTCTCCTTCTGGAGCTCCTGTCCCTTCCAGATCTTTCTATCTCTCCCTTCTTTCATAAGATTCCCTGTACTCTGCCCAGAGTTTGGCTATGAGTCTCGGCATCTGCTTTGATAGCCTGCTGGGTAGAGGTTTTCAGAGGCCCTCTATGGTAGGCTCCTGTGCTGTTCCCTGTTTACTCCGTTATCTGATATCTACCCCATATGCATGTTTGAGTATGGATCTTACACAGGTTAATCCTTCATTTTTAGTTTCCTTGGCTGTACAGATTTTAGTATGTTTGTGCTGTATTATACATCTAATATAGCCTTATAATTAAGAATATGTCATGTGTGTCTTTCTTCTTCTGGGATACCAAACTCAGGATGATCTTTTCTACTTCCCATGGTTTCGCTCAAATTTCATTATTTTCTTGTTTTTAGTTGCTGAGTGATATTTCATTGTATAAATATTCCACAGTTACTGTATCCATTCCTCTGTTGAGGGACACCTGGGTTGTTTCCAGATTCTGGCTATTATGAATAAAGCTGCTCTGAACATGGTTGAGCAAATGTCCTTGTTGTGTACTTGAGCATCTTTTGGATATATGCCTAGGATTGGTATAGCTGGATCTTGAGGAATCACTATTCCTAGTTGTCCAAGAAAGTGCCAGATTGATTTCCAAAGTGGTTGTACAAGTTTACATTCCCACCAGCAATAGAGGTGGTTTCCCCTTTGTTCACATCCTCTCCAGCATGTGTTGTCCCTTTAATTTTTTATCTTCGCCATTCTGATGGGTGTAAGGTGAAATCCCAGGGTCGTTTTGATTTGCATTCCCCTGCTAACTAAGTATGTTGAGCATTTCTTTAAGTGTTTCTCTTTCATTCAGTATTCCTCTATTGAAAATTCTCTGTTTAACTCTGTACCCCATTTTTTAATTGTATTACTTGATATGTTGCTTTTTAACTTCTTGAATGCTTGCCAACAGCAATGTACAGATTCAATGCAATTCCCATCAAATTACCAACAAATTCTTTACAGACCTTGAAAGTACCGTTCTCAGCTTCATAGGGAAAAACAAACAAACAAACAAAACAGAATTGCTAAAAGAATGATCTGTACAACAACAGATCATCTGGAGGTATCTCCATTCCTGATCTCAAGTTTTACTACAGAGCAATAGTAATAAAAACTGCATGGCACTGGCATAAAAACAGAAAGATGTATCAAAGGAATCGAATAGAAGACCCAGAAATAAAGCCAAACATCTATGGATACTTGATTTTTGACAAAGAAGATAAAACCATACAATGGAAAAAAGATAGCATCTTCAACAAATGGTGCTGGTCTAACAAGATGTGTACATGTAAAAAATATACAAAAAGATCCATCTTTATCACCCTGCACAAAACTAAAGTCCAAGTGGATCAAAGACCTCAACATAAAACCAGACACACAAAGTCTGTTAGAAAAAAAAAATTGGGTAAGAGCCTTGAACTCATTGGCACAGGAGACAACTTCCTGAACAGAACACCAGCTGCACAGGCTCTAAGATAGACAACATTACCAAAAGCACAGGCTCTAAGATCAACAATAAATAAATGGGACCTTGTGAAACTGAAAAGCTTCTGTAAAGCAAAAGACACTGTCATCAAAACAAAACGACAGTGTACAGACTGGGAAAGGATCTTCACCAACCCTACATCTGACAGAGGGCTAATATCCAGTATCTAAAAGAACTCAAGAAGTTAAAAATCAACAAATCAAGTAATCCAATTAAAAAATGAAGTACAGAGTTAAACAGAGAACTCTCTGTAGAGGATTATAGAATGGCAGAAAAACACTTAAAGAAATGCTCAACATCCTTAGCCATCAGGGAGATGCAAATCAAAACGACCCTGAGATTTCACCTTACACCCATCAGAATGGCTAAAAAAAAAAAAAAAAAAAAAAAAAAAAAAACTAAAGTGGACAACACATGGTGGAGAGGATATGCAGAAAGGGGAAACCTCCTCCATTGCTTGCTGGTGGGAATGCAAACTTGTACAACCACTTTGGAAATCAATCTGGCGCTTTCTCAGACAAATAGGAATAGTGATTCCTCAAGATCCACCTATACCACTCCTAGGCATATGTCTAAAAGATGCTCAAGTACACAACAAAGACATTTGCTCAACCATGTTTATATCAGTTTTATTCATAATAGCCAGAACCTGGAAACAATCCAGATATCCCTCAGTTGAAGACTGGATACAGAAATTGTGGTACTTTTACACAATGGAATACTACTCAGCAATTAAAAACAAGGAAATCATGAAATTTGTAGGCAAATGGTGGGACCTAGAAATGATCATCCTGAGTGAGGTATCCCAAAAGCAGAAAGACACACATGGTATATACTCACTTATATAGACCTATAAGATACATATATATATATATATATATATATATATATATATATAATAGGTCTATATACTGAAATCTATATACCTAAAGAAGATAAACAAGAAAGAGGACTCAGGGTAAGATAACCAATCCTCACTTAGAAAGATAAATGGGATGAACATTGGATGTAGGAGAAAACAAGTAACAGGACAGAAACCTACCACAGAGGGCCTCTGAAAGACTCTACCTAGCAGTGTATCAAAGCAGATATCAAGACTCATAACCAAACCATCAGCAGAGTGCAGGAATCATATGAAAGAAGGGGGAGTTAGTAAGACCTGGAGAGTACAAGAACGCCACAAGGACCAAATATATCAGGGCACAGCGGTCTTTCATGAGACTTTCTCCAACCAAGGACCATGTATGGATATAACCTAGAATGCCTACTCGGATACAGTGTCCATACAGGTTCTCTAATAAGGGGAACAGGAACTATTTCTGACATGAACTCAATGGCAGGCTCTTCAACACCCCTCCCCCCAAGGAAGGAGCAACCTTGCTAGGCCACAGAAGAGGACATTGCAGCCAGGCCTAAAGAGACTTGATAAGCTAGGGTTAGATGGAAGGGGAGGAGGTCCTCCCCTATTAGTGGACTTAGAAAGGGGCAGGGAGAAGATGAGGGAAGGAGTGTGGGATTGGGAGGGAATGAGGGAGGGGGCTATGGTTGGGATACAAAGTAAATAACCTGTGATTAATATTAAAAATAAATAAGTAACTCTCAGGTGGGAGTTAGTTAAGACATTGAGAGCAATGCTCTTGAGGCATCCAAATCTGTGTGTACCCCACTCTTTACTACCAGGAAGACTTCTGTCCTTTGTTATGTAATTTTTGAATGGTTGACTGAGCTCCTATAGCCTCCAGAAATGGAGCCAGGGAGCCAAATGAACATGGATAGAAATCTTTAAAACCATGAGCAGAAATAAGTCTTAGTGGCACACTATATTGTGCAAGGACTGAATCATCTCTATAATTTTATTTTCTCCCTCAACTGTAATACAATTTATATTGGCAACAGTTTTTTTTTTTCTTTATATACTCCATCCCTGTTAAGATGTTTGCTATTCCTGTAAGTTAGGCAATTCAAAGACTGCTACAGTAATTTTCAGATCTTTTTCTATAATTATCTAATAAAAATTTCCAGATACTATTTCAGACTACACTTAAATAAAATTTTAATTAATATGCCAAACTATTAGCCAAACCATGGAATGTAGCAAGCATAGTTGAGTAGATATTATTTTTTAAAAGTCATTTACATGCTACAAATGAATATTTGTATAACAAATGAAATATAAATGTTTAAATTTGTTTTCAAGTATTTAGAGAAATGCTTAGTGTCTACAGAGAATATATCCAAGCAGAGGACATTGCAGCCTATTAAATAGAACTGCAAAGGTCATAGTTTCCTTTAGATGTTCCTTAATGAGAGACAGATCATTCTTTGAAGTTAAAAATCAAAGCAAATTCTTCATAGACTGAAATATTTTGAAACATAGGAAATGTATTTTGCTTAAATGCAATCATTTCTGCCTATTAATTATTATATTACTCAGTATAGCCCTTGGAATTTGTTTTAATCTCAACACGGTGGAGTTTCCTCTAGTCATTTTACTGCCTTCATAGGTAGCTGAGAGATCTGTTTGTTCACAGTCAATCTCACAAACAAAACATACCAAGGAGAGGAAATGTGTAGTGATGAATTTGGTCATGAACCAGCCATACTTGCTTCAGTAATTTCTTCCTGTCTTCAGAGATCTGCTCTCTTCCATCTTTGTGTTCTTGTTTACAATCCTTAAGTATTATCTACTTATTTCCAGAATGAATATTTTTACAGAAAAGTATGAACTATCATTAAAACAAGTACATTTCTGACACTCAAAATTTCCCAAGCAACATGCTCCTAAAATCATCTGTATGCCATACTTTGCAGATTAACTCATGATTTTTATCATAGGCTATCCCAGTAGATTCTTATGGTAAAGAACCATCCAAAAAAGTCCATCATCTGTCATGAGGCAGTGAAAGAAACCTTTTTTGAATGATGTATAAAGAATCCATAACAAATTACTATCCCTTGATGCATGGATTTTGACAGGAAGTCACCCAAATCCAGTTCTTTAAACCAGACCACTAACTGATATTGATGAAATTGCCAAGGAATAGGCATCTATAAAAAAAAATCTAACATAAAAACTATTTCTTAGGCAGTCTGAAATGAAGACTCATATTTGTGCTTTCAATCTCAGTTCCAAGTGTCTGATACATAATAATTGGTCAAGCTTTTAGGAAACAAGAGGGAGAGAAGAAGGGAAGGGGGGAAGGAGCAAGGGAGGGAGAGAAGGAAGGAGGAAGGGAGGGAGAGAGAGAGAAAGAGGCAGAGACAAAGACAGAGACAGAAAAATTGTGTCAAAATGTACAAAATATTGCTTGAAAAACAAGAGAAAAAAATTAAAGAAACAAGACAAACATCAGACCCAGGAAGAAAGAAAATTAAATAATAAAGTAAAAGAATATATGATTTATTTGTTGACTGTAGAGGAAATAGCAGTGATATATAAGAACATTAGATATAACAATGATGGATTTTTATGATGGTTAAATTTGTGTATCATCTTAACTGGGCCTCTGGGTGCTCAGATGCTTGTTTAAACCTGGATTTTAGTGTTTCTTTGATGATTTTTTTTTTGTTTTTATTTTTGTTTTTGTAGTAGCCAATATTTTTAAAAAGCAATTAGATGGCTCTTTATGACATTGGTAGGGCATATCTAATGTGATTACTATCTGAATATAAGCATATGAACTCTGTCTCCGGAAAACCTTATGGGAAATCTTGTCATTTGGTCTTTGTGAATGTACATCAAATTCATTAAAATTATTTGAAATGTGTATTGTCAATGTATTGACACATGATTATGATGATGTGATAATGACATTTTTTACATCATTGCCTTTTACATTGTTCCCTAGATATATTGCATCATTTTATCAATTCTCTCAACCAAAATTGATTCACACTTACTGAGTAATATTTACTTTGCAGAGTGTTGACCAAAGACTGGCAAGAGAAATCAGAAACATTCTTAGTCCAAAAGAAGAGGTATGACAATATATCAGTAAAGAACAGATCAACTAAAATAGTCCATGAAATGCAGCCTTTTGAAAGGAAAGCTGACATAGGAGCAAAAAATTCCTTAGGCTACAGAAAATCTGAAGAGCAGTGAATATAACCATCTGTGTTTTAACGTCAGACATCTCCCTTCTCAACATCCATCACTCACTCAGGATTATTGAAGGATCCAATGAGTCATTTATTCTTAATAAAAATTGGTCTCATGTATAATGTAGTGGGATTTTATCCCCTGAGTAAACAACAGCAAATGCCTCTCTGTTCTAGATAGAATGGGGACAACAAACCAAAGTTCTCCCAAAACTTACTTAATAAACCGATGATCTAAACTGGAGTTAATCAAGAAATATGGTTATGGTTTTTGTTTTTGTTTTATTTTTCAGGAGAAAGTATGACAGAAATGTAGATGAATCACCAGGAAAACAAACAAAGAAACAAAAGCCAAAAGCAAATTGTTACATGGGTGGGCCTCAAGAAAGCTCTATCCCTGAAGCTCCCAGCACTGGCTGGAATCTCTTCCAGTCACAGAATTCTCAGCAATTGTTACTGCTTACATTACACTGGCAGTGAGTCTGGTGAATCTTGTAAGTTTCAGGAGCTCTGTATGACTTAAAACTTTTACTTCCTGAGTATTAATAAACCTTCCCCCATGAGAGAATATTTAAATATTGGGTGAATATGTATACAAAACCACCCCTTAATTCCAAGATGAAAGCATTAATTTATTCATTTTTTTATAGTTTCAATACTTTTATTTGGAACAAAGAGGTATTCTAGACATAAAAGGGATTATTTGCCTTAATTATGCTATAGAGAATAACTGAGCCTATGGATAGGTGATTCATTTGAATTTGGACTTGATGACTAGGTGTTTCTTTTTTATATATTTAATTTTAATTTAATTTATTTTATTTTTCTTATTAGTTATATTTTGTTAACTCTGTGTCCCAGCTGTATCCTGCTCCCTCATTCCCTCCCCAACCCCAAACTCCCTCCCTGGTCTATTCCCTGCCCCTTTCCAAGTCCACTAATAGTTCATTTGACCCTGTTTTATCAGGTATCTTCAGGGCTGGCTGCAAATAGATCCACACTTATCACACTGTATAAAACTAAATTCCAAGTGGATCAAAGACCTCAACATAAAATCATACACATTAAATCAGTTAAAAGAAAAAGTGGGGAAGAACCTAGAACTCATTGGTACAGGAGACAACTTCCTGAACAGCACACCAACAGCACAGGCTCTGAGAGCAACTTAAATGAGACCTCATGCAACTGAAAAGCTTCTGCAAAGCAAAGGACACCGTCATCAAAACAAAGTGACTGCTACAGATTGGGAAAGAATCTTCACCAATCCTTTATCTGTCAGAGGACTCATATCCAGTATATATAAAAAACTAAAGAAGCTGAAAAGCAACAAACCAAGTAATCCACTTAAAAAATGGGGAACAGAGCTAAACAGAGAATTTTCTGTAGAGTGATATCGAATGGCAGAGAAACACTTAAAGAAATACACAACCTCATTAGCCATCAGGAAAATGCAAATCAAAACGGCCTTGAAATTTCACCTTACCTCCATCTGAATGGCCAAGATGAAAATCTCAAGTGACAGCACATGCTGGAGAGGTTGTGGAGAAAGGGGAACCCTCCTCCCATGCTGTTGGGAATGTAAACTTGTACAACCACTCTGGAAATCAATCTTGTATTTTATCAGACAACTAAGAATAGCACTTGATCAAGATCCTGCTATACCACTTCTCAGCATATACCCAAAAGAGGCTCAAGAACACAATAAGGACATTTGCTCAATCATGTTTGTAGCAGCTTTATTTTTAATAGCCAGAAGCTGGAAACAACCCAGATGCCCCTCAACTGAAGAATGGATGCAGAAAATGTGGTACACCTACACAATGGAATATTACTCAGCAATGAAAAATAAGGAAATCATGAAATTTGCAGGTAATGGTGGGATCTGGAAAGGATCATCCTGAGTGAGTTGTCCCAGAAGCAAAAAGACACACATGGCATATACTCACTCATATAGACATACAACATAGGACAAACCCACTAAAACCTGTGCATCTAAAGAAACTAAGCAAGAGAGAGGACCCTAACTAAAATGTCCAATCCCCATCCAGAAAGGCAAAGAGGATGGACATCAGAAGAAGAAGAAAACAGGAAACAACCTAGGAACCTACCACAGACGGCCTCTGAAACCCTCTGCCCTACAGACTATCAAAGCAGATGCTGAGCCTGATGGGCAAGTGTTGGGCAGAGTGAAGGGAATTTTATGTAAGAACTGGGAAATAGTAAGAGCTGGAGAGGACAGGGTCTCCACAAGGAGAGCAACAGAACAAGAAAATTTGAACACAGGGAACTTCCCAGAGACTCATACTCCAACCAAGGACTATTCATAGAGATAACCCAGAACCCCTGCACAGATGTAGCTCAGGGCAGTTCAGAGTCCAATTGGGTTACATAGTAATGTGAAGATGGACTGCCTCTGACATGAACTGACTGGCCTGCTCTTTAGTCACCTCCTCCTGAGGGGGAGCAGCCTTACCAGGCCATAGTAGAGGACAATGCAGTCACTTTTGATGTGAACTGATGGACTAAGATCAGAAAGGAGAGGAGAACCTCCCCTATCAGTGGACTTGGGGAGTGGCATGCATGCAGAGGGAGGAGGGAGGGTGGGATTGGGAGGGGAGGAGGGAGGGGCTTATAGGGGGATGCAGAATGAATAAAGTGTAATTGAGGAAAAATTTAAAAAAAGGGGGAAAATAATTTAAGAACCTTAAATGACTTTCAAAAGTGGAGCAAAACGTGGAGTTTGTCAATTTACATGGAGCATGTCTCGCCCCTGGGGCAATGGTCTCCTGAACCTACTCAGACCTCGGACACCACCACTTCTAGTTCTAGAACTGATGCAAGATGTTCCAACGAGGGGGTTAAGGCTTCTCATAATATTTCCTATAAGCCCACACCTGTTTGTTTATATCCCCCATTTTTATTCATTATTAGCTAGATAGAGCCAAGTAATTGTGGTGATGATACTTGCTTTTTTGCCCAATGCTGGAATGCTAGTGAATTTAGGTATGCCCTGGTTACTCGCATGCCTCGCTGGGTGCCTGTGCCTGTTGATGCCCCTCACACTATAAGTCTCTTCAGACAGAAAAGGGATCTTGGAACTACAGCCGCCACTGTTACTGCCATCTCATTGGCGGCTGTTGGAGCTACCACCGTGGCATTAGCCATGAGTCATACTGTGCAGACTGCTCAGACCCTGAATAATCTTTTAGCCAATGTAGCTCATGCCTTAGAAGTACAAAAAGGAATTAATGCTCAACTAAAAGGAGGCTTGATGGTGTTCAATCAGAGGATTGACCTCTTGCAGGAGCAAATTGATATCCTATGGCAAATGGCTCAACCGGGCTGTCAATGAAAGTATGCTGGACTTTGTGTCACTAGCATACAACAGGAGAATTTTTCCTGTGCTTCAAATCTGTCTAAACAATTGTCTAGCTATATTTTAGGTAATTGGACTGGAGAATTCGATACATCTTTGATTTTTTTTGACAGCCATGTTTGGTGACCCTGGGTCACTCTGCCATTCATTCCCTGCATTCTGTCATCCAGGCAGTGTTGGGTATGGGCTCTCTCTGGTAGCATGGTCTTCAAGTTAAAACAGACATTGGCTGATCACTCCCATCATTTCTGTACAACCACTGCTTCTTTATTTTTTCATCACTGCTTCTTAATATGCACAGTATGTGCTCATTTAAAAATAGATGTACAATATGTGTAAATTTGTGTATAATTTAATGGATGTTTACATATTTTTCAGTTAATGAATTATTTATGAAGCTCAAATACCTGTGGGAGATTTTTTTTAAGTAATTTATGTGTTACCTAAACATAGTTATTTTAGGTTAGGCAAACAATACTTCATTCTCCGTATTAATTAATAGAAAGGAAATTGAAAGATTATCACCACTGATATTCAAATAATGGCTTTAAAAATGTTTCAGTGGCCTATTAGCTGTGGAGAATTATTACAGTAATGTAGAGCAAAATTCTAGTCAGAAACAATGTATCCATAATATTGCTTGTTCCTAGAGCAACAGATCTCAACTCAAACCTAAGCCAGCATCAGAATCATCTTTAGATTTTTGTTAAAATACACATTAACTTATTTTAACCTATATTTTTTGGTCCATTTATTTTCTAAAATAGGATTCAAAAATTTACATTTATAAGAAGTCTACATGTTGAACATAGTGGAAGACATTTCTGTAGAGTGATAGATCGCTTTAAGGATTTCTTTATTGCGGCAATATTTTACTCCTGGTCTAGAAAACTTATTTATTGTCAATTTATGTGAGTAATCTTCTATTCAGACCAAAACTACCACCCCTCAGAAGCAGGTCAAGAACATTCCAGTCTTTAATGCCTTCTACTCTCCCTTTGAATATTGCCTTTCTGGCTGAAAAACTGCTTTCATTCTATCTGCTGATAAAATGCTTTCTTCATTTATTTCTTTTGTACCCATTAAATCTTTTTTGATTCTCTAGTCCAGTGAATCCTTGTTTCTTTCATGGAGTATTTCTTCACTCTGATAAAGGTTAGAGTAGGTTCCCATCCACTCCCACAGATTGGATTCGCACACAAAGGAATTCATTATCTGAACTCACATCCCATTCTCAGAAACTTTAGTCTTATAAAGTGAACTGACTTTTATTGGTCTGAATTTAGATGCCCACAACTAAGTGAAAGCCAACATTTTCCACAAATTTTTGTTTCTCACAAGTACTTCCCTGCTGAAGTCTATGCTTTGGCTACCAATGTACCTACCCTGCTGATTTCTGTCTTGTACAGATTGAATCACAGCTTTCCATGACAGACACGGGTATAATCTCTTCTTCTTACATTTCTCCCTGACTTTACCTAATAGTAGGTTCTTGAGTACAGTCTTTGTTTTACGGGGTGAGGTTTCTAGACTACATACTATGACATACTGTATACTACAACATCGTGCAAAGACTCACGTTGCTTTCCTTCTCTCTTGTTTACTTTTCAAAGCTTCTTCTTCATGAAAAACACCGCAAGTAAACAAGCACGTATTTTAACTGTTGGAATTGTTGTTCCTACTTAACACAAGCTTCTTAAGCTAGAGACAAAGTCCGACTATGAAAGACTGAAATGGATCACTGTCTTGAATTTGTAGACAGGTATTCGAGAACATCTGCATATCTATAAGTCACACTCAGTGAAAAGCTACTTTCTTTTTTTTTCTTGTAGGCAATATGTAGCATTATTTGAATAAATATCTCTCATAACACATTCACTTTAAGTTTCTGGGGATATCATCTTGGCAGTTGTATTGCAAGATCTTATGTCTACTTTCAAGATTCTACAGAGTGGACACAGGACTAGCCACAGGATTATCATCATGGATTGCTGCAGCCATGAATCATCTGAAGGAATGGGCGGGCATGGGAGCGTTAGCAGGCCTTCTGGTGTTGGTCTCCTTGGTTTGCCTGTGGTATATATGCAAGATTAGAGTCTCACAACAGTGTGATGCAGCCATGATCATTCAGGCCTTTACAGCCATTGAAGCAGGACATTCTCCCCAAGCATGGTTGGATACCATAAAAAGCTAAAATGTTATGCTCAGGATGCGAGGCTAAGCACTGCACTCAGGGTCAGTCGCTTTGGACCCAGAGAAGAGCATGTCTGATTGCATGCGGGCTGATGCCCTAGGTCCCGCCTCTGAGAAAAAGGTATCAGACGGGTCTGATGCTCTTTGAGTGGATAACACCTAAATGAACATTGGTACAAAGTCCCAATTTATTTCTAATATTAGAGATCAGACCTCTACTCTTGCCTGATGCGTCTAAAACAAAAAGGGGGAACTGTAGAGAGCTGCGTAATGCCGTGCCTTAAAGATGGAGCTGGTTTCAGCCTTCCACCTTCCTGATGGTGAGTGCTCTCTGTCACAAACAACTCCACATTTGGCTAAGGCTGAGGATCTGGCTTGCTTCCATGTATGTGGACCTATCTGCATTGCCCACATGGCACGCTGGAGTTGGCTACGCAGAGGCTATTTAAGCTGTGGGCTGGCTTTCCCCAGGGTCAGATGATTGTTCAAGGTTCCTGAATAAACTGCATTGAAAAAAAAAAAAGGAATTTTCACACCCTTCAAAAAAAAAAAAAAAGATTCTAAGAGACAGGAGGTAGAAGACATTCTTAATGGACCTTCTAGTTACCTAAGTTTAAGGATCTACCTGAGTGTCTGAATAGACTTAGTTATTGTATTTATATGTAATTCTAAATTTTAAATATAAATTTAAATTATTTAAATATAAATAGTACATGAGAAATGAATTAATTATATATTATAAAATGCAAATTATTAATTTTCTATCTGGCCTAATTTTCAAACTAAATTTTTGACAACTATTCAGTGGAATGATTTTCTATTACCTTTTCTACTATAGAGGGTCCTCGGAGAGGATTCACCCAACAGGGGATCGAATCCTATGCTGGGGCTCTGGGCCAAACTTTGAGCAGAACACAAGGAGTCTTATGGAGGAAGAGAGGGGTGGGACTAGAGGGACAAGCAGGGGACAGGAGCCCCAAAAGTAGACCAACAAAACTAAAAGATCTGAGCCCAGGGGATCCTGCAGAGACTGATGTACCAACAGAGGACCATGCATGGAGAAGATGTAGACCCCTGCTCAGATGTGACCAATTGGCAGCACAGTCTCCATGTGGATCTCTGAGTAAGGGGATTAGCAGCAGCCTCTATCATAAACTCAGTTGACAGCTCTCTGATCACTCACCCCCGATGATGCAGCCTTGCCAGGCCAAGGAGGAAGATGATTCAAGCAGTCCTAATGAGACTTAACAAGCTATGGCAGATAGCAATAGTAGAGAACTCCCCTTTTCAGTGGGCTAGGGGAAGGGGATGAGAGGGAGAGGGAGAGAGGGTGGAACTGGGGGAGTTTAGGGAGGGGGTTTTAATTGGGATTATATAATGAATAAATTTTTAAAAAATTAAAAATTTCAAGTACTATGAAGATTTCTCAAAATTAAGCTATTAAACATTAATATAAAATGTACTGTGAAATAAATAATGAAGGAAAACAAATCTTATTTAGAAGTAAACCAACAGCAGCAGAATTGTAAGTAGCAAATTTAGAGACTAGCAAACTTTAAGACAGGTGCAATAGTGAGAGAAATAGCTCTCATAAAAGGAACATCTTAACTAAGTATCTGTGACCAAATAGGACAAAATCATGACACTTTAAATCAAATTTTAAAAATTAGCATAATTAAACAGCAGTCTGAAACTATATGTTAAGAAGAAGAATGACCAAATTATAACAGTCTGAGATATAAAACAAATACTCATTTATGGTAAGAACAATGATTAAATTGGAAACTTAATTTAATTGTACTGTATTTGTATTTGAGACACTTATTCAAGTTGTTCTACTGTATTTCATTGAAGAGGAAGTTCTAGAAGAAGCACTCTATTAGACTCTTTGACATTTTATAGGATAATTTTATAGGATAATTTTCAGGAGAAGCACTATTTTAATAGGATTAGATATTAAAACAAATAGAGGAATAAACATTCTTATGAAGAAAAAGTAGAGAAATAGTAGTTAAACCAAGAAAAAGAATAAGCAAGAGGAACTGTTCATGGAAAAAACAAGAGACATAAAATATGAAAATATAATTCTCATTCAGAAGGGCAAATAGAATAGACACTGGAAGTGGTTGAAGAGAGGGCACAGGACAGGAGCCTACTATAGATGTCCTCTGAAAGACTCCACCCAGTAGGGATGGAAACAGATGCTGAGACTCACAGCCAAACTTTAGACAGAGAAAAGGATGTCTTATAGAAGTAGGGACATAGAAAGACCCTGAGGGCAAATGAGCTCCACAAAGAAACCAAGAAAGCCAACAAGTCTGGTCCCATGGGGGGGATGCAGAGACTGATGCAACAAGTAAGGATAAACTATGGAGAGGTCCTAGACCTCTGAGCTGATGGACAGCTGAGTTTCCATGTGGTTCTCTAGTAAGGGGAACAGGGGCTATCTCTGACATTGACTATGTTACGTGCATTTGACCACTTCCCCCTTGTGTGGCTGCCTTGTTAGACCACAGAGGAGGAGGCTGCAGACAGTCCTGATGAGACCTGATAGGCTGGGATAACATTGTAGGTTAGGAGGGCTACCCCTTTCTGAGGACTAGGGAAGGGAGAGTGGACCATGGGCCTGGGAGGAGATGAGGGAGAGAGCTACAGTCATGATGTAATGTTAATAAATTATAAAAAATAAATTTAAGTGAAAAATATCAGATTACACTTATGAGTGTGTTTATGATACAGTATATTTATTAAGTTCCAAACGAGAAATATAAATTGCTAAATAATCACATATTACCAATTTCTTCAATCCATCTACTTTGTTTTACAATGTGAGTTTTACATACCATGGCATCTTGCAAAGATGAAACCCTGTCTCCTAATTTTCATGCTTTTCTTCTCTTACTTCTTTCAAAAACACATTTCCATATGTTACACAGAACATCTATGTATTTCTGTAGTACTTACATTTCTGTGGCTTGTTTCACTTAGCATACATGTCCTCCAATTCCGTTCATTTATCTTCAAATGACAAAGATTCATGCATTATACGTGGATAACATTCTATCATTTGTAACATTTACCCAATTCTTAGACAAATTTCATGACTTCTGGATATATATATAAAGCACATTATGCCAGCTTATCAAACATTGTGGTGCTGTTCAAAATAGCAAAGCTTACATAATTTTAAATGCAATTTTCTGAAAGAAAGAAATGTTGATATCACATAAATATAGTAAACATGCTGTTGGGGTTTATTCTACTAATAAGTTTGCCACTTACATGAAACAAAGGAGACTAGTAAATATAGATGAAATACTTGACTGAATACCCCCGCAAACTTACTTAATCACATGTATATAGCATCATAAATCATATTTATGTACAACCATAATTAGACAAAGTATTCTAATATTTTAAAAACATAATTAAATTACTTGAAAAAATAGTAGGAAATATTGTAAAAGTTAGCTAATAATGGTTTCTAAACTTAGTGTAATTTCATAAATGTAAAAAACAAGAAAAATGATATAAATGTCTCAAATATGTAATGAATATGAGCACATACACAAGTGTATGTGTGTGTGTGTTTGTAAATATGTATGGTCCAAACTTGACAACATTGTTTATGAGAGTTATCAAATCATTGGGGTATGAAAATTAGTAGTAGACAGAGGACTATAGGTGGACCCTAATATCTATAGGATGGCTTTGTTTCTAGGCTTCTTTTTCTGCTTCCCCATTGCTAATTTATTATAACCAATCACCTCATTCCCTGCTGATGCACCATAAGCATCTTTGCCACAATAACTTTTCTACCATGGTGCACTATATCCTCTGACATATCCTTTATTCTTAAAGTTGCTTATGTCAGGAATTTTGACACAAGGACAAGAAAAGAAACCAATACATACCTTGATGTTTATTTAGAGTAATAGTTAAGGTAAATAAAAATAAAATAATTTTATATCTAACACATAAACAGGTATTAAGTACATGTCTATATAGGAAAACAAAGATCATCACTATCATTTTGGTAAACCACAAATTAATTTGATAAAAGTTTATACAATGAAAAACAGTATAGAAAATGCCCGACACATGGAAGGTGTCCAGTAAATATCAATGCATAAATGAATGTATTACAAAGAATGAATGCCAGCACACCATAAGAGAGTGCTGTAAGTGAAAATTTATGTAATCAGTTTTGAAAAAAAAATCTATAATGGACTGAATATGTGTCCTTCTAAAATATACATATTAAACCAATGACAGCCAAAGATATGATAGTAATATTAGGAACATGAATGCTTTAGAAAGAGATGATATAAGGACTATAGAACACTTGTGAGAAGATTAGAGCCCTAATAAACAGAGGTCTGGTCATGACATATTTTCATACTCATCTCTAGTGTCTTCTAGTTGTGTATTCATACAGTAAAAGCAAGGGCTACCTTTGACTCAAAATTATAATTTGTACTGGGAAGAATCATAAACTTATAGCTGCAATGAGAAGAAGCTAGGCTTACTTTTTCCAACCATTACACAAGATCTGTGTCAGAAAAATGGCCCTCTCCATCAGAGACAGTTGGAGCATGGCCTGACTGCAGAGGGAGATATAAGATGCTGGAGGATCTGCGATCTTACACTTTGTGTTTATACAAATGTAAATAAAAGTATAGTTTTAAAGTAGGAGAACACTGTATAGTTATCAGAATCAAGACTGGCATTATTACAATTTTAAATATTACAGGACTTAAGAAATATATGTGCAGATATTGTGCATCCTTGTAATATCAAAATCTATAACCCTAAATTCTCACTGACATGACTGCTCAAATGGGAACTGAACAAAGACTGAGTTTCTCTGTCCAGTGGAAACCCACAGTGCACTCAGCCAACAACACCCCTGAAAAGTTCTTGCTAAAAGTTACGGAGTTTCAGCAGACACCCAGGCTCCCAATCCTCAGAAAGGCAGAGTTACGTGCCAGTACCTGCATGTTCTACTTTCTATCCCAGACAGAACTGTGGTCCCCAAAGCACAGTCTGAGTGTCCCTGTAGGGGGGAAACCCCACATCAGGGAAAAAATCAGGTCCGATGCTCAGGACACCCAGCTCCACAGAATTTCTGGGTTCATGCAGATCTAGGCTCTAGCCTTCTACTGCAAACAAGAGTTTTAAGCTCACCTGCCATTGATTACAGCTAGGGCACTAGGGCACACAGCTGCAACCTCAGACCTACAAAAGCCTGAGAGCCATTGGAGCAGATACTTCTCCAAGGAGGGACTATTTATCCCTAGCTAAATTGATGAAACCATGGGACTCCCTGGTACTTCAAGAGGGATGTACCCAACAAATACAGCTCACTAAAGAATAAGCAGCAGCTCACTAAATTCTGAGCAAGAAACCCAGCAGCAGGGCAGCCATCTCCAGGACTTCTCCTGATGAGAGGAGAGCCTTCCTGAACACCACAGTTACCACACAGGTCCATATGCCTGAGGTGAACTGTGACAATTCCTGAGAAGCACCACCATTCAGTTGACCATACTCCAAAAACTGAGGAGAGCTCCTTCAGAACACTGTCAAGGGGATTCTCTCCACCTCACGAATCCAGCAGGCACCAGATATTAAGAGACAACACCTGAGACTGAAGGGTAGAGGCTAGTGTAAAAGCCAACAACAACCAACAAAAGGCAAAGCAATGTGGCATCCCCAGAACTGTTATCCAAGAGCAAGTGGCCATGGACACCCTTAATACAAGTGAAATCCAAGAAGTTTACCTCACATCTGTGGTTATGAATAGGTTAATGGAGGAAGCAAATAAAATGCGTAAAGAATTGGAGGAAGATAAAGTAAAACAGATTATGAACATCAATAAAGAAATACAGGAAGTTGCCAGTTTGTGGCTTTCAGAGTGGAAAAGATTAAATCACTGAAATAACTACAAGAAACAGAGGAATGTTCAAACAAACAGGTGAAGGAACTGAAGGAAAAACAATAAAATACAGTCAGACAGGTGAAGGAAATCAACAAAATGTTTCAAGATCTGAAGAAAGAATTAGAAAAATTAAAGAAAACACAAATGGAGAAAATCACGGAGAGGGAGAACTTAGGAAAGAAAACAGGAACAACAGAGGTTAGCATAACAAACAGACAACAAGAGATGAAAGAAAGAATCTCAGGTGTGGAAAATATAGTGGAAGAAATTGATGTATCTGTCAAAGAAAATAAATCTAAACAGTTCCCGACAGAAACCATCCAAGAAATCCAAGACAACATGAAAAGACAAAACCTAAGAATAATAGGAATAGAGGAAAAAGAAGATTCCCTCCTCCAAGGCCCAGAATTTATTTAAAAAAAAAATCATACTAGAAAACTTCCCCAACTTAAAGGAGAGGCCTATAAACATACAAGAGGCCTACAGAACACCTAACAAAATAGAACATAAAGGAAAATCCTCCCACCACATAAAATCAAAACAGTAAGTATATAGAACAAAGAAAAAATACTAAAAGCTGCAAGGGAAAAAGGCCAAATAACATAAAATCGCACACCCATCAGAATCACACCTGATTTCTTAACAGAGACTATGAAAACCAGAAGGGCCTGAACGGATATCATGCAGACCCTAAGAGATATAGATGTCAGCCCAGGCTACTATACCCCGCAAAACTCTCAGTCTTCATAGATGGAGAAAACAAGATATTCAATGACAAAAACAAATTTCAGCAATACCTACACACAAATCCAGCGTTACAGAAGAGACTAGAAGGGAAAATACAACCCAAGAAAAAACTAGCTACTTTCAAGAAAACACAGGAAATAATTAACCTCACTACAGGAAAATAAAAAGCAACCAAGCACACAACCCTATGACCACAACCAACATCAAAATTAGAGGATCTAACAGCCACTAGTTATTAATCTCTCTCAACATCAATGGACTCAATTGCTTGGTAAAAAGACACAGACTAACAGAATGGATACACAAACATGACCCAACAATCTGTTGCATACATGAAACACACTTGAGTCACAAAGACAGACATTACCTGACAGTAAGAGCTATAAGATGGTTTTGCAAGCAAATGGACTCAGGAAACAAGCAGGAGTAGCCATTTTAATAACTAATAAAACAGACTTTCAACTAAAATTAATGAAAAGAGATAGGGAAGGACACTTCATACTCATTGAGGGAAAATTCCACCAAGAAGACATCACAATCCTGAACATCTATGCCCCAAATACAAGGGCACCCACATTTGTGAGAGAAACATTGATAAAACTTGATAAACTTGATAAACATTGATAAAACTTAAACCACACATGGATTTCCACACATTTATAGTGACTTCAACACCCCACTCTCAACAAAGAACAGGTCAACAAAACAGATATTAAACAAAGAAACAATGTCTTTAATAGAGGTCATGAATCAAATGGACTTAAAAGACATCTACAGAAACTTTCACCCAAACATAAAAGAATTTACCTTCTTCTCAGCACCTCATGGAACCTTCTCCCAAACAGACCATATGGTTGGTCACAAAGCGAGCCTCAAGAATATTGAAATAATCCTTTGTATCCTATCTGATCACCATGGGCTAAAGCTGGACCTCAACAACAACAGAAATAGCAAAAAGCCTACACACACATGGAAACTGAACAACTTGCTTCTCAATGATGACTGGGTCAGAGAAGAAATAAAGAAAGAAATTAAAGACTTCCTAGAATACAATGAAAATGAAGGTACAACATACTCAAAATTATGGGACACAATGAAAGCAGTGATAAGAGGAAAGTTCATAGCTCTAAGTGCTTTCAAGAAGAAATTTGAGACAGCTCATTCAAGCAACTTAATGGCTCATCTGAAAAACCTAGGGGAAAAAAAAGAAGCAGACACACCAAAGAGGAGTAGACAGCTGGAAAAAATTAACCTCAGGGCTGAAATCAATCAAATAGAAACAAATGAAACAATTCAAAGAATCAATGTAACCAAGATATGGTTCTTTGAGAAAAATCAAAAAGATCGACAAACCCTTAGCTAAAATCACTAAAAGGCAGAGAGACACTATCCACATCAACAAAATACAAATAAAAAAATTATTAGGTCTTACTTCAAATGCCTAAATGCCACAAAATTTGAAAATCTAAATGAAATTGACAATTTTCATGATCAATTCCACTTATGAAAGCTGAATCAAGACCAGTTAAATCAACTAAATAATTCTATATCCCCTAAGGAAATAGAAGCAGTCTTTAAAAGTCTCCCATACAAAACAAGCCCAGGGCCAGATGGTTTCAGCACAGAATTCTAACAGACCTTAAAAGAAGAGCTAATACCAATTCTCTTTAAACTATTCCACAAAATAGAAACAAAAGGAACACTACCAAATTGATTTTATAAAGCCACAGTCACCTTGGTACCTAAAGTTAACAAACACCCAACAAAGAAAGAGGATTTCAGGCCAATTTCCCCTATAAACATTGATGCAAAAATACTCAACAAAATACTTGCAAACTGAAACCAAGAACACATCAAAGATATCATCCACTATGACCAAGTAAGCTTCATCCCAGGAATGCAGGGGTGGTTCAATATACAGAAATCCATCAATGTGATCCATCATATAAAAAAAATGAATGAGAAAAACCACATGATCATCTCCTTAGATGCAAAGAAGCATTTGATAAACTCCAACATCCATTTATGTTTAAAGTCTTGGAGAGATCAGGTATACAAGCAACATACCTAAACATAGTAAAGGCAATATACAGCAATCCTAGAGGTAATATTAAACTAAATGGAAAGAAATTTAAATCAATCCCACTGAAATCAGTGCCAAGGCATGGCTGGCTGCTTTCTCCATATCTCTGCAACATAGTTCTTGAAATGCTTGCTAGAGCAATAAAACAATTAAAGGAGAGCAAGGGGATAAAATTTGGAAAGGATGAAGTCAAAGTATTTGCAGATGATATGAGAGTATACCTGAGTGACCCCAAAAACTCCACCACAGAACTCCTCTAGCTGATAAACACCTTCAGGAAAATGGCTGGATACAAATTTAACTCAAAAAAATCAGAAGCCCTACTTTACACAAAAGATGAAAGGGCTGAGAATAAATTAGGGAAACAACAACCTTGACAACAGCCACAAAGGATATAAAATACCTTGGTGTGAACCTAACCAAGCAAGTCAAAGACTTGTATGAAAAAAAAAAGTTCCACTCTCTAAAGAAAGAATTAAAAGAAGATACCAGAAGATAGAAAGATCTCACATGCTTGTGGCTTGACAGAATTAATGTAGTAAAAATGGCTCTTACCAAAAGCAATCTACACATTCAATACAATTCCCATCAAATTATCAACACAATTCTTTACAGACCTGGAGAGAAAAATTCTCAACTTCATATGGAATAACAAGAAACCCAGAATTGATATCCTCTACAATAAAAGATCTTCTGGAGGTATTTCTATCCCTGATCTCAAGCTGTACTTTAGAGCAGCAATGCTACATGGTTCTGGCATAGAAACCAACAGGTGGATCAATGGAATCAAATAGAAGATGCTGAAATAAATCCACACATTTATGGACATCTAATTTTTTAAAAAGGGACCAAAACCATTCAATGGAAAAAATATATCATCTTCAATAAATGGTGCTGGTCTAACTGGATATCTACATCTAGAAAAATGAAAATAGACCCATATTTATCTCCCTACACAAAACTAAAGTCCAAGTGGATCAAAGACCTCAATATAAAACAGACAAACTAAACCTGTTAGAAGAAAGAGTAGGGAAAAGCCTTGAACTCATTGGCTCAAGACACAACTTTCTGAACAGAACACCAACAGCACAGGCTCTAAGAGCAACAATCAATAAAAGGGGCCCCATGAAACTGAAAAGCTTCTGTAAAGCAAAGAACACCATTGTCAGAACAAAATGACTACAGCCAGATTGAGAAAGGATTTTCACCAACTCTATATCTGATAAAAGGCTAATATCCAAAATTTATAAAGAACTCAAGAACTTTAACTGCAACAAATCAATTTATCCAATTTAAAATGGAGTACAGCTCTCCACAGAGACTTCTCAATAAGAGAATATCGAATGGCAGAGGAACACTTAAAGAGATGCTCAAAGTCCTTAGTTATCAGGGAAATGAAAATTAAAGTGACCCTGAAATTTCACCTTACACCCATCAGAATGGCTAAGGTCAAAAACTCAAGTGACAACACATGCTGGACAGGATATGGAGAAAGGGGCACTTTCCTCCCCTGCTGGTGGGAGTGTAAACTTGTACAACCACTCTGGAATTCAATTCTGTGCTTTCTCAGACATTTTTTTAATTTTATTTTTCTTTTTAGTTACATTTTGTTAACTCTGTGTCTCCACTGTATCCCGCTCCCTTATTCCCTCCCCAACCCCACACTCCCTCCCTGGTCTCCTCCCTGCCCCTTTCCAAGTCCACTGATAGAGAAGGACTTCCTCCCCATTCATTTTACCCTGTTTTATCAGGTGTCTTCAGGGCTGGCTGTAGAGTCCTCCTCTGGGACCTAAAAGGACTGCTATTCCCCTGGTGGTGGGGGAATCAAGGAGCATAACCTTGAGATCCTGTTAGAAATAGTCCTTATTCCCCTTACTTTGGAAAACTATTTGGTTACTGAGCTACCATGGGCCACATCTGAGTAGAAGTTCTAGGTTATATACATAGATGGTCCTCGGTTGAGTGTCAGTCTCAGAAAAGACCCTGTGCCCAGATATATTTGGTCCTTGTAGAGCTCCTATCCTTTCCATATCATACTAACTCCCCTTTTTTCATATGATTCCCTGCACTCTGCCGAGGGTTTGGTTATGAGTCTTAGTTTCTGCTTTAAACACTGCTAGGTAGAGTCTTTCAAATGCCTTTTGCAGTAGATTCCTGTCATACCTTAAATGCACATCCCATTTGTCTTTCTAAATGAGGATTGATCATCTTTGCCCGTGTCCACTTTCTTGATTATCTTTTTTAGATATGTAGATTTCATTATGTTTATCATATCTTGTAGGTCTATATAAGCAAGTATATACCATGTTTGTCCTTCTCCTTCTGGGATACTTCACTCAGAATGATCATTTCTAGATCCCACCACATGCCCACAAATTGCATGATTTCCTCCTTTTTGATTGTTGAATAGTATTCCATTGTGTAAAAATACGACAATTTCTGTATCTATTCCTCCGTTGATGGACATCTCGGTTGTTTCCAAGTTCTGGCTATGACAAACAATGCTGCTATAAACATGGTTGAACAAATGTCCTTGTTGTGTACTTGAGCAAATTTTGAGTATATACCTAGGAGTGGTATAGCTGGGTCTTGAGGTAGCACTACTCCTAATTGTCTAAGAACGCGCCAGATTGACTTCCAAAGTGGTTGTACCAGTTTACAATCCCACCAGCAATGGAGAAGGGTTCCCCTTTCTCCACAACCTCTCCAACATGTGTTATCACTTGAGTTTTTCATCTTGGCCATTCTGATGGGTGTAAGGTGAAATCTCAGAGTCGTTTTGATTTGCATTTCCCTAATGGCTAATGAGGTTGAGCATTTCTTTAAGTGCATCTCTGCCATTCGATGTTCCTCTTTTGAAAATTCTCTGTTTAGCTCCATTCACCATTTTTTGATGGGATTGCTTGGTTTGTTGCTTTTCTGCTTCTTTAGTTGTTTATATGTACTGGATATTAGCCCTCTGTCAGATAAAGGGTTGGTGAAGATTCTTTCCCAATCTTTAGGCTGTTGTTTTGTTTTGATGACAGTGTCCTTTACTTTATAGAAGCTTTTCAGTTTCATGAGGTCCCATTTATTGATTGTTGCTCTTAGACCCTGTGCTGTTGGTGTTCTGTTCAGGAAGTTAATTCCTGTGCCAATGAGTTCTAGGCTGTTCCCCACTTTTTTTTCCAACTGATTTAGAGTATCTGGTTTTATGTTGAGGTCCCTGATCCACTTTGACTTTAGTTTTCTGCAGGATGATAAATATGGATCTATTTTCATTTTTCTGCATGTAGACATCCAGTAGGTCCAGCATCATTTGTTGAAGATGCTGTATTTTTTCCATTGAAGAGATTTGGCTTCTTTGTCAAATATCGAGTATTCATAGGTGTGTGGGTTTATTTCTGGGTCTTCTATGCGGTTCCATTGATCCTCCTTTCTGTTTCTATGCCAATACCATGCAGATTTTATTACTGTTGCCCTGTAGTACAGCTTGAGATCAGGGATGGAGATACCTCCAGAAGATCTGTTGTTGTACAGGATCGTTTTGGAGATTCTGGGTTTTTTGTTTCTCCATATGAAGCTGAGAATCTTTTTTTCAAGGTCTGTAAAGAATTCAGTTGGTATTTTGATGGGGATTGCATTGAATCTGTAGATTGCTTTTGGCAGTATTTCCATTTTCACAATGTTAATCCTACCAATCCATGAGCATGGGAGATCTTTCCATCTTCTGAGATCTTCTTCAATTTCTTTCTTCAGAGACTTGAAGTTTTTCTCAAACAGGTCTTTCACTTGCTTGGTTAGCGTCACACCAAGATACTTTATGTTATTAGTGGCTATTGTGAAGGGTGTTGTTTCCCTAATTTCGTTCTCAGCCTTTTTGTCTTTGGTATACAGGAGGGCTTCTGATTTTTTTGGAGTTGATTTTGTATCCTGCCACTTTGCTGACGGTGTTTATCAGCTGGAGGAGTTCTCTGGTTGAATTTTTGGGGTTGCTCATATATACTATCATATCATTTGCGAACAGTGACACTTTGACCTCTTCCTTTCCGATTTGTATCGCCTTAATCTCCTTTAGTTGTCTTATTGCTTTGGCTAGGACTTCAAGTACTATGTTGAAGAGATATGGAGAGAGTGGGCAGCCTTGTCTTGTCCCTGACTTCAGTGGGACTGATTTAAGTTTCTCTCCATTGAGTTTGATGTTGGCTATAGGTTTGCTGTATATTGCCTTTACTATTTTTAGGCATGTGCCTTGTATCCCTGATCTCTCCAAGACTTTAAACTTGAATGGGTGTTGGACTTTGTCAAATGCTTTTTCAGCATCTAAGGAGATGATCATGTGGTTTTTCTCCTTCACTTTGTTTATGTGGTGGATTACATGGATGGATTTCCATATGTTGAACCACCCTTGCATGCTTTGAATGAAGCCTGCTTGGTCATGGTGGATGATATCTTTGCTATATTCTTGGATTTGGTTTGCAAGTATTTTATTGAGTATTTTTGCGTCAATGTTCATAAGAGAGATAGGTCTGAAGTTCTCTTTTTTTTTGTTGGATCGTTGTGTGGTTTAGGTATCAAGGTGACTGTGGCTTCATAGAATGAGTTTGGTAGTGTTCCTTCTGTTTCTATTTTGTGGAATAGTTTGAGGAGAATTGGTGTTAGCACTTCTTTGAAGGTCTTGTAGAGTTCTGCACTGAAGCCATATGGCCCAGGGCTTTTTTTGGAGGGGAGACTGTTAATGACTGCTTCAATTTCCTTGGGAGATATAGGGCTATTCAGCCTTTCTACCTGATCTTGATTTAGTTTTGGTAGATGGAATCTGTCAAAAAATTATCCATTTCATTTAGATTTTCAAATTTTGTGGCATATAGGCTTCTGTAGTATGACCTAATAATTGTTTGGATTTCCTCAGTGTCTGTGGTTATGTCCCCATTTTCATTTCTGATTTTGCTGATTTGGATAGTTTCTCTCTGCTTTTTAGTTAGTTTGGCTAAGGGTTTGTCTATCTTGTTGATTTTCTCAAAGAACCAGCTTTTTGTTTCATTGATTCTTTAGATAGTTTTATTTGTTTCTAATTGATTGATTTCAGCCCTTAGTTTGATTATTTCTAGCTGTCTTCTCCTCTTGGGTGTATCTGCTTCTTTTTTCTCTAGGTTTTTCAGTTGGGCCATGAAGTTGTTTGTATGTGATGTTACAAATTTCAGGCACTTAGTACTATAAATTTTCCTCTGAGCACTGCTTTCAATGTGTCCCATAAATTTGGGTATGTTGTGCCTTCATTTTCATTGAATTCTAGGAAGTCTTTAATTTCTTTCTTTATTTCTTCCTTAACCCCTCTGTCATTGAGTAGTAAGTTATTCAGTTTCCATGTGCATGTTGGCTTTTTGTTGTTTCTGTTGTTGTTGATGTCTAGCTTAAGTCCATGGTTGTCAGATAGTATACAAGGGATTATTTCAATCCTTTTGTATCTGTTGAGGCTTGCTTTGTGACCCACTATATGGTCTATTTTGGAGAAGGTTCCATGTGGTGCTGAAAAGAAGGTGTACTCTTTTGAGTTTGGGTGAAAAGATCTGTAGACGTCTATTAGGTCCATTTGATTTAGGGATTCTGTGCTTTTATTTCCCTATTTGGTGTCTATTTGATCTGTCCCTTGGTGAGAGTGGAGTGTTGAAGTCTCCCACTATTAACGTATTAGGATCAATGTATGATTTAAGCTTTAATAATGTTTCATTTACGAATGTAGGTGCTCTTGTATTTGGGGCACAGATATTCAAGATTGTGATTTCCTCTTGGTGGATTTTTCCTTTGGTGAGAATTTGTGGCCCTCCTTATCTTTTTTGATTAACTTGGGTTGAAAGTCTATTTTATTAGATATTAGGATGACTACTCCAGCTTGTTTTCTGGAACCGTTTGCTTGAAAAACAGTTTTCCAGCCTTTTACTCTGAGGTAGTGTTTATCTTTTTTGCATAGGTGTGTTTCTTGGATGAAACAGAATGTTGGATCCTGTTTCCGTAACCATTCTGTTAGCCTGTGACTTTTTATTGTTGAGTTGAGTCCATTGATATTGATAGATAATAGTGACCAATGCATGTTAGTTCCTTTTGTAATGGAGTCAGTGATCTAAACCTGTTTCATTGCTTGTTTTCTTTTCTTTTTTGTTGGGATATTATCTGTATGCCCTATTTTCTTGGGTGAATTTGTTTTCGTTGGATTGGAGCTTTCCTTCTAGTATCTTCTGGAGGGTTGGTTTGCTGTGTAGATATTGCGTAAATTGAGTTTTGTCATGGAATATTTTTTTTTCCTCCATCTATATTGATTGAAAGCTTTGCAGGGTATAGTAGTCTGGGTTGACATTTGTGATCTCTTAGAGTCTCCATGATACTTGCCCAGGCCCTTCTGGCTTTCATAGTTTCTGATGAGAAGTCCGGTGTGATTCTGATAGGTCTACCTTCATATGTTACTTGGCCTTTTTCCCTTGCTGCTTTTAATATCTTTTCTTTGATCTATAGATTTAGTGTTTTGACTATGATGTGATATGATGTGTTTCTTTTCTGGTCTAGTCTATTTGGAGTTGTGTAGGCCTCTTGTATGTTTATGGACATCTCTTTCATTAAGTTGGGAAAATTTTCTTCTATGATTTTCTTGAAAATATTTTCTGGACCTTGGAGCCTGGAGTCTTCTTTTTCATGAATTCCTATTATTCTTAGATTTTGTCTTTTCATAGCATCCTTGATTTCTTGGATATTTTGTGATTGGAAATTTTCTGATTTTACTTTTTATTTGAGAGAAGAATCAATTTCTGCAAGTGTGTCTTCAGTACCAGAGATTTTCTCTTCCATCTCTTGTATTCTTGTTGGTGATGCTTACTTTTGTGGTTCCTGATCTTTTCTCCAAGTTCTCCAGCTCAAGGGTTTTCTCATTTTGTGTTTTCTTTATTGATTCTAATTCTGTTTTCATGGCTTGCACCATTTCTTTCATGTGTTTGAATTTGGATTCCTGTCTCTCTACGATGGCCTCTATTTCTTTGTTCATTTCCTTTTTATATGCCACAAATTTTTCCTCTACTTGTGTATCTATTTGTTTGTCTATGTTTGCCTGTGTTTCTTTAAGGATTTTGTCTATTTCTTCTTTCTTTACCTCCAATTGACTGGCCAACTCTTTGAAAGATTTGTTCATTTCCTCTTTATGAGCCTCAAATAATTGGGCAAGCATGGCTTTAAAATCATTTTCCTGTGCTTCTGCTGAATTGGAGTATCCATCGATTTTGGGATTTGCTGGTGAAGTCATGATGTCCTGATTTAGGTTGGAAGTGTTCTTTTGCCTACACTTGGCCATTGGCTTATCTGAAACCTTCCCTATTTGTTTTTGGATTTGGCAGATCAGACTGTCTCTCTCTGGCATCTGGAGAGTTCTTCAGGAAGCTGAGAACTCTCAGCGTGTGCTGAGGACTAGCTGTACCTGTGGGAGAAAAGTACTCAGTTGCAAACGGGGCAAATGCAAGCGTGCGCACATGTGTATGTGTGTGTGTGTGTGTATGTGTGTGTGTTTGTGTGTGTGTAAGTGTGCGTGGACTTGTGTTTCGAGGGACAGAGTGATGGCTAATGTTGAACCCTTGAGTGTGTGGGAGGGTCTCTGCACTGTATATGTCGCAGGCGCTTGTGATGATCGCAGAGCAATTTCTGGCATTAACTGCCTTAACACCTCAATTAGACCCACAGAGCAGGAACTTCAATGTCCCTAGTGCCCCTCTGTTTCCCAAAGTTGGTATGTGTGTGGGAGGGGGTTCGATGCCTGGCTTCTGATTTAGAAGGACCCAGGATCTGGGGATCTGCAGATTCTGCACTCACAGGCAGGTCACTTGGCAGAGATGGGGATATCTGGGCTCTCTGCTCTCTGGTTTGGCCCTGCTTCTTTGATGTGCTCTGCCAGTTCTGTGCTGCTGTCACTGCCAGGTTATGAGGTCTTGCTCCGGGTGATCCGAGACCAAAGTTTTCACTTCCTACGATGTTCCCTGTTGTTTAGAAAGCCTCACCGTTGTTTTCCTGGGTTAGAGGTCCTTCCATTCACCAACTCAGAAGTTTAGGTATTCCACAGCTCAGAAACTGTGTATGCTACTCTCTATCTTGGCTCCGCCCCACCTCTTTTTTTTATCTATTTAATCTCCATTTATCCAATTATTATTTTTTTTTAGTAGTTACACTTTAATACCTCTGTACCCAGCTGTATCCTGCTCCCTCATTCCCTGCCAATTCCACCCTCCCTCCCTCACATCCTCCCTGCCCCTTTCCAAGTCCACTGATAGGGAGGACCTCCTCACCTTTCATCTGTTCCTGTTTTATCAGGTATCTTCAGGACTGGCTGAAAAGTCCTCTTCTGTGGCCTAGCAAGGTTGCTCCTCCCTTGGGGCGTGGGAAGGACAAAGGACCTGCCATTAAGTTCATGTCAGAAATAGTCCCTCTTCCCCTTACTAGGGTAACCCACTTGCTAACTGAGCTACTACTGCTACGCCTGAGAAGAGGTTCTAGATTATATCCATACATGGTCCTTGGTTGGAGAAACAGTCTCATATAAGATCCCTGTGCCCAGATATATTTGGTCCTTGTGGAGCTCCTGTCGTCTCCACGTCATACTATCTCCCCCTTCTTTTGTATGATTCCCTGTACTCTGCAGAAGGTTTGGTTATGAGTCTTAATATCTGCTTTGATACACTGCTAGATAGAAACTTTTAGAGGCCATCAGAGGTAGGCTACTGTCCTGTTACTTGTTTTCTCCTACATCCAATGTCCATCCCATTTGTCTTTCTAAGTGAGGATTGATCCTTTTACCCTGGGTACTCTCTCTTTTTTATCTTATTTAGGAGTATAGATTTCATTTTTTATCATATCTTATAGGTCTATATAAGTGAGTATATACCATGTGTGTCTTTCTCCTTCTGGGATACCTCACTCAGAATGATATTTTCTAGATCCCACCATTTACCTGCAAATTGCATGATTTCCTTGTTTTTGATTTCTGAGTAGTATTTCATTGTGCAAAAACACCACAATTTCTGTATCCATTCTTCAACTGAGGGACATCTGGGTGGTTTCCAGGTTCTGTCTATTATGAATAAAGCTGCTATGAACATGGTTGAAAAAAATATCCTTGTTGTGTACTTGACCAACTTTTGGATATATGCCTAGAAGTGGTATAGCTGGTTCTCGAGGAAGCACTATTCCTAATTGTCTGAGAAAACACCAGATCAATTTCCAAAGTGGTTTTACCAGTTTACATTCCCACCAGCAATGGAGGAGTGTTCCCCTTTATCCACAACCTCTCCAGCATGTGTTGTCATTTTAGTTTCTTATTTTAGCCATTTTGATGGGTGTAAGGTGAAATCTCAAGATGGTTTTGATTTACATCTTTCTAATGGCTAAGGATGTTGAGCATCTCTTTAAGTGTCTCTCTGCCATTCTATATTCCTCTACAGAGAATTGTCTGCTTAAATCCTCACCCCATGTTTTAATTGGATTGCTTGATTCATTGCTTTTTAACTTATTTCTTTATGTATTCTGGATATCAGCCGTCTGTCAGATATAAGGTTCCTGAATATCCTTTCCCAGTCTGTAAGCTGTTTGTTTGTTTTTTTTATTTTTTCTGACAATATTGTCTTTTGTTTTTACAGAAGATTTTCAGTTTCATGAGGTCCCATTTGTTGATTGTTGCTCTTAGAGCCTGTGCTTTTGGTGTTCTGTTCAGGAAGTTGTCTCCTGTGCCGATAAGTCCTAGGCTCTTCTCCACTTATTCTTCTAATCAATTCAGAATATCTGGTTTTATGTTGAGGTCTTTGATGCACTTGTACTTTAGTTTTATGGAAGGTGATAAATATGGGTCTATTTTCATTTTTCTGAATGTAGACATCCAGTTGGACCAGGACCATTTGTTGAAGATGCTGTCTTTATTCCATTGAATGGTTTTGGCTTCTTTGTCAAAAATCAAGTATCCATAGGTGTGTGGTTTTATTTCTGGGTCTTCTATTTGGTTCCATTGATCCTCCTTTCTGTTTCTATGCCAGTCCCATGCAGTTTTTATTAGTATTGCTCTGTAACACAGTTTGAGATCAGGGATGGAGATGCCTCCAGATGATTTGTTGTTGTACAGGATCATTTTGGAGATTTTGGGTTTTTGTTTCTCCATATGAAGCTGATAATCTTTCTTTCAAGTCTATAAAGAATTGTGTTGGTATTTTGATGGGAATTGTGATGATCTGTAGATTGCTTTTGGCAGTATGGCCATTTTCATTATGTTAATCCTACCAATTCATGAACATGGGACATCTTTCCATCTTCTGATATCTTCTTCAATTTCTTTCTTTATAGACTTAAAGTGATTTTCAAACAGTTCTTTCACTTGCTTGGTTGGAGTCACTCCAACGAACTTTAAGTTATTAGTGGCTATTGTGAAGAGTGGTGTTTTCCTGATTTCTTTCTCGGCCCTTTTTTCTTTCCTATACAGGAAGGCTTCTGATTTTTTTTGAGTTGATTTTGTATCCAACCACTTTGCTGAAGGTGTTTATCAGCTGCAGGAGTTCTCTGGTTCAATTTTTGGGGTTGCTCGTGTATACAATCATATTATATGTGATTAGGGAAACTTTGACCTCTTCTTTTCTGATTTGTATCTACTTGATCTCCTTTAGTTGTCTTATTGCTTTAGCTAGGACTTCAAGTACTATGGTGAATAGATATGCAGAGAGTGGGCAGCCTTGCCTTGGCCCTGATTTCAGTGGGATTGATTTAAATCTCTCTCTGTTCAGTTTGATGTTGGCTTGCCTTTACTATGTTTAGGTGTGTGGCTTGTATTCCTGATCTCTCCAAGACTTTAAACATGAGTGGGTGTTGGACTTTGTCAAATACTTTTTCAGCATCTAAGGAGATGATCATGTGGTTTTTCTCCTTCAGTTTGCTTATATGGTGGATTGCATTGATGGATTTCCGTATGTTGAACCACCCTTGCTTGCCTGGGATGAAGCCTACTTTGTCATGGTGAATGATATCTTTGATGTGTTCTTGGATTCCATTTGCAAGTATGTTATTGAGTTATTTTGTATCAATGTTCAAAAGAGAGACAGGTTGAAATTCTCTTTTTATGTTGGGTCTTTGTGTGGTTTAGGTATCAAGGTGAGTGTGGCTTCACAGAATGAGTTTGGTAATGTTCCTTTTGTTTCTATTTTGTGAAATAGTTTGAGGAGCATTGGGGTTATCACTTCTTTGAAGGTCTGGTAGAATTCTGCACTGACTCCATCTGGCCCAGGGCTTTTTATGGAAGGGAGACTGCCGATGACTGCTTCTATTTCCTTGGGTGATATAGGACTATTCAATATTTCTACCTAATTTTGACTTAATTTTGGTAGTTGGAATCTTTCAAGATAATTGTCCATTTCTTTTAGATTTTCAAATTTTGTGGCATATAGGCTTTTGTAGTATGACCAAATGATTGTTTGCATTTTCTCAGTGTCTATAGTTATGCCCCCCCCCATTTTCATTTCTGATTTTGTTGATTTGGATAGTTTCTCTTTGCCTTTTATTTAGTTTGGCTAAAGGTTTGTCTATCTTTTTTATTTTCTCAAAGAACCAGCTTTTTGTTTCATTGATTCTTTGCATAGTTTTACTTGTTTCTCCTTTATTTCAGTCCTGAGTTTCATTATTTCCAGCAGTCTGCTCCTGGGTGTATTTGCTTCTTTTTTTTCTAGGGTTTTCATTTGGGACATTATGTTGCTTGTATGAGATGTCACAAATTTCTTCTTGGAGGCTCTTCATGCTATTAATTTTCTTCTGAGCACTGCTTTCATTGTGTCCCATAAATTAGGGTATGCTCTACCTTCATTTTCATTGAATTCTAGGAAGTCTTTAATTTCTTTCTTTATTTCTTCCTTAACCTAGCTGTCATTGAGCAGCAAGTTGTTCAGTTTCCATGTGCTTGTAAGCTTTTTTGTAATTCTGTTGTTGTTGAGGTGCAGCTTTAGTCCATGGTGGTCAGATAGAATAGAGGGGATTATTTCAATTTTCTTGTATCTTTTGAGGCTTGCTTTGTCACCAACTAAATGGTCTATTTTGGAGAAGGTTCCATGAGGTGCTGAAGAGAATGTATACTTTTTTCAGTTTGGGTGAAAATTTCTGTAGACATATATTAGGTCCATTTCAGTAAGGACCTTGGTAAGTGCCTTTATTTCCATGTTTGGTTTCTGTCTAGATTATCTGTCCCTTGGTGAGAGTAGGGTGTTGAAGTCTCCTACTATTAAGGTGTTGGAAACGCTGTACAATTTAAGCTTCAATAATGTTTCATTTATGAATGTAAGAGCTCTTGTATTGGGGACATATATGTTCAGAATTGTGTTATCTTCTTGTTGGATTTTTCCTTTGATGAGAATGTAGTGTCCATCCTCATCTTTTTTGATTTCTTTTGGTTGAAAGTTTATTCATTATATATTAGGATAGCTACCACAGCTTGTTTCCTGGGTCCATTTGCTTGGAGAACATTTTTCCAACCCTTTACTCTGAGGTAATGTTTATCTTTGTTACATAGTGTATTTCTTGGATTCAGCAGACTGTTGGCTCCTGTTTCCAAATCCAATCTGTTAGTCTGTGACTCTTTATTGAAGATTCAAGTCCATTGATGTTGATAGATAATATTGACCAATGAACATTAGTTCCTTTTATTGTGGAGTTGGTGGTCTTACTGCAATTCATTGCTTGTTTTCTTTTAATTTTTGTTGGGAAATTATCTGTATCCTATATTTTCTTTGGTGTAGTTGTTTTCATTTGATTTAAGTTTTCCTTCTACTATCTTCTATAAGGCTGATTCACTCTGTAGATATTGCTTAAATTTAGTTTTCTCATGGAATATTTTGTTTTCTCCATCCATGTTGATTGGAAGCTTTGTAGCCTATAGTAGTCTGGGTTGGCATCTGTGGTCTCTTAAAGTCTGCAGGACACCTGCCTAGACCTTTCTGGCTTTCATAAGTTTCTGATGAGAAGTCCGGTGTGATTATGATAGGTCTACCTTTATAAGTTACTTGGCCTTTTTCCCTTGTTGCTTTTAATATCTTTTCTTTGTTCCATAGATTTAGTGTTTTGACTACGATGTGACATGATGTTTTTCTTTTCTGGTAAGGTCTATTTGGTGTTCTGTAGGCCTCATGTGTATTTATGGACATCTCATTCTTTAGGTTGGTAAAATTTTCTTGTATGATTTTCTTGAAAATATTTTATGGCCTTTGGAGCCTGGAATTTTCTTTTTCATCAATTCCTATTATTCTGAGATTTCATCATTTCATGGCATCCTTGATTTCTTGGATATTTCATGCTTGGGACTTTTCTGATTTTACTTTTTCTTTGAGAGAAGTATCAATTTCTGGGAGTGTATCTTCAGCACCAGAGATTTTCTCTTCCATCTTTTGTATTCTGTTAGTGATGCTTACCTTTGTGGTTCCTGATCTTTTCTCTAAGTTCTTCAGCTCCAGGGTTTACTCAGAATTAGAATCAATAATGATTTTAATTCTGATTTAATGCCTTGCACCATTTCCTTCATTTGTTTGAATGTGGATTCCTGTGTCTCTACTATGGTCTCTATTTTTTTTGTTCATTTCCTCTCTATATTCCACTAATTGTATCTCTACTTTGCCTGTGTTTGAGAATTTTGTTCATTTCCTCTTTAACTGTCTGAATTTGTATGGCTATTTCTCTGAGAGAGTTGTTTTTTTTTTCCTCTTTATATGCCTCAAATAATTGGGTAAATAGAGCTCTAAAGTCATTTTCCTATGCTTCATATGAGTTGGAGTATCCATTTTGGGGGTTGCTCGTGAAGCTATGATGTCCTGATTTATGTTTGATGTGTTCCTTTGCTGACCCCTGGTCATTGGCTTATCTGTAATCTTCCCTGTTTTTTCCTGGATTCTGCAGTTCAGAAGGGTACTGTTTCTCAGGTGTCTGTAGAGTTCTTCAGGAAGCTAAAAGAGGTCCTGTGATCTCAGCGTGAGCATTGGTAGTTTAGCTGTACCTGTGGGAGGAAACTACATGGGTGCAAAAGGGCAAATGCAGGTGAGGGTGTGTGTGGAAGTATGTGTGGAAATGTGCATCGAGGGACAGAGTGATAGAGAATGTTGAACCCTTGAGTGTGTGGGAGGGGCTCTGACTTGCAGGCTTCTAGGAGGTTACTTGTGCATGTACTATAAATATAGCAGGTGCTGGTGACAGTCACAGTGCAATTTCTGGCCTTATCTGCCTTAACTCCTCAGTTGAACCTGCAGAGCAGGGGATTTGATGTCCCAAAAGACCCTCTATTTCCCACAGTGGGTATATGGTTGGGAGTGGTCTGATGCCTGGCTTCTAGTTTGGAAGGTCTCTGGAACTGGGGCTCTGCAGACACTCAAGGGTACACTCACTCTCAAGCAGGTCCCATTGGCAAGGGTTCTCTACTCTCTGGTTTGGCCCTGCTTAGACATATGTAGGAGGACTGATGCGCTCCGCCAGCTCAGTGCTGCTGCAGCCACCAGGTTAGGAAGTCCAGCTGCAGCTGGAGACTGGGATGCAGGTCCACATGCCTTCTCGGATGTGCTGGGGTGCCCTCCACTGTGCTCTCCAGACCTGGGATACCCAGCTTCTGGTGTGCTTAGCTTTATGGCGGGTCTTCTTGGCTTTGGTCGGTATATAGCATATTATCTGTCACTGACAGTTTGGGCGGGCTGTGCAGTCAGTGGTTGAGAGACCCTGCAGAGTCAGTATGGCTGCTCGAAGATCTGGGACCCTAGGAGGATCACACCCTGGATCTAGGATCCAAGGCAGGTACAGTTGGCAGCTGCAGCTAAGGGGTTAGGAGTACTGCACCACCTCAGTCATCACAGTCCCCAGCCAGTGAGCTCTGAGCTGAGAATCTTGGTGTTGGCTATGCAGAGGAGGAGGGAGGCCCGAAAAAAGGGAGTGTTGGGAGATAAAAGATTTGTTTTAATACTTCCCCAAACAAGTCCACGCAATGTTCCCTGTCATTTAGACAGCCTCACAGTCATTTCCCTGGCTTCAGTAGTCCTTCCACTCACCAAATCAGGTGGTTCAGCTCTTCTGCAACTCAGAAACTATGTGTGCTAGTCACCATTTTGGCCATAACCCCCTTTCTCAGACTTTTAGGAATAGTGCTTCATCAAGATCCAGCTATACCACTCCTAGGCATATTTCCAAAAGATGATGAAGTATACAACAAAGAGATTTGCTCAAACATGTTTGTAGCAGCTTTATTTGTAATATTCAGAACGTGGAAACAATCCAGATGCTCCTCAGTTGAGGAATGGATAGAGAAATTGTGGTGCATCTACACAATGGAATATTACTCAGCAATAAAAACCAAGGAAATCATGAAATTTGCAGGCAAATGGTGGGAACTGGAAAAGATCATCCTGAGAAAAGTATCCCAGAAGCAAAGAGATACACAGGATATATACTACTCATAAGTGGATATTAGACATATAATATAGGTTAAACATTTTAAAACCTGTACACCTAAAAACTAATCAGGAAGGTGGACTCTGGCTAAGATGGTCAATCCCCAATCAGAAAGGCAAAGAGGATGGACATCAGAAGAGGGAGAAAATAGGAACAGGACAGGAGCCTAACAAAGGGCCTCTGAAGGACTCTACCCTGCAGGGTATCAAAGCAGATGCTAGGGCTTATAGCTAGACTTTGGGTAGAGTACAGGGAATCTTATGAAAGAAGGGGGAGATTTGAAAGACCTGGAGAGGACAGGAGCTCCACAAGAATAACAACAGAACCAAAAAATCTGGGCACAGGGATCTCTTCTGAGACTGATATTCCAACCAAGGACCATTCATGGAGATAACCTAGAACTCCTGCTAGACCATGGTCGTTCATTGTCCAAGTGGGTTTCACAGTAATTGGAACAGGGACTGTCTCTGATATGAAGTGATTGGCCTGCTCTTTGATCATCTCCCCGTGAGGTGGGAGCAACTTTACCAGGCCACAGAGGAAGACAATGCAGCCACTCCTGAGAAGACCTGATAGACTAGAATCAGAAGGAAGGAAAGGAAAACCTCCCCTATCAGTGGTCTTGGGGAGGGGCATGGGTGGAGAAGGGGGGAGGAGTGTGGAGTTGGGAGGGAAGGTAGGAGGGAGCTACAGGGGAATGCAAAGTTAATAAACTATAATTAATTAAAATTAAAATTAAAAAAATACTAGAAATGTGATTTTTTATTTATGATTGGAGTCATTGTTAATTAATGAAATCATTTGGTTATTTATTTGTTTGGCGGATTAATCTGAACATAGAATTAATTTTTTGGAGGTTTTAATTTAACTGTTAAGCACTAATCAAGAGAATTTGAGATCATAGTCAGAATCAATTTAATTATTTTCAGGAAATTTAACTCAGTTATGAATACTGGGAATTTAAATTTTTTAATTATTATGTAAATATGAATGGTTCAGATAGGCATAAGACTTTTAGATGAAATTTTGCCTGCTATTTATACCGTTTCTACTCATCAGATGTCAATTTACCCAATAGAATAAGATGAAAATACTTGTTAGAATAGATCAGAATTTATAAAAAGTCATTATTTATAAAACAGGCTTAAGTCTAAAGCAGAAACTGTTAAATAAATCCTATTTCTTATTTCAGGTTGTCACTTTGAGTGAATGTAACTCTTTATGCACATGTTTATAAATGTTACTATCAAATCAACATTTTTAAGCAGCTGATACTGACTTAAAGATTCATATCAACATATTAAAATTGGACCTTAGATAACTTAAGGGATTTTAATTATTAAATTTATATCATTTTAAAATTTTGTCTTCTTGGTCCTTGAAGAACTTTCACCATCTTGTCAATTTTTAAAGACTTGATTTTTATTATAGCACATAAAATCTGTCTTCGAAAGAAGTGGATGAGCCAAGACACTTGATGGAACACACTTGAAACTGAATTTTGAGAAACAAGTCTTTAGAAGATTTTTACTAGAATTGATTAAATTTTTCTTCTTTTTATTCCTTCCAATTCTCTTTTCTCTAAGCTCATTTCTAAATATTCTAAAGGACTCCTTCAGAGAGCTGAAACAAAATATCCCTGAGGGAAGAAAAGCCTTTGAAAGCTTTCAAATAAAGAAACCAATTCCCACTGGAAAGAGGAGAATGCTTAAATTTTTCTTCTCTGTTACATGACCCCACGAAAGAGTCCTTTTAGGAAACAAAACAAAACAAAACAAAACAAAACCAAAAACATGTGTGTTTCAGGTGGTGGAGGTGGTGTGTTTTTAAGCTAAAAAGGTGAACCCATCTAAGGGTCAATGCAATTATTTCATGAGTAGAATATTTCTGTTTAATATGGTTTCATTGGCTAAGGGTCAGTGGATAGTAAGTTGATAGCAGAGCAATTTGGAATCGGGTGGCAGGTCCCTAAAGGAAAAATAATGCACTCTAAGAAATTACAAACATGTGGAACCTTTTAACTAATGCTTACTTGTATTTATTTATATTTCCACTTGGTGGACAGTCTCCAGTTTTCATTGTTACTAGGTCCAACATTATACTTGCTTAGTTATCTTTACATATTTATTTCCTTTCATCTTACTAGTATTATTCATCCACATGATTAATCATTTCCACTTTTTAAAATTGTTAGAAAATTCCACATATTTTTATAATGTATTTTTATCAAAGCCATGCTCATTTAAATTATTTTCTGTCTCCTGATACTCTGCCCTCCTAATTTGTGTGCTTCTCTTTGAATCCCATTCAGTCCTCTCAGTGCTGGGTTGCTGTGGATACATGCAATCCATTGGACCACAGGCACTTTACTTTCCTTCTGAATTTTAGGTAAAATATGATTTCCTTAGAGTTGCTTTGCTTTCCACCTTTATATTACGCTTTGACACATAGGTTTGAAGTGTGTATTTTGTACAACTAATGTACGTGATTCAAACAATTTAATTGGCTAATTTAAATTCAAAAGCATATATAGATACCCTAATCTGTAAGTTTTTCTTTCAGGTTCAAGTTATGAACCTGAAAATAGATTATAATTTCATTAAGGAGCAGTTTAATGACTGGACTAAAGCCACATTTATTTGTAATTAAATTATTTTAGAATATTTTTCTTTCTTTTTTATTACAGTTTATTCACTTTGAATCTCTTCCCCTCCCAAACCCACCCTTCCTTCCTCTTCTCCACCCATGCCCCTCACCCAGTCCACTGATAGGGGAGGTCTTTCTCCTCTTCCTTCTTATCCTCGCCTATCAGGTCTCATCAGGACTGGCTGCATTGTCTTCCTCTGTGGCCCTGTAAGGCTACACCCCCCTGAGGGGGAGGTGATTAAAGAACAAGTCACTGAGTTCATGTCTGAGACAGTCCCTGTTCTCATTACTAGTGAACCCACTTGTAGACTGAGCTGCCATGGGCTACATACGTTCAGGGGTTCTAGGTTTTCTCCATGAATGGTCCTTAGTTAGAGTACCAGTCTCAGAAAACACCCCTGTGTCCAGATTTTATGATTCTGCTGGTCTCCTTGTGGAGTTCCTGTCCCCTACAGGTCTTTCTGTCTCCTTCTTTCATAAGATTCCCTGCACTCTGCCCAAAGTTTGGCTATGAGTCTCAGAATCTGCTTTGATACCATGCAGGGTAGAGTCCTTCAAAGGCCCTCTGTGGTAGGCTCAAGATTGGTTTCTTTCTCTGTGATGTTTTGCTGTGGTTTGCTGTATTTGTTTTCTTCTGCTGCAGGATGAAGATTCTCTGATGATGACTGGAAACAGCCTTATTTGTAAGTATAGCAGTATGTCATTTGGAGAAATTTTATTAGAAGTGGTTTCTTTTTGTTGTTGTTAGACCAGTACTGTTTTGTTATGGTTGAAATCAAACCCATTGTTAGGATAGAGCAAATGTTTCCCATACAATAGCAGTAGTTAATACTTGATACTGGGTATATTCACCTGGTCCAGGTTCCCAGAAACTATCATAACCTTGTCCTGGGATCAGAGTCATTGTCAGCAAAGGATAAAAAAATAAGCTGCTTCAATCCTATTAAGAAGTGGCATTTTCATTTTGGGATTTGTTACAATTAACAGAAATTTTTTTTGATTAAAAATATTTCTTATGAGTAAAAACTGTGCAAGGTACTTTTCCTGTTTCCATGATAAAATACCCTGATAAAAGCAACTTAATCTCCTTTAGTTGTCTTATTGTTCTACCTACGACTTCAAGTACTATGTAGAAGAGATATGAAGAAAGTGGGCAGTCTTGCCTTGTCCCTGATTTCAGTGGGATTGATTTAAGTTACTCTCCATTTAGTTTGATGTTGGTGATAGGCTTGCTGCATATTGCCTTCACTATGTTTAGGTACGTGCCTTTTATCCCTGATCTCTCCAAGACTTTAAACATGAGTGGGTGTTGGACTTTGTCAAATACTTTTTCAGCATCTAATGAGATGATCATGTGGTTTTTCTCCTTCAGTTTGTTTATGTGGTAGATTACATTAATGGATTTCCATATGTTGAACCACCCTTGCATGCCTGGGATGAAGCCTACTTTGTCATGGTGGATGATATCTTTGATGTGTTCTTGGATTCAGTTTGCAAATATTTTATTGAGTATTTTTGCATCAATGTTCCTAAGAGAGATAGGTCTGAAGTTCTCTTTTTAGTTGGGTCTTTGGATGGTTTAGGTAAAAAGGTGACTGTGGCTTCATAGAATGAGTTTGCATCTACATTCCAGAAGCAGAGGAAGATGAATGAGAATATTCTTCTCATTTTCTGTTTTTTTTTTAATGCCATTTAAGATCCAAGCCAAGTGTCATATTTTCTGTTCTATTAACTGAAGAGACACCACGATCAAGTCAACTAACTAAAGAAAGCATTTAATAACAGGCCTATGGTTTTAGAGTGTTGGTCTATGATCACCATAGATGGA
The DNA here is from genome assembly GCF_030254825.1 of Meriones unguiculatus. Taxonomy (NCBI): domain Eukaryota; kingdom Metazoa; phylum Chordata; class Mammalia; order Rodentia; family Muridae; genus Meriones; species Meriones unguiculatus. The sequence continues at coordinate 80,899,278 of NC_083351.1, read as the reverse complement.
AGCATGACAGCAAACAGGCATGGCACTGAAGTAGTAGCTAAAACTTTGCATCTTATCTACCTAATTGAGGCCAAGAGATGGAGAGACTGAGCCTTGGTGTGGTCTTTGAAACCCACAGCCAACCCACAGTGACTTATCTCCCCCAACAGGTCACACTTCTTCATCCTTTCTAAAGCGTCTACCTACTGGGAATCAAATACATGAGCCTAGGAGAACCATTTTAATTCAAACTACCACACCAAGGAAAGATACCAGCCACATTATATCTGGATGTAATGTATAATGAATGAATAAAAATAATTGTTATTTGCTTCCCCCTTAAAAAGATTCCACTCAGCAGGGTATTGAAGCAGATGCTGAGACTTATAGCCAATCTTAGGCAGAGTACAGGGAATCTTATGAAAGAAGGGGGAGATAGAAAGACCTGGAGATGGTAGGAACTTCACAAGGAGAGCAAGAGAACCAAAAAAATCTGGCCCCAGGGGTCTTTTCTGAGACTGATATTCCAACCAAGGACCATTCATGGAAGTGGTCTGGAACCCCTGAACAGATGTAGCCCATGGCAGCTCAGTCTCCAAGTGGGTTCCCTAGTAATGGGAACAGGAACTATCTCAGACAAGAACTCAGTGGCTGGCCTCCCTGTGAGGTGGGAACAGCCTTGACAAGCCACAGAGGAAGAAAATGCAGCCAGTCCTGATGAGACATGATAGACTAGGGTCAGACAGAAGGAGAGGAGGATCTCCCCAATCAGTGGACTAGGGGAGGGGCATGGAGAGAGGGGGTATTTGGGGAGGGATGAGGAAAGGGGTTACTGCTGGGATACAAAGTGAATAAGTTATAATTTTAAAAACCTGGTTTCTTGTTTTAAATCTAACAAGAAATATCTCCAGAGTATACAGTGTTGACAAGAAATGAGACAATTGTGCAAGGACTTTTGGCCTTCTTACTTGCACAGCACATAACAAAAATCAGAAAATCTCAACTTTAGCTTCTCCAAGAGCATGAAGAGATTAAACTCTTTTGTCTAATGTTTCAGATTTTATGAGATATTGACCATTGGTAGACATACCTTGACAACTAATGTACCTGACAGCCATCGACGTGTCTTACTGGAAAGGGTCTGCCCTGTTGCAGAAAAGGGTCTGTATACTTTGAAAGAAATCTTTCAGTGTAGGAAAATGGAAAAATGGAGTGTCATTTTGTCCAGAATTCTACTTTTCATGTAGCTTCCTTAAAGATTTGGATCCAAATCAGGTAACAAAGTTCTCACTACATCTGCTTTCTAGAATAGGAACCATTGATAATAAAAGAGAAGTGATAACTCAGCAAATCCTGCATCTTAGAAAGACAAAACAGATTAATGAAAAGAAACCTGTAAGTTTTTTCTTCTTAATTGTTAATTAGAGCCACATAGCTACAGAAGTTGCATACACTCAAAGTGAGCTGATTAATGAGGATTTTTTTCTCTGAATAAAAGTAGTCTATAATGATTTTACAAATTATTAAAATTTTGTAATAAATATTGTCCTAACTGAATTCATATCAAATTAGCATAAACTAGAGTGATCTGAAAGGAAGGAACCTCAACTGAGAAACTGTGAAAATGACTTTTTAAGATCAAGCTGTAGTTTGCTGTACAAAATGCTGTAGGGCATTTTCTTGATGAGTGTTTGAAAGTGGAAGATTCATTCCATTTTGAGTGGTGCTGTCCCTGAGCTGTTGGTCCTAGGTTTTATAAAAAAGCAAAATGAACAAGTCATTATGAGCAAGCTACTAAGCAGGATCCTTCTATGACCTCTGAATCATCTTCTGCCTCCAGGTTCCTACCTTGTCTGAGTTTCTGTCCTGACTTACTTTGATGATGAACAGTGGTACAGAAGTATAAGCCAAATAAAACTTTCCTCCACAATTTCCTTTGGTTATGATGTTTCATCACAACAGTGACCTTGACTAAAACAAGTAATATAACTCTTTGAAAATTATAGTGGGTGTGTTTCAGAATAGAGTTGAAAAAGTAAATGAATCATTGAAAAGTAAAAATTGCTCATCTCAAAAATAAGTCATAAAATTATAATGTCAGAGTAACAGAAATAAACTACCAGAGTGAGGAAATTTTACATAGACCAATAAATAATTATAAAAATATAACAACAAAAATATACATTTTTTATATAATCTTAAAAAAAATAATCTTATTTTTTCTCTTAATGACACTGTCACCATGCCTAAAGATGGGAACTTAATCCTCACGACCTCATGGTAAAAAGAACTTATACCGAGGAGGGGCAAGATGGCGGTGCCGGGAGGACTCTCATTCTGAGCAGCAGCACAGCAGGATCAGCACAGTGAACAGCAATCAGAACTCTCGGCCATAAAACACAGTCATTGTGTTTCCCAGGTGAGAGGATACCCCACGGTGGGGGATTCAATCAGCTTTTAACTCACCTGGCTAAACCGCGGAAGAGATTCGGGTTCCGCCAGACGCTTGGCTGCCGGCCACCAGCCCCAGCCCCAGCCCAAAGCCACAAGCCAGTGTCTCTGGTCACGGTCCCAGACTGAACCTTAGGCACCACACTATCAGAGACTGGAATTTTCAGTCGAGAGATAACCCCAGGGTACAGGAAACAATTGGGACCGGCCTTAGGTCACCCAGACATCCCCTGGAAAAGACTCGGGCAGGTTCCACGGGCACCCCAGGAGCCAGCCTGGAGCCAGAGCCAGGACCCAGGTTCCAGCACAGAGCCCTGCCTGCCTGCGCGCCTGATTCGCCGCCGGAGATAGAAACGGCGGGTCTGATCTCAGAGCACTCAGCTCACCCCCAACCTGAAAAGGTCCCCGGAAAATTACCCATCTGAGGGAAGCACTCAGGCCCCCAAAAGCCGCAAAGGCAGACACAGGCAGTTTCTGCGCACCAGACAGCTGGCAGAGACTGAGCCGCCCTCACACAGCTGTGCTCCAGGCACAGGCAAATTTCTGTGGCCAGCCAGCTGGCGGACACTGAGCAGTGTGCACCAGGGCAAAAAAAGACACTAGGAGTCCTTGTCTCCAGAGAATCCACGGGGAAGGAAGGAAACTGTACTGATCTAAATCACCCAATCCTTCCCTAGAAAAAGTCTAGTAGTCTAGTGGGGCCGAGGCGCCAGCACTCAGCTGTGCTCCAGACACAAGCACAAACAGTTGAGGCGCGCCTGATGTCCAACTGGGTCACAGCAGCTGATCATTAAATTTGCAACAAGAAACCCAGAAACAGGGCAGCTGCCCTCAGGACTTCCCTGGGTGAGAGGAGAACCCTCTCGACTAACAAAGACCACAGTTACCACTCAGGTCTATATCCTTGAGGTGAGCAACTCCTGAAAAAACACCAGCCATCCAGGGACTATACCCAAAAAGCTGAGAAGACATCCTTCAGGAAAATCCAGCTTTCTGCAAAGGGGATTCTCTCCACCACAGGATCCCCAGGAACCACCAGAAAATAACCCCAAACTCCTAAGATAACACAATGGGTAGAGGCCAGCGTAAAAGCTCAAGCAACAAAAGACAGAGCAATATGGCATCTCCAGAACCCAGTTACCCAGGGGCAAGTAGCCCTGGACACCCCACCATAACTGAAATCCAAGAAGATGACCTAACAAGTATGCTCATGAAGATGATAACAGAGGAAACAAATAAGATTCGTAAAGACATAGAGGAAGATAAACTCAAACAGAATATTGCCATCCGTAAAGAAATAGAGGAAGCTGCAGCCAAACAGTTTATGGCCTTTAGAAAGGAAATGCTTAAAACACTGAATGAAATGAAAGAAACAGAGTTGAAGGAACTAAAAGAAAAACAGGAAAGTACAATCAGACAGGTGAAGGAAGTAAACAAAACAACTCAAGACCTGAAGATAGAATTGGAAAAATTAAAGAAAACACAAATGGAAGAAATAATGGAAAGGAAGAATCTAGGGAAGAAAACAGGAACTACAGAGGTAAGCATAACCAACAGACTAAAAGAGATGGAAGAAAGAATCTCAGGTGTAGAAGATACAATGGAAGAAATCGATGTATCTGTCAAAGAAAATGTTAAATCTGAAAAATTCCTGACACAGACCGTCCAAGAAATGCAAGACAATATGAAAAGACAAAACCTAAGAATAATAGGTATAGAGGAAAAAGAAGACTCCCTTCTCCAAGGCCCAGAAAATATTTTCAACAAAATCATTGAAGAAAATTTCCCCAAGCTAAAGGAGAGGCCAATTAGAATACATGAGGCCTACAGAACACACAGCAAATTTGACCAGAAAAGAAAATCCTCCCGCCACATAATAATCAAAACAGTAAGTATACAGAACAAAGAAAAAATACTAAAAGCTGCAAGGGAAAAAGGCCAAGTAACATATAATGGCAAACCCATTAGAATCACACCTGACTTTTCAACAGAGACTATGAAAGCCAGAAGGGCCTGGACAGATATCATGCAGAACCTAAGAGAACACAGATGTCAGCCCAGGCTACTATACCCAGCAAAACTCTCAGTCCTCATAGATGGAGAAAACAAGATATTCAATGACAAAAACAAATTTCAACAATACCTACAAACAAATCCAGCATTACAGAAGACACTGGAAGGGAAAATACAACCCAAGAAAGCTAGCTACATTCAAGAAAACACAGGAAATAAATAACCTCACTTCAGTAAAACAAAAAGCAACCAAGCACACAACCTGATGACCACAGCCAACATCAAAATCAAGAGATCTAACAGCCACTGGTCATTAATCTCTCTCAACATCAATGGACTCAACTCTCCAATAAAAAGACACAGATTAACAGAATGGATACGTAAACAAAACCCAGCAATCTGTTGCATACAAGAAACACACCTAAGACACAAAGATAGACATTACCTGAGGGTAAAGGGTTGGAAGACGACTTTCCAAGCAAACGGACCCAAGAAGCAAGCAGGAGTAGCCATTCTAATATCTGATAAAATAGACTTTCAACCAAAATTAATCAAAAGAGATGGGGAAGGACACTTCATACTCATCAAGGGAAAATTCCACCAGGAAGACATCACAATCCTGAACATATATGACCCAAATACAAGGGCACCCACATTTTGTGAAAGATACATTGATAAAATTTAAAGCACATATAGATCCACACACATTAATAGTGGGAGACTTCAACACCCCACTCTCAACAAAGGACAGGTCAACCAAACAGAAATTAAACAAAGAAACAATGTCTCTGACAGAGGTCATGAATCAAATGGACCTAACAGATATTTACAGAACTTTACACCCAAACACAAAAGAATTTACCTTCTTCTCAGCACCTCACGGAACCTTCTCCAAAATAGACCACATAGTGGGTCACAAAGCAAGCCTCAACAAATACAAGAAGATTGAAATAATCCCATGTATCTTCTCTGATCACCATGGAATAAAGCTGGACCTCAACAATAACAGAAATAACAAAAAGCCTACACACACATGGAAACTGAACAACTTGTTACTAAATGACAGCTGGGTCAGGGAAGAAATAAAGAAAGAAATTAAAGTCTTTCTAGAAATCAATGAAAATGAAGACACAACATACCCGAACTTGTGGGACACAATGAAAGCAGTGCTAAGAGGAAAGTTCATAGCACTAAGTGCCTTCAAAAAGAAATTCGAGACAGCTCATTCAAGCACCCTAATGGCTCACTTAAAGACCCTAGAAAAAGAAGAAGCAGACACACCAAGAAGGAGTAGACGGCTGGAAATAATCAAACTCAGGGCTGAAATCAATCAATTGGAAACAAATAAAACAATTCAAAGAATCAATGAAACCAAGAGCTGGTTCTTTGAGAAAATCAACAAGATCGACAAACCCTTAGCCAGGCTAACTAAAAGGCAGAGAGACACCACCCAAATCAACAAAATCAGAAATGAAAAGGGGGATATAACTACAGACACTGAGGAAATCCAAACAATCATTAGGACTTACTTCAAAAGTCTATATGCCACAAAATTTGAAAATCTAAATGAAATGGACAATTTTCTTGATCGATTTGACTTACCAAAGCTGAACCAGGACCAGGTAAATCAACTAAATAGACCTATATCCCCCAAAGAAATAGAAGCGGTCATCAAAAGTCTCCCATCCAAAAAAAGCCCAGGACCAGATGGCTTCAGCGCAGAATTCTACCAGACCTTCAAAGAAGAGCTAACACCAATTCTCTTCAAACTATTCCACAAAATAGAAAAAGAGGAATATTACCAAATTAATTCTATGAAGCCACAGTCACCTTGGTACCTAAACCTCACAAAGACTCAACAAAGAAAGAGAATTTCCGGCCAATCTCCCTTATGAACATTGATGCAAAAATACTTAATAAAATACTTGCAAACCAAATCCAAGAACACATCAAAGATATTATCCACTATGTATAATAAGACCAAGTAGGCTTCATCCCAGGTATGCAGGGGTGGTTTAATATACGGAAATCCATCAATGTGATCCACCATATTAACAAACTGAAAGAAAAAAAACCACATGATAATCTCCCTAGATGCTGAAAAAGCCTTTGACAAAATCCAACATCCATTCATGTTCAAAGTATTGGAGAGATCAGGGATACAAGGCACATATCTAAACATAGTAAAGGCGATATACAGCAAGCCTATAGCCAACATCAAACTGAATGGAGAGAAACTTAAAGCAATCCCACTGAAATCAGGGACAAGACAAGGCTGCCCACTCTCTCCATATCTCTTCAACATAGTGTTGGAAGTCCTTGCTAGAGCAATAAGACAGTTGAAGGAGATCAAGGGGATACAAATTGGAAAGGAAGAAGTCAAATTATCACTATTTGCAGATGATATGATAGTATATGTGAGTGACCCCAAAAACTCTACCAGGGAACTCCTACAGCTGATAAACACCTTCAGCAAAGTGGCAGGATACAAAATTAACTCAAAAAAATCAGTAGCCCTCCTGTATACAAAAGACAAAAGGGCTGAGAAAGAAATTAAGGAAACAACACCCTTCACAATAGCCACAAATGACATAAGGTACCTCAGAGTAACCCTAACCAAGGAAGTCAAAGACTTGTATGAAAAAAATTTCAAATCTCTGAAGAAAGAATTAGAAGAAGATATGAGAAGATGGAAAGATCTCCCATGCTCATGGCTTGGTAGGATTAACATAGTAAAAATGGCCATCTTACCAAAAGCAATCTACAGATTCAATGCAATGCCCATCAAATTACCAACACAATTCTTTACAGACCTGGAAAGGAAAATTCTCAACTTCATATGGAATAACAAGAAACCCAGAATTGCTAAAACAATCCTCTACAATAAAAGATCTTCTGGAGGTATCTCCATCCCTGATCTTAAGTTGTACTATAGAGCAACAGTTTTAAAAACTGCATGGTACTGGCATAGAAACAGAATGGTGGATCAATGGAACCGAACAGAGGACCCAGAAATAAATCCACACACTTATGGACACCTGATCTTTGACAAAGACGCCAAAATCATACAATGGAAAAAAGATAGCATCTTCAACAAATGGTGCTGGTCTAACTGGATGTCTACATGTAGAAAAATGAAAATAGATCCATAGTTGTCACCCTGCACAAAACTGAAGTCCAAGTGGATCAAAGACCTCAACATAAAACCAGACACATTAAATCGGCTTGAAAAAAAAGTGGGAAATACCCTAGAACTCATTGGTACAGGGGGAAACTTCCTGAACAGAACACCAACAGCACAGGCTCTAAGAACAACAACCAATAAATGGGACCTCATGAAACTGAAAAGCTTCTGTAAAGCAAAGGACACCGTCATCAAAACAAAGCGACCACCCACAGATTGGGAAAGAATCTTCACCAACCCTTTATCTGACAGAGGACTCATATCCAGTATATATAAAGAACTAAAGAAGCTGAAAAGCAGCAATCCAAGTAATCCACTTAAAAAATGGGGAACAGAGCTAAACAGAGAATTCTCTGTAGAGGAATACCGAATGGCAGAGAAGCACTTAAAGAAATGCTCAACCTCATTAGGCATTAGGGAAATGCAAATCAATACAACCCTGAGATTTCACCTTACACCCATGAGAATGGCCAAGATGAAAAACTCAAGTGAAAACACATGCTGGAGAGGTTGTGGAGAAAGGGGAACCCTTCTCCACTGCTGGTGGGAATGTAAACTTGTACAACCACTCTGGAAATCAATCTGGCGCTTTCTCAGACAACTAGGAATAGCACTTCCTCAAGATCCAGCCATACCACTACTGGGCATATATCCAAAAGAGGCTCAAGTACACAAAAAGGACATTTGCTCAACCATGTTTGTAGCAGCTTTATTTGTAATAGCCAGAAGCTGGAAACAACCCAGATGCCCCTCAACTGAAGAATGGATGCAGAAATTGTGGTACATCTACACAATGGAATATTACTCAGCAATGAAAAATAAGGAAATCATGAAATTTGCAGGTAAATGGTGGGATCTGGAAAGGATCATCCTGAGTGAGTTGTCTCAGAAGCAAAAAGACACACATGGTATATACTCACTCATATAGACATACAACATAGGACAAACCCACTAAAACCTGTGCATCTAAAGAAACTAAGCAAGAGAGAGGACCCTAACTAAAACGTCCAATCCCCATCCAGAAAGGCAAAGAGGATGGACATCAGAAGAAGAAGAAAACAGGAAACAACCTAGGAACCTACCACAGAGGGCCTCTGAAAGCCTCTGCCCTTCAGACTATCAAAGCAGATGCTGAGCCTGATGGGCAACTGTTGGGCAGAGTGAACGGAATTTTAGGTAAGAACTGGGAAATAGTAAGAGCTGGAGAGGACAGGGTCTCCACAAGGAAAGCAACAGAACAAGAAAATTTGAACATAGGGAACTTCCCAGAGACTCATACTCCAACCAAGGACTATTCATGGAGATAACCTAGAACCCCTGCACAGATGTAGCCCAGGGCAGTTCAGAGTCCAATTGGGTTACATAGTAATGTGAAGAGGGACTGCCTCTGACATAATCTGATTGGCCTGCTCTTTGATCACCTCCCTCTGGGGTGGGGGAGCAGCCTTACCAGGCCACAGTAGAGGACAATACAGCCACTTTTGATGTGAACTGACAGACTAAGATCAGAAAGGAGAGGAGAACCTCCCCTATTAGTGGACTTGGGGAGTGGCATGCAAGCAGAGGGAGGAGGGAGGGTGGGATTGGGATGGGAGGAGGGAGGGGCTTATGGGGGGATGCAGAATGAATAAAGTGTAATTGATGAAAAATTTAAGAAAAAAGGAAAAAAAATAATTTAAGAACCTTAAATGACTTTCAAAATTGGAGGAAAACATGGAGTTAGTCAATTGGCGTGGAGCACGTCTCGCCCCTGGGGGCAATGGTCTCCTGAACCTACTCAGACCTCGGACACCACCACTGCTAGTTCTAGAACTGACGCAGGATGTTCCAACGAGGGGTTAAGGCTTCTCATAATATTTCCTATAAGCCCACACCTGTTTGTCTATATCCCCCATTTTTATTCATTATTAGCCAGATAGAGCCAAGTAATTGTGGTAATGATACTTGCTTTTTTGCCCAATGCTGGAATGCTAGTAAAGGTAGGCATGCCCTGGTTACTCGCATGCCTCACTGGGTGCCTATGCCCATTGATGCCCCTCACGCTATGACTCTCTTCAGACAGAAAAGGGATCTTGGAACTACAGCCACCATTGTTACTACCATCTCATTGACGGCTGTTGGAGCTACCACCAGGAAATTAGCCATGAGTCATACTGGGCAGACTGCTCAGACCCTGAATAATCATTTAGCCAATGTAGCTCATGCCTTAGTTGTACATAAAGGAATTAATGCTCAACTAAAAGGAAGCTTGATGGTGTTCAATCAGAGGATTGACCTCGTGCAGGCGCAAATTGATACCCTATGGCAAATCGCTCAACCTGGCTCTCAATGAAAGTATGCTGGACTTTGTGTCACTAGCATACAACATGAGAATTTTTCCTGTGCGGCAAAACTGTCTAAAGAATTGTCGAGCTATATTTTAGGTAATTGGACTGGAGAATTCGATACTACGATGGAGCAGCTGAGAGTGGCCATTGTCACAGTAAATTCTACCGGAGAGGACGCAGGACTAGCCACAGGATTATCAACATGGATTGCTCCAGCCATGAATCATCTGAACGAATGGGCGGGCATGGGAGCGTTAGCAGGCCTTCTGGTGTTGGTCTCCTTGGTTTGCCTGTGGTATATATGCAAGATTAGAGTCTCACAACAGTGTGATGCAGCCATGATCATTCAGGCCTTTACAGCCATTGAAGCAGGACATTCTCCCCAAGCATGGTTGGATACCATAAAAAGCTAAAATGATACGCTCAGGATGCGAGGCTAAGCACTGCACTCAGGGTCAGCCGCTTTGGACCCAGAGAAGAGCATGTCTGATTGCATGCCGGTTGATGCCCCAGGTCCCGCCTCTGAGAAAAAGATATCGGACGGTCTAATGCTCTTTGGGTGGATGACACCTAAATGAACATCTGTACAAAGTCCAAATTTATTTCTAATATCAGAGATCAGACCTCTACTCTTGCCTGATGCGTCTAAAACAAAAAGGGGGAACTGTAGAGAGCTGCGGAATGCTATGCCTTAAAGATGGAGCTGGTTCCCGCCTTCCACATTCCCGATGGTGAGTGCTCTCTGTCACAAACAATTCCACATTTGGCTAAGGCCAAAGATCTGGCTTGCTTCCATGTATGTGGCCCTATCTGCATTGCCCCCGTGGCACGCCTGGGTTGGCTACCCAGAGGCTATTTAAGCTGTGGGCTGGCTTTCCCCGGGGTCCGAGGATTGTTCAATGTTCCTGAATAAACTGCATTGAAAAAAAAAAAAAAAGAACTTATACCTACAGTTGGTCTCTGATCTTTATACGGTATTAGCATTGACATTGGTATGTCTTCCATACCAAAAAAATAAATAAAATATTCATAGATGTCTCCTATGAGATCAATAACACACAAAGTAGTAGAAGTAAAACAACAGAATTTTCATACTATTAAAATTATATAGTGAACAGGTTAAAATAAACAATTAAAATATAGAAGACTATGATATTCATGGTAACCACAAAGAAAATAACTATAAAATTTACACAAAACAATAAAATATAAAAATGTACTGGTGTCCCCGTTGATGCCCCTCACGCTATGACTCTCTTCATACAGAAAAGGGATCTTGGAACTACAGCCACCATTGTTACTGTCATCTCATTGGCCGCTATTGGAGCTACCACCGTGGCATTAGCCATGAGTCATACTGTGCAGACTGCTCAGACCCTGAATAACCTTTTAGCCAATGTAGCTCATGCCTTAGAAGTACAAAAAGGAATTAATGCTCAACCAAAAGGAGGCTTGATGGTGTTCAATCAGAGGATTGACCTCGTGCAGGAGCAAATTGATACCCTATGGCAAATTGCTCAACTTGGCTGTCAATGGAAGTATGCTGGACTTTGTGTCACTAGCATACAATATGAGAATTTTTCCTGTGCTGCAAATCTGTCTAAACAATTGTCGAGCTATATTTTAGGTAATTGGACTGGAGAATTCGATACTACGATGGAACAGCTGTGAGTGGCCATTGTCACAGTAAATTCTACCAGAGTGGACGCAGGACTAACCACAGGATTATCATCATGGATTGCTGCAGCCATGAATCATCTGAAGGAATGGGCGGGCATGGGAGCGTTAGCAGGCCTTCTGGTGTTGGTCTCCTTGGTTTGCCTGTGGTGTATATGCAAGATTAGAGTCTCACAACAGAGTAATGCAGCCATGACCATTCAGGCCTTCACAGCCATTGAAGCAGGACAGTCTCCCCAAGCATGGTTGGCTACCATAAAAAGCTAAAATGTTATGCTCAGGATGCGAGTCTAAGCACTGCACTCAGGGTCAGCCACTTTCGACCCAGAGAAGAGCATGTCTGATTGCATGCGGGTTGATGCCCCAGGTCCCGCCTCTGAGAAAAAGGTATGGGTCGGGTCTGATGCTCTTTGGGTGGATGACACCTAAATGAACATCAGTACAAAGTCCCAATTTATTTCCAATATCAGAGATCAGACCTTTACTCTTGCCTGATGCGTCTAAAACAAAAAGGGGGAACTGTAGAGAGCTGCGGAATGCTATGCCTTAAAGATGGAGCTGGTTTCAGCCTTCCACCTTCCCGATGGTGAGTGCTCTCTGTCACAAACAATTCCACATTTGGCTAAGGCCAAAGATCTGGCTTGCTTCCATGTATGTGGACCTATCTGCATTGCCCACATGGCACGCTGGGGTTGGCTATCCAGAGGCTATTTATGCTGTGGGCTGGCTTTCCCCAGGGTCAGATGATTGTTCAAGGTTCCTGAATAAACTTCATTGAAAAAAAATTGTACTGGAAAACCAACTGTTCTGCTTTATCCTGAGAAGGACCACATGTCCTTCTCCATCTTCAGTGAGTTCTCTATTGTTCTTTTTGTAGGATAGAGGTCCCTTTGTTTTTTCCCATCCAGTTTGACAAGCTTATTGGTAACATGTTTGTTCACTCCATATATGGGTGGTCATGTTGGTGAGACTTATGGCTATAGATTCTGACATGACAGCAAATCTCTGACCCTTACAGTCTTTCTGTCAACTCTTCCACAATGTTCCCTGAGCCCTGAGATTGGTAATGTTTGTGGATTTATCCACTGGGAATGAGATGCACATCTATGCATTTTGATTGGTTGTGCTTTCTTATAGTGGTCTCTGTTTATTAAAAGAGATGGTGAAAATGGAAGTAAAATGTATTGCAATTAAAGTACAACCTCAAAAGTAAATAAAGAAAATGTCAATAAAAAAATAAAAATGTATCCTATGTTAAATGAAACCAAAACATAATACTTTATAAAGCAAAAATCCATAGTTAACAAAAATATATATGAGTAAATACAATTTTAGATCTATTATTATTATTATTAATTACTATATACATTGTGACTGCATATGTCCCCTCCTCTCCTCTCAGTCCCTCCCTGCTCTTTCCCTCTGCTCCCATGTCCACTTCTCCTTTTTCTCTTCTGAAAAGTGCAGGTCTCCCAAGGATATCAACCAAACATGGTATGTCAAGTTGCAGTAAAGATAGTCTCCTTTCCTAGTAGTAATGCTGCACAAGGCAACCCAGTGTGAGGAAAAGTATCAAAAAAAAAAAAAAAAACAGGCAAAAGAGTCAGATATAGCTCCTGGATATCAGTTATAAAGTAATAGATAACCATGCTACAGACCCAGGGAAGTTAAGTAACAAGGGAGGCTCAAGAAGGACACATGAGGATAGAATAGACATTACTAGATAGATAGAGGTGAGGTGGGGTGGGAACAGTCACCCCTTTCCCCCTTCTCCTCTCCCTTTCTCCCGAGAAAAAGTATCAACCTTCCTCAGCACATCAAGTCTCATCAGGATTGAGCATATTTTCATCCCCTGAGGCCAGACAAGGCAGCCCTGCCAGGGGAAAGTTATCCAAAAGCAAACATAAAGTCCATATTAGAAACAGCTCCCCATGTCCAGCTTCACTTCCTAGACAACCCATATAAAGACCAAGGCACCCATAGACTACATGTTTTCAGGGGGCCTAGATCCAGGGAACCATGCTACTTAGTTGTCTCAATCTCTGAAAGCCCCAATGGGACTGGGTTAATTGTTCCTGTTGGTCTTCTTTTGAGGTTGCTGCCTCCTCCAAGTCTTTCCATCTTTCTCCCAACACCTCTACAAGACCCTTAGAGTTCCACCTCATGCTTGACTGCAAGTCTCAGCATCTTGTGCTGACCTGCTGCTGTCTGAAGCCTCCCAGACTACAATCAAGTTAGGCTCCTGTCCGCAAGCATAGCCAAATATCATTATTAGTATTAACGGCTGCCACTAATATTGGATGGGTCTGAGGCTGAGCCACAGTTTTTGGTTGTACTTTCCCTCAATCTCTATTCCCTTGTTATTCCTGCACTAAGTGTCCGGATCACTTTCCCAGGCTGATTGGTGGGCACAAAAACAACAGAGACTGGGAGTCCCAGTCATGAGAAAACCCACGGGGAGGGAAAGTTGTGAGACTCGTCACTGGTCACCCGAAAAAGTCTCACAGACCAGAGGGTACCCGCCGCCATCACAACTGAGCTCCTGCTGCAGCATGGAGAGCAGCTGTGTGCCATCTCACTGGTAAAAATGAGCTGAGTGCCCCAGTGCAACAGAGCCTAGGAATCCCTGTCCAGAGAGGGCCCCACAGGGAGGTAGGAAACCGTGCTGTCTTCGGTCACCTAGGCTTTGCCTGGGGAAAGTCTCACAGACCAGTGTGTACTTGCCACCATCACTGATCCTGGCCCAAGTGGGGAGCATAGAGTTGTTGGGAACCCAACTCCACAGACTAGCAGGCTGGCACACACGGCACCAGCCCAGAGACCTGCTTTGTAAAAACTACTCCTTACAGACAGAACTGTTTGCCCCAGGACACCAGAGTCTTGGAGTCACTGTCTGGAGAAACCCTCACAAGGAACAAGGAATGAAGAAAAGGGGATGTAGTTAGGCCACCCAGTATATCCCTAAAAAAGGTCCCACAGACTGACACAACCCAGGGACCTGCTGTGCCCCAGAGAGCCTGCTATTACCAGTAGAGCAGTACTCACCCGCCACAGATTACCTCTTGGGTACTGGGGCACAGAGCCCCAAACTCAGACCTACAAAAGAACAAGAACCCCGAGATCAACCCCCAGATACTGCTCCAGGTGGCAACCAGTTATCCCTAACAAAACCGACCAAACCACGGGACACACAGGTTACAGCAGCTGATCACTAAATTTACAGCAAGAAACCCAGAAGCAGGGCAGCTGTCTCCAGGACTTCTCCCGGTGAGAGAAGAGCCCTCTCAACTAATAAGGACTAGTTACCACCCAGGTCTCTATGCCTGAGGTGAGCTGTAGCAACTCCTGAAAAACATCAGCAATCCAGTGACTATACCCAAAAAGCTGAGAAGGCTTCCTTCAGGAAAAACCATCTTCCTGCCAAAGCATTCTCTCCAACACAGGATTCCAGGAACCACTAGAAACTAACTTCAAACACCTAAGATAGCCCAATAGTAAGAGACAAGCGTAAAAGTTCAGATATTAGATATTAGAATGGCTATTCCTGCTTGCTTCTTGTGTCAATTTGCTTGGAAAGCTGTCTTCCAACCCTTTACCCTCAGGTAATGTCTATCTTTGTGACTTAGGTGTGTTTCTTGTATGTAAAAGATTGCTGGAGCAATATGGTATACCAGAGCAATATGGCATCTCCAGAACCCAGTTATCCAGGGGCAAGTAGCCCTAGACAGTCCAGCATAATTAAAATTCAAGAAGATGACCTAAATTCTATGCTCATGAAGAAGATAACAGAGGAAACAAATAAAATACATAAAGAAATAAAGGAAGCTGCAGCCAAAAAGTTTATGGCCTTTAGAGAGGAAATGCTTAAATCACTGAATGAAATAAAAGAAACAGAGGATTGTTCAAACAAACAGCTGAAGGAATTGATGGAAAAATACAGCCAGACAGAAGAAGGAAATCAACAAAACGGCTCAAGACCTGAAGATAGAATTGGAAAGATAAAAAAAAAAAAAAAAAAAAAAAAAAACACAACACAAATGTAGGAAATTGTGGAGAGAAAGAACTTAGGGAAGAAAGCAGGAACTACAGAGGTTAGCATAACCAATAGGCTACAAGAAATGGAGGAAAGACTCTCAGATGTGGAAGATACAATAGAAGAAATAGATGTATCTATCAAAGAAAATGTTAATACTAAAAAATTCCTGACACAGACCATCCAAGACATTCAAGACAACATAAAAAGACAAAACCTAAGAATAATAGGAACAGAGGAAAAAGAAGATTCCCTGCACCAGGCCCAGAAAATATTTTCAACAAAATCATTGAAGAAAATTTCTCCAACTGAAAGGACAGGCCAATAAGAATACAAGAGGTCTACAGAACACCCGATAAACTAAACCAGAAAAAAAAATCCTCCCGCAACATAATAATTAAAACCAAATTTTAAAGAACAAAGAAAAAATACTAAAAACTACAAGAGAAAAAGGCCAAGTAACATATAATGGCAAACCCATTAGAATTACACCTGACTTTTCTTTTTTTTTTCTTTTTTATTTTTTTTATAAGTTACATTTTATTAACTCTGTATCCCAGCTGTGTACTGATCCCTCATTCCCTCCCAGTCCCTCCCTCATCTCCACCGTGCCCGTTTCCAAGTCCACTGATGGGGGGACCTCCTCCCCATTCATCTGATCCTGTTTTATCAGGTATCTTCAGGACTGGCTGCAAAGCCCTCCTCTGTGGCCTAACAGGACTGTTCCTCCCTTCAGGGGTGGGGAAACCAAAGAGCCAGTCATTGAGTTCCTGTTAGAAATAGTCCCTGTTCCCCTCACTTTGGGAAACCAATTGGTTACTGAGCTACCACAGGCTACATCTGAGTGGAGGTTCTAGGTTATATCCATACATGGTCCTTGGTTGAATGTCAGTCTCAGAAAAGAGACTGATATATTTGGTCCTTGTGGAGCTCCTATCCTTTCCCCATCAGACTAACTCCCCTTCTTTCTTATGATTCCCTGTACTCAGCCAAAGGTTTGGTCATGAGTCTTTGCTTTGAAAACTCTGCTAGTTAGAGTCTTTCAGATGCGCTCAGTAGACTCCTGTCATACCTTCAATGCACATCCCTCCCATCTGTCTTTCTAAATGAGGATTGATTATCTTACCCCATGCCCGCTCAATTGATTATCTTTTTAGGTGTATAGATTTCATTCTGTTTATCATATCTTATAGGTCTATATAAGTGAGTATATCCCATGGTTGTCTTTCTCCTTCTGGGATATTTCACTCAGAATGATCTTTTCTAGATCCCACCATTTGCTGCAAATTTCATGATTTCCTCCTTTTTGATTGCTGAGTAGTATTCCATTGTATAAAAATACCACAATTTCTGTACCCATTCCACCGTTGATGGACATCTGGGTTGTTTCCAGGTTCTGGCTATTACAAATAGAGCTGCTATAAACATGGTTGAGCAAGTGTCCTTTTTGTATACTTGAACAAACTTTGGGTATATACCTAGCAGTGGTATAGCTGGGTCTGGAGGAAGCACTATTCCTAGTTGTCTTAGAAAGCACCAGATAGCTTTCCAGAGTGGTTGTACCAGTTTACATTCCCACCAGCAGTGGAGGAGGGTTCCCCTTTCTCCACACCCTCTCCAGCATGTGTTATCGCTTGAGTTTTTCATCTTGGCCATTCTGATGGGTGTAAGGTGATATCTCAGGGTTGTTTTGATTTGCATTTCCCTCATGGCTAATGAGGATGAGCATTTCTTTAAGTGTTTTTCTGCCATTCGATATTCCTCTGTCGAGAATTCTCTGTTTAGCTCTGTTCCCCATTTTTTAATTGGATTACTTGGATTGCTGCTTTTCAGCCATACTGCCAAAAGCAATCTACAGATTCAATGCAATTCCCATCAAAATACCAACTCAATTCTTTACAGACCTTGAAAAAAAGATTCTCAGCTTCATATGGAGAAACAAAAAACCCAGAATCTCCAAAACGATCCTGTACAACAACAGATCATCTGGAGGTATCTCCATTCCTGATCTCAAGCTGTACTACAGGGCAACAGTAAAAAAAACTGCATGGTATTGGCATAGAAACAGAAAGGAGGATCAATGGAACCGCATAGAAGACCCAGAAATAAAACCACACACCTATGAATACTCGATATTCGACAAAAAAGCCAATTCCATTCAATGGAAAAAAGACAGCATCTTCAACAAATGGTGCTGGACCCACTGGATGTCTACACGCAGAAAAATGAAAATAGATCCATATTTATCACCCTGCACAAAACTAAAGTCAAAGTGGATCAAGGACCTCAACATAAAACCAGATACCCTAAATCAATTGGAAAAAAAAGTGGGGAACAGCCTTGAACTCATTGGCACAGGAGACAACTTCCTGAACAGAACACCAACAGCACAGGCTCTAAGAGCAACAATCAATACATGGGACCTCATGAAACTGAAAAGTTTCTGTAAAGCAAAGGATACCGTCATCAAAACAAAACGACTGCCTACAGATTGGGAAAGAATCTTCACTAACCCTTTATCTGACAGAGGACTAATATCCAGTATATACACCTGACTTTTCAACAGAGACTATGAAAGCCAGAAGTGCCTGGACAGATATCATGCAGACCTTAAGAGAACACAGATGTCAGCCAAGGCTATTATACCCTGCACAACTCTCAATGCTCATAAACAGAGAAAACAATATATTCAATGACAAAAACAAATTTCAACAGTACCTACAAACAAATCCAGTGTTATAGAAGACACTAAAAGGAAAATACAATCCAAAAACTAGCTACTTTCAAGAAAACAGAGGAAATAACTAACCTCACTACAGTAAAACAAAAAGCAAGAAAGCACACAACCTTATGACCACAGCCAACATTGAATTCAAAGGATCTAACAGCCACTGGTCACTAATCTCTCTCATCATCAATGGACTCAATTCTCCAATAAAAAGACACAGACTAACAGAATGGATGCGTAAACAAAACCCAGCAATCTGTTGCATACAAGAAACACACCTAAGACACAAAGATAGACATTACCTGAGGGTAAAGGGTTGGAAGACAGCTTTCCAAGCAAATTGACGCAAGAAGCAAGTAGGAATAGCCATTCTAATATCTGATAAAATAGACTTTCAACCAAAATTAATAAAAAGAGATGGGGAAGGACACTTCATACTCATCAAGGGAAAATTCCACCAAGAAGACATCACAATCCTGAACATCTATGCCCCAAAAACAAGGGCACCCACATTTCTGAGAGAAACATTGATAAAACTTAAACCACACATAGATCCCCACACATTAATAGTGGGAGACTTCAACACCCAATCTCAACAAAGGAAAGGTCAACAAAACAGAAATTAAACAAACAAACAAACAAAAAAAAACAATATCTCTAACAGAGGTCATGAATCAAATGGACCTAACAGATGTTTACAGAATCTTACACCCAAACACAAAAGAATTTACCTTCTTCTCAGCACCTCATGGAACCTTCTCCAAAATAGAACATATAGTTGGCCACAAAGCGAACCTCAACATATACAAGAAGCTTGAAATAATACCTTGTAACCTGTCTGATCACCATGGAATAAAGCCTCACCTCAACAACAACAGAAATAGCAAAAAGGATACACACACGGAAAGTGAACAATTTCCTATTAAATGAAAGCTGGGTCAGGGAAGAAATAAAGAAAGAAATTAAAGTCTTCCTAGAACTCAAAGAAAATGAAGACACAACATATCCAAAACTGTGGGACACAATGAAAACAGTGCTAAGAAGAAAGTTCATAGCACTAAGTGCCTTCAAGAAGAAATTCGAGACAGCTCATTCAAGCAACTTAATGGCTCACCTAAAAAACCTAGGAAAAAAAAATAAGTAGACACACCAAAAAGGAGTAGATGGCTAGAACTGATCAAACTCAGGGCTGAAATCAATCAATTAGAAACAAATAAAACAGTTCAATAAATCAATGAAACCAAGAGCTGGTTCTTTGAGAAGATCAATAAGAGAGACAAACCCTTAGCCAAGCTAACTAGAAGACAGAGAGACACCATCCAAATCAACAAAATCATAAATAAAAAGGGGGATATAACTACAGACACTGAGGAAATTTAAACAATCATTAGGACTTACTTCAAAAGTCTATATGCCTCAAAATTTGAAAATCTAAATGAAATGGACAATTTTCTTGATTGATTCCACTTCGCAAAGCTGAATGAGGACCAAGGAAATCAATTAAATAGTCCTATATCCCCTAGGGAAATAGAAGTGATCATCAAAAGTCTCCCATCCAAAAAAAGCCCAGGACCATATGGATTCAGAGCAGAATTCTACCAGACCATCAAAGAAGAGCTAACTCCAATTCTCTTCAAACTATTCCACAAAATAGAAATAGAAGAAACATTACCAAGCCACAGTCACCTTGGTACTTAAACCTCACAAAGACCCAACAAAAAAAGAGAATTTCAGGCTAATCTCCTTTATGAACATTGATGCAAAAATACTCAACAAAATACTCGCAAACCGAATACAAGAACACATCAAAGATATCATCCACTACGACCAAGTAGGCTTCATCCAAGGTCTGCAGGGGTGGCTCAATATACGGAAAACCATCAATGTGATCCACCATATTAACAAACTGAAAGAAAAAAAAAAACAACAGGACAATCTCCCTAGATGCTGAAAAAGCATTTGACAAAATCCAACATCCATTCATGTGTAAAGTATAGGAGAGATCAGGGATACAAGGCACATATCTAAGCAGAGTAAAGGCAATATACAGCAAACCTATAGCCAACATCAAACTGGATGGAGAGAAACTTAAAGAAATCCCACTAAAATCTGGAATAAGACAAGGCTGCTCACTCTCTCCATATCTCTTCAACATAGTTCTGGAAGTCCTTGCTAGAGCAATAAGAATGTTGAAGGAGATCAAGGGGATAAAAATTGGAAAGGAAAAAGTCAAACTATCACTATTTGCAAATGATATGATAGTATACTTGAGTGACTTCAAAAACTCTACCAGGGAATTCCTACAGCTGATAAACACCTTCAGCAAAGTGGCCCGGCATAAAATTAACTACAAAAAAAAATCAGTAACACTCCTGTATACAAAAGACAAAAAGGCTGAAAAAGAAATTAGAGAAATAATACCCTTCAAAATAGCCACAAACGACATAAACTACCTTGGTGTAACCCTAACCAAGCAAGTCAAAGACTAGTATGAAAAAAATTTCAAGTCTATGAATGAAGAATTAGAAGAAGATATGAGAAGATGGAAAGATCTCCCATCCTCATGGCTTGGCAGGATTAATATAGTAAAAATGGTCATCTTACCAAAAGCAATCTACAGATTTAATGCAATTCCCATCAAATTGCCAACACAATTCTTTACAGACCTGGAAAGAAAAATTCTCAACTTCATATGGAATAACAAGAAACCAAGAATTGCTAAAACAATCCTCTACAATAAAAGATCTTCTGGAGGTATCTCCATCCCTGATCTCAAGCTGTACTATAGAGCAACAGTTATAAAAACTGCATGGTACTGGCACAGAAACAGAATGATGGATCAATGGAACCGAACAGAACCCGGACAGAAACCCACACACTTATGGACACCTGATTTTTGACAAAGATGCCAAAACCATATGATGGAAACAAGATAGCATCTTCATCAAATGGTGCTGGTCCAACTGGATGTCTACATGTAGAAAAGTGAAAATAGATCCATACTTATCACCCTGCACATAACTGAAGTCCAAGTGGATCAAAGACCTCAACATAAAAGTAGACACATTAAATCGGCTAGAAAAAAAAGGAGGGGAATACCCTAGAACTCATTGGTACAGGAGAGAACTTCCTGAACAGAACACCAACAGCATAAGCTCTGAGAGCAAAAATCAATAAATGCGACCTCCTGAAACTGAAAAGCTTCTGTAAAGCAAAAGATACTGTCATCAAAACAAAGCGATTGCCTACAGATTGGGAAAGAATCTTCACTAAACCTTTATCTGACAGAGGACTCATATCCAGTATATATAAAGAACTAAAGAAGCTGAAAAACAGCAAACCAAGTAATCCACTTAAAAAATGGGGAACAGAGCTAAACAGAGAACTCTCTGTAGAGGAATATCGAATGGCAGAGAAGCAATTAAAGAAATGTTCAACCTCATTAGCCATTAGGAAAATGCAAAACAAAACAACCCTGAGATTTCACCTTACACCCATCAAAATGGCCAAGATGAAAAACTCAAGTGACAACACATGCTGGAGAGGTTGTGGAGAAAGGGGAACCCTCCTCCACTGCTGGTGGGAATATAAACTTGTACAACCACTCTGGAAATCAATCTGGCACTTTCTCAGACAACTAGGAATAGTGCTTCCTCAAGATCCAGCCAAACCACCCCTAGGCATATATCCAAAAGAGGCTCAAGTACACAAAAAGGACATTTGCTCAACCATGTTCCTAGCTGCTTTATTTGTAATAGCCAGAAGCTGGAAACAGCCCAGATGCCCCTCAACTGAAGAATGGATGCAGAAATTTTGGTACATCTATACAATGGAGTATTACTCAGCAATGAAAAATAAGGAAATCATGAAATTTGCAAGTAAATGGTGGGACCTGGAAAGGATCATCCTGAGTGAGTTGTCCCAGAAGCAAAAAGACACACAGGGTATATAATCACTCATATAAACATACAACATAGAATAAACCTACTAAAATCTGTACATCTAAACATACTAAGCAAAAAAGAGGACCCTAACTAAAATGTTCATTCCCCATCCTGAAAGGCAAAGAGGATGTACATCAGAAGAAAAACAATACAGGAAACTACCTAGGAACTTGTTACAGAGGGCCTCTGAAAGCCAGAAGAAGAAAACAGGAAACAACCTCAGAACCTGCCACAGAGGGCCTCTGAAAGCCTCTGCCCTGCAGACTATCAAAACAGATGCTGAGCCTGATGGCCAACTGGCGGGAAGAGTGAATGGAATTTTATGTAAGAAGTGGGAAATAGCAAGAGCTGGAGAGGACAGAAACTCCACAATGAGAGCAACAGAACCAGAAAATTTGAACACAGGGAACTTCCCAGAGACTCATACTCCAACCAAGGACTATTCATGGAGATAATCTAGAACCCTGACAATGCAGCCACTTCTGATGCAAACTGATATACTAAGATAAGAAAGAAGGAGAGAAGGACTTCCCCTATAAGTTTACTTGGGGAGGGGCATGCATGCAGAATTTGGGGGGAGGGTGCGACCGGGAGGGGAGGAGGGAGGGCTTATGGGGGGATAGAAAATGAATAAAGTGTAATTAATAAAAGTTAAATAAAAAATTTAAAAAAGAAAATAACAACAACAACAACAACAAAACCCAAGTGCTGAGAAAGAAATTAGGGAAACAATACCCTTCACAATATCCACAATGACATAAAATACCTTGGTGTGACTCTAAACAAGCAATTCAAACACTTGTATGAAAAAAATTTCAAGTGTCTGAAGAAAGAATTAGAAGAAGATATCAGAAGATGGAAAGAAATATCTCCCATGCTCATGGCTTGGCAGGGTTAACATAGTAAAAATGGCCATCTTACCAAAAGCAATCTACAGATTCAATGCAATTCCCATCAAATTACTAACACAATCCTTACAGACCTGGAAAGAAAATTCTCAACTTCATATAATAACAAGAAACCCAGAATTGCGGAAAAAAAAATCCTCTACAATAAAAGATTTTCTGATGGTATATCCATCTCTGATCTTAAGTTGTACTATAGAACAACAGTTTTAAAAACTGCTTGGTACTGGCATAGAAACAGAATGGTGGATCAATGGAACTGAATAGAAGACCCAGAAATAAACCCACACACTTATGGATACCTGATCTTTGACAAAGATGCCAAAGCCATACAATGGACAAAAGACAGCATCTTCAACAAATGGTGCTGGTCCAACTGGATGTGTATATGTAGAAAAATGAAAATAGATCCATACTTATCAAACTGCACAAAACTGAAGTCCAAGTGGATTAAAGACCTCAGCATAAAACCAGATATATTAAATCAGCTTAAAAAAATGGGGAATACCCTGGAACTCATTGGTACAGGAGGAAACTTCCTGAACAGAGCACCAACAGTACAGGCTCTATGAGCAACAATCAATAACTGGGACCTCATGAAACTGAAAAGCTTCTGTAAAGCAAAGAACATTGTCATCAAAACAAAGTGACTGCCTACATATTGGGAAAGAACCTTCACAAACCCTTTATCTAACAGAAGGCTAATATCCAGTATATAAAAAGAACTAAAGAAGCTGAAAAGCAGCAAACCAAGTAATCCACTTAAAAAATGGGGAACAGAGCTAAACAGAGAATTCTCTGTAGAGGAATATCGAATGGCAGAGAAACACTTAAAGAAATGCTCAACCTCATTAGCCATTAGGAAAATGCAAATCAAAACAACCCTGAGATTTCACCTTACACCCATCAGAATGGCCAAGATGAAAAACTCAAGTGACAACACATGCTGGAGAGGTTGTGGAGAAAGGGGAACCCTTCTCCACTGCTGGTGGGAATATAAACTTGTACAACCACTCTGGAAATCAATCTGGCACTTTCTCAGACAACTAGGAATAGCACTTCCTCAAGATCCTGCTATACCACTTCTAAGCATATACCCAAAAGAGGCTCAAGTACAGAAAAAGGACATTTGCTCAACCATGTTTGTAGCAGCTTTATTTGTAATAGCCAGAAGCTGGAAACAGCCCAGATGATCCTCAACTGAAGAATGGATGCAGAAATTTTGGTACATCTATACAATGGAGTATTACTCAGCAATGAAAAATAAGGAAATGATGAAATTTGCAAGTAAATGGTGGGACCTAGAAAGGATCATCCTGAGTGAGTTGTCCCAGAAGCAAAAAGACACACAAGGTATATACTCACTCATATAAACATACAACATAGGACAAACCCACTAAATCTGTACATCTAAAGAAACTAAGCAAGACAGAGGACCCTGACTAAAACGCTCAATCCACATCCCGAAAGGCAAAGAGGATGGACATCAGAAGAGGAAGAAAACAGGAAACAACCTAAGAACCTGCCACAGAAGGCCTCTGAAAGGCTCTGCCCTGCAGACTATCAAAGCAGATGCTGAGCCTGATGGCCAACTGTCAGGCAGAGTGAATGGAATGTTATTAAGAAGTGGGAAATAGTAAGAGCTGGAGAGTTCAGGAACTCCACAATGAGAGCAACAGAATCAGAAAATTTGAACACAGGGAACTTCCCAGAGACTCATACTCCAACCAAGGACTATTCATGGAGATAACCTAGAACCCCTGCACAGATGTAGCCCATGGCAGTTCAGTGTCCAAGTGGTTTCCATAGTAATTGGAAGAGGGACTGCCTCTGGCAAATTCTGATTGGCCTGCTCTTTGATCACCTCCCCCTGAGGGGGGATCAGCCTTACCAGGCCACAGAAGATGACAATGCAGCCACTTTTGATGAGAACTGATAGACTAAGATCAGAAAGAAGGAGAGGAGGACCTCCCCTATCAGTGGACTTGTTGAGAGGCATGCATGAAGAAGGGAGAGAAAGGGTAGGATCGGGAGGGGAGGAGAGAGGGCCTTATGGGGGGATACAAAGTGAGTAAAGTGTAATTAATAAAAGTTAAATAAAAAAATAAAAAAAGAAGTACAAGCCAAGCCAGTCATTGTGACACACACTTCTGATCTCAGCATTCAGAAGGCAGAGGCAGGTGGATCTCTTTAAGTTCATGGCTGGACTGGTCTACAAAATCATTCCAGGACAGCCAAAGGTACACAGAGAAACCCACTCTCAAAAACCAAAACACAAAACACACACACAAAAAGAAGTACAATCCTTTTTTATCACAGAATCGTCATGGTGAAGATGGATGCTAACCTATTCCCTGTTAAGTGAGGACAGTGGGCGTGTGGTCATAGCTGCAATATTTAGCATTAGAAGATGGATCATTCAAGGACGATTTCTATTTCTAGCTCGCATGGATGGTCTTTATGGATGAGACACAACAGAATTGGGGGGGGGACGAGTCATTTGGAGTTATGAGACAACATCCACTTTGAATAGCTTGAGCAGTCTCTTCTAGAGCTGAACTACTCCTACAGAATGGATGAAGGACTTTTTTTTAAAGATGAAATGCCTAGGACTTTCAGATGTGATAGGAAGAGAGCTAAGAGTCTATCATCCAATAATTCACCTTCTGCATGATGGTATCTGACCAATATATTCCTAAAACCTCTGTCTGGTATAAGACAACAGAAGAGAGGGTCATGTACCTCTGAGGCCCAATGCTGCTGCTAACAAGAAACAGCAAACTGAAAAGAGACAGTGACATCCTTTTGAGGACATTAGGCTTTATCCCACATCTGAGGGCCTGACTCCTAGCACCACACCAACATATATATGAGGACTCAGGCCAGTATGCAGGGAACAAAAGGGACTGACTACAAAAGTGTGAACTATTTTATAACCACCAACAAGGAATAGTGGAGCACTGTTGACTGTCAAGTGGGAAAGCCACAGGACAAGGACTGTAGCTTTTGACTGGAACACAAGAGAAACAGTGCATAAAGTGGTGGGCAGAGAGATGCAGCAGCCCTGGCATTCTGCAGTTAGCCAGGTAACCACTATCAAGCCAGAGCCTAGAAAACAGACTCTCCTCTGGTCCTCTACTCTAGCAGATGGCTCTCACTAGCTGAACCTAACTGGAAGCTAAAGGCAGAAAGTCCAAATGGGTCTCAGAAAGATCAGTTTGCTGTGGCAAGTGCAATGTGTATGAGGATAGTGCAGAGACAAAAGGAAGAAAGGGAGATGGGTACAGAATCCCAGTTAGAAAATACTGAAATGAAAAGGTTCTGGCCAAGAAAATATAATTAAGGGCTGTGAAGGAAAAAGTTTAGTCAGTAAAGTGCTTTCTTTGAAAACCTTGAGTTTGATCTGGGAGGCAGAAACACGAAGATCCCTGGGGCTCAGTGAGTCTAATTTACATGGCCAGTTCCAGGCAAGTGAGAGAAAACCAACCAAACCTCACTTGTAACAGCTGACAGTTTCCTCTGGCCCCTACATGTGTTTCACACATCCAGAGAGGAAAACAGAGAGAAGAGAAGATTAGATTGATAAGAAAATAATAATAATAATCCATCAATGTAATCTACTATATAAGCAAAATGAAAGAAAAAAAAAAACCAACCATGATCATATCATTAGATACTGTAAAGGCCTTTGACAAAATCCAACACCTCTTCATTTTTAAAGTCTTGGAGAAATCAGGAATTCAAGGCAGATACTTAAACACAATAAAGGCATTGTACAGCAAGCCAATAGACAACATCAAGTTAAATGGAGAGAAGCTTAAATCCAGGACAAGACAAAGTTGGCTACTCTCACCATGTTTCTTTAATATTATAGTACTTGAAGTTCTAGCTAGAGCAATAAGACAAGTAAAGGAGATCAAGAAGAAAGAAATTGGAAGAGAAGAAGTCAAAGTATTGCTATTTGCAGATGATATGATAGTATACACAAGTGACCTCCAAGATTCTACCAGAGAACTCCAGTAGCTGATAAACATTTTCAGCCAAGTGTCTGGATACAAAATTTACTCAAAAAAGTAGTAGCTCTCCTTTACACAAGCAATAAAAAGACAAAGCAAAAAATTAGGAAATAAAAACCACTTTTCATAAAAGCAACAAATAATATAAAACATCTTGGTGTAACTCTAACAAAGCAAGTGAAAGACCTGTATGAAAGAACTTCAAATCTTTGAAGAAAGAACCTGCAGAAAATTTAGAAGAAAGAAAGATCCCCCATGCTTGTGGATCTCGAGATCTTTATATATTCTAGATATTAGCCCTTTGTCAGATGTAGGATTGGTGGAGATTTTTGCAATTTGTAGACTGCAGTTTTATTCTATTGATGGTATCCTTTGCTTTACAGAAGCTTTTCAGTTTCAAGAGGTCCCAGATACTCCCATCATATACAGATACACAGAAGGGACAATGCATTGTATAGCACTATGCCCTATAGTCCATGATAACATGGTGTACTATTGCAAATTCCCCTCTGATTAGATTGTAAACATTGTTGCCACAAATGAAAGCAGAAAATATACAATTTAATACATGGACACATTAATTATTGGCTTTTGGTAATCAGTGTCCACTGGTGTGCATATACCAAAACATCCTGTTTCATATTTTCAATTATACACAATAAATATAAGAACACACACACACACACAAACACACACACACATCTATAAAAGACCCTAGATTTGGGTGTTTTCATTGAATAAGTCTACTGAACACTTACAAAAATAAATACTAACATTCCTTCATCTTTTAAGAAATTTAAAGTTAAGAGACATCCTCTACTCATTACAGGCATTTACAGTTGCCCTACTTTTAAATCCATACAATACACAGGAAGCAGAGGAAGAAAAGAAACCAAGGGCCAATATTTGCAACAAAATGAATGCAAAATCTCACAGCATACTAGAGAAAAGAATGCAAGAGTACAGAATAAAAGACCATGTACCATGGCACAGAAGTATCCGGCTCTAGTAGTTATTAATAATTCTACAAAAGAAAAGCAAGTAGCAATATGCTACATTTATTTTTTACATAATGAGAGTAAAGATCATGTAATCCTTTAAACTGTATTAAATAAAAGTTAAAAGACAGCATCTTTTTGAAATGAATACCCTCCACAGATTAAATATATTAAAAATTTTCTGGTCACTTTAAAGTTAATTAATAGAAAAAATGTATAGATAGTATTAAATGTAAGAGGAAAAGGGTATTTTTTTCATTTAAGGTAAATAATAATGTAAAGATCTCCATTTCTTTCTTTGTGTTTATACAGTATTAAATAACACACCTTGAACAATTAAATTAGAGGAAGAATAACAAAAGTATAGATTTAAAAGTTAGAAATAATATCTTTGTTTCAAAATGATAGTTTCTTAAGAACTAAAGGTTTCTCCCAAGTTCTATTAAATTATTAAGTAAATTCAACAAAATTGCAAACCGTAAAAAATCATATTTAAAGCAACTATTTTTCTATTTATTAACAATCAGAAAAATACACTGACTCTCATTCACAGAATAAAAACACATAAATAAATGTACCTAAGTAGATGATAGACTTGCAAATGAAAAAGCACAGTATTATCTGAAAAAAAAATTAAAGAAGACTTAAATAATTATAAAGATATCCTGTATTCAGGGATTGGAAGATAAATATTATAAAAATGGCTGTATAGCCCAAAGCTATCTACAGAGTTTGAGAAATTACTATCAAGATCCGTTTATTCACTTAAATATAAAACAAAATATACAAATAAAAAAGAACTCTTAGTCATTATGGCAACGTTGGAAAAGACTACTTGTGAATCCTGTATTTGTTATTACTATAAGAATATTGCCAAATTATTGTAACATAAACTGTGTGTTACAAAGACAGGTAGAAAGATCAAAGGAACAGAATAAGGTCTCAGACATATAAATATTCACACATCTAAATTATTTTCAACTAAGATTTAAATATATATACAAAGAGAAATTAATGGTCTTATAAAACATAGGTAGCTATACAAAAAATGTTGATACAAGATGGGCCACATTTTACAGTATGGAGCTAACTCAAATCAAGTGTAATAAAAATGTAATTGAAAAATCTAAATCAATGAAACTCGAAAACAAAAGAAAACCTAGAGAATGGGCATTATTTTCATTTTTTTTACTATTACAACTAAAGCTCTATAATTAAAAAGAGAATAAAAATTCAAATGAGACCTTATCAAATAATGACCCATTCATACAGCAAAAACAGTCAAGAGTCAGCTAATGAAACAAGTGGAAATAATTTACAACTGTGCATCTGGTAAATGGTAAGTATCTAAAACATGTTAGGAATTTTTACAAGTCAGTAAAAAAGAAATAAAATGTAGCCAGTTAATAAATGAGTACAAGAGTTTAATAATCAGTCCTCCAAGGAGCACATAGAATTAGTGACTATATGTCAGGGAAAAGCAAAGCAAAAAGATGAGATTAACCTTCATATATGACACCTTGGCTATTGCTAAAGTGATAGAAAAATAACAAGTTTTGTTGAGGATACAGAAACAGTAGCATCTTTTCTCATGACTACTCAGGCTGAAGAATGGTGCAGCCACTAGAGTAAAGTCAGTTGACATTTCCAAAATGAAAACAAGCACTTAAATGGGTCCCAGCAATCTCATTTCCTGTTGTTTTTTTTTTTTTTTTTATCCAAGATAATTGAAAACAGGTTGTGGAAGTAGCACAAAGGCTGTCGCCATCTCACACCCATTGCATTATTGTTCAGAATAGATACAAATAATATATCTACTGTTAGATCAACTAAATTCTAGTCATTTTGGCATTAAAATTAAGATAATTCTGCTAATTGTAATAGTATAGGTGAATCTTGGGGACTGTGTGCTAAGTGAAATAAGCCAACAATGGAAGGAGAAATAGTGCAGAGTTTTACTTTTATAAAGTTCAATTCATAGAAATTAAGGATGGAATTAAAGTTCTAGAGGCTAGCAAGTAGCACAATCAAGATGGATACAGAGCTGTAGTTATGTACTGTAAAAAAATCTCCTAAAGATTTAAAAATAACCATACAGTTAATAATATTAATAGGACGAATAATGCATATTAATAGAGTGTACTTACTGCTATGTGGTTTTCCAATGAAAGTGAATTTGCACCATTGGTGTTGAGTTTTAAACAATATTTAGTTATCTCTTAAGTGACTGATGACACTTAGGGACGTAAATTATTTTATACTTATATAATCAGCAATATACACATTATTTTAAAAACAAATTTATATGACAAGTCTGTCTGATTGGGGGAAAGTGAGAACACATTTCTGGAGAAAAGTCACATTGATAGTATGAAGACCTTGGATGACTTTTACAGGATAGAGTTACCTGAGCATTTCTGCAGAGATGAGCAATGGCGAGGCGCTCACTCCTGAAGGATGCATGACTGGCTGCACACTCATCTGTAAACAGTCTGTCCTGTAGTCGTTTCCACTGCCATTTATGCCTTTTAAAGCAGTCATCAATCCAGTTGCCACTTATAAGCTGACAATTTGTCACTTTCTATAAACAATTTTCATAGTCTTCATTTGTCTCCCATAAGAGTGGCATGTATATCGTTATGATTCAATTATAGAAGCAAAGAAAGAGCAGCTCAGACAAGTTGTGGGGCAAGAAAAGAACAGAAGTCAAACCTCCCATCTCGCTATGCACTAAGTATTATCTTACTCTCAGGACCTTTTCTTCTTTCTTATTTTATCCTGCAAGATTTAGAAAGAATTTGGGAGACAAATGGCCAGCATGGTCACAAAATGCAAAAATTGTTGTGGCAAATGAGTTTCACAAGTGTCTCTGTAATATGCCTAAGCAAGTACATAATTTTGAACTGATGTAAAATGAAAGTTACCAGGGGTTCACACTGGTGAGACTTGAGATGAATTTTATTGTTTTATTGATTTTACTGCTATTTTATTGATTTTTCTTTTGGGGATTTATGCCGTTTCTCTTTCTCAGATCCGAGAGACATTATACAAAAGAAGAAACTTTAAAAATGATGTTTCAAGTCCCCTACTCAAGTTCATTGAATACATTGCAATATGAGTGAAATTATGTCTTCAGAACTCTGGCTGTGAAGTGTCAGTCAGCAAGTACAATGCCTCACCACACTGGAGAAACCACACACTGTGAGAAGCCGTTAGGACTGATAAGTCTTCTTTGAAGCCAAAAATACTGAAATCATTGTGTGTCACAAACAACACAGCCTTTGAGTACTTACCAGTTTGCTTTTAAGAACACTGTGTTTTTCAACACAAATCTTTGTTCATTTTTATATTATCTAGTGATATTGTTAAAAAAATTCTTCTTTCTTCTATCAATCAGCCAAATGTCAATCAACTGTTAAAAGCTGAGCTTTCAAAAGT
Organism: Meriones unguiculatus; assembly: GCF_030254825.1. Classification (NCBI taxonomy): domain Eukaryota; kingdom Metazoa; phylum Chordata; class Mammalia; order Rodentia; family Muridae; genus Meriones; species Meriones unguiculatus. The sequence goes on along the minus strand of NC_083351.1, from coordinate 80,867,585 downwards.
CTCTATACTTCCCACTTATAATCAAATAAGAATAATATCCATTGAAAGTACTACACATGATTTGAACAAGAACAAAATATATTTTGCCAATTTTTCTTCCCTAACATTATTTGTTCCAGTGATTGCTCCTAGGGTTATGATCCTGAATGGCTAATCCTTACCAAATTTTCTATAACGTTTCTAAATTTGTCTACCTTTTGCACCATTTATCAATCATTCCCAGTTTTCTTCTCTAAAGTTTAAGGTATCACACACTTGCCTGCTGCTGAGAAGTTTAAGAATTTTTATATGAAATTATAGGGAACTTCCTTGTCGGCAACAGGGCAGGCTGTTTCCACTTTCCCTAAATGTAGTTTAATATGTCATGAATTACACTAAAAATATTTGCTGCTTTAGGAATAGCTTTTGTGGCTTTATATACCTGTTCAGTCATATGTTATTGTTAACTTTATCTAAACATATCTTTCACTATTTTACTCATATCTTTCTTTTTACACTCTACCATCACATATTACAATAACAAACTCAACCATATTCAATTTAGTATCCTATTAATGCTAATAATTATTGAATCTTTAAGATTCACATTTTCAAAATTAGATCTGCAATGTGTAGCTTCATTTCAGGTTAAATATCTGTCTGAGAAATGAAAAGATGATTCATCTTCCATTTGTTTGGGGACAGAACACTACTTGTAAAGCAAACAGACATATCACTTCAAACAGAAAGGGCGCTGAGCACGAAGTTATGCACTTCTTCAATCAATACCCCATGACCTTTCCAGATGAAAGGGTGATAGTCATCCACCACAGGAGGAGAAAGAAGTTCTATGCACTGCTTGTGAGATTCAGAAGTCTCTTGGTTATGCAAAAAACAGGATACAATAGCAACTTCAGAAAACATTAAGAGTGGACTCATGGCTACATATTTTTTCTAAGTTTCCCATTCACTACCAGTTTTCATCTTTTAATAAGCCCTTCTGTTCCCCAAACTAAGGACACATTCTGTTTATTGTGTGGCTGAACTCCCCTCCCCTTATATTCAGCTGTCTGTCTATGGTCTCTTCACAGTGCAAGTAATAGCTCTAAATCAAGCGCCTAAAGCATGGCTAACCCTTTCAGCACTCTAAGGATCATATGACAGAGCTCAGGGAATGTGAGGGAGGTCCTCAACAACAAAGCAGGATATTATTTCCAGTAAGACTAGAGGCTATGTGCACCTCCGTTGCCAGAACAATTAGTCTTTGTTTTTTCTCCGATCTTAAGAGTCAGCTTAACTGCCCCATTGCAAAAACTCAAAGGAGTTCCCAGAGCGTTCCTAAAGCCCCTGAGACTAAACAGAAACCACTCTATCCTTAGAGACCCAGGACATGTATTTTAAAAACGATGGGGGATTTCACTAATTCAGTAGTCAAAATTCATTATCTTTCCAAATGGAGTATAATTATCTTGGCAAAAACATGATTTAAATGATGCAAAATAACAGAAGAATGGCAAGTGTACTTTTAATAAATCAGTGACAGTTACACAAGTCATGAGTCCAAGTTTCATGTTCAGAATTTTTTTTTACAATTTAAAAAATTTTTACTTTATTATTTTTTACAATTTATTCACTTTTGTTTTCTGATTGCAGCCATTTCCCTTATCTCCTCCCAGTCTCACCCTCTTTCCTTCTTTCCCCCAAATTCCCTCCCCTATTCCACTGAAAAGGGAGAGTCTGCATTTCCTACTATCTGACTGTAGCCTACCCTGTGTCATCAGGATAGCCTAGATCCTCTTCCCGTGTGGCTTAGTAAGGCCACTCCACCAGGGGCGAGTGATCAAAGAGCAGGCAACCTAGTCCATGTGGAAGCATTCCCTGTTCCTCTTACTAGTGAACCCCCATGGAGACTGAGCTGCTCAGAATCTAGAGCTGAGCTGGGGGTCTAGGTCCTCTCCATGCATTGCCCTTGGATGATACATAAGTCTCTGCAGGACCCTTGGACACAGATATATTGGCTTTGTTGGTTTTTTATGGAGCTCCTGTCCCCTCCATAAGACTTCCTTTGTTCTGCCCAAAGTTTGGCTGTGAGTCTCTGCATTTGCTTCTATTTTTACCCATACACTAATTATAGTTTTTCACAAGTTTGTAGGTCCATATTTTAGAAATCAATAGGTTTTTTACAAGCATTTGAAAACATATTGACTTGTAGGTATTTGCTTTTCAAAGTTAATAGGGCCATGATGTAACATGAAGGAGTGAAACTGCAATGCTACATTAGGATGTGTCATGGGTAAAAATACATTATTTTTATAACACTTTAACTTATATTTTAGTTGAGAAAGAGATAGACTTGATTTGAGATGCTCACCAAGATAGACTAACTTTTTTTTACAAACAATGCAAAATGATTGTTCAGTGTCACAATTCAGAGGCTCAGAACTAATTACCTTTTTCCCCCCTCTGGATAGATAGCAACAGGTTAGCTGTATGAACTATTTGACATGAGATACCTCATTATTTTTCCCCAACTGTTTATTTACACAAAGATTTTTAACTATAGTTATATTACAATGTATATGTATTTTACCCTTTTTGCTACAATCTAATACTACTTCAATACTACTATCTTTTGATGATATTACCATTTGTGCGGAGTACTTGTTTGTACATGTGTGTGTTTGTGTGTGTATGTGTTGACATCTTTTATAACTTTCTGATGATAAACATTAATCCAGGATTAGGGAGATAGCTTCCTTGGTAGTATGTTTACATTCCAGGACTACAGGCCCTGTGTTAGGCCCTCTGTAACCATGGAGAAAGGCAGGGGCATGATAACCCAGTTTTACTGCCAGAAAGGAAGAGACAGAAAGATTCACAGGCCTCAGTAACCACCTGATCCCACAAAGATCCCACAAAGAGACTCTGTCCAAAAAAAAAAAAGAGAGAGAAAAAAAAAAAAAAGAAATCGCTAGGTTACTAGGTTACAGCAATGTTCTAGCTGTTGCAGGAGTTTGCTCAATTTTGTGACTTGAGTGTAGTCCCTAAGACCCACACAGTAGAAAGCACCTACAAATTCTCAAGGTTTCAAGTTATAACATTTTTCCTCAGCAGATATTATATCACTTTAATAAAATCTAACCTGTAAGATGAAAAAGAGTATATTCATAAGATTAATATTCACCCAAGAATTCTTCATAAATGTGCCAGGCATTCCTACCACTGCATTAATAATGGTAAGTAAAGAAAATTTATTATTATTAATATTATTATTAATTATTTTTATTAATTACAGTTTATTCACTTTGTATCACACCTGTAGCTCCCTACCTCCTACCTTCCCAATCAATCCTCTCTCCCTCTTCCCCATTTGTGCCCATCCCCCAGTCCACTAATAAGGAAGGTCCTCCTATCCTTCCCCCTGGTCCTAGTCTGTAAGATCTCATCAAAAATGGCTGCATCGTCTTCCTCTGTGGCCTGGTAAAGCCCCCTCAAGGGAAGGTGATCAAAGAGCTCCTGTCCTCTCCAGGACTTTTTATCCCCCCCTTCTTTCATAAGATTCCCTGCACTCTGCCCAAAGTTTGGCTATGAGTCTCGCATCTGCCTCGATAACCTGCAGGATAGAGCCTTTCAGAAGCCCTCTGTAGTAGGCTCCTGACCTGTTCCCTATTTTCACCCTCCTCCACCGTCCATCCTCTTTTGCCTTTCTGAATGGGGAATGAACATCTTAGCCAGATTCTTCCTTTTGATTAGCTTCCTTAGGTGTACAGATTGCATATATTTATCCTATAGTATATGTCTAATATCCACTTATAAGTGAGTATATACTCTCTGTGTCTTTGTGCCTCTGGGGTACCTCACTCAGGATGATCTTTTCTAGATAGCACCATTTGCCTGCAAATTTCAAGACTTTCTTCATTTTTTTATTGCTGAGTAATATTCCATTGCATAGATGTAGCACAATTTCTGCATCCATTCCTTAACTGAGGGGCATCTGGGTTGTTTCCATGTTCTGGCTATTACAAATAAAACTGCTACAAACATGGTTGAGCAAATGTCCTTGTTGTGTACTTGAGCCTCTTTTGGATATATGCCTAGGAGTGGTATGGCTGGATCTTGAGGAAGCACTATTCCTAGTTGTCTGAGAAAGCACCAGATTGATTTCAAAGTAGTTGTACAAGTTAACATTCCCACCAGCAGTGGAGGAGGGTTCCCTTTTCTCCACATCCTCTCCAGCATGTGTTGTCATGTGAGTGTTTCAATCTTAGCCATATTGACTGGTATAAAGTGAAATCTCAGGGTCATTTTGATTTGCATTTCCCTGATGACTAAGGACATGGAACATTTCTTTAAGTGTTTCTCTGCCATTCTATATTCCTCTTGAGAATTCTCTGTTTAGGTCTGTGCCCCATTTTTAAATTGGGTTACTTGATTTGTTGCTGTTTAAATTCTTGAGTTCTTTATATATACTGGATATTAGCCCTCTGTCAGATATAGAGTTGGTGAAGATCCTTTCCCAATCTGTAAGCTGTCGTTTTGTTTTGATGACAATATCCTTTGCTTTACAGAAGATTTTAGGTTTCATGAGGTCTCATTTATTGATTGTTACTCTCAGAGCCTGTGCTGTTGGTGTTCTGTTCAGGAAGTTGTCACCTATGTCTTTGTGAGGTTTAGGTACCAAGGTGACTGTGACTTCATAAAATGAGTTTGGTTGTTTTCCTTTTGTTTCTATTTTGTGGAACAGTTTGAAGAGAACTGGTATTAGCTCTTCTTTGAAGGTCGGGTAGAATTCTGCTCTGAACCTATATGGTCCTGGGCTTGTTTTGCATGGGAGACTTTTGATGACTGCTTCTATTTCCTTAGGGGATATAGGACTATTTAATTGATTTACCTGGTCTTGATTCAGCTTTGGGAAGTGGAATCAATGAAGAAAATTGTCCATTTCATTTAGATTTTCAAATTTTGTGGCATATAGACTTTTGAAGTAAGTCCTAATGATTGTTTGGATTTCCTCATTGTCTGTAGTTATGTCCCCCTTTTTACTTCTGATTTGCTTAATTTGGATAGTATCTCTCTTCCTTATAGTGAATTTGGGTAAGGGTTTGTCTATCTTGTTGATTTTCTCAAAGAACCAGCTCTTGGTTTCATTCACTCTTTGAATTGTTCCCTTTGTTTCTAATTGATTGATTTCAGCCCTGAGTTTGATTATTTCTAGCAGTCTACTCCTCTTTGGTGTGCCTGCTTCTTTTTTTCTAGGGATTTTAGTTGAGGCATTATGTTGCTTGAATGTGATATTTTGAATTTCTTCCTGAAGGTGCTTAGTGCTATGAACTTTCCCCTTAGCACTGCTTTCCTTGTGTCCCATAAGTTTGAGTATGTTGTGCCTTCATTTTCATTGAATTCTACGAAGTCTTTATTTTTGTTCTTTATTTCTTCTCTGACCCAGCTGTCATTTAGTAGCAAGTTGTTCAGTTTCCTTGAGTGTGTAGGCTTTTTGGTATTTCTGTTGTTGTTGAGGTCCAGCTTTAGTCCATGTTGATCAGTTAGGATACAAGGGATTATTTCAATCTTTCTTGTATCTGTTGAGGCTTGTTTTGTGACCAACTGTATGGTCTATTTTGGAGAAGGTTCCATGAGGTGCTGAAAAGGTAAATTCTTTTGTGTTTGGATGAAAGTTTCTGTAGATGTCTGTTAGGTCCATTTGATTCATGACCTCTATTAGAGACATTTTTTCTTTGTTTAATTTCTGTTTTGTTGACCTTTCCTTTGTTGAGATTGGGGTGTTGAAGTCTCCCACTATTAATGTGTGGAGATGTATGTGTGGTTTGAGTTTTATTAACGTTTCTTTTACAAATGTGGTTGTTGTTGTATTTGGGACATAGACGTTCAGGATTGTGATATCTTCCTGGTAGAATTTTCCCTTGATGAGTATGAAATGTCCTTCCCCATCTCTTTTGATTAATTTTGGTTGAAAGTTTATTTTATCAGATATTACAATGGCTACTTCTGCTTGCTTCCTGGATCCATTTGTAGGGATAACTCTCTTCCAGCCCTTTACTCTCAGATAATGTCTATCTTTGTGAGTTAGTTGTGTTTCTTGTATGCAACAGATTGTTTGGTCTTGTTTATACATCCATTCTGTTAGTCTGTTACTGGAGAATTAAGTCCACTGATGTTGAGAGAAATTAATGACCTTGGCTGTTAAATCCTTTGATATTGATGTTGGCTGTGGTAGTGTATGTGCTTGGCTGCTTTTTGTTTTGCTATAGTGAGGTCATTTATTTCTTGTGTTTTCTTGAAAATAGTTAGTTTTCTTGGGTTGTAGTTTTCCTTCTATTATTTTTTGTAATTATATGTAGGTATTGTTGAAATTTGTTTTTGTCTTTGAATATCTTTTTTTCTTCGTCTATAAGCACTGAGAGTTTTGCTGGGTATAGTAGCCTGGGCTGACTTCTTTGTTCTCTTAGGTTCTGCATGATATCTGTCCAGGCCCTTCTGGCTTTCACAGTCTCTGTTGAGAAGTCAGGTGTGATTCTGATGGGTTTGTGATTATATGTTACTTGGCCATTTTCCCTTGTAGCTTTCAGTATTTTTAATTTGTTCTGTATACTTTATTGTTTTGATTTTATGTGGCAGGAGAATTTTTTTTTCTGTTCTAATTTATTAGATGTTCTGTAGGCCTCTTGTGTACTTATAGGCCTCTCCTTTAATTTGGGGAAATTTTCTACTATAATTTTTTTGAAAATATTTTCTGGGCCTTGGAGATGGAATCTTTTTTTTCCTCTATTCCTATTATTCTTAGGTTTTGTCTTTTCATGTTGTCTTGGATTTCTTGGATGGTTTGTGTCAGGAATTTCTTAGATTTCTTATTTTCTTTGACAGATTCGTTGATTTCTTCCATTGTATCTTCCTAACCTGAGATTCTTTCTTTCATCTCTTGTTGTCTATTGGTTATGCTTCCCTCTGTTGTTCCTGTTTTCTTCCCTAAGTTTTTTTTTCTCTCCACAATTTCCTCCATTTGTGTTTTCTTTAATTTTTCCAATTCTATCTTCAGACCTTGAACAATTTTGTTGATTTCATTCACCTGTCTGACTGTATTTTCCTACAATTCCTTCAGCTGTTTGTTTGAACAATCCTCTGTTTCTTTTATTTCTTTCAGTGATTTAATCATTTCCTCTCTGAAAGCCGCAAACTGTTTGGCTGCATCTTCCTGTATTACTTTACAGATGGCCATAATCTGTTTCATTTTATTTTCCTGTTTTTCTTTATGCATTTTATTTGTTTTCTCCATTAACCTCTTCATAAGCATACATGTATGGTCATCTTCTTGAATTTCACTTATGTTAGGGTGTCAGGGCTACTTGCCCCTGGTTACCTGGGTTCTGGGGATGCCATACTGCTTTGCCTTTTGTTGGTTGTGCTTTTCTGCTATCCTCTACCCATCTGTCCATCTCAGATGTTGTCTGTTAATTTCTGGTGCCTGCTGGAGTCCTGGGGTGGAAGAATTCCCTTGGGAGGTTTCTGAAGGAGATATCCTCAGCTTTTTTTTTTTTTTCAATGCAGTTTATTCAGGAACCTTGAAAAATCATCTGACCCTGGGGAAAGCCAGCCCACAGCTTAAATAGCCTCTGGGTAGCCAACCCAGGCGTGCCACGTGGGCAATGCAGATAGGTCCACATACATGGAAGCAAGCCGTATCCTCAGCCTTAGCCAAATGTGGAGTTGTTCATGACAGAGAGCACCCACCATCGGAAAGGTGGAAGGCGGAAACCAGCTCCATCTTTAAGGCATAGCATTCCGCAGCTCTCTACAGTTCCCCCTCTTTGTTTTAGACGCATCAGGCAAGAGTAGAGGTCTGATCTCTGATATTAGAAATAAATTGGGACTTTGTACTGATGTTCATTTAGGTGTCATCCACCCAAAGAGCATCAGACCCGTCCCATACCTTTTTCTCAGAGGCGGGACCTGGGGCATCAACCGGCATGCAATCAGACATGCTCTTCTCTGGATCCAAAGCGGCTGACCCTGAGTGTAGTGCTTAGCCTAGCATCTTGAGCATAACATTTTAGCTTTTTATTTTAGCCAACCATGCTTGGGGAGACTGTCCTGCTTCAATGGCTGTAAAGGCCTCAATGGTCATGGCTGCATTACGCTGTTGTGAGACTCTAATCTTGCATATATACCACAGGCAAACCAAGGAGACCAATACCAGAAGGCCTGCTGACGCTCCCATGCCCACAAATTCCTTCAGATGATTCATGGCTGCAGCAATCCATGATGATAATCCTGTGGCTAATCCTGCGTCCACTCTGGTAGAATTTACTGTGACAATGGCCACTCTCAAATTACCAACACAATTCTTTACAGACCTGGAAAGAAAAATTCTCAACTTCATATGGAATAACAAGAAACCCAGAATTGTTAAAACAATCCTCTACAATAAAAGATCTTCTGGAGGTATCTCCATCCCTGATCTTAAGTTGTACTATAGAACAACAGTTTTAAAAACTGTATGGTACTGGCATAGAAACAGAATGGTGGATCAATGGAACCGAACAGAGGACCCAGAAATAAACCCACACACTTATGGACACCTGATCTTTGACAAAGGTGCCAAAAACATACAATGGAAAAAAGAAAGCATCTTCAAAAAATGGTGATGGTCCAACTGGATGTGTACATGTAGAAAAATGAAAATAGATCCATACTTATCACCCTGCACAAAACTGAAGTCCAAGTGGATCAAAGACCTCAACATAAAACCAGACACATTAAATCGGATTGAAAAAAAAGTGGGGGATACCCTAGAACTCATTGGTACAGGGGAAAACTTCCTGAACAGAACACCAACAGCACAGGCTCTAAGAGCAACAATCAATAAATGGGACCTCATGAAACTGAAAAGCTTCTGCAAAGCAAAGGACACCGTCATCAAAACAAAGCGACTGCCTACAGATTGGGAAAGAATCTTCACCAACCCTTTATCTGACAGAGGACTCATATCAAGTATATACAAAGAACTAAAGAAGCTGAAAAGCAGCAAACCAAGTAATCCACTTAAAAAATGGGGAACAGAGCTAAACAGAGAATTCTCTGTAGAGGAATATCGAATGGCAGAGAAGCACTTAAAGAAATGCTCAACCTCACTAGCCATTAGGGAAATGCAAATAGAAATAACCCTGAGATTTCACCTTACACCCATGAGAATGGCCAAGATCAAAAACTCAAGTGACAACACATGCTGGAGAGGTTGTGGAGAAAGAGGAACCCTTCTCCACTGCTGGTGGGAATGTAAACTTGTACAACAACTCTGGAAATCAATCTGGCGTTTTCTCAGACAACTAGGAGTAGTGCTTCCCCAAGATCCAGCCATACCACTCCTAGGCATATATCCAAAAGAGGCTCAAGCACACAAAAAGGAAATTTGCTCAACCATGTTTGTAGCACCTTTATTTGTAATAGCCAGAAGCTGGAAACAACCCAGATGCCCCTCAACTGAAGAATGGATGCAGAAAATGTAGTACACCTACACAATGAAATATTACTCAGCAATGAAAAATAAGGAAATCATGAAATTTGTAGGTAATGGTGGGATCTGGAAAGGATCATGCTGAGTGACTTATCCCAGAAGCAAAAAGACACACATGATATATACTCACTCATATAGACATACAACATAGGACAAACCCAGTAAAACCCGTGCATCTAAAGAAACAAAGCAAGAGAGAGAACTCTAACTAAAATGTCCAATCCCCATCCAGAAAGGCAAAGAGGATGGACATCAGAAGAAGAAAACAGGATACAACCTAGGAACCTACCACAGAGGGCCTCTGAAAGCCTCTGCCCTACAGACTATCAAAGCAGATGCTGAGCCTGATGGGCAACTGTTGGGCAGAGTGAATGGAATTTTATATAAGAACTGGGAAATAGTAAGAGCTGGAGAGGACAGGGTCTCCACAAGGAGAGCAACAGAACAAGAAAATTTGAACACAGGGAACTTCCCAGAGACTCATACTCCAACCAAGGACTATTCACAGAGATAACCCAGAACCCCTGCACAGATGTAGCTCAGGGCAGTTCAGAGTCCAATTGGGACATAGTAATGTGAAGAGGGACTGCCTGACATGAACTGACTGGCCTGCTCTTTAGTCACCTCCTCCTGAGGGGGAGCAGCCTTACCAGGCCATAGTAGAGGACAATGCAGTCACTTTTGATGTGAACTAATGGACTAAGATCAGAAAGGAGAGGAGAACCTCCCCTATCAGTGGACTTGGGGAGTGGCATGCATGCAGAGGGAGAAGGGAGGGTAGGATTGGGAGGGAAGGAGGGAGGGGCTTATGGGGGAATGCAGAATGAATAAAGTGCAATTGATGGAAATTTTAAAAAAAAAGGGAAAAAACAATTTAAGAACCTTAAATGACTTTCAAAAGTGGAGGAAAACATGGAGTTAGTCAATTTACATGGAGCATGTCTCGCCCCTGGGGGCAATGGTTTCCTGAACCTACTCAGACCTCGGACACCACCACTGCTAGTTCTAGAACTGATGCAGGATGTTCCAACGAGGGGGTTAAGGTTTCTCATAATATTTCTTATAAGCCCACACCTGTTTGTTTATATCCCCCATTTTTATTCATTATTAGCTAGATAGAGCCAAGTAATTGTGGTGATGATACTTGCTTTTTTGCCCAATGCTGGAATGCTAGTGAATTTAGGTATGCCCTGGTTACTTGCATGCCTCGCTGGGTGCCTGTGCCCGTTGATGCCCCTCACGCTATGACTCTCTTCAGACAGAAAAGGGATCTTGGAACTCTATCCTCAGCTTTTTGAGTATGGTCAATGAATGGTGGTGCTTCTCAGGGACTGGGTTCTTTACCAAGGATTGTCTGGGTGATCTAGGTTTGGTCCTGATAGCTTCCTGCACCGTGGAGTTTTCTCTCCACTAGAAATCCAAGTCTCTGGCATTGTGGGGCCCAAAGTTCAGTCTGGGACAGTGATCAAAGCATGCTGGTGGTGTGTGGCTCTGGACTGGTGACTGAGTACCTGGCCGGACTGGGAACTGTTCTGTAGTTTAGCTGGGTGACCTGAAGCTGATTGAATCCTACACTGTGGGGTTTCCTCTCACCTGGGAAACACAATCGCTGGTGTTTTAGGACCCAGACTTCCGTCTGCTTGTCTCTATGCAGATATTGCTGTACTGCTGGTCAGAAAGAATGTCTTCCCTGGGCTGCCATCTTGGATCCCCCCAAGAGAATTCATTTTTATATTATAAACATTTTATAAGTTAGTCACCAGTAGCTAAAATCAGTTAGAAATACAATTTAAAATTCCTCAAAGTTCGGAGGTTTGGATAGGATAAGGATTTTGGGGTAAGGTAGGTACAATGTTACAAAGAGTGTGTTATCTTCTTGGATATTAATGTAACCTGTAGGAACAAATTTGATTTCATGTAGTACTGAATTGTCCCATAGAAAATACAACTTCAAGAGTTATCTTTGCAGCCCTGTCAACTGTTAATTTGGCAATTCAGTACTAAAATTTGTTGTTTACATATGCAATTTAATTCCACTATTTATCTGATTTCCTCAAACTAGTAAGGAAAAATTATTATTCTTTGTTAATTTGGGAATGATTTTTTTATAGTTTTTATTTTTATGGTTAGACATTTTTAATTTAATTTAATTTAATTTATTTATTACAATTTATTCATTTTATATCCACACTGTAGCTCCTGCCTTCATCTCCTTCTAGTCTCACTCATCCTTCCTCTTTTCCTTCTATGCCCTTTCCCTAGTCACCTGATATGGGAGATCTTCTTCCCTTCTATCTGACCCTAGCAGATTAGGTCTCATCAGGGATGGCTGAATTATCTTCCTCTTTAACCTAGAAAGGCTGAACCCCACAGTGTAATGTGATCAAAGAGCAGGCCACTGAGCTCATGTCAGAGACAGCTCTGGTACCTAATAGTAGGGAACCCACTTGGAACCTGAGCAGTCTACGGGCTTCCTCTGAGCAGGGGGTGTAGTTCCTCTCCATGCATGGTCCTTGGTTGATGTATCACTCTCTGCAGGCCCACTTGGGCCCAGGTTTTTTGACTCTGTTGGTCTCCTTGTGGAGTTCCTATCCTCATCAGGTCTTTCTATCCCCCATTTTTTCCATAAGGATTCCAACACTCTGAGCAAAGTTTGCCTATGTGTCTCACTCAGTATCTCCTTTTATATCCTGGTGATAGAGTTTACAAATGATTTCTGTGAAAATTTTATTCATGTATTTGATTTTACTTTCTTGAAAATTATCTTTTAATATAGGTGAACTGTCTATATATAAGTAAAATATAACATCATAATTAAGAAACACACTTGTGATAATATAAGATTAAGCTTAACAATTAAATGCAGAAAATAAGTAAAATCAATACAACTATAAAAACAAAACCAATAAATGTTCAGTGATTTTTAACCTTAGTTATTATCAATAAGCAGAATATATTGTTAAAAATCTCCCTAATGTAAAAATGCATGATACTTCCAATCATAGTAATGAAACATGGGCCTTCAGTCACCTCAATGCCCTCCACACCATGACAGAACAACAAGCAGGTCCCGGCCAGATGCAGTGTCTTAATCTTGAATAGCCTGTGCTCAGAAATTGGGAAGATAAAAATGGATGTTCTTTATGAATTATTCATTCTCAAAAATTCTGTTAAAGTAGCACAAAATGGACTAAGAAATCAACCAAGCATGTACATCTATTCAAATTCTCTTTAAAAGTAGAGCAATGTAGAGGCATTCAGACAGAATCCCAGAGAATTTATAACTCATAGACACACATTAAAGGCACCAGAAATTCATCATATAATATGATAAAATATTCTGTCAAATTTAGCAACTGAGTATAACAATATATGATAGCAGCAATGTGTATATTAAATAAAAGATACAGTTACTGTATGAACAACTACGATTTATTGAAAAATATTAAGCATAGAAATTTTATCCTTGGAGAGATCAGGGATACAAGGCACATATCTAAACATAGTAAAGGCAATCTACAGCAAACTTATAGCCAACATCAAACTCAATGGAGAGAAACTTAAATCAATCCCACTGAAATCAGGGACAAGACAAGGCTGCCCACTCTCTCCATACCTCTTCAACATAGTACTTGAAGTCCTAGACAGAACAATAAGACAACTAAAGGAGATCAAGGGGATACAAATCAGAAAGGAAGAGGTCAAAGTGTCACTATTCGCAGATGATATGATAGTATATATGAGTGACCCCAAAAATTCAACCAGAGAGCTCCTCCAGCTGATAAACACCTTCAGCAAAGTGGCAGGATACAAAATCAACTCAAAAAAAATCAGAAGCCCTCCTGTATATCAAAGACAAAAAGGCTGAGAAAGAAATTAGGGAAACAACACCCTTCACAATAGCCACTAATAACATAAAGTACCTTGGTGTGACTCTAACCAAGCAAGTGAATGACCTGTTTGAGAAAAACCTTCAAGTCTCTGAAGAAAGAAATTGAAGAAGATAATCAGAAGATGGAAAGATCTCCCATGCTCATGGATTGGTAGGAATAGCATTGTGAAAATGGCTATCCTGCCAAAAGCAATCTACAGATTCAATGCAATCCCCATCAAAATACCAACTCAATTCTTTACAGACCTTGACAAAAAGATTCTCAGCTTCATGTGGAGAAACAAAAAACCCAGAATCTCCAAAACAATCCTGTACAACAACAGATCATCTGGAGGTATCTCCATCCCCGATCTCAAGCTGTACTACAGAGCAATAGTAATAAAAACTGCATGGTATTGGCATAGAAACAGAAAGGAGGATCAATGGAACCACATAGAAGACCCAGAAATAAACCCACACACCTATGAATACTCGATTTTTGACAAAGAAGCCAAAATGGAAAAAAGATAGCATCTTCAACAAATGGTGCTGGTCCAACTGGATGTCCACATGCAGAAAAATGAAAATAGATCTATATTTATCACCCTGCACAAAACTAAAGTCCAAGTGGATCAAAGACCTCAGAATAAAACCTGATATTCTAAATCTGTTAGAAGAAAGAGTGGGGAATAGCCTAGAACTCATTGGCACAGGAGACAACTTCCTGAACAAAACACCAACAGCACAGGCTCTAAGAGCAACAATCAATAAATGGGACCTCATGAAACTGAAAATCTTCTGTAAAGCAAAGGACACCGTCATCAAAACAAAGCAACTGCCTACAGATTGGGAAAGAATCTTCACTAACCCTTTATCTGACAGAGGACTAATATCCAATATATACAAAGAACTAAAGAAGCTGAAAAGCAGCAAACCAAGTAACCCAATTAAAAACTGGGGAACAGAGCTAAACAGAGAATTCTCGACAGAGGAATATCAAATGGCAGAGAAACACTTAAAGAAATGCTCATCCTCATTAGCCATCAGAGAAATGCAAATCAAAACAACCCTGAGATATCACCTTACACCCATCAGAATGGCCAAGATGAAAAACTCAAGTGATAACACATGTTGGAGAGGTTGTGGAGAAAGGGGAACCCTCCTCCACTGCTGGTGGGAATGTAAACTGGTACAACCACTCTAGAAATCTATCTGGCGCTTTCTAAGGCAATTAGGAATAGTGCTTCCTCAAGACCCAGCTATACCACTGCTAGGTATATACCCAAAGTTTGCTCAAGTACACAAACGGGATACTTGCTCAACCATGTTTATAGCAGCTTTATTTGTAATAGCCAGAACGTGGAAACAACCCCGATGTCCATCAACAGAGGAATGGCTACAGAAATTGTGGTATTTTTACACAATGGAATACTACTCAGCAATCAAAAAGGAAGAAATCATGAAATTTGCAGGCAAATGGTGGGATCTAGAAAAGATCATTCTGAGTGAAATATCCCAGAAGGAGAAAGACAAACATGGGATATACTCACTTATATAGACCTATAAGATATGATAAACATAATGAAATCTATACACCTAAAAAAGATAATCAAGAGAGCGGACATGGGGTAAGATGATCAATCCTTGTTTAGAAAGACAGATGGGATGTGCATTGAAGGTATGACAGGAGTCTACTGAGCACATATGAAAGACTCTAACTAGCAGTGTTTTCAAAGCAAAGACCAAAACTTTGGCAGAGTACAGGGAATCATAAGAAAGAAGGGGAGTTAGTCTGTTGGGGAAAGGATAGGAGCTCCACAAGGACCAAATATATCTGGGCACAGGGTCTTTTCTGAGCCTGACATTCAACCAAGGACCATGTATGGATATAACCTAGAACATCTGCTCAGATGTAGCCTGTGGTAGCTCAGTAACCAATTGGTTTCCCGAAGTGAGGGGAACAAGGACTATTTCTAACAGGAACTCAATGACTGGCTCTTTGGCCTCCCCACCCCCAAGGGAGGAGCAGTCCTGTTAGGCCACAGAGGAGGGCTTTGCAGCCAGTCCTGAAGATACCTGATAAAACAGGATCAGATGAATGGGGAGGAGGTCCCCCCCATCAGTGGACTTGGAAAGGGGCACGGTGGAGATGATGGAGGGAGGGAGGGGCTGGGAGGGAATGAGGGATTGGGACATGGCTGGGATACAGAGTTAATAAAATGTAACTGATAAGAAAAAAATAAAAAATAAAAAAAGAAATTTTATCAAATACTTGATTTCTTTTCATGTTAGAGATGCAGAATTAATATATGATAAAGATGTGCCAATCACATCAATAATAAAATATACTTTGTCCATTAAAATATAACAAGCATAATGATTTAAAAATTTAACTCTGCTCTTTCTGAGTTATATGTACATAACAACATACACACATATATATGTGCATGCACACATATACACACACTCACATGTACACATGCATGTGCACACATGCAAAAAACATTTGTAGACACACACCCTCTACTAAACCTAGGCCCAGGCAGATGGCTTAGTTGGTGTTTAAGGTACAAACATAAACATATTAGTTTATGTTCGTGTAAAATATGGATAAACAATATGTGCATTCAATCTCTGTACTGGGAAGCAGACATAGAAATATCTCAAAGACTTTCGGGGTGGTGATTTCTTGTGGCTTGGTGATATTCAGGTTAAGTGAGAGATTATGTTTAAAAATAGGTGCAGAATACCCTTCATTGACTGTTGGGCTCCACATGCATGCATATTCACATGCAGACATATGTGAACTCACACCAGCATGCATAGAAAAGAAAAAATATTCGAATATAGAGTAATAAACAATTTATACCATTGCTAGAAGACACCTCTTGGTAGAAACAGTTAAATCAACCAGATACATGTAGCTTGTTTTCAATCTATGCATCACACATTTCATTATGAAAAATACATGAAACAAAGTGTACAAAGAAACTTTCAAGAAGTTTTAAAATAGTAATGTCACACAACTAAGTTTCTGACAATAAAACTAAATAACTACAAATTAAACACAGTAAATAAAACATATGTAGGTTTAAAAAATCTAAGATGAATAAAAAGAAATAAGATAAATGTTAAATCAACTGGAAAATTGAACCTTATTTAAGCAATTAATTTAAGGTACTTAACTCCATTCTTTTATTTTTTATTTATTTTATTTTTTAACCATTCTTTTTTTAAATTAATTACAGTTTATTCACTTTGTATCCCCCTTGTAGCTCCCTCCATCGTTCCCTCCCAACCCCACCCTTCCCCACCTGTTTCCCTCCCCCAGTCTACTGATAAGGGAGGTCCTCCTCCCCTTCCCTCTAATCCTAGTCTATCAGGTCTCACCAGAAGTGATTGCATTGTCTTCCTCTGTGGCCTGGTAAGGCTGTTCACTCCTCAGGGGGAGGTGATCAAAGAACAGGCCAATCACTTCCTGTCAGAGACAGTCCCTGTCCCCATTATTGTTGTAGGTGTTTATTAATATTTACTATTGGTTTATCTTCTAATAATGCTGCTGTTAATCCTCAGCAGCCGTATAACCAAATCACCACATAGAGACTGGGTTTTTATTTAACATAGAACACAATGCTGGGCAATATTTACTCCCTTCTAAACCTCCAAGTCCTCAGTTTCCTAACATTTAGATATCCCACATTATACTTGCTTTTTGTGAAATCCTAGGTCTGGTTCATGCTCCAAGCTCTCTCCTCCAGCTCTGCTCCCCTTGCTCTCCTCTGGCCCCTTCTCCTTCTCCTCCCACTCCTCTCCCACCTTCTGGCTCCTCCCCCCTTTCCTGTCCTCTGGCTCCTCCCTGCTCAACATTGTGTCCAGTTGCTTTATTTTGTTCCTGTTTACACAAGAGTTGAGACAGGATGCTTAGAATGAGTATCACAATGCAATATCCAGATTGAAACCAGAGAGTTGGGGGTGCGGTGGGGGAGAAATCAGTATTTAAATGAACAAGGGTAAGGTGTATACATTAAAAGAAAACATATGGAGGTGACTTGGACACTGAACTGCCATGGACTACCTCTGTGCAGGGGTTCCAGGACATCTCCATGATGTCCTGGGATGAAGTATCAGTCTCAGAAAAGACCCCTGTGCTCAGACTTTTTGGTTCTCAGACTTTTTGGTTCTGTTGCTGTCCTTGTGGAGCTCCCGTCCTCTCCAGGTCTTACTATCTACCCCTCTTTCCCTGCATTCTTCCCAAAGTTTGGCTGTGAGTCTCAGCATCTGCTCTGATTCTCAGCAGGGCAGAGCCTTTCAGAGGCCTTCTGTGGTAGGCTCCGGTCCTGTTTCCTATTTTCCCCCTCCTCCGAAGTCCATCATCTTTGCTTTTCTGGATTGAACATCTTAGCCAGAGTCCTCCTTCTTGATTAGCTTCCTTGGGTGTACAGATTTTAGTATGTTTGTCTGATATTATGTGTTTCTTTCTTCCTGTAAAATCTACCCTTAGTCAAAGCTCTCCCCTGACCATCCAATGGCTGGGATGAAGGTTTCTACCTCACATCTTGGGTTTTTAAATGTTTCTTGCTTTCAAAACAACTTGAGGCCAATCTTTCTTTTAAAAATATAGGAAAAAGTATTCCCAATTTATTCCTTTATTATTCTGGAAACAAAACACAGCTTTTTGGTTCATTTTATTATGGTAATATAATCTTCTAAGTAGAACCAGACAAAACTCTACAAAAAATTAAAATAAAATAATGAGCAAATTTAAATTGCAAACAGATGAGGAATCTAAAACAAAACAGGAGTTCATAGACTAACACATGAGGAAAATAACACTTTATTCAGAAATGTTTAGATATATGACATTACATTGTAAAATCACAGAAGAGTAATTTGAAGAGTAATCATATAATCTTAAGAGATGCAATTTATTCTACAATTACAATATTCTTTAAAATTTAAAAACAGGAAACCCAAAGTTTTGTTTTCCTTAAATAATTATTTGCGAAGTACAAAACAAATAGGAAACTTATCTTTGGGAAACAAATGTGTTAATTAATGTACGGGAAATAAAAATGATACATTTAAGAAAAGAGTCATTGATGTAAGAGCAACACACACAAACACAAAAAAACAGTTCTTATAAAAGTCAAACACATTTGCAAAAAAAGATGAAAAGAGATACAAAAAATAACAAACCATTTCTCTTTCATGTGGCTTATTGGCTCAATTTAAAAGACACAGGAAAGTATGGACTGGGAGGAAAATCATTCAGTAACTTAGTGCCCTGTGAGCACAGGTTGATGCACAGCACCTATGTTAACATGTGAGGCTGATGAATAGTCCTTGTGTTTATAAGCCCAGCATTGGACAGGTAGGGCAAGTAGACCCCTGTGGCGCCAGCCTAACTTGAAAACTCTAAGTCACTGAGAGACACCAGTCCCAAAGATGCTTGGCACTCCCGAAGATATGTGAGTTTCACTTCTGTACCTATCTATTGCCACCACCATCACTCACATGCCTCCACTTATACCACATTAAAAAAATACCTCAAGATAATGCGAATATCTTTTTCTAGAATAAATAAAGTATTTTAGCTATGTTTTCTTTGTGGGAAAAGCTGTAAAATGCCTACTGATGGACATAAATTATCTAAATTAATGGAGATAAATTCACAGAACGGAAGGCTTTGTAATTAGAATTTCTCTCTAAGTTAAAATATAATAGGAGTTGAAATATTAACATTTACAGCATTTTTTAATATTTCTTGTGCTTGTATAAGGAAACACAAAATGATCAACAATAGTAAATAAACCACAAGCAACATGAATTATTTGACTTTGTGTATTAAAGGTGGCTACGTAAATAATCAATAAATAAAACTTGGACCTCTACAGGCCTTCTGATCACCTCCCCTGGGGGTACAGCCTTGCCAGGCCACAGAGGAAGACAATGCAGCCAGTCCTGGTGAGACCTGAGAGGCTAGAGTCAGATAGAGAGGGAGAAGGACCTTCCCTGTCAGTGGACTAGTGGAGGGTCATAGGGGAAGAAGAGGGAGGGAGGGTGGGATTGGGAGGAGACAAGAGAGGAGTCACAGCTGGGAAACAAAGTGAATAATAAATAATAAATAAATAATTAAAAAAAATCTTGGGCCACTAGGTATTCCTAAAAGAACACAAATAAATTCAAGTTAGTATTGTAGTATTGTATATACTTCTTACATATTATTGATGATATTAAATATGCATGAAGTTTTCTAAATTCAAAATTGAGTTGTTATATGGTCCATAAATTCCATTATTCTGTTTTATTTTTATGCAAAATTCTTTGATATTGCTTATAAAATTCAAAGAAAATTAAAATGAGTATTGAAAATTTATATTTTGGACCTCCTTCCTCCTCGGCACAGAGGCACAGCGGACTCATCTTTCTCAGCGCAGACCTAACTGCCTGGGGTATACAACCGCTGAGACGGAGCCCCAACCACTTTAGCGGCAGACAAAAGCCAGCAGTACGTGCCACGGAGTCCCAGATTCGCGCAGCGGCTGCACCATCCTCCCAGGGCGCGAATCTGCTAGACACCATACTAGCTCCTCAGGATCGCCATCACTGACGGTACGGCCCGCCCAATCCCACAGTGACAGAGAATACGCTATATACTCACCGAAACCAGGCAGAAACGTCATACAACCTGGACACACCAGGCACTGGGCCTCCCAAGCTTGGAGAGCACAACGAAGAGATCCCAGGACTTCCCAGAAAGCATTGGGACTAGCAAGCCAGTCTCCAGTTACAGCGGGACGTGGCAGCGGAGCAGTACTGAACTGGCTGGGCACCACAGCCCTCCAGTTTAAGACTAACCAGGGCCAAACCAGAGAACAGAGAGCCTGGTTACCCCATCCCTGCTGAAGTGACCACCCTGAAATCTCCAGCTGCAGCAAGACCTCAGAACCTGGCAGTGACAGCAGCACAGAACTGGCGGAACACATCAAAGAAGCAGGGCCAAACCAGAGAGCAGAGAGCCCCAGATACCACGATCTCGACCAAGAGACCTGCCTGTAAGTGAGTGCACCCTTGAGAATCTGCAGTTCCCCAGATCCTGGGTCCTTCTAAATCAGAAGCCAGGCATCGAACCCCCCTCCCACCCACATACCCACTTTGGGAAACAGAGGGGCACTAGGGACATTGAAGTTCCTGCCCTGTGGACCTGATTGAGGAGCTAAGACAGTTAATGCCAGAAATTGCACTGCGATCAGCATTAGCGCCTGCGACATATACAGTGCAGAGCCCCTCCCACACACTCAAGGGTTCAACATTAGCCATCACTCTGTCCCTCGAGAAACTCATCCACGCACACTTGCACACACAGACACACACGCTCGCGCGCGCGCACACACACGCTTGCATTTGCCCCGTTTGCGCCTGCGTACTTTCCTCCGACAGGTACAGCTAGTCCTCAGCACACGCTGAGAGTGCTCAGCTTCCTGAAGAACTCTCCAGACACCAGAGAGAGACAGCACCAGTCTGATCTGCAGAATCCAAAAACAAACAGGGAAGGTTTCAGATAAGCCAATGGCCAGAGGTAGGCGAAAGAACACTTCCAACATAAATCAGGACATCATGACTTCACCAGCAAACCCCAAAATCGATGGATACACCAATTCAGCAGAAGCACAGGAAAATGATTTTAAAGCCATGCTTGCCCAATTATTTGAGGCTCATAAGGAGGAAATGAACAAGTCTTTCAAAGAGATGGCCAGTCAATTGGAGGCAAAGAAAGAAGAAATAGACAATATCCTTAAAGAAACACAGGCAAACATAGCCAAACAAATAGATACACAAGTAGAGGAAAAATTAGTGGCATATAAGAAGGAAATGAAAAAAGAAGTAGAGGCCATCGTAGAGAGACAGGAATCCAAATTCAAACACATGAAAGAAATGATGCAAGGCATGAAAACAGATTTAGAATCAATAAAGAAAACACAAAATGAGAAAACCCTTGAGCTGGAGAACTTGGAGAAAAGATCAGGAACCACAAAAGTAAGCATCACCAACAGAATACAAGAGATGGAAGAGAGAATCTCTGGAGCTGAAGACACACTTGCAGAAATGGATACTTCTCTCAAAGAAAAAGTAAAATCAGAAAAGTTCCAATCACAAAATATCCAAGAAATCAAGGATGCTATGAAAAGACAAAATCTAAGAATAATAGAAATTCACGAAAAAGAAGACTCCAGACTCCAAGGTCCAGAAAATATTTTCAAGAAAATCATAGAAGAAAATTTTCCCAACTTAAAGAAAGAGATGTCCATAAATATACAAGAGGCCTACAGAACTCCAAATAGACTAGACCAGAAAAGAAACACATCACGTCACATCATAGTCAAAACACTAAATCTACAGAACAAAGAAAGGATATTAAAAGCAGCAAGGGAAAAAGGCCAAGTAACATATGAAGGTAGACCCATCAGAATCACGCCGGACTTCTCATCAGAAACTATGAAAGCCAGAAGGGCCTGGGCAAGTATCATGGAGACTCTAAGAGATCACAAATGTCAACCCAGACTACTATACCCTGCAAAGCTTTCAATCAACATAGATGGAGAAAACAAAATATTCCATGACAAAACTAAATTTATACAATATCTACACAGCAAACCATCCCTACAGAAGATACTAGAAGGAAAACTCCAATCCAATGAAAACAAATTCACCCAAGAAAACAGGGCATATAGATAATGTCCCAACAAAAATGAAAAGAAAACAAGCAATGAAACAGGGTTAGTTCATCGACTCCATTACAAAAGGAACTAACATGCATTGGTCACTATTATCTATCAATATCAATGGACTCAACTCACCAATAAAAAGACACAGGCTAACAGAATGGTTACGGAAACAGGATCCAACATTCTGTTGCATCCAAGAAACACACCTATGCAACAAAGACAAACACTACCTCAGAGTAAAGGGCTGGAAAACTGTTTTTCAAGCAAATGGTTCCAGAAAACAAGCTGGAGTAGCCATCCTAATATCTAATAAAATAGACTTTCAACCCAAGTTAATAAAAAAAGATAAGGAAGGCCACTATATTCTCATCAAAGGAAAAATCCACCAAGAGGACATCACAATCTTGAATATCTATGCCCCAAATACAAGAGCACCGACATTCGTAAATGAAACATTATTAAAGCTTAAATCATACATTGATCCTAATACCTTAATAGTGGGAGACTTCAACACTCCACTCTCACCAAGGGACAGATCAACTAGACAGACACCAAATAGGGAAATAAAAGCACTCACAGAATCCCTAAATCAAATGGACCTAATAGATGTCTACAGATCATTTCACCCAAACTCAAAAGAGTACACCTTCTTTTCAGCACCGCATGGAATCTTTTCTAAAATAGACCATATAGTGGGCCACAAAGCAAGCCTCAACAGATACAAAAGGATTGAAATAATCCCTTGTATACTATCTGACCACCATGGACTAAAGTTAGACATCAACAACAACAGAAACAACAAAAAGCCGACACGCACATGGAAACTGAACAACTTACTACTCAATGACAGCTGGGTTAAGGAAGAAATAAAGAAAGAAATTAAAGACTTCCTAGAATTCAATGAAAATGAAGGCACAACATACCCAAATTTATGGGACACATTGAAAGCAGTGCTCAGAGGAAAATTTATAGCACTAAGTGCCTCCAAGAAGAAATTCGTAACATCACATACAAACAACTTAATGGCCCAACTGAAAACCCTAGAAAAAAAAGAAGCAGATACACCCAAGAGGAGCAGACGGCTGGAAATAATCAAACTAAGGGCTGAAATCAATCAACTAGAAACAAATAAAACTATCCAAAGAATCAATGAAACAAAAAGCTGGTTTTTTGTGAAAATCAACAAGATAGACAAACCCTTAGCCAAACTAACTAAAAAGCAGAGAGAAACTATCCAGATCAGCAAAATCAGAAATGAAAATGGGGACATAACCACAGACATTGAGGAAATCCAAACAATTATTAGGTCATACTACAAAAGCCTATATGCCACAAAATTTGAGAATCTAAATGAAATGGACAATTTTCTTGAAAGATTCCATCTACCAAAACTAAGTCAAGATCAGGTAGAAAGACTCAATAGCCTTATATCTCCCAAGGAAATCGAAGCAGTCATTAACGGTCTCCCCTC
Organism: Meriones unguiculatus; assembly: GCF_030254825.1. Classification (NCBI taxonomy): domain Eukaryota; kingdom Metazoa; phylum Chordata; class Mammalia; order Rodentia; family Muridae; genus Meriones; species Meriones unguiculatus. The sequence goes on along the minus strand of NC_083351.1, from coordinate 80,844,009 downwards.
CAAAAAAAGCCCTGGACCGGATGGCTTCAGCGCAGAATTCTACAAGACCTTCAAAGAAGTGCTAACTCCAATTCTCCTCAAGCTATTCCACAAAATAGAAACAGAAGGAACACTACCAAACTCATTCTATGAAGCCACAGTCACCTTAATACCTAAACCACACAAAGACCCAACAAAAAAAGAGAACTTTAGGCCTATCTCTCTTATGAACATTGACACAAAAATACTCAATAAAATACTTGCAAACCGAATCCAAGAACACATCAAAGATATCATCCACCATGACCAAGTAGGCTTCATCCCAGGCATGCAAGGGTGGTTCAACATACGGAAATCCATCAATGTAATCCACTACATAAACAAACTGAAGGAGAAAAACCACATGATCATCTCCTTAGATGCTGAAAAAGCATTTGACAAAGTCCAACACCCATTCATGTTTAAAGTCTTGGAGAGATCAGGGATACAAGGCACATACCTAAACATAGTAAAGGCAATATATAGCAAGCCTATAGCTAACATCAAACTCAATGGAGAGAAACTTAAATCAATCCCACTGAAATCAGGGACAAGACAAGGCTGTCCATTGTCCCCATATCTCTTCAACTTAGTACTTGAAGTCCTAGCCAGAGCAATAAGACAACTAAAGGAGATCAAGGGGATACAAATCGGAAAGGAAGAGGTCAAAGTGTCACTATTTGCAGATGATATGATAGTATACATGAGCGACCCCAAAAATTCAACCAGAGAACTCCTTCAGCTGATAAACACCTTCAGCAAAGTGGCAGGATACAAAATCAACTCAAAAAAATCAGAAGCCCTCCTATATACCAAAGACAAAAAGGCTGAGAAAGAAATTAGGGAAACAACACCCTTCACAATAGCCACTAATAACATAAAGTACCTTGGTGTGACCCTAACCAAGCAAGTGAAAGACCTGTTTGAGAAAAACTTCAAGTCTCTAAAGAAAGAAATCGAAGAAGATATTAGAAGATGGAAAGATCTACCGTGCTCATGGATTGGTAGGATTAACATTGTGAAAATGGCCATCCTGCCAAAAGCAATCTACAGATTCAATGCAATTCCCATCAAAATACCAACTCAATTCTTTACAGACCTTGAAAAAAAGATTCTCAGCTTCATATGGAGAAATAAAAAACCCAGAATCTCCAAAACGATCCTGTACAACAACAGATCATCTGGAGGTATCTCCATTCCTGATCTCAAGCTGTACTACAGGGCAACAGTAATAAAAACTGCATGGTACTGGCATAGAAACAGAAAGGAGGATCAATGGAACTGCATAGAAGACCCAGAAATAAATCCACACACCTATGAATACTCGATATTCGACAAAGAAGCCAATTCCATTCAATGGAAAAAAGACAGCATCTTCAACAAATGGTGCTGGACCAACTGGATGTCTACATGCAGAAAAATGAAAATAGATCCATATTTATCACCCTGCACAAAACTAAAGTCAAAGTGGATCAAGGACTCACCAAAAAACCAGATACCCTAAATCAATTGGAAAAAAAAGTGGGGAACAGCCTAGAACTCATTGGCACAGGAGACAACTTCCTGAACAGAACACCAACAGCACAGGCTCTAAGAGCAACAATCAATAAATGGGACCTCATGAAACTGAAAAGTTTCTGTAAAGCAAAGGATACCGTCATCAAAACAAAACGACTGCCTACAGATTGGGAAAGAATCTTCACTAACCCTTTATCTGACAGAGGACTAATATCCAGTATATACAAAGAACTAAAGAAGCTGAAAAGCAGCAAACCAAGTAATCCACTTAAAAAATGGGGAACAGAGCTAAACAGAGAATTCTCAACAGAGGAATATCGAATGGCAGAAAAACACTTAAAGAAATGCTCATCCTCATTAGCCATGAGGGAAATGCAAATCAAAACGACCCTGAGATATCACCTTACACCCATCAGAATGGCCAAGATGAAAAACTCAAGCGATAACACATGCTGGAGAGGTTGTGGAGAAAGGGGAACCCTGCTCCACTGCTGGTGGGAATGTAAACTGGTACAACCACTCTGGAAAGCTATCTGGCGCTTTCTAAGACAAATAGGAATAGTGCTTCCTCCAGACCCAGCTATACCACTGCTAGGTATATACCCAAAGTTTGTTCAAGTACACAAAAAGGACACTTGCTCAACCATGTTTATAGCAGCTCTATTTGTAATAGCCAGAACCTGGAAACAACCCAGATGTCCATCAACGGTGGAATGGGTACAGAAATTGTGGTATTTTTATACAATGGAATACTACTCAGCAATCAAAAAGGAGGAAATCATGAAATTTGCAGGCAAATGGTGGGATCTAGAAAAGATCATTCTGAGTGAAATATCCCAGAAGGAGAAAGACAAACATGGGATATACTCACTTATATAGACCAATAAGATATGATAAACATAATGAAATCTATACACCTAAAAAAGATAATCAATTGAACAGACATGGGGTAAGATGATCAATCCTCATTTAGAAAGACAGATGGGATGTGCATTGAACGTATGACAGGAGTCTACTGAGCGCATCTGAAAGACTCTAACTAGCAGTGTTTTCAAAGCAAAGACTCATGACCAAACCTTTGGCAGAGTACAGGGAATCATAAGAAAGAAGGGGAGTTTGTCTGATGGGGAAAGGATAGGAGCTCCACAAGGACCAAATATATCTGGGCACAGGGTCTTTTCTGAGACTGACATTCAACCAAGGACCATGTATGGATATAACCTAGAACCTCCACTCAGATGTAGCCTGTGGTAGCTCAGTAACCAATTGGTTTCCCAAAGTGAGGGGAACAGGGACTATTTCTAACAGGAACTCAATGACTGGCTCTTTGGTCTCCCCACCCCCGAAGGGAGGAGCAGTCCTGTTAGGCCACAGAGGAGGGCTTTGCAGCCAGTCCTGAAGATACCTGATAAAACAGGATCAGATGAATGGGGAGGAGGTCCCCCCATCAGTGGACTTGGAAAGGGGCACGGTGGAGATGAGGGAGGGAGGGAGGGAAGGAGGGAGGGACTGGGAGGGAATGAGGGATCGGGACACGGCTGGGATACAGAGTTAATAAAATGTAACTGATAAAAATAAAATAAAATAAAAAAAATAAAAGAAAAAAACAAGCATACATCATAGAAATGTGGACATCTGAAAGGGACTGAGAAAAAAAAAAGAAAATTTATATTTTTAAAGATAAAATTGATCATATTTACCAGTTAACAGATTTTACCGAAAGCAATTCAGGAAGATAAAATTTTCTTCAGAAGGAAGAATGAGAGAGAGAGAGAGCTGATTTATCACTTAAAGACATCATGATGATTGAGAACTGTGAATCTTGGGGATGCATATGATTTAATAACAAGCTTAGTCTTTGTGTCAAATTTACATGGTAGCTTTTCTCTCACACATACCATAACAGAAATGATTTTTATAATTTAAGGAAAGTACAAGTTAATATTTTACAAAATGATAGTGTTATCCACTTATGATATTAATCCTAATGTTATGTATACTAACATGTCTTGTGTCATGTAATTTTAAAATATCTCTGAAATCTTTTTTAAACGGAAGCCCTCAAAATCACGTCTATTTTATTTCTTCATAATTCATAACATTAGATTTTTATAATTTCCTATTGTTTTGAAAAATCTAAAATTCAATATTGCTTAAAAGATATCATTTAAAAAACAAAGCTGCTTCTGACCTACAAAGATAATTTAAATAAATCCCAAAGACAAATTACAGCTGAGAGAAGGCAGTTTAACTATCAAATTATTACTGTGGAATAATTGTAAATGTTTATAGATCTTCTAAAACTCAAATATACAGGAAAAATAAAAAGGAGAATCCAGTCATGAGATGAAGAAAGGAAAGAAAAAAGCAAGAAAGTAAAAGTAATAAAAACATAAATGTTTAATATCACCAATACTCAAGTAGATAAGGATTACAAATTAAATATTAAGTAAAACATCTAACTGATAAAATTCTAAATCTTGATATAAATATTAGCATGGATAAAAATCACTATTGTGCATGAAGGGACACAATTTTATAAAAACAAAGAAACAAACAAAAAACATTCAAATAGTATCAAAAGTATCATGGTGTGTCTGGATTTCTTGTGTGGGCTCTGGAGGATTGAACTCAGGTCTTTATGGTTACCTGGCCATCTCCCCAAACCATTATTTTTTTAACTTTTAAAATATTTATTTATAAAATTATTATTATTATCAGTATTATTAATTACAATTTACTCATTTTGTATTCTGGCTGTAGCCCTCTCCCTCATCTCCTCCCAGTCCCACCCTCCCCACTTCTCCTTTTATGCCCTTCTCTAGTCCACTGATAGGGGTGATCCTCCCCTACTATTTTAAACTGGAGAAGCATATAATCTAGGTACAATGTGGCTGAGGCCTATAAATTCTATCACTTGGGGGAGGGGAACAGTGGAAAGTTGTAGGCCATTCTGGACAGCATAGCAGAGACCCTGTCTCAAAACTAAAGCCCAAAAGCACAAAGAAGGGAGGAGCACTTGCATAGGGGAAGTGGGACCTAAAATTTGCTTTGTCAGTTTTTTGAAATTTGTCCACAGGGCAACTAACTGAACCATGAGTCAGATCAACAAACCAGAAAAACAGGCCTCTGCTGAGAATAATCTTTGGAGCCAAGGCCAAGGGCTTGGAGTCATAAGCCTCATAGACACTGGGATCACACCCTACTGCCTCTCAGTTCTTCTTTCCTCAGCCCTCCTTGATGGAGGTCACTCTAATCTATTCCTATGTCTTCAAGGCCCTTCATGGTGTTGGCTTTCTTTTCTTTCTCTCTCTCTCTCTCTCTCTCTTTCTCTCTCTCTCTCTCTCTCTCTCTCTCTCTCTCTCTCTCTCTTTTAGATTCATTTTACATCCCTCCCTCCTCTTCTCCTGGGGTTGCATTCCTACTCTCTTCTCCCTTTCTCCTTCCTCATCAATTCAGATAAGGGAAGCTCCCTCAACTCACCCAAACATATCAAGTCCAATTTGAACTAAGCAAATCCTCTTCCACTGAGGCTCAACAATGCAGCCCAGCTAGGGGAAAGATATCCAAAAGCAGGCAACAGAGTCATTGTCAGAGACAGCTTCCAATCTAATTGCAAGGGAACCCTCATAAAGACCAAACTGTCTACCAGCCTCACATGTGTAGGGGACCTTGATCCCAATGCATGTTCTTTGGTTGGTGGTTCAGTCTCTGTGAGCTTCAGTCAGGATATATATCAATATATATATTTTTTAAAGAATAGTACATGAGGCCAGATTTTCTAGCTCAAGGGCTTTCTGAAGGATTTCTTTAAGGGACCATTTTTCTAGCCTTCTTTCTGTTCAAACAAATCTACCATTTTTTTTTTTTTGAGGATGATAGTCAACAATTATTAAAGTTAAATATATCTGGGTCAAGATAAGATCAAGAAAAGTTTTTTTTTTTTCTCACTCTCCTATTATACTCCCTTCTTATCATTTAACAACAGTTTATTTCTGAACACTGCAGTAAATTAGATGATGCCAAATTTGGACAGTCATGAATGATGCAAATTTCTTACAAAACCTGTGAGCTTCATTAAATAAACAGAAGGATAGGGGAAAGTGAGTAAAGCAAAGAAGAGTGAAGTCACTGTGAACTCAGTTAATGACTCCTGAACATAGAAGTAGCTTTTAAGTTTGTTGATCTCAATGGGACTATAATATTAAAGTTTTACATTGTTCGATTTTGCCTGTAGAGAAATTCTACTTGATCTTCTTTGAATATGATATGTGAAACAGTTGTCAAGTCACTTTTGATTTTCAGAATATATCATATATTTAAAAGAAAAAATAAACTAAATGAAAATAGAGCATCTTCAGTAATCAATTGGCTTCCCATAGTAAGGGGAACAAGGACTATTTCTAACAGGAACTCAATGACTGACTCTTTGACCTCCCCTCCTCCCAAGGGAGGAGCAGTACTGTTAGGCCACAGAGGAGGACTTTGCAGCCAGTCCTGAAAATACCTGACAACAGGGAGTCATATGAAAGGGGAGGAGGTCCTCCCCTATCAGTGGACTTGGAAAGGGGCAGGGAGGAGATGAGGGAGGGAGGGTGGGATTGGGGAGGGAATGAGGGATACAGCTGGGATACAGAATTAACAAAATGTAACTAATGAGAAAAATAAAATTAAAAGAAAAGGAAAATAGAGCATCTTTTAGATGACAAAGTCTCATTGCCATTTCTTCCTGTTCAGTGCTGGGCTCTGATTTTACAGGCACATACACACAATTCTCACTTATGGCAGTGCATTTGCCTCATGCTTTGATCCATTTTCCCCTCCAGCTTTTGACTTTTACTAATTTTTGTAACAAGGAAGAATTAAAAGGCAAGGAGAAAGACCTGTCACTGCACTTTTATTTCCTGCATTACAGTTAATTCTAATGCATATATGAGTAGATCTTGCAGTATCAGGGTCTAGTGTAGAGTTTTCAACCACTTATGTGGCTAATGATACCCATACAAACAGTTCTGTACTTTCACTTTGATGTTCATGAGGTTACGGAAGGAAATTAACACTAAATTATTTGTGTTTGATGATTTTGGCAATGTGTAGAGAAATAGAAATATTGTCAACACATTTAAGATACATTAGGATAAACACAATGGCTGGCAATTTACATGTACTAATCATGTTTTCAGCTTACACTTTTGGTATGTAATGGGTTTATTGGTTGTGGATATTCATGTGCATATGGTTCTTGCCTCTTTATCTCTTGATGGGTTTGTTGAACATCTGTAGATAACAATCTGAAAAACATCTGCTTTCTAATGTCATACCCATATCATCTACTCTGGACTGAAGACATCAACAATAGCATACATTAATAAGGATAAATTCATAGTAAAGTGCTTATAATATTGTTAAACATCTCTATCTTTCATGTAGGATTTTTGTTTTAGCTGTGAGAAAGTTTCTTAGTATTTGTCTTTCCAGTTGCTTAAGGGTAAATATGCTGACACTTTGTCACAGTTCAGGCTACAGTCTACTAAGTCAGTGAAGTCACAGCAGCAGGAGCTCTAGCAACTGGTTACATGTGACCCCATATCAAGAAAAAACAAAAAGCGATAAATTCATGCAAGCATTAATTCCTTGTTTTCTCCTATAATGAGCTATAATCTGAAATTGTGCAATAAATACTCTTTTCCATTAAATTTCTTTTTTTAATCACAGCAACAATAATTAAACTATGACAAAGATTGGCGTCCAGAATTGAGGCTGCTACTGTAATAAATCTTATCATGTGGCTTATAAGCTTTCAATTTGTTTCTCAGAAGCAATGTAGAAGAATTTAGAACTTTGATATGGAAAAGCCACTGAATTTTGAAAATAAAGCTTACATCAAACAGAGGCCTAATATCTAGATATACAAAGCATATGATATTAAATGTCAACAAATCAAACAATCCAACTAAAACGGTAGAGGTACAGAGCTAAATGCAGAACTCACAACAAAAGAATCTTTTTTTTTGATCATACAGCAGTTATGTTTTTAATTTTTGAAGAAAATTGTTACTATTTTGTACAGTGGCATCTCAATGTAACTTTTAAATTTTTCCTTCATCAATGACACTGAGAGGCTACCTCTTCAAGTGGCCATTGGCCATTTTTTTCATTTTATAAAACTTTTATTAATTACATTTTATTCACTTTGTATCCCCCATAAGCCCCTCTCTCCTCCCCTCTCAATACCACCTTCCCTTCCCCTTCTTCACACATGCCCCTCCCCAAGTCCACTAATAGGGGAGGTCCCCCCCTCCTTCTTTCTGATCTTAGTGGCTTAGAAGCATTGGCAACTCAGTCTCCATGTGGATCTCTGAGTGAGAGGATCAGGGGCTGCCTCTATCATGAAGTCAATTGACTGCTCTCAGATAACTTGCCCCTGATGATGCAGCCTTTCCAGGCCACAGAGAAAAAGGATCTAAGCAGTCCTGATGAGACTTAACAAACTATGGGCAGATGGCAATAGTGGAGAATTCCACCTTTCAATGGACTAGGAGAAGAAGATGAGGGGAAGAGAGAGGGAGGGAGGGAGAGAGCATGGGACTGGGGGAGTTGAGAGAGGGTGCTTTAATCTGGGTATATAATGAATGAATTTTGAAGAAAACAATAAAAAAAATTAAAAGAAAAGAAATGCTCAATGTCCTTAACCATCAGAGAAATGCAAATCAAAACCACTCTAAGATTCCAACTTACACCTGTCAGAATCTCCATGGTTAAAACTCAAGTGACAACACATTCTGACAAGAAAGAGGAACACTCTTCCATTGCAGGTGGGAAAATGAACTTGTACAACCTCTTTAGGAATCATGCTGGCACTTTCTTAGACAATTGGGAATAGTTTGACTTCAAAACCCAGCTCTACCACTCTGGGGCATATGCCCAAAAGATGCTCCACCATGTCACAAGGACATTTGCTCAGCTATGTTCATAGCAGCTTTATTTGTAATAGCCAGAAAGATGGAAAACTACCTACATGACCTTCAATCCATGACCCCACAGGAGCTTACCCTGTTGCAGGCCTCTAGCTTGACAAAGAGATGTCTCTCCTCAGTTTCTCTCTTCTTCCTTGCCCTCTCACCTCTCCACCCCTGTTCTCCCAATATCTGATCACCACATTGTTTCCCTCCCCATTCCTTCTCCTGTCCAGTACCTTCTCTTCATCCACTTCTGCGTCCTTGTTAATATCTTTGATTCTGTTGATTTTACTATGGTTATCCTGTACTATAGGCCTAATATCAGGTTATAAGTGAGTAAATACCATATGTATCCTTCTGGGTCTGAGTTACCTCACTTACAATGATTTTTCTAGTTCCATAGCTTTGCTGTAAATTTCATGATTTCATTGTTTTTAATAGCTGAATAGTATTCTATTGTGTAAATGTACCACAATTTCTGTATCTATTCTTTGGTGGAGGGACATCTAGGTTGTTTCCAGATTCTAGCTATTATGAAGAAAGTTGCTATGAACATTTTTGAGCAAATGCCATTAAGGTATGGTTGAGTATCTTTCAGATATATGCCCAACAGTTGTATAGCTCAATCTTAGGGTAGTAATATTCCTAAATTTCAGAGAAAGCACCAGATTAATTTCCAAACTGGATGTACAAGTTTACATTCAACATAAACTCGGACACACTAAACCTATTAGAGGAAAAAGTTGGGAAGAGACTTGAACTCATTGGCACAAGAAAAAACTTTGTGAACAGAACACCAACAGCACAGGATCTAAGATCAACAATCCATGAATGGGCCTCATAAAACTGAAAAGCTTCTGTAAAACAAAGGGCACTGTCATCAGAACAAAACAACAGCCTACAGACTGGGAAAAGATCTTCACCAACCTTACATCTGACATAGGGCTAATATCCAGAATATGTACAGAACTCAAGAAATTAAACACCAACAAACCAAGTACTCCAATTAAAAAATTGGGTACAGAGGTCAAAAGAGGAATATCAAATGGCAGAGAAACACTTAAAGAAATGTTCAACATTCTTAGTCATCAGGGAAACGCAAATAAAAATGAACCTGAGATTCCACTTAAAACCATCAGAATGGCTAAGATCAAAAACTCAAGTGACAACACATGCTGCAGAGGTTGTGGAAAAAGAAAAAGCCTCATCAAATTACCAACACAATTGTTTACAGACCTGGAAAGAAAAATTCTCAACTTCATATGGAATAACAAGAAACCCAGAATTACTAAAACAATCCTCTACAATAAAAGATCTTCCGGAGGTATCTCCATCCTTGATATTAAGTTGTACTATAGAGCAACAGTTTTAAAAACTGCATGGTACTGGCATAGAAGCAGAATGGTGGATCAATGGAACCGAACAAGAGACCCAGAAATAAACCCACACACTTATGGACACCTGATCTTTGACAAAGACGCCAAAACCATACAATGGAAAAAAGATAGCATCTTCAACAAATGGTGCTGGTCTAACTGGATGTCTACATGTAGAAAAATGAAAATAGATCCATACTTATCACCCTGCACAAAACTGAAGTCCAAGTGGATCAAAGACCTCAACATAAAACCAGACACATTAAATCGGCTTGGAAAAAAAGTGGGAAATACCCTAGAACTCATTGGTACAGGGGAAAACTTCCTGAACAGAACACCAACAGCACAGGCTCTAAGAGCAACAATCAATAAATGGGACCTCATGAAACTGAAAAGCTTCTATAAAGCAAAGGACACTGTCATCAAAACAAAGCGACCGCCTACAGATTGGGAAAGAGTCTTCACCAACCCTTTATCTGACAGAGGACTCATATCCAGTATATATAAAGAACTAAAGAAGCTGAAAAGCAGCAAACCAAGTAATCCACTTAAAAAATGGGGAACAGAGCTAAACAGAGAATTCTCTGTAGAGGAATACCGAATGGCAGAGAAGCACTTAAAGAAATGCTCAACCTCACTAACCATTAGGGAAATGCAAATCAAATCAACCCTGAGATTTCACCTTACACCCATGAGAATGGCCAAGATCAAAATCTCAAGTGACAACACATGTTGGAGAGGTTGTGGAGAAAGGGGAACCCTTCTGCACTGCTGGTGGGAATGTAAACTTGTACAACCACTCTGGAAATCAATCTGGTGCTTTCTCAGACAACTAGGAATAGTGCTTCCTCAAGATCCAGCCATACCACTCCTAGGCATATATCCAAAAGAGGCTCAAGTACACAAAAAGAACATTTGCTCAACCATGTTTGTAGCAGCTTTATTTGTAATAGCCAGGAGCTGGAAACAACCCAGATGCCCCTCAACTGAAGAATGGATGCAGAAATTGTGGTACATCTACACAATGGAATATTACTCAGCAATGAAAAATAAGGAAATCATGAAATTTGCAGGTAAATGGTGGGATCTGGAAAGGATCATCCTGAGCGAGTTGTCCCAGAAGCAAAAAGACACACATGGTATATACTCACTCATATAGACATACAACATAGGACAAACCCACTAAAACCTGTGCATCTAAAGAAAGGAAGCAAGAGAGAGGACCCTAACAAAAATGTCCAATCTCCATCCGGAAAGGCAAAGAGGATGGACATCAAAAGAAGAAAACAGGAAACAACCTAGGAACCTACCACAGAGGGCCTCTGAAAGCCTCTGCCCTTCAGACTATCAAAGCAGATGCTGAGCCTGATGGGCAACTGTTGGGCAGAGTGAATGGAATTTTAGGTAATTGGACTGGAGAATTCGATACTACGATGGAGCACCTGAGAGTGGCCATTGTCACAGTGAATTCGACCAGAGTGGACGCAGGACTAGCCACAGGATTATCATCATGGATTGCTGCAGCCATGAATCATCTGAAGGAATTTGTGGGCATGGGAGCGTTAGCAGGCCTTCTGGTGTTGGTCTCCTTGGTTTGCCTGTGGTATATATGCAAGATTAGAGTCTCACAACAGCGTAATGCAGCCATGATCATTCAGGCCTTTACAGCCATTGAAGCAGGACAGTCTCCCCAAGCATGGTTGGCTACCATAAAAAGCTAAAATGTTATGCTCAGGATGTGAGGCGAAGCACTGCACTCAGGGTCAGCCGCTTTGGACCCAGAGAAGAGCATGTCTGATTGCATATGGTTTGTTGCCCCAGGTCCCGCCTCTGAGAAAAAGGTATGGGTCGGGTCTGATGCTCTTTGGGTGGATGACACCTAAATGAACATCAGTACAAAGTCCCAATTTATTTCTAATATCAGAGATCAGACCTCTACTCTTGCCTGATGCGTCTAAAACAAAAAGGGGGAACTGTAGAGAGCTGCGGAATGCTATGCCTTAAAGATGGAGCTGGTTTCCACCTTCCACCTTTCCGATCGTGAGTGCTCTCTGTCACGAACAATTCCACATTTGGCTAAGGCTGAGGATCTGGCTTGCTTCCATGTATGTGGACCTATCTGCATTGCCCATGTGGCACGCTGGGGTTGGCTACCCAGAGGCTATTTAAGCTATGGGCTGGCTTTCCCCAGGGTCAGATGATTGTTCAAGGTTCCTGAATAAACTGCATAAAAAAAAATGTTCAACATTCTCAGTCATCAGGGAAATGCAAATAAAAATGAACCTGAGATTCCACTTAAAACCATCAAGATGGCTAAGATCAAAAACTCAAGTGACAACACATGCTGGAGAGGTTGTGGAAAAAGAAAAAGCCTCCTTCTTTCCTCTTTTAAAAGAATATATATTCACTAAACCTTGAGAATTTCTTACACTATTTTGATCATGATCCAACCTACTTCTCACTCTAACGCCCCTCAGATAAACTACTCATCAGCCCAAATTTGTCTCTTTGTTGTTTTGGTTTTTAATACTTCACCAAGTCCAGCTTTTTCTGCCTTTATAATCGTGGACATGTTGCCATCCCTTGGATCCTGGTGAACCTAACAGGCCATACCTTTAAATAAAATGGATTATCACTCTGCCAGAAACCATCAAATGATAAGTGCATATTGGACAAGAGAGAGGGGTCGTATGAATCCTTGCACATGCTTTGATACACTACTGATTGATTTATCTTGTGCACAACTTATACACTAGCTTCTATGAACTCATGAGCACAGCAGGTCCATCATGTTCAGAAAACACTGTTTCTCTCCAGTTCTCCCCAATCTTACATTTTTAAAATAAAAGATTCTTTCTGTCCTTTCTTCTGCTGTGGTCCCTAAGAAGTTTGGTGGTGGTGACACAGATGTCTCAGTTATGGCTGAGAACTCTGCTGACACTTTTACCTGTACACTATAGCGGTATTAATGGCTGCCCACTATACAAAAAAACTTCTCTGATGAGGTCTGACACACTCCATTAATGTGTGAATATAGGGGTTCAAATTGATAAGTCAGTTTGACAGTATTTCCATTTAGCAAAATAACAATTGTAAGTTCACTCCTAGAGCTTGTGACTTTTTGATCAGCATTCCAGGATAAAGCCTGCAGTTCTTTCTGTTGCAAAGGCCTTAAATCAAATAAGAGTGTTTGTGGTTACCTCCATGACATTCATGCCACTGCTTCTGAGCATAAGTCATGGAAGTTCACAAATTCACAGATGAATAAAAGAATTAATGATGTTTTTCCCACATTATCCTACAGAACACCTTCAAGTAGTAAGAAAGCTAGAAAACAGAAAAACTCCTTGGTGAATACAAACTGAATTTTTTAAATCATTGGACAAAAGCCTGAGGTGTCTTAAGCAACACTGTCTTACCAGCAAGGGCAATGACAATAGCCTATACTGCTTTGGGATCTCTTGAAAATTCCTGAATAATATTTAAAGGGGAGATATATCACATTTACCCAGTGGATTTTATTTGCCATACTCCCATAACTCCCTGTATTTAAATCTTCCTCTTTATTATTTTTTTGCTCAAATTATTATTATTATTATTATTATTATTATTATTATTATTTACACTTTATTCACTTTGTATCCCCCAATAAGCCCCTCCCTATTTCCCTCCCGGTCCCACCCTCCCTACCCCTTCTTCATGCATGCCCCTCCCCAAGTCCACTGATAGGGGAGGTCCTCCTCTCTTTCCTTCTGATCTTAGTCTATCAGATCACATCCAGAGTGGCTGCATTGTCATCTTCTGTGGCCTGGTAAGACTGCTCTCCCCTCACGGGGAGGTGATCAAAGAGCAGGCCTATCAGATTGTGTCAGAGGCAGTCCCTCTTCCCATTACTATGTAACCCACTTAGACACTAAACTGGCATGGATTACATCTGCACAGGGGTTCTAGGTTATCTCCATGCCTGGTACTTGGTTGGATTATGGGTCTCTGGGGAGATCCCTGTGTTCAAATCTTCTATTTCTGTTGCTCTCCTTGTGGAGTTCCTGTCCTCTCCATATTTAAATCTTCCTCTTTATTATTATTTTTTATGTTTCAAAATACCAATGCTCGACTATCATCACTTTCCTTAGAACTTCCTTATCCTTCCCCAACAATACTCATTTTCGGTTCTCAGAACTCTACAAGTGTTACAAATTAAACACATAATTCTAAGGATCTGATGCTAAGATACATACATGAGTGAAAAATGTAACAATTATTTTTCTGGGTAGGTCTTTGTGTTCATTTCCATAAAGAGAGTCACTTTATTACTTGGACTCCTCATATTCAATTCCTTTTAGTTCCTTCCAAGTGCGAAGTAGTGGATATATTTTATTTAAAAGTCTGTATAATTTGTTGGATTAAAGATTTAAAGAGAAGAATTTCAATGTTTTTAATGAATATTTTAAAATGAATAAATAACTTTGAATTAAAAATAATCTTAAATAAACTTAAAAATTTTCATAATGGTGATCTTCAACTTAGAAACCATGAGAAATGCAATAATGTATATTCTTATTTTATGTTAAGTCATAGATAGAGCAATAAGACAACTAAAGGAGATCAAGGGGATATAAATTGGAAAGGATGAAGTCAAAGTATCACTATTTGCAGATGATATGATAGTATACATGAGCAACCCTAAAATTTCAACCAGAGAACTCCTTCAATTGATGAACACTTTCAGCAAAGTGGCTGGATATATAATTAACTCAAAAAAATCAGTAGCTCTCCATTATACCAAAGGCAAAAGGGCTGAGAAAGAAATTAGGGAAACAACATCCTTCACAATAGCCACTAATAACATTAAGCACCTTGGTGTGACTCTAACCAAGCAAATGAAAGACCTGTTTGAAAAAAAAAAAAAAAAAACCTCAAGTTTCTGAAGAATGAAATTGAAGAAGATATCAGAAGATGGGAAAATCTCCAGTGCTCATGGATCAGTAGGATTAATTTAGTAAAAATTGTCATCCTGGCAAAAGAAATCTACAGATTCAGTGCAATTCCCATCAAAACACCAACACAATTCTTTACAGATTTTGAAAGAAAAATTCTCAATTTCATATGGAAAAGCAAAAAAACCTCGAATTGCCAAAACAATCCTGTACAACAACAGATAGATGAAAGAAATCTCCATCCCTGATCTCAAGCTGTACTACAAAGCAAGCATAATAAAAACTGCCTGGTATTGGCATACCATGAACCCCTGCACAGATGTAGCCCATAGCAGCTCAGTATCCAAGTGGGTTCCATAGTAATGGGAACAGGGACTGTCTCTGACATGAAATGATTGGCCTACTCTTTGATCACCTCCCCGTGAAGGGGGAGCAGCCTTACCAGACCACAGAGACAATACAGCCACTCCTGATGAGTCCTGATATACTAGGATCAGATGGAAGAGGAAGCGGTCCTCCCCCATCAGTGGACTTGGGAAGGAACATGGGTAGAAAAGTGGGAGGGAGGGTGGAATTAGGAGCAGAGGAGGGAGAAAGCTACAGGAGGGGATACAAAGTGAATAAAGTATAATTAATAAAAATTAAATTAGAAATATTAAAATAAAAGAAACAGAATAGTGGATCAATGGAATTGAATAGAAGACCCAGAAATAAACCCACACAGGGGTCTGGAGAGATGGCTCAGAGGTTAAGAGCACTGGCTGCTCTTCCAGATGTCCTGAGTTCAATTTCCAGCAACCACATAGTGGCTCACAAACCATCTGAAATGAAATCTGGTGACCTCTTCTGACATGCAGGTGTACATGCAAACACAATATTATACATAATAAATAAATCTTTAAAAAATAAAATAAACCCACACAGCTACAGATTCTTGATTTTTGACAAAGAAGCCAAAAATCACACAATGGAAAAAGATATTATCTTCTAAAAGTGGTGCTGGTCTAACTGGATGTCTACATGTAGAAAAAGTGCAAATAGATTCATATTTATCACCCTGCACAAAACTAAAGTCCAGGTGGATCAAAGACCTCAATGAGACACACTAAATTGGATAGAAGAAAAAGTGGGAAGAACCTAGACCTCATTGGCACAGGAGACAACTTCTTGAATAGAGCAGCAATAGCACAGACTCTAATATCAACAATCAATAAATGGGACCCAATGAAATGGAAAACTTAAGTAAAGCAAAGGACACTTTCATCAGAACAAAACAACAGCCAACAGACTGTGAAAGGATCTTCACCATCCCTATATCTGACAGAGGATTAATATCCAGAATATATAAAGAACCCAAGAAGTTAAAATCCCAACAAACCAAGTAATCCAAATAAAAAATGGGGTACAGAGCTAAACAAGAGAATTATCAATTGAAGAATACTGAATTGCAGAGAAACACTTGAATAAATGCTCAATATCCTTAGTCAATTTGGAATAGCACTTTCTCTAGATTCAGCTATACCATTCCTAGGTGTATATCCAAAAGATGCTCAAGTATACAACAAACACATTTGCTCAACCATGTTGGTTTCAGCTTTATTTGTAATAGCCAGAACCTGGAAACAACCCAGATATCCCTCAACTGAAGAATGGATACAAAAATTGTGGTACATTTACACCATGAAATAGTATTCAACAACTAAAAACAAGGAAATCATGAAATTTGCAGCAAATGGTGGGATCTAGAAAAGATCATCCTGAGTGAGGTATCCCAGAAGCAGAAAGACATACATGCTATATGATCACTCATAAGTGGATATAAGATCTATAATATAGGATAAACATACTAAAATCTGTACACCTAAAGAAGCTAAGCAAGAAGGAGCACCCAGGGTAAGAGGATCAATCTTTACTCAGAAAGACAAATGGGATGGACATTGGAAGAAGGAGAAAACAGGAAACAGGACAGTAGACTACAACAGAGGGACTCTGAAAGAGTCTACCCAGCAGGGTATCAAAGGAGATGCTGAGAATCATAACCAAATTTTGGGCAGAGTGCAGGGAATCTTATGAAAAAAGGGTAAGATATTAAGGCCTAGAGGGGACAGGAGCTCCACAAAGAGATCAACAGAAGCAAAAAATCTGGGCACAGGGGTCTTTTCTGAAACTGATACTCCAACCAAGGACCATTCTTGGATATAAACCTACACCTCCTGCTCAGATGTAGCCCATGAAATCTCAGCATGCAAGTTTAATGTTAAGAGGGATTGTCTCTGACATGAACTTAGTGGTTGGCCCTTTGATCACCTCCCCCTGTGTGGGGAGCAGCCTTGCCAGGCCACAGAGGAAAAAAAAATGCAGCCAGTCCTCATGAGACATGATAGGCTAAGGTCAGATGGAAGGAGAGAAGAACCTCCCTATCAATGGACTGGGGGAGGGGCATATGAGAAGAAGAGGGAGGGAGAGTAGGATTGGAAGGGAATGAGGAAGGGGGCTACAACTGGGATACAAAGTAAATAAACTGTAATTAATATAAAAAATAAAAATAAAAAATGTAAAAATAAAATGTGCTGTACAAATATGAAAAAAATGAAAAAAAAAGAAACTTATTTTCTAGGTTTTCATAGGAAACTGAAGGCTTGAAACTTTGTCTCTCTTCTTGAATTTTATCTGGAGCACATCAGTGAGCTTTTGGGGTCCACAGGTAAGAAACTGACAATATATTTCAACAGGATTAATTCTGAATTAAGGCTTTCAAAAGAAAAAGCATAGTTAAACTATTTAATTCCATTTATTTCAGAGAAAATTCAAATTATGTTCTTCTCCTGAAAAGAAGCTTCCTAGAGGTTCCCATAATCTCCCAGCATCTCTCTCCATGCCAGCATGGAAATACAACTCTTACTGATTTAATTTTGAGGTACTGTTTTAAGGCTTTATGCTTACTTCTTAAAAGGATGAATCTATTGAAAGCTGAAAAAAAGTGTTTTAAAAACAGATGATGCTGGCAACCAGTCCTGAAGATACCTGATAAGCTAGGGTCATATAGAAGGAGAGGAGGACCTCCCCTAGCAGTGGACTTGGAAAGGGGCAGGGAGGAGATGAGGGAGGGTGGGACTGGGAAAGAATGAGGGAGGGGGATACGGCTGGGATACAAAGTAAATAACCTGTGATTAATATAAAAAAATAAAAATTAAAAAACAGATGATACCTACACATCATCTGGATAAAGATAGAGATAAATATGTATTAGAAAAATAAAATTATTTTTATTATATTAAAAAAAGTTAAACAGAGTAATTAAAATTCAAAGAAGTTCTTACATACCCTAAACAGGCCTTCTAAATATAGGTTTTGTTTAAGTGAAATTAGGGATATCAATTGCTGGTATATTACTGTGTCATAATTATATCTGATCCACGTATTGACAGAGTTAAGAATGAACACCCAGTCATTATGAAGTAAGTTTATTTATATAGGTCTGCCGACATGCTTGCTCAATATAGTGAAAACATTAATCATTGTCTACTGCAGTGAATTATCTCAAAATATAATAGATCTCTTTTCATTTAACATATTGAAGAACAGATATTTTAAAGAGATTAGTATAGTCTATAAAACCTAAAATGTCTAAAAGGAGCCTTTCTTTTGATACAGGGTCATTTGTAGCCCAGGATATTAACATCTTACATCCTGAATGATCTTTAGTTCCTGATTTTCCTTCAACCACTTACCAATTAGCAGGTTGCCAACATGCCTCCTGACATCCACATGAATCATTGCTTCATGTGTGCATGCAATCAACCAAGTTACATACTCAGCAAAATTCTTTACTATTGTACTGAAGTCTATTTAAAGCACCCAGGGTTCTCCCAGTGCCCTTCCCTTCGACATGTTGCCACTTTTATCTCATGAATGGGTGTGAACAGAAACAAGCTCTACTTACTGTTCCAGTTTACAATTTCTGTAGTATATCCTACAAAATGAACTCACTCAAAATTGTTTAACTTTCAAATGTCAAAACACATGTGTCCAAATGAACATGCATTTACCTAAATACCTACGCAAAGGTTTATTCAATGACTCTCCTTTTAAGAATAAATCTTTTTTTTTTATTTTATTTTTTTTATCAGTTACATTTTATTAACTCTGTACCCCAGCTGTGTTCTGATCCCTCATTCCCTCCCAGTCCCTCCCGCCCTCCCTCATCTCCACCGTGCCCCTTTCCAAGTCCACTGATAGGGGGGACCTCCTCCCCATTAATCTGATCCTGTTTTATCAGGTATCTTCAGGACTGGGTGCAAAGCCCTCCTCTGTGGCCTAACAGGACTGCTCCTCCCTTCGGGGGTGGGGAGACCAAAGAGCCAGTCATTCAGTTCCTGTTAGAAATAGTCCCTGTTCCCCTCACTTTGGGAAACCAATTGGTTACTGAGCTACCACAGGCTACATCTGACTGGAGGTTCTAGGTTATATCCATACATGGTCCTTGGTTGAATGTCAGTCTCAGAAAAGACCCTGTGCCCAGATATATTTGGTTCTTGTGGAGCTCCTATCCTTTCCCCATCAGACTAACTCCCCTTCTTTCTTATGATTCCCTGTACTCTGCCAAAGGTTTGGTCATGAGTCTTTGCTTTGAAAACACTGCTAGTTAGAGTCTTTCAGATGCGCTCAGTAGACTCCTGTCATACCTTCAATGCACATCCCATCTGTCTTTCTAAACAAGGATTGATCATCTTACCCCATGTCTGCTCTCTTGATTATCTTTTTTAGATGTGTAGATTTCATTATGTTTATCATACCTTATAGGTCTATATAAGTGAGTATATACCATGTTTCTATTTCTCCTTCTGGGATATTTCACTCAGAATGATCTTTTCTAGATCCCACCATTTGCCTGCAAATTTCATGATTTCTTCCTTTTTAATTGCTGAGTAGTATTCCATTGTGTAAAAATGCCACAATTTCTGTACCCATTCCTCTATTGATAGACATCTGGGTTGTTTCCACGTTCTGGCTATTACAAATAAAGCTGGTATAAACATGGTTAAGCAAGTATCCCTTTTGTGTACTTGAGTGAACTTTGGGTATATACCTAGCAGTGGTATAGCTGGGTCTTGAGGAAGCACTATTCCTAATTGCCTTAGAAAGTGCCAGATAGCTTTCCAGAGTAGTTGTACCAGTTTACATTCCCACCAGCAGTGGAGGAGGGTTCCCCTTTCTCCACAACCTATCCAGCATGTGTTGTCACTTGAGTTTTTCATCTTGGCCATTCTAATGGGTGTAAGGTGATATCTCAGGGTTGTTTTGATTTGCATTTCCCTGATGGCTAATGAGGATGAGCATTTCTTTAAGTGTTTCTCTGCCATTCGATATTCCTCTACAGAGAATTCTCTGTTTAGCCCTGTTCCCCATTTTTTAATTGGATTACTTGGTTTGCTGTTTTTCAGCTTCTTGAGTTCTTTGTATATACTGGATATTAGTCCTCTTTCAGATAAATGGTTAGTGAAGATTCTTTCCCAATCTGTAGGCAGTTGCTTTGTTTTGATGACAGTGTCCTTTGCTTTACAGAAACTTTTCAGTTTCATGAGGTCCCATTTATTGATTGTTGCTCTTAGAGCCTGTGCTGTTGGTGTTCTGTTCAGGAAGTTGTCTCCTGTACCAATGAGTTCTAGGCTGTTCCCCACTTTTTTTTCCCAATTGATTTAGAGTATCTGGTTTTTTGGTGAGTCCTTGATCCACTTTGACTGAAGTTTTGTGCAGGGTGATAAATATGGTCTATTTTCATTTTTCTGCGTGTAGACATCCAGTTGGTCCAGCACCATTTGTTGAAGATGCTGTCTTTTTTCCATTGAATGGATTTGGCTTCTTTGTCAAATATCTAGTATTCATAGGTGTTTGGGTTTATTTCTGGGTCTTCTATGTGGTTCCATTGATCCTCCTTTCTGTTTCTTTGTCAATACCATGCAGTTTTTATTACTGTTGCCCTGTAGTACAGCTTGAGATCAGGGATGGAGATACCTCCAGATGATCTGTTGTTGTACAGGATCATTTTGGAGATTCTGGGTTTTTTGTTTCTCCATATGAAGCTGAGAATCTTTTCTTCAAGGTCTATAAAGAATTGAGTTGGTATTTTGATGGGAATTGTATTGAATCTGTAGATTGCTTTTGGTAGGATGGCCATTTTCACAATATCAATCCTACCAATCCATAAGCATGGGGAATCTTTCCATCTTCTCATATCTTCTTCAATTTCTTTCTTCAGAGACTTGAAGTTTTTCTCAAACAGGACTTTCACTTGCTTGGTTAGAGTCACACCAAGGTACTTTATGTTATTAGTGGCTATTGTGAAAGGTGTTGTTTCCCTAATTTATTTCTCAGCCTTTTTGTCTTTGGTATATAGGAGGGCTTCTGATTTTTTGAGTTGATTTTGTATCCTGCCACTTTGCTGAAGGTGTTTATCAGCTGAAGGAGTTCTCTGGTTGAATTTTTTGGGTCGCTCATATATACTATCATATCATCTGCAAATAGTGACACTTTGACCTCTTCCATTCCGATTAGTATCCCCTTGATCTCCTTTAGTTGTCTTATTGCTCTGGCTAGGACTTCAAGTACTATGTTGAAGAGATATGGAGACAATGGGCAACCTTGTCTTGTCCCTGATTTCAGTGGGATTGATTTAAGTTTCTCTCCATTGAGTTTGATGTTAGCTATACACTTGCTGTATATTGCCTTTACTATCTTTAGGTATGTGCCTTGTATCCCTGATCTCTCCAAGACTTTAAACATGAATGGGTGTTGGACATTGTCAAATGCTGTTTTGGCATCTAAGGAGATGATCATGTGGTTTTTCTCCTTCAGTTTGTTTATGTGGTGGATTACATTGATGGATTTCCGTATGTTGAACCACCCTTGCATGCCTGGGATGAAGCCTACTTGGTCATGGTGGATGATATCTTTGATATGTTCTTAGATTCGGTTTGCAAGTATTTTATTGAGTTTTTTTGCATCAATGTTCATAAGAGAGATAGGCCTGAAGTTCTCTTTTTTTGGTGGATCATTGTGTGGTTTAGGTATCAAGGTGACTGTGGCTTCATAGAATGAGTTTGGTAGTGTTCCTTCTGTTTCTATTTTGTGGAATAGCTTGAGGAGAATTGGAGTTAGCACTTCTTTGAAGATCTTGTAGAATTCTGCACTGAAGCCATCTGGTCCAGGGCTTTTTTGGAGGAGAGACTGTTAATGACTGCTTCAATTTCCTTGGGGTATATAGGGCTATTCAGTCTTTCTACCTGATCTAGTTTTGATAGATGGAATCTTTCAAGAAAATTATGCATTTCATTTAGATTTTCAAATTTTGTGGCATATAGGCTTTTGTAGTATGACCTAATAATTGTTTGGATTTCCTCAATGTCTGTGGTTATGTCCCCATTTTCATTTCTGATTTTGCTGATTTGGATAGTTTCTCTCTGCTTTTTAGTTAGTTTCGCTAAGGGTTTCTCTATCTTGTTGATTTTCTCAAAGAACCAGCTTTTTGTGTCATTGATTCTATGGATAGTTTTATTTGTTTCTAATTGATTGATTTCAGCCCTGAGTTTGATTATTTCCAGCTGTCTGATCCTCTTGGGTGTATCTGCTTCTTTTTTTCTCTAGGTTTTTCAGTTCGGCCATGAAGTTGTTTGTATGTGATGTTACGAATTTCTTCTTGCAGGCACTTAGTGCTATAAATTTTCCTCTGAGCACTGCTTTCATTGTGTCCCAGTAATTTGGGTATGTTGTGTCTTCCTTTTCATTGAATTCTAGGAAGTCTTTAATTTCCTTCTTTATTTCTTCCTTAACCCAGCTGTCATTGAGTAGTAAGTTGTTCAGTTTCCATGTGCGTGTCAGCTTTTTGTTGTTTCTGTTGTTGTTGATGTCTAGCTTTAGTCCATGGTTGTCAGATAGTATACAAGGGATTATTTCAATCCTTTTGTATCTGTTGAGGCTTGCTTTGTGGCCCACTATATGGTCTATTTTGGAGAAGGTTCCATGTGGTGCTGAAAAGAAGGTGTAGTCTTTTGAGTTTGGGTGAAACGATCTGTAGACGTCTATTAGGTCCATTAGATTTAGGGATTCTGTGAGTGCTTTTATTTCCCTATTTGGTGTCTGTCTAGTTGATCTGTCCCTTGGTGAGAGTGGAGTGTTGAAGTTTCCCACTATTAAGGTATTAGGATCAATGTATGATTTAAGCTTTAATAATGTTTCATTTATGAATTTAGGTGCTCTTGCATTTGGGGCATAGATATTCAAGATTGTGATGTTCTCTTGGTTGATTTTTCCTTTAATGAGAATATAGTGGCCCTCCTTATTTTTTTTGATTAACTTGGGTTGAAAGTCTATTTTATTAGATATTAGGATGGCTACTCCAGCTTGTTTTCTGGAACCATTTGCTTGAAGAACAGTTGTCCAGCCTTTTACTCTGAGGTAGTGTTTATCTTTTTTGCATAGGTGTGTTTCTTGGATGCAACAGAATGTTGGATCCTGTTTCCACAACCATTCTGTTAGCCTGTGTCTTTTTATTGGTGAATTGAGTCCATTGATATTGATAGATAATATTGACCAATGCATGTTAGTTCCTTTTGTAATGGAGTTGGTGATCTAACCCTGTTTCAATGCTTGTTTTCTTTTCTTTTTTGTTGGGATATTATCTGTATGCCCTGTTTTCTTGGGTGAATTTGTTTTCGTTGGATTGGAGTTTTCCTTCTAGTATCTTCTGTAGGGTTGGTTTCCTGTGTAGATATTGCGTAAATTTAGTTTTGTCATGGAATATTTTTTTCTCCATCTATATTGATTGAAAGCTTTGCAGGGTATAGTAGTCTGGGTTGACATTTGTGATCTCTTAGAGTCTCCATGATACTTGCCCAGGCTCTTCTGGCTTTCATAGTTTCTGATGAGAAGTCTGGTGTGATTCTGATAGGTCTACCTTCATATGTTACTTGGTCTTTTTCCCTTGCTGCTTTTAATATCTTTTCTTTGTTCTGTAGATTTAGTGTTTTGACTATGATGTGACATGATGTGTTTCTTTTCTGGTCTAGTCTATTTGGAGTTCTGTAGGCCTCTTGTATATTTATGGACATCTCTTTCTTTAAGTTGGGAAAATTTTCTTCTATGATTTTCTTGAAAATATTTTCTGGACCTTGGAGCCTGGAGTCTTCTTTTTCATGAATTCCTATTATTCTTAGATTTTGTCTTTTCATAGCATCTTTGATTTCTTGGATATTTTGTGATTGAAAATTTTCTGATTTTACTTTTTATTTGAGAGAAGAATCAATTTCTTCAGCACCAGAGATTTTCTCTTCAATCTCTTGTATTCTGTTGGTGATGCTTACTTTTGTGGTTTCTGATCTTTTCTCCAAGTTCTCCAGCTCAAGGGTTTTCTCATTTTGTGTTTACTTTGATTCTAATTCTGTTTTCATGCCTTGTACCATTTCTTTCATGTGTTTGAATTTGGATTCCTGTCTCTCTACGATGGCCTCTATTTCTTTTTTTATTTCCTTTTTATATGCCACTAATTTTTCCTCTTCTTGTGTATCTATTTGTTTGGTATGTTTGCCTGTGTTTCTTGAAGGATTTTGTCTATTTCTTCTTTCTTTATCTCCAATTGACTGGCCAACTCTTTGAAAGATTTGTTCATTTCCTCCTTATGAGCTTCAAATAATTGGGCAAGCATGGCTTTAAAATCATTTTCCTGTGCTTCTGCTGAATTGGAGTATCCATGGATTTTGGGATTTGCTGGTGAAGTCATGGTGTCCTGATTTAGGTCGGAAGTGTTCTTTTGCTTACCCCTGGCCATTGGCTTATTTAAACCTTCCCTGCTCGTTTTTGGATTCTGCAGATCAGACTGGTACTATCTCTCTCTGGCGTCTGGAGAGTTCTTCAGGAAACTGAGAACTCTCAGCATGTGCTGAGGACTAGCTGTACCTGTGCGAGCAAAGTACTCAGGCGCAAATGAGGCAAATGAAAGCGTGCGTGCACACACACGCGCACGTGTGTGTGTGTGTGTGTGTGTGTGTGTATGTGTGTGTGTAAGTGTGCGTGGACGTGTGTCTCGAGGGACAGAGTGATGGCTAATGTTGAACCCTTGAGTGTGTGGGAGGGGCTCTGCACTGTATATGTCGCAGGCGCTAGTGATGATCGCAGTGCAATTTCTGGCAATAATTGCCTTAACTCCTCAATTAGACCCACAGAGCAGGAACTTCAATGTCCCTAGTGCCCCTCTGTTTCCCAAAGTGGGTATGTGGGTGAGAGGGGGTTCGATGCCTGGCTTCTGATTTAGAAGGACCCAGGATCTGGGGATCTGCAGATTCTGCACTCACTTACAGGCAGGTCACTTGGCAGAGATGGGGATATCCGGGCTCTCTGCTCTCTGGTTTGGCCCTGCTTCTTTGATGTGCTCTGCCAGTTCTGTGCTGCTGTCACTGCCAGGTTATGAGGTCTTGCTGCAGCTGGAGATTTCAGGGTGGTCACATCAGCAGGGATGGTGTAACCAGGCTCTCTGTTCTCTGGTTTGGCCCTGGTTAGTCTTAAACTGTTGTGCCCCGCCAGCTCAGTGCTGCTCAGTCGCCAAGTCCTGCTGTAACTGGAGACTGGGTTGCTAGTCCCTATGCTTTCTGGAAAGTCCTGGGGTCTCTTCACTGTGCTCTCCAAGCTTGGGAGGCCCAGGGCCTGGTGTGTCCAGGTTGTATGACGTTTCTGCCTTGTTTTGGTGAGTATATAGTATATTCTCTGTCACTGTGGGATTGGGCAGGCAAGAATAAATCTTTATCTAATGAGCTTTTAATTTACATAATGTGCTGATTTGATTGCAGTCAATTGTAGGGAACAAATAAAAACAAATTTTAAAGAGCTAGTTATTTAATATGTTTCTATGCATTTGTGCCAGAATTTACATTGTTACACCATTGTCACAACAGTGCTCATGGAGACCAGAAGAAGCTATCAGAACTCCTGTAGTTCTAGGAATTGTGAACCACCTGACATAGGTGCTAGGAATGAAACTGCTTCTTCTGCAAGAGCAGCAAGTACTGAACTATCTCTTCATCCATGAATACTGATTTCTTAATTTGTTAATGTATCATAGCTTTGGTAGTTTATAGGACAATAATTACTTTTTTTGAACATATTACCAATATCTAATTATTGTAGTTATGCCAGAAACATTAAAATTTTGCTAGTTCATATGATTCATTTGAGAACAATGTATAGACTTGGTTTTTAATGATAGAAAGTTATTAAAATATAAAAGAAAGATAGGAGACAGAGAGATATTGTACTACATATTTCTTGCCATCAAAAAATTAAAGGTTATTGATGCATTCTATTACTAAATCTGAATTATGTATTCTTCATTTTTTTCTTTTTTCATTCATTTTATTTATCCAATAATCACACACTATTTACTTAAATCAATACAGTGACTTCAAAGAACAGGGCATTATCTTTGATAACATAAATGGAATTATATCAAAGAAACTAAAATAGGGCTAACTAATTCAGTGCCTAAGCATATATTTCCCTTAATTTAAGGTGTTTTTTTTTGTTGTTGTTGCTGTTTTTTTTATTTTAATTATTTTTTATTAGTTACACTTTATTCAATTTGTATCCCCCCATAAGCCCCTCCCTCTTCCCCTCCTGGTCCCCTCTCCCTCCCCCTTGTTCACACATGCCCCTTCCCAAGTCCACTGATAGGGGAGGTCCTCCTCTCCTCTCCTTCCTTCTGATCTTAGTCTATCAGATCACATCAG
Organism: Meriones unguiculatus; assembly: GCF_030254825.1. NCBI lineage: Eukaryota > Metazoa > Chordata > Mammalia > Rodentia > Muridae > Meriones > Meriones unguiculatus. The sequence goes on along the minus strand of NC_083351.1, from coordinate 80,817,427 downwards.
GAGTGGCTGCATTGTCATCTTCTATGGCCTGGTAAGGCTTCTCTCCCCTAAGGGGGAGGTGATCAAAGAGCAGGCCAATCAGATTATGTCAGAGGCAGTCCCTCTTCCCATTACTATGTAACTCACTTGGACACTAAACTGCCATGGGCTACATATGTGCAGGGGTTCTAGGTTATCTCCATGAATAGTCCTTGGTTGGAGTGTGAGTCTCTGGGAAGACCCCTGTGTTCAAATTTTCTGGTTCTGTTGATCTCCTTGTGGGGTTCCTGTCCTCTCCAGAACTTACTATTTCCCACTTCTTACATAAGATTCCATGCACTCTGCCCAACAGTTGGCCATAAATCTCAGCGTCTGCTTTGATAGTCTGCAGGGCAGAGGCTTTCAGAGACCCTCTGTGGCAGGTTTCTAGGTTGTTTCCTGTTTTTTTTCTTCTTCTGATGTTCATCCTCTTTGCCTTTCAGGATGGGGATTGAGCATTTTAGTCAGGGTCCTCTGTCTTGATTAGTTTCTTTATATGTATTCTTCTATTACATACATGAAATATTTATCTAAATCAATGAACAAACAAAGTTTCATGTATGTAAAAAGATAAGTAACAATTTTCTCTTTGGAGTGTACACACCAATATATTTATGATAGTATACATTATAGTATTTTGAAACCCGTTATCAAAGGAAGAGAATATGATGAAAGAGAACTAAAATTAATGGCACTTTGAGGGTTAGTATGGAAACCTAATACAGTAGAAGTTTCCTACAACATACACATATATGGAGGCAATCTAAAAGAAATTGCTAAATAATGGGAGAAACAGAGCTCTAGGTGGCCATCACTTGTGGCCAAATGAAGTTTCCAATATCGGGATTGAGTGGTATCTTACTGAGTTGAGTTATTGGCCAAAGGAATCCCATGGGAATTTTCCAAATTACCTAGGATGTTACCAAGACTATAGGTTGCCTTCTACAAACTGAGAGCAAGGGCTTAAGAAATCTCTTACACAATCCATTGAACATGGAAAAATTGAGCTGGTACCTACATAGAGCCTCCACCCTTAGGTTCTAGACTCTTTGTTATAGGAAGGTACTCAGTGTGCTACCAAAAGAAAAATATAAGCATGAACCCAGACACAAACCCTTTGATATACAGTGGTGTATGCCTACATGATATGCAAGGGCAATGGTAGCAAAAAAAGCTTGTACAAGTAACCAACCAATATGTATTTTGACATAAGGGTCACTTCATAAGATAAAACCCATGCCTGAAACTGCATTGTTTGACCAAGAACCTGCAGTTAGATAATCTAAGAACCTAGAGTAAAACCACATACTAGTTTTCTAAAAGAAGAAGCAGAAGCAGAAGCAGAAGCAGAAACAGAAGAAGAAGAAGAAGAAGAAGAAGAAGAAGAAGAAGAAGAAGAAGAAGAAGAAGAAGAAGAAGAAGAAAGAAGAAGAAGAAGAAGAAGAAGAAGAAGAAGAAGAAGAAGAAGAAGAAAAAGAAGAAGAAGAAGAAGAAGAAGAAGAAGAAGAAGAAGAAGAAGAAGAAGAAGAAGAAATAATTAAAAGATTCCTGAAGACATCCAGTTATAAATCAGTGCCTTGCTCTGTCATCAAAGAAGCTTCCTTTTAGCAGTAGGTCTGAACAATGTGCAAAGAGTGACAATCCTGGGAATAATCAGCACCAAATGTGATATCTTCATCAAATCCCTGCTCTCACAGTTCAGGGAACCCTGGGAAAGATGAGTCATAAAGAGTCTAAAAGGCAGAGGGATGGAGGACATCAAGAAAATAAGGTCTATTTCAACCTGATCAACACTCATATAAACTCACAGAGACTGAGGCAGCTTGCAAGAGCTGCACTGGTCTGTACCAGGTCTTCTGCATATATATTAGGACTTCCAATTTAGTGGTTTTGTGGGATTCCTGAATGTGCTAACAAGTGGGTTCCTGCCTCTGTATCTTCTCTTGTTTTTTTTTTTTTTTTTTTTTTTTTGTGTATGCGTGTGTGTGTTGTTGTTGTTTTAACTTCAAGTTGTTTGTCTTGTCCATTTTTAATATGTTAGATTTGCTTGACCCTGTTAGTTTCAAAAGTCTCCAAAAATAATATTACAAGTACTTGGGAAATGCACAGTTAGGACTTTTTTGGTCATGATGCCACGTATGCTTTACATATGGCAATCAGATAAGCCTTGTCTCAACATAAAGCTAGGAGAGCAGTTAGCTTGTCTGAGGCTGGTCTGAAGTAAGGTTACTTCCACTTGTATACTAGCCAACATATAACAATTAATTGGTCACCTATGTGAAATCTTATTTTAAAGTGGCAATTCCATTAAGGCTAAGTCAATAAAACCAACATGAGCCTAATTTAATTTAATTATGACAGCAAAAAGAAATGAGGGAAACATTTGAAATCTGCAGGAATTCATTATGGAATTTGAATATGTCTATTTTTCTCTCCTTACGTTCTAGTAACAACCTTCACTTTTAATTGTCACAGTTGATATCGTTCCAAGTTGAAGGTTAAAGAAAACTTGTGGATAACTAAATCGCCAGCATGCTGCTAGGACCAAAGACACCTGTTCATTTCAGAGTTCTCACTGTAAATGCTTGAAGCTCTGAATATTAGTGAAGGCACAAAACTCAAAAGGAGACATCTACAGCAAAAGACTGTTCAATATCTTCTGCCTGACTGATTTTCTTTGGTGTCCATCACTTTATCTGTTACATCCCCACATTTGGAATAGTTTAAAATGAGTCTGAATTATAGGTTATTTAAAGTTCTGTGACTTACATTGCTGCTCTTTGGTTTAATTTGAACAGTGTGCTAGAGTAATTAGTAAAATAATCAAAATTTTTAAGAGAAGGCTTAAAATTCCAAGATTGAGAGTAAAAAATAATCTGAACTAGACTCCCAAATTTTCTACCTGCCCAGTTTCTTCAACTACATAATGGAGGTTAGAAACCTCCATTTACTTATAAGATTATCCTGAGAGATAAATAAATTGGTTTAAATGAAGAAAACAGTTTCTATCACTAATAGCATAATTTTATAACATGCAATTATTAGCCAAATGAACATTAAATAAACTTTGATAAAAAATTAATCCAGTTATGTCAGTTCACACAACAAACATCTTAATAAGACTGAGACATAGAATTATATGTCTGGTTAAATGCCTGATTGATTAAATTATTTAGTAATGTTTCTTTTTATATGCTTTAAAATCATTGTAAGTACTAAGCTATTCCAAACAAGCAAGCAAGTTTCTAGCCACTAACCCTTCTTAAAATTTAGAGACTGCAAAAGGTATACATAAAAAGTGGGTAAAATGTCTAATATTCTTATGTCCTCACAATTTATTGCAACTGAGCCAAAATTACTGAGTATGTGTATCAAAATATATATTGCAAGAAGAGGGTATTACAATTATTAGAAATAAAGTTCATTATTCAAAGGGATTACAAGAGGGTAGATGGAAAGATGAGAGAAATCAATCTGCTTCATAAAAGCAGTGAGTATTAAATGAGTGTGTCACTCAAGGAAGGATTAATTAACTCTAGCTTACTATCTACAGCTGATGCCAAACATTGGGAATTTATACTTTGTCTCTTTGGAACACAGTATGTGGTCAACAACTTCTATGTATATTATCTTATGAAATATGATTTTAATAAGCAAGTAGCATATCACTATAGTATATACTATAGTATATCAATGTCATACTATAGTATATTACTATAGCACTGTCATTATATAGTATATAACTATAGTACTGTCATAGTATAGTATATCATTATAGTATGTCACTATAGTATGACACTTTGTATATCAATAATGGAGTTTAATAAAATAGAAATAGGGCTGAGTGCATGTCTTAGTTGATACAGTACTGGCCCAGCCTGCCTCACGGCCTGATGGCTGACCAGAACAGAAAATGGATGTGATGGTTCACACCTGTAATCCTAGCACTGAGAGTTACAGGAAAGAGGATCAGAAGGTCAAGAAAATCCTCAGCTGCAAAGAAAATTGAAGCTACAATTGGCTACATGGTACACTGCCTTTTATTATTATTATTATTATTATTAATAATAATAATTACACTTTATTCATTTTGTATCCCCCCATAAGCCCCTCCCTCCTCCCCTCCCGATCCTACCCTTCCTCCCCTTTCTGCATGCATGCCCCTCCCCAAGTCCACTGATAGGGGATGTCTTTCTCTCCTTCTTTCTGATCTTAGACTATCAGTTCTCATCAGAATTGGCTGCACTGTCATCTTCTGTGGTCTGGTTAGGCTGCTCCCCCCTCAGGGGGAGGTGATCAAAGAGCAGGCTAATCAGATTATGTCAGAGGCAGTCCATCTTCACATTACTATGTAACCCACTTGGACACTGAACTGCCATGGGCTACATATGTGCAGGAGTTCTAGGTTATCTCCATGAATAGTCCTTGGTTGGAGTATGAGTCTCTGGGAAGTTCCCTGTGTTCAAATTTTCTGGTTCTGTTACTCTCCTTGTGGAGTTCCTGTGCTCTCCAGCTCTTAATATTTCCCACTTCTTACACAAAATTCCATTCACTCTGCCCAACAGTTGCCCATCAGGCTCAGAATCTGCTTTTATAGTCTGCAGGGCAGAGGCTTTCAGAGGCCCTCTAGGGCAGGTTCCTAGGTTGTTTCCTGTTTTCTTCTTCTGGCTTTCAGAGGCCCTCTTTAGCAGGTTCCTAGGTTGTTTCTTGTTTTCTTCTTCTCCTGATATCCATCCTCTTTGCCTTTCAGGATGGGGATTGAGCATTTTAGTTAGGGTCCTCTCTTTTGTTTAGTTTGTTTAGATGTACCGATTTTAGTAGGTTTATCCTATATTGTATGTTTATATGAGTGACTATATACCATATGTGTCTTTTTGTTTTTGGGACAACTCACTCAGGATGATCCTTTCCAGGTCCCACCATTTACCTGCAAATTTCATGATTTCCTTATTTTACATTTCTGAGTAATACTCCATTGTATAGATGTACCACATTTTCTGCATCTATTCTTCAGTTGAGGGGCATCTGGGCTGTTTCCACCTTATGGCTATTACAAATAAAGCTGCTACAAACATGGTGGGGCAAATGTCCTTTTTGTGTACTTGAGCCTTCTTTGGATATATGCCTAGGAGTGGTATGGCTGGATCTACAGATTTAATGCAATTCCCATCAAATTGCCAACACAATTCTTTACAAACCTGGAAAGAGCTTGTGCTGTTGGTGTTCTGTTCAGGAAGTTTTCCCCTGTACCAATGAGTTCTAGGGTATTTCCCACTTTTTTTTCAAGCCGATTTAATGTGTCTGGTTTTATGTTGAGGTCTTTGATCCACTTGGACTTCAGTTTTGTGCAGGGTGACAAGTATGGATCTATTTTCATTTTTCTACATGTAGACATCCAGTTAGACCAGCACCATTTGTTGAAGATGCTATCTTTTTTCCATTGTATAGTTTTGGCACCTTTGTCAAAGATCAGGTGTCCATAAGTGTGTGGGTTTATTTCTGGGTCCTCTGTTCGGTTCCATTGATCCACCATTCTGTTTCTATGCCAGTACCATGCAGTTTTTAAAACTGTTGCTCTATAGTACAACTTAAGATCAGGGATGGAGATACCTCTGGAAGATCTTTTATTGTAGAGGATTGTTTTAGCAATTCTTGGTTTCTTGTTATTCCATATGAAGTTGAGAATTTTTCTTTCGAGGTCTGTAAAGAATTGTGTTGGTAATTTGATGGGCATTGCATTGAATCTGTAGATTGCTTTTGGTAAGATGGCCATTTTTACTATGTTAATCTTGCCAAGCCATGAGCCTGGGAGATCTTTCCATCTTCTCATATCTTCTTCTAATTCTTTCTTCAGACATTTGAAATTTTTTTCATACAAGTCTTTGACTTCCTTGGTTAGGGTTACTCCGAGGTACCTTATGTCATTTGTGGCTATTGTGAAGGGTGTTGTTTCCCTAATTTCTTTCTCAGCCCTTTTGTCTTTTGTATACAGGAGGGCTACTGACTTTATTGAGTTAATTTTGTATCCGGCCACTTTGCTGAAGGTGTTTATCAGCTGTAGGCGTTCCCTGGTAGAGTTTTTGGGGTCACTCACGTATACTATCATATCATCTCCAAATTGGTCTTGGGGAGTGGCATGCAAGCAGAGGGAGGAGGGAGGGTGGGACTTGGAGGGGAGGAGGGGGGCTTATGGGGGGATGCAGAATGAATAAAGTGTAAAAAAAAAACAACAAACCATAATCATTAAAATTTTCAAAAAGAATCTCTAAAAGAAAATAGTAGAGAGGATGTAATATTTGTGAAGGAATAAAGATGGAGGCAGAATTTGTGCCTGAAACAAAAACAAAAAAAATAAACCTGGAAAGAAATATTCTCAACTTCATATAGAATAACAAGAAACCCAGAATTGCTAAAGCAATCCTCTACAATAAAAGATCTTCTGGAGGTATCTCCATCCCTGATCTCAAGCTGTACTATAGAGCAACAGTTATAAAACCTGCATGGTACTGGCACAGAAACAGAATGGTGGATCAATGGAACCGAACAAGAGACCCAGAAATAAACCTACACACTTATGGACACCTGATCTTTGACAAAGATGCCAAAACCATCCAATGGAAAGAAGATAGCATCTTCAACAAATGGTGTTGGTCCAACTGGATGTGTACATGTAGAAAAATGAAAATAGATCCATACTTATCACCCTGCACAAAACTGAAGTCCAAGTGGATCAAAGACCTCAACATAAAACCAGACACATTAAATCGGCTAGAAAAAAAAGTGGGGAATACCCTAGAACTCATTGGTACAGGGGAAAACTTCCTGAACAGAACACCAACAGCACAGGCTCTAAGAGCAACAATCAATAAATGGGACCTCATGAAACTGAAAAGCTTCTGTAAAGCAAAGGACACTATCATCAAAACAAAGCAACTGCCTACAGATTGGGAAAGAATCTTCACCAACCCTTTATCTGACAGAGGACTCATATCCAGTATATATAAAGAACTAAAGAAGCTGAAAAACAGCAAACCAAGTAATCCATTTAAAAAATGGGGAACAGGGCTAAACAGAGAATTCTCTGTAGAGGAATATCGAATGGCAGAGAAAAACTTAAAGAAATGCTCATCCTCATTAGCCATCAGGGAAATGCAAATCAAAACAACCCTGAGATATCACCTTACACCCATTAGAATGGCCAAGATGAAAAACTCAAGTGACAACACATGCTGGATAGGTTGTGGAGAAAGGGGAACCCTCCTCCACTGCTGGTGGGAATGTAAACTTGTACAACCACTCTGGAAATCAATCTGGCGTTTTCTCAGACAACTAGGAATAGTGCTTCCTCAAGATCCAGTCATACCACTCCTAGGCATATATTCAAAAGAGGCTCAAGGGCACAGTGCTTTTTTAAAATATAACTTTTTATTTATTACAATTTATTCACTTTCTATCCCAGCTATAGCCTGACCTTCATTCCCTCCCAATCCAGCCCTCCCACCCTTCCTCATCTCCTCCTTTGTAAATATAAATATCTTGATATCCAATTATGTAGCATAAAATGAAATTATGACAACTTTAAAACATAGTGTTTGTTACTTAGTGCACATCATAGAAACAGCAGCTCAACATGCCTAACGTGCACAGAAAATTAGACTCCATTTTTATGATATTGTATTTTTTTTATTCATTGTATTTACTTTATTCACTTTGTATACCCCCATAAACCCCTCTCTCCTCCCCTCCCATTCCCACCCTCCCTGCCCCTTCTTCACGCATGCCCTTTCCCAAATCCACTGATAGGGGAGCTCATCCTCTCCTTCCTTCTGATCTTAGTCTATCAGATCACATCAGGAGTGGTTGCATTGTCATCTTCTGTGGCCTGGTAAGGCTGCTCTCCCCTCATGGGGAGGTGATCAAAGAGCAGGCCAATCAGATTATGTCAGAGGCAGACTATCAAAGCAGACACTGAGACTTAATGGCCAACTGTTGGGCAGAGTGCATGGAATCTTATGTAAGAAGTGGGAAATAGTAAGATCTGGAGAGGACAGGAACCCCACAAGGAAATCAATAGAACCAGAAAATTTGAACACAGGGCTCTTCCCAGAGACTCATACTCCAACCAAGTTCCAGGCATGGAGATAACCTAGAACCCCTGAACAGATGTAGTCCATGGCAGTTTAGCGTCTAAGTGGGTTACATAGACTCCATTTTAAATTCTATTTTTAGTCAATTTCTATTGGAATAAGAGCAACAAGTTAGATTACTAATAATTAGGTAACTGTAATGAAAAATACTAGATCTTTAAATAACACTACTATTATTTAATATGTTTAAATTAAATTTATAGTCACATGCTTTTGGGTTCACACAATCTTTAGAGACCTACAACTCAGTATCTAATACAGGATAAGTAGAGTCATTTTCCTCAAAACAGGGAATCTGTTTTGACTGGAGAAAGAGTTATAAGTTGTTTAATAAGCTTCACAGCACTGTGGAGTTTTAAATGTCCTTTTCTTTTGTTTTTTCACCAGGGAGGATTATATTATCAAGTAGAAGAAAATGAGAAAAAAATTCTCATATTAAAAGAAACAGTCTACTAGAAAGTACTAAGAAAGCAATTAAACACCTGTCTGAGTGAGTAGAAAGTAAATTAGTTTCTCCCAAAAGGATTATACAGGAATAAGTAGAAAAGAAAAATCCTATGGGGAAAATGTGATTCTAGCAACAACAACTCAGTGATACAACAAGAAAATTCTATGTTCCAGAGGGGTTGACTAGAACAATCCTCCACATGCCATTGGGATGGGATAAAAGTGTTCAAAGTCAGGGACAAGAGCTGTCCACAACTGCAAAGTTAAAACAGGAGAATTCAGAAAGTTGAAGGTCAGCATTAGCATGAGTGACACTAATGAGGATAAGACACCAATCTCAATTCTTCTTTCAGAACACAGTCTATTTTTATACAAGAATTCTTTCCGATATTTAGGCACAAGCAAAAGCTTGAAAGTATGTATTTGAATACCAAAGGGAAAAATGAGAAACAAGAGACAGTGTAAGGTTCCAATGTGTATGACATAGGGCCTTACTTGTCTTCTGTTTTAAGCTGGGGAGATCAATAAATTAACAAGATAAATAAAAGTGTCTTTGGTATAATTTAACTAATAACTCAGCTCTGTTAAATAAAACTATTGGCATTATAGAGAAAGGCACCCTTGACTGAGGCGTAACCAGAATAGCCAGGTGTGTAAGTCACTTCAGAATAAATGCTAGGGATAAATCAAATAAATGGGTTGAACTATTAGACCCTTGGCTCATTATTCCTCAATCTATCATCTGGGCTTTCTTTGTGGGGTTCAGTCTAGGATTCTGGGAGCTACATTTCTCTTTGCAGTTTTTTTTTTCCCACAAGCCCATTAGAAAACGGAAGGACAAAGGAAAAGAAGGATTGATATCTTCCTTCCTGTTTTTTTTCTCCCTTAACCAAACTTTACTAAAGCGAATGTGTGCTCGTGGTGGTAACACCTGCCTACAGGCTGAATGCACAAAAGGGTTTGGGAGAGCAGGCACCATGCAGTGCTGAAGTTACACACTCGGGTAGACAGCAGAACCCAGTAAATTAAAACCTGCTTTTATTCAAATGTTCTTGAAATTGCTATATTTTACATTAAATTCACCCATCATTACATGTTCTCCCAGTTTATTAGGAAAATTTTAAAGCTTCTATTTATTCCCAAATATAAAAATCAGGAGAAAAGGAATGGCTTCCTCTATACATCCACTCAGATTTACCTCAGCGTTTTCCATATTATCTTTTACACTCTGTGAAATTAACTAGTGGAGATACATCAACTCAAGTTGGTCAAAATAATGTCCCCACTAGAACTAAAATGAGCTAAGAGAGGTTATATTTAAAATATTTTGAAATAACAAGGAAGTTGATCATTTAATGAAAACATTGTAAGCTTCACATTTCATCATCACAGTTACTTATTTATAAGTATGATCCTTTTGCCTGTACAATAATATATCAGCCCCAAAGAGAAGCCAAGAAAGATTTGAGCACAATACTTAGTAGAGTGGTATTTTGATGGGAATCAAATACAACTGTTTGCCATAATACATGTATGAATCATAATGTTATAAAACTGCACATAGGGATTTAATGAGTATAAATCACTGGTTGATTGCCTAGGTTAACAGAATTGTCATAGATTTTAGAATCTTGGTGAGATGGGAATTAAATGTCTGTTGTTGATGGCTGCCTATCTTCCAGACAACTGATCTTAATATCAGTACATGTTTTCAGTTGAAAATAAAAAGTAAAGTCTTTTAAGAGGAAACAGCATTAATGCAGAGATTTTAAATTTTGAAGAAGCATGAAATATCTTGGGAAAATGTCTTTGTTTGGTAGATGAAAGCTACAAGTCAAACCTAGTTCATGTCTAATCAGAACTAGTTATTTCTTCTCATCAACCTAAAAGAGAAGAAGGAGAAACAGGAGTAGTAAGAAAATATGGGTGAGTGAAGATATAATGGCGAACATTCTTATGTTTTCATAAAATAAATAATTTATACAATAAAGATCATATTTATAAAATAGAAAAATATGGTTCAGTTTCAGAAAGCAAAGAATTAAAAATTAAAGTGAAACTTCTTTTCCTTAGAAAAGATTAATAAAATTGATATTTATAATCCCTAGTTAGGGAGTATAAAAAGGGAGAAAAAAAGGGAGACACAGGCATTGATGTACAGCACTATAATGTTGTATATAGGAATTCTATGCCTTCAATGTTTGTTCTTTCCAAAACTTACAGAGATTCATTTGCCATCACAGTAATATTAAGAAATGGGGCTGCTGATGTAGGTTTAAGACACTATGCCCCCTCCATGTGTGGAATTTTATTGTACAGGTAAAACTTAGTCTCCACACCATCTCTAAAGTTTTACCCATTTGCAACTACTACTGCTCTGATAGCAAGAGGGGCAAAACCTCAATTTTGTGGTTCTTAATCTCAATAAGAGCCAACTAGGCTTAAATTCCTGATGAATTAACAAGCCTCTCGAGTACAATAAATGAAAATAATGTAAAATTAGGTAGAATAATTATCAGAATAAAAACTGAACCAGTAATAAATATACCCAAGTGAGTTGCAGCTCTGTATATTGACCATTGCAAAGCTGATTATAGACATTATATCACCTTGAAGTATACCATGTTCATAAACTGCAAAACTATTTCTAACCAATCAATTCACACCAAAATTAATTTTATGTTCAATATAAATAAAATTAAAACGTCAGTAACTCATTCTGCATACTGTCAAATTCCCTTAAGATTTCATATAAAAGGAAGATAATAAAGACATCCAAAAACATATAGAATAAAATGCGATATAATTTATGTAACTCTTCCCTAATGTCCATCACATTTGTCTTTCTAAGTGAGGATTGATCATCTTACTCTGGGTCCTCTTTCTTGTTTATCTTCTTTAGGTGTGTAGATGTCAGCATGTTTATACTATTCTATAGGTCTATATAAGTGAGTACATACGATGTGTGTCTTCTGCTTTTGGGATACCTCACTCAGGATATTCATTTCTAGATCCCAGCATTTGCCTGCAAATTTCATGATTTCACGTTTTTAATTGCTAAGTAGTATTCCATTGTATAAAAGTACCACAATTTCTATATCTGTTCCTCAACTGAGGGACATCTGGGTTGTTTCCAGGTTCTGCCTAATACGAATGAAGCTGCTCCAAACATGGTTGAGTAAATGTCCTTGTTGTATTCTTCAGCATCTTTTGGGTATATGCCTAGGAGTCATATAGCTGGATCTTGAGAAAGTGCTATTCCTGATTGTCTGAAAAAGTACCAGATTGATTTCCAAAGTGATTGTACAAGTTTGCATTCCCACCAACAATGGAGGAGGGTTTCTGCACAAAACTAAAGTCCAAGTGGATCAAAGACCTCAACATAAAACCAGACACATTAAATCAGTTAAAAGAAAAAGTGGGGAAGACCCTAGAACTCCTCAGCACAGGAGACTACCTGAACAGAATACCAACAGCACAGGCTCTAAGATCAACAATAAATAAATGAGACCTCAGGAAACTAAAACACTTCTGTAAAGTAAAAGACACTGTCATCAAAACAAAACAATAGCCTACAGACTGGGAATGGATCTTTACCAACCCTACATCTGACAGAAGGCTAATGCCCAGTATATATATATATATATATATATATATATATATATATATATATATATACAACTTCGTATCTCAGCTGTATTCTGCTCCTTCATTCCCTCCCAATCCCAACCTTCCTCCCTCATCTTCTCCCTACCACTTTCCAAGTCCACTGATAAGGGAGGACCTCCTCCCCTTTCATCTAACCCTAGCTTATCAGGTATCTTCAGGCCTGGCTGCATAGTCCTCCTCTATGGCTTGGCAGGGTTGCTCCTCCCAGGGGTTGGGGGGGAGGTCAAAGAGCCATTGAGTTCATGTCAGAAATAGTCCCTGTTTCCCTTACTAGGGTACCCACTTGAATACTGAGCTACATGTGAGCAGGGGTTCTAGGTTATATCCATACATGGTCCTTGGTTGTAGATACAGTCTCACAAAAGACCCCTGTGCCCAGATATATTTGGTCCTTGTGGAGATCCTGTCCTCTCCCAGGTCTCACTAACTCCCCCTTCTTTCACATGATTCTCTGTACTCTGCTGAAGGTTTGGTTATGAGTCTTAGTATCTGCTTTGATACACTGCTAGGTAGAAACTTTTAGAGGCCCTCAGTGGTAGGCTCCTGTCCTGTTACTTGTTTTCTCCTACATCCAATATCTGTCCCATTTGTCTTTCTGAATGAGGGTTGATCATATTACCCAGGGTCCTCTTTCTTGTTTATCTTCTTTAGGTGTAGAGATTTGAGTATGTTTATCCTATCTTATAGGTCTAGTACACACTTATAAGTGAGTATATACCATGTGTCTTTCTCTTCTGGGATACCTCACTCAGAATGATCTTTTTTCGATTCCACCATTTGCATGCAAATTTCATGATTTCCTTCTTTTTAATTGCTGAGTGGTATTCCATTGAAGGATCTTCACCAACCCTATATCTGACAGAGGGCTGATATCCAGAATATATAAAGAACTAAAGAATTTAAAAAGCAATGGATTAAGAAATCCAATTAAAAAATGGGGTACGTTGCTAAACAGAGAATTCTCTGTAGAGGTATATAGATTGGCAGAGAAACACTTAAAGGAATGCTCAACATCCTTAGCCATCAGGGAAATGCAAATCAAACGACCCTGAGATTTCACTTTACACCCATCAGAATGGCTAAGATCAAAAACTCAAGTGACAACACCTGCTGGAGAGTTTGTGGAGAAAGGGGTACCGACTTCATTGCTGGTGGGAATGTAAACTTGTATAACCACTTTGGAAATCAATCTGGTACTTTCTCAGACAATTAGGAATAGCACTTCCTCAAGATCCAGCTATACCACTCCTCGGCATATATCCAAAAGATGCTCAAGTACACACAAGGACATTTGCTAAACCGTGTTTGTAGCAGCTTTATTCATAATAGCCAGAACCTGGAAGCAATCCAGATGTCTCTCAATGGAGGAATGGATACAGATTGTGGTACTTTTACATATTCTAAATATGAAACAGGATTCCGAAATTTCGAAGTTTATATACAGAAATTGGAGAAAACGTAAGACATCTGTTTTTCTTGCCCTCGTTTAATCCACACAGAATGGTTACTTTCAACTCTATATGTTTATTTGAAAATTCAATGATTTCATTTTCTTAATATCTTATATTACCCTACTGCATTAACATTCTACATCTTTAATAATATTAAAGATTATTATTCTACATCTTTATATTAATATTAATTAATATTCTACATCTTTACCTTCATTATCCATTCGTTAGTTGATGGGCATCTAGGTTGTTTTGTTTCCTAGCAATTGGCCATAGTGTAGAAATAAACACAAATGATTAAGTGACTCTATAGTAAACTGTTGGAAGCTCTGAGTATATGACCAACAATAGTATATTTGGATCTTCTGGGGAAGATGTTTTCTGAATTCTTTAAATTTTTATTTTTTATATTAATTATAGTTTATTCACTTTGCATCCCAGCTATAGCTCCCTCCCTCATTCCCTTCCAATCCCTACCTTCCTCCCTCATCTCCTCCCATGCCCCTCTCCAAATCCACTGATAAAGGAGGTCCTACTTCCCTTACAATTGACCCTAGTCTATCAGCTCTCATCAGGACTGGCTGCATTGTCTTCCTCTGTGGCCAGGTAAAGCTGCTCCCTCCTCAGAGGAAGGTGGTCAAAGATCCAGCCCCTGAGTTCATGTCAGAGACAGCCCCTGTTCCCCCTACTAGGGAAGTCACTCGTAGACTGAGCTGCCATGGGCTAAATCTGTACAGGGGTGCTAGGTTATCTCAATGAATGGTCCTTGGTTGGAGTATCATCTCAAAAAAGATCCCAATGCCCAGATTTTTGGTTCCATTGCTCTCTTTATGGAGCTCCTGTCACCTCCATGTCTTACTATCTCCCCCTTTTTTATGAGATTCCCAGCACTCTACCCAAAGTTTGGTTATGAGTCTCAGCATCTGCTTTGATACCCTGCCGGGTAGAGCTTTTCAGAGGCCCTCTGTTTTAGGCTCCTGTCCTGTTGCCTGTTTTTTCCTTCTTCCAATATCCATCCCATTTGTCTTTCTGAGTGAAGATTGATCATCTTATCCTGGTTCCTCCTTCTTGCTTAGCTTCTTTATGTGTACAGATTTTAGTATGTTTGTCCTTATTATATGTTTAATATCCACTTATATGTGAATAAATACCATGTGTGTCCTTCTGCTTCTTGGATACCTCACTTAAGATGATCTTTTCTAGATCCCACCATGAAACAGCCAGACCGATTTTAGTACTGGCTCTAGCAGTTAGACATATTACCGGTAATGAATATCTGTCCTCTTTTTCTCTAATCTTCATTAGCTTCTGTGTTTTTTTTTTATTTTAAACATTCTCGTGGGTATAAGATTAAATCTCAAATTTGTTTTATTAAATAGATAAGTTTTATGAAATAAAGAAATCCTTGTGTTGAAAGTAAATATTTGAACAAAAAATGCAATGTAAATCAAATTTCAACAGAAAGAAATCATGTAGTTAGAATGCAAACTAATGAGGATCGTAGATATGACAACAAAGTGATTTAAAATACATGATTTACCTCATTTTACCTTTCAAAGAATAAATTTTATTAAAATATAAACTATATAATATGGAAAAAACAAAACTCAGAGTGACATAAACACAATAAAATTATGAAGTTGACAAGAGAATCACACAAAGACATCCATAATTTTGTATACAAAATTTGACTGAATACTGACTATTTTATCCTGGAGGTTCAACAAAAAATAATTTGTAAATTCTCCATTGGTAATTTTACACTTCAGACAAAATTATGTTAATGTCTCTACAAAGAAAACATTGTCTAAAAATTATAATTCTGAATAGTTTTAATCCAAGGAACACATAAATGTTAAAACAACTGAAAATATAAGCAGAGTTAGAGGCCTTGGGGAAAACAGCTGAAATCCTTGTGGACCACAGTCCCCATCTTGCCTGGCCATCTCAGCAAAACTAGCAACAATCATGCCCCATTCACACCCCATTCAAGCCCCATTCCCTGAGACCTAGGTAGCCACCTAGGGAAGACAGCTGAGATGCTCCAGCACCATAGTTTCCATCCTGCTCTGTCATCCTGACACACCTAGCAGGGGAGAGCACTGCCCCATCCCCTGTGCACAATTCTGGGTCCTGTGCCCCAGTTCTTGAGAGCATCAGTGGCTATCTAGAGAAAAGAAGTGAGACCTCTAAGCACCACCCCCCTGCAGGAATCAGGCCTATGGGAAAACACAATATTCATGAACTATGACTGACTCCCTCCTTCTACCTAGTGGACCCCACATCTACCTACATACATGGAGGCAGTTGGACTCCCAGGACCACTAAGTTAGAACCTGTGGACGAGAATTCCCAGGCAGCCCTGTCCTTTCCACAAACCTAGCAGTGGAGATTTTCACCCTGTACACTTTGCACTGGACCTCATCCCTATGTACATTCCTGGAAGCCAGTAGGCCCCAGGGATTACCAGCCAAAACCAGAGATGAGCAGATAGTTAAAGGCCAGTGCAAGAAGGCAAAGAATAAGAACCTGGGAAACATGGCAACACCAGAACCCAAGTATCATACTATAATAAAAGCCGAGGATATCTGAACATAGCAGGGGAACAAGAAAATTACCTTAAGTCCAGTCTCATGAAGATGGTAGAGGCATTTAAAGAAGAAAAGAATAAATCCCTCAAAGAAATGTAGGATTACAAAGGTAAAGAATTGATGGAAATGAATAAAACTGTCCAAAGCCTGAAAATTGTAATAGAATCCATAAAAAAGCAAAATCTGAGAAATACTAGAAATGAAAAACCTAGGAAAGAGAACAGAGTAACAGAGGCAAGAATCTGCAACACAATCCAAGAGGGAAGAGAGACTCTCAGGCATAGAAGATAAGATAGAAGCAATTGATACATCAGTCAAAGAAAATGTTTAAGCCAAAAAATTTCTGACATATAAAATCCGGCAAATCTGGGGTTCTATGAAGTGATCTAATTTATGAATAAGAGGAATAGAAGAAGGTAAAGAGTCTCAGTTCCAAAAACCAGAGATATTTTCAACAAAGTCATAGAAGAAAATTTACCCAACCTAAAGGACATGCTTATGAACATACAGAACACGCATCAGAAGCATACAGAACACGAATTAGACTGGACCAGAAAACAAAATCCTCCTGACACATAATAATCAAAACACTAAATCCACAGGACAAAGAATATTAAAGCTTCAAGGCAAAAAAAAAAAAACAAAAAACAAAAAACAAAAACCAAGTAACATATAGGCAGACCTATCAGAATTACATCTGACTTATAAACAGAGATTCTAAAAGCTAGAAGGGCCTAGGAAGATGTCTTGCAAACCCTTAGAGATCACAGATGTCAGCCCAGACTACTACGCCCAGCAAAACTCTGAATCAACAAAGATGGAAAAAACAAGATATTCCAAGAGAAACCTAAATTTAAACACTATCTATCCACAAATCCAGCACTATAGAAAATCTAGAAGGAAAATTCAATCCCAACAAGGTTAAAGACATCCCAAAAAACACAGGAAATAAATAATTGCACACCAGGAAAAAATAGAAGAAGGGAAGTGCACTCAAACACACATACACACACACACACACACACACACACACATACTAACACACACACATTAACACCACCAATATTAAAGTAACAGGAATTAACAATCATCTTTGGTCATTAATATTTCTCAAAACAATGGTAATTCACCGGACACAGGCTAAAAGAATGGTTGTGAAAACAGGATCCATCATTTTTCTACATACAAGAAGCACAGCTCAGTAACAAAGATTAAAAACTAGCTCAGAGTAAAGAGGTGGAAAAAGAAAAGTTTCCAAGAAAAGTGACACAGAAGCAAGCTAGAATAGCTATTCTGATATATAATAAAATAGACTTTCAACCAAAACTAATCAAAAGAGATGGAAAAAGGCACTTCATATTTATCAAAGGAAAATTCCACCAAGATGATGTCTCAATTCTGAACATATATGCCCCAAGCACAAGCACAACCAAATTCATAAAAGAAACATTACTAAAGCTTAAATCTCACATCAAAGCCAACACAATAATAGTGGAAGATTTCAGTACTCCTCTCTCACCAATGAACAGATCACTGAGACACAAACTTTGAGCGAAATAATGAAACTGACATAATGAGTTAATAGGACCTAACAGAATCTACAGAACATACTATCCACAAAAAGAATAGACCTTTTCATCAGAACCTCTTGGAACATTCTCCAAAACTGACCACATACCTGGTCGCAAAGCAAGCCTCAAAAGATACCAGCATATTAAGATAACACCTTGTATGCTTTCAGACCACCATGACAAAATGTGTATAAATACATAGAAATTGAACAACTCTCTACTCAATGACCACTGGGTCAGAAAAGAAAAAAAAAAAAAAAAAAAAGGAAAGAAAGAAAGAAATGACTTTCTCGAATTCAGTGAGATTGAAGGCACTACATACCGAGATTTATGGGACACAATGAAAGCAGTGTAGCGAGGAAAGTTCATAGCACCAAGTGCCTAGATAAAGAAAAGAGGAGATTACATTCTAGCAATTTAAAACTACAACTGAAATCTCTAGAACAAGAAGCAGACAAACCCAAAAGAAGGAAAAGGCTGGAAATAATCAAACTCAGGGCTGAAATCAATAGTGTAGAAACAAAGAGAATAATACAAAGAATCAATATCAGCAAAAGCTAGTCCTTTGAAAAATCAACAAGATAGACAAACCCTTAGCCAAACTACTAAAAGGCACAAAGAAGCTATTCAAATCAGCAAAATCAGAAATGAAAAGGAGGACATAATGATAGACAATGAGGAAAATCCAAAGAATCATTAGAATGTACTTCAAAAATGTGTACATGAGAAAATTTGAAAATCTAAATGAAATGGATAATTTTCTTGATAGATACAACTTACCAAGTTAAATCAAGATAATATAAACAGATTAAACAGTTCTATAATTCCTAAGGAAAGAAAAGCAGTCATCAACAATCTTCCCCACCAAACCAAAAAAAAAAAAGAAAAGAAAAGAAAAAAATCAGGGACAGAAGGTTTTAGTGCAGAATTTTACCAGACTTTCAAACTATTCCATAAATTCAAAATAAAAGAAACATTGACAAACTCATTCTATGAGTCTACAGTCACATTGACACCTAAACCACACAAAGAAGCAAAAACAAAAGAGAATTTCAGAACAATTTCCTCTATGAACATTGTTGCAAAAATACTAAATAAAATACTCACAAACCAAATCCAAGAACACATCAAAAATATCATCCATCATGATCAAGTACGCTTCATCCCAGAAGTTGCAGGAATGGGTCAACATATAAAAAATCCATCAATGTAATCCACCATAAAAACAAACTGAAGGGAAAAAAAAAAACAACAAAAAAAAAACCATGATCACATTAGACTCTGAAACAGCTGTGGATAAATCCAGCACCTCTTCATGTTCAGAGTCTTGGAGAGATCAGGGAGATCAAAGTATGTATCTAAACACAAATCAGGCAATATATAGCAAGCCAATACCCAACATCAAGTTAAATGGAAAGAAACATACAGCAATCCCACTGAAATCAGGGACAAGAAAAGACTGCCCACTATCTCCATATCTCTTCAATATGCTTGACATCCTAGCTAGAACAATAAGACAAGTAAAAGGGATCAAGGGGAAACAAATAGCAAAATAAGAAGTCAAAGTATCACTATTAACAGAGGATATAATGTTATATATAAGTGACCCCAAAAATTTTACCAGAAAACACCTACAGCAAAGGGGCTGGATACAGAACTAACTAAAAAAAAAAAAATCTAAAAGCAGCAAGGGAAAAAGGCCAAGTAACATATGAAGGTAGACCTATGAGAATCACACCAGATTTCTCAACAGAAACTATGAAAGCCAGAAGGGACTGGACAAAAATCATACAGTCCTTAAGAGACCACAGATTCCAACTCAGACTACTATACCCAGCAAAACTTTCAACCAATATAGAAGGAGAATTCAAAATGTTCCATGACAAAACCAAATTTAAACAATATCTACATAGTAACCCAGCTCTACAGAAGTTACTAGAAGGGAAACTCCAAACCAAAGAAAACAACTACATCTAAAGAAACAGAGGAAATAGATAACTACACACACACACAAAAAAAAAAAGAATACAAGCAATGAAACTCAGTGACACCACCAACGCCACATCAAAAGTAAGTAACAATTATTGGTCCCTAGTATCTATCAACATCAACAGACTCAACTCCCCAATAAAAAGACACAGGCTAACAGAATGGTTGTGGAAACAGGATCCAACATTCTGTTGCATCCAAGAAACACACCTATGCAACAAAGATAAACACTACCTTAAAGTAAAGGGCTGGAAAAAAGTTTTTCAAGCAAATGGTTCCAGAAAATAAGCTGGAGTAGCCATCCTAATATCTAATAAAATAGACTTTCAACCCAAGTTAATCAAAAAAGATAAGGAGGGCCACTATATTCTCATCAAAGGAAAAATCCACCAAAAGGACATCACAATTTTGAATATCTATGCCCCAAATACAAGAGCACCGACATTCGTAAATGAAACAATATTAAAGCTTAAATGACACATTGATCCTAATACCTTAATAGTGAGAGACTTCAACACGCCACTCTCACCAAGGGACAGATCAACTAGACAGAAAACAAATAGGGAAATAAAAACACTTACAGAGTCCCTAAATCAAATGGACCTAATAGACGTCTACATATATTTTCATCCAAACTCAAAAGAGTGTACCTTCTTTTCAGCACCACATGGAACCTTCTCCAAAATAGACCATATAGTGGGTCATAAAGCAAACCTCAACAGATACAAAAGGATTGAAATAATCCCTTGTATTCTATCTGACCACCATTGACTAAAGCTGGACCTCAACAACAACAGAAACAACAAAAAGCCGATACGCACATGGAA
The DNA here is from genome assembly GCF_030254825.1 of Meriones unguiculatus. Lineage (NCBI taxonomy): Eukaryota > Metazoa > Chordata > Mammalia > Rodentia > Muridae > Meriones > Meriones unguiculatus. The sequence goes on along the minus strand of NC_083351.1, from coordinate 80,796,717 downwards.
ACTGAACAACTTGTTATTCAATGACAGCTGAGGTAAAGAAGAAATAAAGAAAGAAATTAAAGACTTCCTAGAATTCAATGAAAATGAAGGCACAACATACCCAAATTTATGGGACACATTGAAAGCATTGCTCAGAGGAAAATTAATAGCACTAAGTGCCTGAAAGAAGAAATTCGTAACGTCACATACAAACAACTTCATGGCCCAACTGAAAACCCTAGAAAAAGAAGAAGCAGATACACCCAAGAGGAGCAGACAGCTGGAAATAATCAAATTCAGGGCTAAAATCAATCAATTAGAAACAAATAAAACTATTCAAAGAATCAATGAAAAGCTGGTTCTTTGAGAAAATCAACAAGATAGACAAACCCTTAGCCAAACTAACTAAAAAGCAGAGAGAATCTATCCAAGTCAGCAAAATCAGAAATGAAAAGGGTGACATAACTACAGACACTGAAGAAATGCAAACAATCATTAGGTCATACTACAAAAGCCTATATGCCACAAAATTTGAAAACCTAAAAAAAAATGGACAATTTTCTTGATAGATTCCATCTTCCAACATTAAGTCAAGATCAGGTAGAAAGACTGAATAGCCCTATATCCCCCAAAGAAACTGAAGCAGTCATTAACAGCCTCCCCTCCAAAAAAAGCCCTGGGCCAGATGGTTTCAGCACGGAATTCTACCATACCTTCAAAGACGTGCTAACACCAATTCTCCTCAAACTATTCCACAAAATAGAAACAGAAGGTACATTACCAAACTCATTCTATGAAGCAACAGTCACCCTGATACCTAAACCACACAAAGACCCAACAAAAAAAGAAAACTTCAAACCTATCTCTCTTATGAACATTGATGCAAAAATACTCAGTAAAATACTTGCAAACCGAATCCAAGAACATATCAAAGATATCATCCACCATGACAAAGTAGGCTTCATCCCAGGCATGCAATGGTGGTTCAACAAACAGAAATCCATCAATGTAATCTACCACATAAACAAACTGAAGGAGAAAAACCACATGATCATCTCCTTAGATGCTGAAAAAGCATTTGACAAAGTCCAACACCCATTCATGTTTAAAGTCTTGGAGAGATCAGGGATACAAGACACATATCTAAACATAGTAAAGGCAATATACAGCAAGCCTATAGCCAACATCAAACTCAATGGAGAGAAACTTAAATCAATCCCACTGAAATCAGGGACAAGACAAGGCTGCCCACTTTCTCCATACCTCTTCAACATAGTACTTGAAGTCCTAGCCAGAGCAGTAAGAAAACTAAAGGAGATCAAGGGGATACAAATCAGAAAGGAAGAGGTCAAAGTGTCACTATTCCCAGATGATATGATAGTATATATGAGCGACCCCAAAAATTCAACCAGAGAACTCCTTCAGCTGATAAACACCTTCAGCAAAGTGGCAGGATACAAAATCACCTCAAAAAAAATCAGAAGCCCTCCTGTATACCAAAGACAAAAGGGCCAAGAAAGAAATTAAGGAAACAACACCCTTCACAACAGCCACTAATAACATAAAGTACCTTGGGGTGACACTAACCAAGCAAGTGAAAGACCTGTTTGAGAAAAACTTCAAGTCTGAAGAAAGAAATTGAAGAAGATCTCAGAAGATGGAAAGATCTCCCATGCTCATGGATTGGTAGGATTAACATTGTGAAAATGGCCATCCCGCCAAAAGCAATCTACAGATTCAATGCAATTCCCATCAAAATAACAACTCAATTCTTTACAGACCTTGAAAAAAAGATTCTCAGCTTCATGTGGAAAAACAAAATACCCAGAATCTCCAAAACAATTCTGTACAACAACAGATCATCTGTAGGTATCTCCATCCCCGATATCAAGCTGTTATACAGAGCAATAGTAATAAAAACTGCATGGTATTGGCATAAAAACAGAAAGGAGGATCAATAGAACTGAATAGAAGACCCAGAAATAAACCCACAAACCTATGAATACTTGATTTTTGACAAAGAATCTAAAACCATTCAATGAAAAAAAGACAGCATCTTCAACAAATGATGCTGGTCCACCTGGATGTCTACATGCAGAAAAATGAAAATAGACCATATTTATCACCCTGCACAAAACTAAAGTCAAAGTGGATCAAAGACCTCAACATAAAACCAGATACTCTAAATCTGTTAGAAGAAAAAGTGGGGAACAGCCTAGAACTCAGTGACACAGGAGACAACTTCCTGAACAGATCACCAACAGCACAGGCTCTAAGAGCAACAATCAATAAATGGGACCTCATGAAACTGAAAAGCTTCTGTAAAGCAAATGACACCATCATCAAAACAAAACAACTGCCTACAGGTTGGGAAAGAATCTTCACCAAACCCTTTATCTGACAGAGGACTAATAGCCAGTATATACAAAGAACTAAAGAAGCTGAAAAGCAGCAAACCAAGTAATCCAATTAAAAAATGGGGAACAGAGCTAAACAAAGAATTCTCGACAGAAAAATATAGAATGGCAGAGAAACACTTAAAGAAATGCTCAACCTCATTAGCCATCAGGGACATGCAAATCAATATGACCCTGAAATTTCACCTCACACCCATCAGAATAGCCAAGATGAAAAACTCAAGTGACAACACATGCTGGAGAGGTTGTGGAGAAAAGGGAACCCTCCTCCACTGCTGGTGGGAATGTAAACTGGGTACAACCACTTTGGAAATCTATCTTGTGCTTTCTCAGACAATTAGGACTAGTGATTCATCAAGACCCAGCTATACCATTGCTAGGTATATACCCAAAGTTTGCTCAAGTACACAATAGGGATATTTGCTCAACCATGTTTATAGCAGCTTTATTTGTAATAGCCAGAACTTGGAAACAACTCAGATGTCCATCAATGGTGGAGTGGGTACAGAAATTGTGGTATTTTTACACAGTGGAATACTACTCAGCAATCAAAAAGGATGAAATCATGAAATTTGCAGGCAAATGGTGGGACCTAGAAAAGATCATTCTGATTGAAATATCCCAGAAGGAGAAAGACAAACATGGTATATACTCACTTATATAGACCTATAAGACATGATAAACATAATGAAATCTATACACCTAAAAAAGATAATCAAGAGAGTGGACATGGGGTAAGATGATCAATCCTTGTTTAGAAAGACAGATGGGATGTGTATTGAACGTATTACAGAAGTCTACTGAGGGCATCTGAAAGGCTCTAAGTAGCAGTCTTTTCAAAGCAGATACAAAGACTCATGACCAAACCTTCGGCAGAGTACAGGGAATCATATGAAAGAAGGGGAGTTAGTATGATGGGGAATGGATAGGAGCCCCACAAGAACCAAATATATCTGGGCACAGGGTCTATACTGAGACTGACATTCAACCAAGGACCCTGTATGTATATAACCTAGAACCTCTGCTCAGATGTTGCCTGTGGTAGCTCAGTAACCAATTGGTTTCCCATAGTAAGGGGAACAAGGACTATTTCTAACAGGAACTCAATGGCTGGCTCTTTGACCTCCCCACTCCCCAAGGGAGGAGCTGTCCTGTTAGGCCACAGAGGAGGGCTTTGCAGCCAGTCCTGAAGATACCTGATAAAACATGTTTGGATGAATGGGGAGGAGGTCCCCCCATATCAGTGGACTTGGAAAGGGGCACGGTGGAAATGAGGGAGGGAGGGTGAGATTGGGAGGGAATGAGGAAGCGGGATACAGCTGGAATACAGAGTTAATAAAGTGTAACTGATAAGAAAAAAAATAAAATTTAAAAAAAAAATCTGTAACTTTCCTATATACAAGGGGCAAATGGGCTGAGAATGAGATTAGAGAAATAACACACTTCACAACAGCTATGATTAATATAAAGTAACTTGGTATAACTCTAAACAAGCAAGTGAAAGACTGGAATGACAAGAACTTTAAAGGTCTGAAGAAGGAAATTGAAGCTATCAGAAGATGGAAAGATCTCCCATGCTCATAGATCAGTAGGAGTAACATAGTAAAAATGGCCATCTTACCAAAAGCAATCTGTAGATTCAATGAAATTCCCATCAAAATCCCAGCACAATTCTTCACAGAACCTGAAAGAACAATTCTCAACTTCACATGGAAAAACAAAACAAACAAACATAGCTAAAAACTATCTTATAGAAAAAAACAAACAACTACATCAAACTTCATGAGGTATCTCTATGATCTCAAGCTGTACTATTGAAAATCAGTAACAAAAACTGTTTGGTATTGGCATAAGAACAGACTCCTGGATCAAGGTAAATGGAAAGATACTTAAAGCAATCCCAATTGACTAAAAATGAATACCCAGAAATAAATCTACACATTTGATTTTCTACAAAGATGGCAAAACTATTCAGTCAAAAATGATGGCATCTTCAACAAATGGTGTTGGTCTAACTGGATGTCTACTTGTAAAAAAAATGCAAATCAATCCACATCTATCTTTCTGCACAAAGCTAAAATCCAAGTGGATCTAAGACCTCAACAAAAACAAAACAAAACAAATAAAGAAACCCAGGTACACTAAATTGATTAGAATACAAAATGGGGATCAGCATCAAACTTACTGGCATAGGAGACAACTTTATGAACAGAACACCAACAGCTCAGACTCTAAGATAAATAGTTTATAAATTGGATCCCAGGAAACTGAAAAGCTTCTGTAAAGCAAAGGATACTGCCTACAGAACAAAATGGCAGCCTACAGATTGGGAAAAGTTCTTCACCAACCCTATATGCAACAAAGGACTAATATCAAAAATATATCTACTACCCCAGAAAGTAAATACCAACAAACCAATTTTAAATGGGGTACAGAGCTAAGCCGAGAATTCTCAACTGAGTAGTGTCTAATGGCTGAGAAATACTTAAAGAAATGCTCAACTTCATTAGTCATCAGGAAAATATAAATCAAAACCAGACTGAGCTTCTATCTTATACCCATCAGAATGTCTAAGATCCAAATCTAAAGTGACAACTCATGCTGATGAGCATATTGAGAATGGGGAACATTCCTCCATTGCTGATAGGAGTGCAAACTTGTACAACCACATTGGAATTGAATCTGGAGAGTTCATAGAAAATTGGGCACAGCTCTACTGAAAGACACAGCCACACCACTCATGGCCTATCCCCAAAAGATGCTCTACCATACAATAAGGACTTTTCCTCAACTATGTTCATAGCAGCTTTATTTGTAATAGCCAAAAACTGGAAACAACCCAGATGCCCCTCAATCAGAGAATGGCTAAAGAAATTGTGGTACATTTACACAATGAAATACTACTCAGCTATTAAAAACAAATTTCATGCAGGAAAATGTAGAAAAGACTGAGTGAGGTAAGTCAAACCCAGAAAGATATACAATGTATATGCTCACTTGTAAGTTGATCTTAGCCATATAATATAGGATAATTATATTATAGTTCACAGACCCAGAAAAGTTATGTAACAAGGAGGGCCTAAAGTAGGATGCTTGAATGTCACTGAAAAGGGGGAATAGAATAGACAGAAGAAGTGCTTGAGGAGGGCAAACAGAATAGGAGAGGAAGTGCTGAGGGAAATGAGGATTGAAGCCAGACGTGGTGAGAACCTGGCAGGGGAGGAAGACAGAGGGCTTGCAGAGATAAGAGAAAGGATGGGAATCATCTCTGAGACAAGATGGTGACTTTTTACAGGGTAGGCTCCTGAAAGGACATTGTGGTGACTCTAACTAAGACTACTAATAGTAGGAAACATTGAATTTGAAGAGGCAAACCTCTAGACAGCCAGGACTTCTTTTGGAGAGATGGAAACACCAACACACCCACAAAAACTTTGACCCAAAATTGACCCTGCCTACAAGATGTGCAGGGGTGAAGATGGAGCAGAGATAGAGGGAATATCTAACCAATCCCTGGCCACACCATGAAAGAGAGCTAACCCCTGACACTATTAATAACACTCTGCTATGGTAGCAGACAGGAGCCTAATATAATTTCTACTGAGAGGCTATACCCAGCAATGGATGGAAACAGATGCTGAAACTCACAGCCAAACACTGGCTAGAATTCAGGGAGCCTTTGAGAAGAGTTAGGAGAAATAGAGAAAGACCCAGAGGATACAAGAGCTGCACAAGAAGCCAACTAACCTGGTCCCATGGAGGCTTTTGAAGCACCAGCCAAGAACTATATATGGACTGTACCTAGGCTCCCTACACATATGTACACAATGAGTATCTTGCTCATCAAGTGGGTCTCCTACTAATGGGAGATGGGGCTGTCTCTGAAAAGGACATGCTTTTTTTTTTCAGTCAGTCATTTCTCCCTGGAAGGGCTACCTTTTCAGGCCACTGTGGAAGAGGATGCAGTCAACCCCGATGAGTTTTGATGTACTGGGATGGGTATGTGAGGGGACTCCCCTTTTCTGAAGGTTAAGGAGGGGGGAAAAGGGGAAGAGGGAGGGGGTACAGGGCCTGGAAGAGAGAAGGGAGGGGGCTATGATTGGGATGTGAAATAAATAAATAAATATATATATATATATTTTAAAGATTATAGGCCTTTGGAAAGTGGCATGAATAGACATTTCTGAATAGAAGCAACACAGATAGCCAATGCATATATGAAAACAAACAATAACCACAATAAAGCTTGAATAACACTAATTATCCAGCAAATACAGATCAGGGTGCATAAGATGGCTCAGTGTATATGATGCATGTTATGCAAGCACCGAGATCTAAGTTCATATCCCTATAACCTAATCAAACATCAGTACAAAGTCCCAATTTATTTCTAATATCAGAGATCAGACCTCTACTCTTGCCTGATGCGTCCAAAACAAAAAGGGGGAACTGTAGAGAGCTGCATAATGCCGCGCCTTAAAGATGGAGCTGGTTTCCGCTTTCCACCTTCCCGATGGTGAGTGCTCTCTGTCACAAACAACTCCACATTTGGCTAAAGCTGAGGATCTGGCTTGCTTCCATGTATGTGGACCTATCTGCATTGCCCACGTGGCATGCTGAGGTTGGCTACCCAGAGGCTATTTAAAGTGGGCTGACTTTACCCAGGGTCAGAAGATTTTTCAAGGTTCCTGAATAAACTGCATTGAAAAAAAATGTGCAAATGGAGGTACACACTTGTAACCCAGCACGGTGGTAGAGAAACTGGAAATATATTTGTTCTCCATTAAGAAAAAATTACATAAGTTTGGGAAAAAGCCTCCATGGTTAGCAATTGCTCCTTTTGTAGAAGACTAAACTTGTTTCTCATCACCCACATCAAGTACCTCACAACAGCTATAAGTGCAAATAAGTACACATAAGCATCTACCCACATACATCAAATAAAGAAAAAAAAATCTCAGAGGAGAGGAGACTAGGAAGTGGAGGAAGGAAACATTATGACTAACCTTCATTTACTATTGACTGAATCCAGAAACATCTAGTTAGTTGATATGGTACATAATGGAGTGAATCTGTGAAGGCATTTTCAGGAGGTATTAGCTGAGAAAGACTCCTCCTAACTATGGGAAATACCATACCATGGACAGCATAAAAGAGAGAAATTTTAAAAAAAAGGAGGAAGTGGAAAGCCAAGCATGCACCAGCATTTCTTCTCTCCTTGCTCCCTAGTTTGCCAGATACCTTCTGGCTAATATTTCCACTGCAACAACTATCTGCCCAAGTACATGGGGCCAAACAAGTATGGATCAAATTTTGAAACTATAAGAAATAGTTTCTCAATAAAAAAGGAAGAAACTATGTGCAGAGAATTCATGATAACTTGTGAATGGCAAATATGTCATATTTGTGTTCTAAGATTTTTGAGTGAGATGGACTTAGCTCAATTTTCATTTTGGAAAATAGAGACTTTTTGATATTTACTACATATTGTGGTTTTATTTGACTATATATTGTGGTCCATTCCTGAAGGATCTCTCCATACGAGTAGGTTATTTTTGCTTACATGGTGACACATGACTAAAGCACAAACACCCAAGAAGTTTAGGGTCATAATTTCATGATCATTTTTTGGCTGTGTTCCATGAGATATATTTTAAACAAAGAAGCAAATAAGCAAAAATTTAAAAGGCTTATTCTGAATTCAGTATTTTGTTTTAGGAATACTGAAGGGCAATAAGTTTCCTATAGAGGAAGATAAAAATGAAGAAGCACTACAGTGCTGACTGTATGGATTATATAAGAAACTGCTACATGCAAGTAAATAAATGTATGTGCTGCAAAGAAGGGAAAGGGCTCTTATTCTCACAGCTCTAAGGAAGGAGTCATATACATGGGGGGGCATAAAGACATTTTCTATGTTTTTATTGAGAAGTGATGCATTGCAGGCAGAACACAGCAAAAATAAATGAAGTGTCATAATATATCTGTCCTTTACAAATCAGATACACTAAATGTAAATCTAGAACTTTGGACAGAAGCTGATTCAAACAGGAAGTCTGTAACATAAAGTTCATTGTCCCGGGAAACATCTGAAATTTTTCTATCACTTCAGATGCAAGATGGCAGTGACCAGCACACATTGTAGCTGAGAGTAAGAGGATCTGAAACTCAGAAATTGGTGAGTAGAGAGGCAGCTGAAGCCAGAAAATAGACATTGAGACTTCCTGAATGCGTTGGGATATCACATGAACTGAGAACATTTAGATTCAGGTCACCTGCGGACTTCTCTGGGGATGAAGAGTGGCAAACATTTGAACCCCTTCCACTTCCCCTTTTCGGGCCTCCCATCTTGGCGGAGATGGCCCACAGTGCCAGAGACTCTTAGCACAGAACTTACTACCTAGGGACTGAGACAGCAGAGGTGGGGCTCCTAGCTCCTCAGCTGAGGCTGCCAGCTGTACCAGCCTTCGGAGTCCAAGATCCGTGGCACCATCCTTCCGGGTCCTGGATCTGCGAGCTGTTGTATGGTCTCCACAGGGCCTGCCAGCCAGTGACTGTATGGGCCACCCAATCCCTCGGTGGCAGACAGCCTGCTGTATAGCCACCAAAGTCCACCAGACCCATCAAACCACCAGGCCTGCCAGGGCAACTAGGTCTGTGGACTACTGTTACAGCAGACAACTGTACTGACCTCCCCATTCTCCTGCTGTAGTTAGACTCCTAGGTTCGGCAGCTGCAGGACCACTTTGCTAACAGAGCTCATATACCCGCATATGCCCTAGCAGGACCAAACCTAAGAGTAGAGAAAAGGGGGAACCCCTGTGCTTTCTGATTTGACCTGCTAGAGAGTGAGTGTGCCTGCAAGAGCCTGCAGAGCTCCAGATCCAGGACCCATCTAAGATAGCAACCAGACATCAGACCCTTCCCACCCACACACCCACTGTGGAAAACAGAGGGATTCTTGGGACAGTGTTCTTAATATTGAAGCCCCTGCTCTGCGGGTCTACCAGTGGAGTTCAGGAAAATAACTCGTGGAGCTCAGTCAGAGCCAAATACTCGTAGCCTATAGGCCACTGAGGTATTCAGGGAATTTACACAAGCAAATTGCACCTTTGATCACCACCAACATCTGCAAACATCAGCACCTGCAACCCTTTGGTGCCTGCAAGCTGCCCCTCCCTTACACTCCAGGGTTCTATATTCTCTAACACCCTGTCCTTCAAGACACACTTCCACGCACATGCTTGCTTGCCTTTGTCCTTCTGCGTCCTTGGACCTTTCTTCAGCTGAAACACCAACACAAGCTGAAACAACTGGACCTCTCTCATCTTCCTGAAGAATTCTCCAGACATCAGAGAAAGACAGTATCAGTCTGAACTGCAGAATCAAGGAACAAGCAGTGAAGGTTATGGATGAGCAAATGGCCAGGGGTTGGGATAAGAACACATCCAACATAAATCAGGATATCATGGCTTCACCAGCAACCCCCAAAATCAATGGCTGCTCCAATTCATCGGAAACACAGAAAAATGACTTTAAAGCTATGATTATCCAGTTATTAGAGGCACATAAAGAGGAAACAAATCTCTCAGAGAAATAGCCACACAAAAAGAGGCAGAAAAAGAGGAAACAAACAAAGCTATCAAAGAATTAGCTACACAAGTGACTGCAAATAAAGAGGAAATGAACAAACTTCTCAAAGAAAGACAGGCAAGGATGTGAAGGTAATGTGGTTGCGACATCTGTCACTGCATTGATCGCTAGGGTTGATTCAGCTGACCTGACTAGCTAGGCAGGGGTCCCCTTCCTCTCTCACTGTCCCATGTGCATCCCTCCCAAAACTGTGTGCTCGGTGGAAGAGGACGACCTTCCCCGAATAGAGGAGGACTGGTCTTCATTTAAGGGTATACCAGTAGCTGCTCTCTCCTGCTAGAACCTCCAAACAAGCTCAAGAAAGACAGGCAAATATAGCCAAACAAATAAAGGCACCAGTAGAGGCATAATTAGTGGCATATAGAGAGGAAACAAACAAACAAAAAATAGAGACCATCATAGGGAGACAGGAATTCACATTCAAACTGATGAAGGAAATGCTGCAAGACATGAAAACAAAATTATAATCAATAAAGAAAACAGAAACAGAGAAAACTCTGGAGCTGGAGAACTTAGAGAAAAGATCAGGAGCCACAAAGGTAAACATCACCAATAGAATACAGTAGAAGGAAGAGAGAATCTCTGGCACTGAAGATACTCTTGCAGAAATTGATACTTCTTTCTATCACTTCTTAGTATGATAATATCCAAAGACCGTGTATTTTCAAGAACACCTGTATCATTAAATGTAAAACAGAAGAGGCCAAGTCACAAACTTCAGCCCTTAATATCTGAGCCCTTAATATCTGATTACCTGATTATGGTCAGTAGGAATGATAAACAGGGTGACAAAAGAGGCTACAGTAAAGCTGAAGCTGAGCCAAGATTGTTTCAAGTAATTAGACTTTTTATACTCTCTTTAGAAATGGAATACAATGGCAGATGCCAGAATATAATGATATTTGCAAGCTGTACAGGGTAGAGAAGACTAATATCTAAGACTAATTGTTTCATCAAACTTATATATGTTTATATACGTGCTTCTTTGAATTTTCGGAAACATGGAGAAATAGAGATGACCTGAACAATTCACTGACTGAATGAATAGTATCTTTTTCTCGGGAACAGAGAGGCACATGGTACCTCAGGAGCCATGGACTGTAACCTGAAAAACCTTCATCTCGGTCTCTTAAGGCAGATACACCAGGGAGATTTCATTATTTCCCACATTAAAAACAAAACAAGCAAACAAACAAACAAACAAAAAACTTATATGATTGACGGAGTGCTCACACAGTTTTATTCCTTTTCATGTATACAGACTAATTTTATCAATATGTTTTTCTTCAATAAAATAAAAATTTAATTATTAAAATTCATTGTCAAAGCAGTTATAGAGGAAACAGAAAAACTGGAGTCAATTATCTGTCATATTTCCACAAAACAAAGATTTTAAGTTTATAGATCGGGAATATCTGCTTTTAAAAAATATTCACTTATACTTAAAGATCAGAATGGTATTTCCACATAAAAGAAAGCCATCCTTCAAATTATAAACTGTTATAGGCTAATAGACTCTCAACACTTATTTATTTTAGATGTTATTACACTTCCAACTGGCTAACTCGTTTTTGAAATGAGAAGACTCAATAGATGCCACTTGCTGAGGGTATTTCAAATGTGTTCTAATTTGTGGATCTCATTTCAAGGATGAAAGATGGTCATTCAAGCCAAAATGACTGATAGAATGTAATTGTTTAGAAATCAAAACCTGATGAAAGAAAGGTGATACACTTCACAATGATGAATGCAAGAGAACACATCTATTGATGTGTTAAAGTATTTTGTCTAACTTGAATTAATTGTTCCATTGACTCAATAAATATAAATTGTATAACTCATTTAAAAAATACACTTTTTTACCAATATTGAATATTTTTGTTGCACTATAAATCAAGAGTTCCTTAATCTTTAAACATTCATTTGTGCTACTTGTATTTCAAAAGAGATAATTTTGTTACTTGTGCTTTTTCACTCATTAATCTAACTGCTGTGAGGAACTAAAAGAATGCAGTGTAGAAAGACATTCAAGGTTAATTTTTTCTTAATATAAAATTGATAAAACTTGGAATGGCTGCTATTGTTCAGAAATCAATATTAGCATTCTGAGTAGAACAGTTAATAGACACATATATAATACATCTAGGTCAGTTCTTCTTAGGTATACGTTTAAAGGTCTTAGGAAATTGTTGGTTTCTGTTTTGAATTTTGAAAATTGTGTCTTCATTTCACAAAGAGTACACTTAACTTCTCTATGACATTTGGCACTAGAAATCATTACATGTTCATCTTGATAGCTATGAGTAAAGTAATTTTTATTTTTCATATTAATTACAGTTTGCTGACTTTGTATCCCACCTTTAACCCCCTCCTTCAGCCATTCCCAATCCTACCCTCCCTCCCTCATTTCCTCCCATGACCTTCTCCATGTCCATTGATAGGGGAGATCCCCCTCCCCTTCCATCTGACCCTAGCTTATCAGGTCTCATTAAGACTGGCAGCATTGTCCTCCTCTGTGGCCTGGCAAAGATGCTCCCTACTCAAGGGGAGGTGATCAAAGAGCCAGCCACTGAGTTCATGTCAGAGAGTAGTTTTAAAATAAAAGAACAACAACAAGAAGAAAACCCTACTAAAATATTTATCAAAATATTTTTGTGAGCATTTTCCATATAACATTGAATTTTCTAGTTTGTGTATCTCCATTACTACTATAGCTGTGATTACCAAGCCTCCTACATGGAGACCCTGAAGTCAGAGTGATATGAATAAAGTGGCAGAAGCTTTAAAACATTTGCCTTTGGAGAAACATTAGCTTGGCCAAACCTCTACACATATACAATCATAACTTCACAACAACTAAGGAACCTAGGAAAAAACGTAAGGTCTGGGTGGAACAAAAGAAAACTAAATGCCCAAGAAGAGAGAGTAGCAATGTCAGTCTTATCACCATTGCCAATCGCCATAATCTCTGCAGCAGAACACAGCATACTTTTCCAGAATGTGGACGCTGTGCTTCACCTTAAATTACAACACATGTCCATCCTAGTGAACACTGGCTAAGCATGATTTCCTTATTTTTTTTATTGTTGAGTAATATTCCATTGTGTAGATATACCACAATTTGTGCATCCATTCCTCCACTGAGGGGTATGTGGGCTGTTTCCAGCTTCTGGCTATTACAAATAAGGCTGCTACAAACATGGTTGAGCAAATGTCCTTATTGTGTACTTGAGAATCTTTTGGATGTATGCCTAGGAGTGGTATAGCTGGACATTGAGGAAGCATTTTTCCTAGTTGTCTGAGAAAGTGCCAGATTGCTTTCCAGAGTGGTTGTACAAGTTTACATTCTCACCAGCAGTGGAGGAGGGTTCCTCTTTCTCCACAATCTCTCCAGCATGTGTTGTCTCTTGAGTTTTTGATCTTAGCCATTCTGATGGATGTAAGGTGAAATCTCAGGGTCATTTTGATTTGCATTTCTGTAATGGCTAATGACATTGAGCATTTCTTTAAGTGTTTCTCTGCCATTCGATATTTCTCTACAGAGAGTTCTCTGTTTAAGGAAATCATGAAATTTTCATGTAAATGGTGGGATATGGAAAAGATCATCCTGAGTGAGCTATCCCAGAAGCATAAAGATGTACATGGTATATACTCACTCACATAGACATTTAATATAGGATAAACCTACTAAAATCTGTACACCTAAAGAAACTAATCAAGAGGGAGGACTCTTGCTAAAATGTTCAATTCCTATCCAGAAAGGCAAAGAGGATGGACATCAGAAGGAGAAAAGAGGGAACAAGTCAGGAGCCTTACACAGAGGACCTCTGAAAAGCTCTGCCCTGCAGGCTATCAATGTATATGCTTAGACTTATGGGCAACCTTTGGGCAGAGTGCAGGGAATCTTAGGAAAGAAGTGGGAAACAGTAAGATCTGGAGAGGACAGGAACTCCACAAGGAGAGCAACAGAACCAAAAAATCTGAGCACAGGGGTCTTTCCTGAGGCTGCTCTTCCAACCAAGGACTATGCATGGAGAAAACCTAAGACCCCTGCACAGATGTAGCCCATGGAAGTTCAGTATCCAACTGGGTTCCATTGTGATAGCAACAGGGACTGTTTCTGACATAAACTGATTGACCTGCTTTTTAATTACCTCCTCCTGAGGGGGAAGCAGCATTACCAGGCCACAGAAGAGATCAAGGTAGCCACTCCTGATGAGACCTAATTGACTAGGATCAGAAGGAAGGAAAATAAGTCCTCCCCTATCAGTGGACTTGGGAAGGGGCATGCATGCAGAGAGTGGAGGAAGGGAGAGATTGGGACGGGAGGAGGGAGGGAACCACGGGGGGGATACATAGTGAGTAAAGTGTAATTAATAAAGAAAAAAGTCATAAAAAACATAAACAAAAACAAGATTTTATTTAATAACATGTCACGGACTAAAAATCTTGCACTTCTTCATTTCTGTGAACTTACAGTAAGTAAAATCAATACCAGAAGAAGCCTGCTGATGTTGCTCTGAATTTCTAATATATACGTGGCATCTTTCTGAGCTCCAGTTTTGAAGTAAAGCTCAGTGCTCTAGTCAGTGTTCTATTCCTGAAAGGAGACACTATGACCATGGCAACTTTTATAAAGTACTTAATTGGGGATGGCATGGGGTTTTAGAGGTTTAGCCACTTGTTAGCATGATGGGGAACATGGAAGCATGGGGGAAAACATGGTACAGAAGTGGCTGAGATTTCTACATTCGTATCTTCAGGCAGAAGGAAAAGTATGACACTGGGCTTGGCGTGGGCTTTATAATTCCCAAAGTCCACCTCCAGTGACACACTTTCTCCAATAAAGCCACAACTTCTCCAACAAGTTCACTCATGCTAATCCTTCTCAAATAATCACTCTCTGATGACCAAGCATTCAAAAATATGAGCCTATGGAGCCAAACCACAACACTCATTATCTTGACTCTTGTTTTCATTCTTCTGGGTCAGGTACAAGTTACTGTGATTTTTCTGATTTTAGACTTTTTTTTTTTTATTTGACAGATTGTAAATTTCTGCAATTGTATCTTCAGCACTCGAGATTCTCTCTTCTGTCTCTGTATTTTGTTGATGATGCTTACTGTTGTGGTTCCTGATCTTTTTTCTAAGTTCTCCAGCTCCAGGGTTGTATGTTTGTGTTCTCTTTATTGAATCTAATTCTGTTTTCATGTCTTGCATCATTTCCTTCATCTGTTTGAATATGGATTCCTATCTTTCCATGATAGCATCTATTTTTTTTATTCATTTTCTCTTTATGTGCCTCTATTTGTGTGGCTATATTTGCCTTATTTCTTTGACAGTTAGAAAGACATGGAGGAGACAGGAGCTCCAAAAGGAGACCAACAGAGCCAAATATACTGAGCCCTGGGGCCCCTGAAGAGAGTGATACCCCAACCAAAGACAATGCAAGGGGAAGACCTAAAACTCCAGCTCAGATGTACCCCATAGACTCAGTATCCAAGCGGGGTCCCTAGTTAGGGATCAGGGGCTTTCTCTGGCATGAACTCAGTGGCAAGCTCTCTGATCACCTACCTCTGGGCCATGCAGCCTAGCCAGGCCACAGAAGAAGACAATGCAACCAGTCCTGATGAGACCTGATATACTAGGGTCTTTAGAAGGAGAGAAGGAACCCCCTATCAGTGGACTAGGGAAGGGGCATAGGAGGAGAAGAGGGAGGGAAGGTAGGATTGGGAGGAGAAGGGGAAGTGTCCACAGCTAAGTCACAAACTGAATAAATTGTAATAAATGATAAAAACAAATTTTAAAAAAAGTTACTGTGGACTCTATTCCATGGTATAGTATGCTATTCCATGGTATTATACAGGAAAATTTAGAATGTTGTCTTACACAGCTTATACTGAAAAGTGTTTAGGAAATCAATATATTTATGAAAAGAATACGTGGTCAAAGGTATAATTTCTCTAGCTTTCCATAATGTTTGTTAAATTGCTTTAAAGATTGCCCATTAATGCACAGTCAATTTATTCTGATTGAATATATTCACAAAACCACATTTAGATGTAGAAGATGGTGAAGGATTAAGTTTAATCTTCTATTATTAAATCCTACCCTTAATTGCTTGTGCTCTGAAATTGCAGCCTACAGAAAAATGATATTTATATTTCATAATTATATTTTCTTTGACATTCAATATATCCTTTAGCTTAGACAATTCAACATATATCATCATTAAAATTTTACCATCATTGATCTATAAAGTTTTAATGTCTGTAACTATTTTAGCATATTTTTATATCATATTCATATATATTCATTTATGTAAAATTAAATATCCAACATATATATTCACTTGCACATTTTGAATTTGTTAAAAGCATTAAAATGCACTCAAAGAAAACCATCTAGGCATGTCCAAAGTAATATTTGAGACAAATAAATTAGATATTAATATAAGATACCAAGTTTTTCCATGTTTAATTTAATCTCAGTATATTTCTAGATTACATATATTATATATATAACTTGTAGATATATATATCTATATCCATACATATAAATGATAATATACAATTTGTAAATTTAATTAAATACTGAAAATCTATGTTGTCTTTTGTATTAAAATCCAGTTTATTTAGTTCATATAATAATTTGGACTTGGCTAGATGGATTTATTTGAGTCGTTAATTGGTTGTTAATATATTCAAAAATGTGCAAATATGAGACAGTATGCACCTGTTGTTGCTCTGCAAAAGTGTCTTGATCAAACATCCATTTCTAGAGTCATAATTACCTCTTCAGTGTTCTTCAGTAAATCTTCTTGTTCAGGTCTATGCTACTGTTAGAGATGACATGCTTAGGATCAGACAGTTTTCATTCTCTTCTGGTAACTACCTCTTGTCTTTTGCAAGTATGATATTACAATACTCAATTATGTTTTGAGTAAATAATGATTCTATTTTATTAAGTTACCTTTTGCTGTGGAACTTGGTAAAAACTAATTGGGAATTCCCTGCAAAGCGTAAGCTATTTTATTTAATTTCATCCTGCATCCTGGGTCCACACAAGTTTTATTTATTTTCTAGGAAAGGACTTAATATTTTCTTCAACTATCTGTTCTCCTCCTTGATTTCTATCATGTTTAGTCTTTTCACATTGTATTTATATTGATACTCATTTGTTCTATATTTTGACAGGCATCAGAGTTGATTTTCTAGTACTCTGACACAACAATCTGGCAGTAATGACTTTGTCTCTGGGCCTGATTTTAATTCTATATTTTACTTGCCTCCTTACTTTTCTAACCAATATCACTGTATATGCTAAAATTTTCTTTTCCTTTTTTGGCCCACTTTTGTTTTGTTTTTTGTGACTATACTAACAGATGTGTTGTTAAGCCATTGCTTTTGCTTTTGTTTCTTTTTTATTATTATTTATTACAATTTATTCACTTCATATCCCAGCTGGATCCCCCTCCTTCATCTCCTTCCAGTCTGACTCTCTCTCCCTCTTAGCCCCCTATGTCCCTCCTCTAGTTCACTGATAGGAGAGATCCTCCTCTCCTGCTATTTGACCCTAGCAAATCAGGTATCATCAGGACTGTCTGTATCCTCTTTCTCTGTGACCTAGTAAAGTCACCCTGTCAGGGGAAGGTGATCAATGAACAGGCAACCAAGTCCATGCCAGTGACTACCCTACTCCCACATAGAGGCTGATCTGCCCATGGGCTACATCTGGCCAGGGGGTCTAAGTCCTATTCATGCTTTGTCCTTGGTTGGTTCAGCAGTTTCTGCAGGATCCCTCAAGGCCCAGAGTGTTTTGGTTCTTTTGGTCTCCTTCTGGAGCTCCTGAGTTTATACCACTAAATATATCCTCATTGCACTTAAAACTGCTTTAAAGATATTAATACCAGGCCACAGAAGATGACAATGCAGCCACTCCTGATGAGATCTGATAGACTAAGATCAGAAGGAAGGAGAGGGGGACCTCCTCTATCAGTGGACTTGAGAAGGGGCATGCTTGAAGAAGGGGGAGGGAGGGTGGTATTAGGAGGGGAGAAGGGAGGGGTTTATGAGGGATACAAGGTGAATAAAGTGTAATTAATAAAAGTTAAAAAAAGATATTATTCCACACAGGTGATAAGATTGGCCATCTTTTGTTTGAGGTAAAATTGGAAGATCTCACCTCACTTTTTAATGATTTTTTTTTCCTTTCTTTAAGTTCTTTTTTTTTTCTCTACTTCTTTATGGGAATTTGATTAGAATATAGGAGATAATGCATCGGGCTGACTGCTCTTCACCAATTTAAACTGAGCTAAAAACATTGTGTGTTTTTTAACCTTAAACTTAATAAAGATAAAAGTTTCTATGAAAATATTAAGCATGATAAGGCTACAAGTTCACACAAAAACAGTTTCGTTCCCCTTACAAATCATGGGAATGTATTATAGCAACTGTGCTGGATTACTTGATTAGATATCCATTTTACTGAAATCAGCTTTTCAGGGTAATGAATAAGCATATCATCATTGTCTCATCTTCCCCATAATCTTTTATGAGAATGAATAGAGGCTTGACAGAAGTATGCCACGGCTGAAGGAATAAACTGACTTTTTCTTGCAATATTGTTACTAATTAATTCTACATGGAGCCTGTTTTGCTTTGCTCTCTTAGAAGAATAGAATGATACTGTGTAGCACACATTACTTGCTACATTTGACGTTTGTTTGAAATTCTCTTATAAATTATAGTGTAGTGTATTTGGTTAACAGTATTTGGAATGACTCTTCTTAGAAATGCCAAAAGCAAGTTAATCTGGATCAAAGCTTACATAATGCCTCTATTTTCAAACCACAATTCCACTTAAAAATTTAGTTTTAAGATCTATAACCATTTTATATAATGTATGAATATATATAGTACTGAACACTTCTTCAGAGCTTGAAAACTAAAATCCCAACCAGAGAAGAAAAACCAAATACAATTTTCCAAAATAAAGAGCTGGAAAATTTAATTTATTTATAATGGCTAAGTTTTTTGATTTCACATTAATTTGTCAATTAGTACGTCTTAAATAGAATACATTTAACTTGGCTGTGTAAAAGGAGAACAAACATATTAAAGAACACCTCATCTTGAGATTATTGAATTCAGTCATGAACACAGAAATTTTTGAAATTACTAAAATATTTAATCTGAGCCTATACATGAAGGGATAACTGTAGAATATTATACTTGCAGAAAATTCAAAATAGTTATTTTTATTCAAATACCTGATTACTAGAAAGGACAGTTTTATAGAATAGGACTGAACCACATATCTTTCTAATACTTTGTTCTATCATTTTAATATTATTTGGTACTTGCCATAGTTATGGTATATATTGCTGTGATAAAACACTATGATCAAAAACAATCTAGATTTTTCTACATGTAGACTTCCAGTTAGACCAGCACCATTTGTTGAAGTTGCAATCTTTTTCCCTTTGTATAGCTTTGGCTCCATTGTAAAAAATCAGATATCTTAGGCGTGTGAGTTTATTTTTGTGTCTTTGGTTTGATTCCACTGGTCCACCACTCTGTTTCTATGCCAGTACCATGCTGTCTTTTATTACTGTTACTCTATAGTTCAGCTTAAGATTAGGGATGGAGATATCTCTGGAAGATTTTTAATTGAACATGATTGTTTTGGGTATTCTGGATTTTTTTCCATATGAAGTTGAGAACTGTTCTTTCAAGGTCAACAAAAAATTGTGTAAGTATTTTGGTGAGGATTGTATTGAAACTGTCGATTGCTTTTGCTATGTTGATCCTAGTAATCCATGAGCATGGGAGAGCTTTCCATCTTCTGATTTTCTTCAATTTCTTTTGTCAGAGACTTGAAGGTTTTTTTTGTTTTAATTTTTTTATACAAGTCTTTCACCTGCTTAGTAAAAGTTAACACGAAGATACTTTATGTTTGTTGTTGTTTTGTTTTGTGCCTATTGTGAAAAGTATTATTTCCCTAATTTCTATATCAGCCTTATTGTCTTTCATATACAGGAGGGTTACTGATTTTTTTTTAGTTAATTTTTCATCTAACCATTTTGCTGAATGTGCTAATCAGCTATAGGAATTCCTTGGTAGTATTTTTGGGGTGTCTTATTTATACTATCTTATCATCTGTGAACAAATGGGACCTCGTGAAACTGAAAAGCTTCTGAAAAGCAAAGGACGCAATCAAAAGAACAAAACAGCCTACAGACTGGAAAAAGATCTTCACCAACTCTACATCCAACAAAGGGTTTATGTCCAAAATATATAAAGAACTCAAGAAATTAAATTCTAACAAACCAAATAATCTTATTTAAAAAATGAATGTAGACCTAAACAGAGAATTCTCAACAGAAGAATATTGAATGGAGGAGAAAATTTTAAAGAAATGCTCAGCATCTTTAGTCAGCAAGGAAATGCAAATCCAAAAAATGCTGGGATTCTATCTTACACCCATTGGAAGAGCTACAATCAAAAACTCAAGTGACAACACATGCTAGCAAAGTTGTGGAAAGTGGGGAATACACCTCCATTGCTGGTGGAAGTGCAAACTTGTACAGCCACTTTGCTTTCTCAGACAACTGGGAATATTGCTACCTCAAGACCTAGCTATACCACTCCTGGGCATATATCTGAAAAATGCTCTAACATACAACATCAAGGATATTTGCTCAGTTATGTTCATGGCAGCTTTATTCGTAATAGCCAAAAACTGGAAAAAACCTAGATGTCCCTCAATCAAAGAATGGATACAGCAATAGTGTTACATTTACACAGTGGAATACTATTCAGTTACAAAAAAAAAGTAAATTATAAAATTTTCAGGCAAATGAATAGAACTAAAAAAGATCATCTTGAGTGAGGTAACCCAGAACCAGAATGGTATATGCCCTTATAAGCGCATTTAATACAGGATAACCATGCTACAATCCACAGACCTAAACAAGCTAAATAACAAGGAGGAACCTAGGGAGGATGCTCAATTCTCATTAAGAAGGGCAAATAGATGATGGAGGCAGTTGGAGAGAAGGAACAGGATGGGAGGCCACCAAAAATGTCCTCTGAAAGTCTCCAACCAAAGGGGATCAAAGCAGATGCTAAGACTCACAGTCAAACTTTGGGCAGAGTGTAAGAAGTCAAAAGAAAAAAAATAAGGGAATGAAAGGACTCAGAATGGACAGGAGTCCATAAGAAGACCAACAGAGCCAAGAAATCTAGGTCCATGGAGGCCTGTAGTGATTGAAGCACCAACCAAAGACCATGCATGAAGAAGACCTAGAACTGTTGCTCAGATGTGGCTGATAGGCAGCTCTGTCTCCATGTTGGTCTCCTAATAAGTGGAGCATAGGCTGTCTCTGACATGGACTCTGTCGCCAGCAGTTTGATTAATTCCCCCTGGTTGGTAGGCATTGCCAGGCCACAGAGGAAGAGGATGCAGGCAGTCCTATTGAGACTTGATAGGCTGGGTTAACATGGTAGAGGAGCAGGGCTCACTCTTTTTGAAAAATGGGGGATGAAAATAGGGAGGGAGAAGGAGAGAGAGTGGGAACAGGAAAAAACAGAGAAGGAGCAAAATGAAAGTAAATAAATTATATTAAAAAATTAAATAAGGAAGGGGCAAGATGGCGGCGCCGGACTCTCATTCTGAGCAGCAGCACAGCAGGATCAGCACAGTGAACAGCAATCAGAACTCTCGGCCATAAAACACAGTCATTGTGTTTCCCAGGTGAGAGGATACCCCACGGTGGGGGATTCAATCAGCTTTTAACTCACCCGGCTAAACCGCGGAAGAGATCCCGGTTCCACCAGACGCTTGGCTGCCGCCAGCCCCAGCCCCAGCCCAGAGCCACAAGCCAGTGTCTCTGGTCACGGTCCCAGACTGAACCTTGGGCACCACACTATCAGAGACTGGAATTTTCAGTCGAGAGATAACCCCAGGGTACAGGAAACAATTGGGACCGGCCTTAGGTCACCCAGACATCCCCTGGAAAAGACTCGGGCGGGTTCCACGGGCACCCCAGGAGCCAGCCCGGAGGCAGAGCCGGGGACCCAGGTTCCGGCACAGAGCCCTGCCTGCCTGCGCGCCTGATTCGCCGCCGGAGATAGAAACGGCGGATCTGATCTCAGAGCACTCAGCTCACCCCCAACCTGAAAAGGTCCCCGGAAAATTACCCAGCTTAGGGAGCCACTCGGGCTCCCAAAAGCCGCAAAGGCAGACACAGGCAGTTTCTGCGCACCAGACAGCTGGCAGAGACTGAGCCGCCATCACACAGCTGTGCTCCAGGCACAGGCAAATTTCTGTGGCCAGCCAGCTGGCGGACACTGAGCAGTGTGCACCAGGGCAAAAAAAGACACTAGGAGTCCTTGTCTCCAGAGAATCCACGGGGAAGGAAGGAAACTGTACTGATCTAAATCACCCAATCCTTCCCTAGAAAAAGTATAGCAGTCTACTGGGGCCGAGGCGCCAGCACTCAGCAGTGCTCCAGACACAAGCACAAACAGTTGAGACGCGCCTGATGTCCAACTGGGTCACAGCAGCTGATCATTAAATTTGCAACAAGAAACCCAGAAATAGGGCAGCTGCCCTCAGGACTTCCCTGGGTGAGAGGAGAACCCTATCAACTAACAAAGACCACAGTTACCACTCAGGTCTATATCCCTGAGGTGAACAACTCCTGAAAAAACACCAGCCATCCAGGGACTATACCCAAAAAGTTGAGAAGACATCCTTCAGGAAAAACCAGCTTTCTGCAAAGGGGATTCTCTCCACCATAGGATCCCCAGGAGCCACCAGAAAATAACCCCAAACTCCTAAGATAACACAATGGGTAGAGGCCAGCGTAAAAGCTCAAGCAACAAAAGACAGAGCAATATGGCATCTCCAGAACCCAGTTACCCAGGGGCAAGTAGCCCTGGACACCCCACCATAACTGAAATCCAAGAAGATGACCTAACAAGTATGCTCATGAAGATGATAACAGAGGAAACAAATAAGATTCGTAAAGACATAGAGGAAGATAAACTCAAACAGAATATTGCCATCCGTAAAGAAATAGAGGAAGCTGCAGCCAAACAGTTTATGGCCTTTAGAAAGGAAATGCTTAAAACACTGAATGAAATGATAGAAACAGAGTTGAAGGAACTAAAAGAAAAACAGGAAAGTACAATCAGACAGATGAAGGAAGTAAACAAAACAACTCAAGACCTGAAGATAGAATTGGAAAAATTAAAGAAAACACAAATGGAAGAAATAATGGAAAGGAAGAATCTAGGGAAGAAAACAGGAACTACAGAGGTAAGCATAACCAACAGACTAAAAGAGATGGAAGAAAGAATCTCAGGTGTAGAAGATACAATGGAAGAAATCGATGTATCTGTCAAAGAAAATGTTAAATCCGAAAAATCCCTGACACAGACCGTCCAAGAAATGCAAGACAATATGAAAAGACAAAACCTAAGAATAATAGGTATAGAGGAAAAAGAAGACTCCCTTCTCCAAGGCCCAGAAAATATTTTCAACAAAATCATTGAAGAAAATTTCCCCAAGCTAAAGGAGAGGCCAATTAGAATACATGAGGCCTACAGAACACCCAACAAATTTGACCAGAAAAGAAAATCCTCCCGCCACATAATAATCAAAACAGTAAGTATACAGAACAAAGAAAAAATACTAAAAGCTGCAAGGGAAAAAGGCCAAGTAACGTATAATGGCAAACCCATTAGAATCACACCTGACTTTTCAACAGAGACTATGAAAGCCAGAAGGGCCTGGACGGATATCATGCAGACCCTAAGAGAACACAGATGTCAGCCCAGGCTACTATACCCAGCAAAACTCTCAGTCCCCATAGATGGAGAAAACAAGATATTCAATGACAAAAACAAATTTCAACAATACCTACAAACAAATCCAGCATTACAGAAGACACTGGAAGGGAAAATACAACCCAAGAAAGCTAGCTACATTCAAGAAAACACAGGAAATAAATAACCTCACTTCAGTAAAACAAAAAGCAACCAAGCACACAACCTGATGACCACAGCCAACATCAAAATCAAGAGATCTAACAGCCACTGGTCATTAATCTCTCTCAACATCAATGGACTCAACTCTCCAATAAAAAGACACAGATTAACAGAATGGATACGAAAACAAAACCCAGCAATCTGTTGCATACAAGAAACACACCTACGACACAAAGATAGACATTACCTGAGGGTAAAGGGTTGGAAGACGACTTTCCAAGCAAACGGACCCACGAAGCAAGCAGGAGTAGCCATTCTAATATCTGATAAAATAGACTTTCAACCAAAATTAATCAAAAGAGATGGGGAAGGACACTTCATACCCATCAAGGGAAAATTCCACAGGAAGACATCACAATCCTGAACATCTATGCCCCAAATACAAGGGCACCCACATTTGTGAAAGAAACATTGATAAAATTTAAAGCACATATAGATCCACACACATTAATAGTGGGAGACTTCAACACCCCACTCTCAACAAAGGACAGGTCAACCAAACAGAAATTAAACAAAGAAACAATGTCTCTGACAGAGGTCATGAATCAAATGGACCTAACAGACATTTACAGAACTTTACACCCAAACACAAAAGAATTTACCTTCTTCTCAGCACCTCATGGAACCTTCTCCAAAATAGACCACATAGTGGGTCACAAAGCAAGCCTCAACAGATACAAGAAGATTGAAATAATCCCATGTATCTTGTCTGATCACCATGGAATAAAGCTGGACCTCAACAATAACAGAAATAACAAAAAGCCTACACACACATGGAAACTGAACAACTTGTTACTAAATGACAGCTGGGTGAGGGAAGAAATAAAGAAAGAAATTAAAGTCTTTCTAGAAATCAATGAAAATGAAGACACAACATACGCGAACTTGTGGGACACAATGAAAGCAGTGCTAAGAGGAAAGTTCATAGCAGTAAGTGCCTTCAAGAAGAAATTCGAGACAGCTCATTCAAGCACCCTAATGGCTCACTTAAAAACCCTAGAAAAAGAAGAAGCAGAAACACCAAGAAGGAGTAGACGCCTGGAAATAATCAAACTCAGGGCTGAAATCAATCAATTGGAAACAAATAAAACAATTCAAAGAATCAATGAAACCAAGAGCTGGTTCTTTGAGAAAATCAACAAGATCGACAAACCCTTAGCCAGGCTAACTAAAAGGCAGAGAGACACCACCCAAATCAACAAAATCAGAAATGAAAAGGGGGATATAACTACAGACACTGAGGAAATCCAAACAATCATTAGGACTTACTTCAAAAGTCTATATGCCACAAAATTTGAAAATCTAAATGAAATGGACAATTTTCTTGATCGATTTGACTTACCAAAGCTGAACCAGGACCAGGTAAATCAACTAAATAAACCTATATCCCCCAAAGAAATAGAAGCGGTCATCAAAAGTCTCCCATCCAAAAAAAGCCCAGGACCAGATGGCTTCAGCGCAGAATTCTACCAGACCTTCAAAGAAGAGCTAACACCAATTCTCTTCAAACTATTCCACAAAATAGAAACAGAAGGAATATTACCAAATTCATTCTATGAAGCCACAGTCACCTTGGTACCTAAACCTCACAAAGACTCAACAAAGAAAGAGAATTTCCGGCCAATCTCCCTTATGAACATTGATGCAAAAATACTTAATAAAATACTTGCAAACCGAATCCAAGAACACATCAAAAATATTATCCACTATGACCAAGTAGGCTTCATCCCAGGTATGCAGGGGTGGTTCAATATACGGAAATCCATCAATGTGATCCACCATATTAACGAACTGAAAGAAAAAAACCACATGATACTCTCCCTAGATGCTGAAAAAGCCTTTGACAAAATCCAACATCCATTCATGTTCAAAGTATTGGAGAGATCAGGGATACAAGGCACATATCTAAACATAGTAAAGGCGATATACAACAAGCCTATAGCCAACATCAAACTGAATGGAGAGAAACTTAAAGCAATCCCACTGAAATCAGGGACAAGACAAGGCTGCCCACTCTCTCCATATCTCTTCAACATGGTGTTGGAAGTCCTTGCTAGAGCAATAAGACAGTTGGAGGAGATCAAGGGGATACAAATTGGAAAGGAAGAAGTCAAATTATCACTATTTGCAGATGATATGATAGTATACATGAGTGACCCCAAAAACTCTACCAGGGAACGCCTACAGCTGATAAACACCTTCAGCAAAGTGGCAGGATACAAAATTAACTCCAAAAAATCAGTAGCCCTCCTGTATACAAAAGACAAAAGGGCTGAGAAAGAAATTAAGGAAACAACACCCTTCACAATAGCCAAAAATGACATAAGGTACCTCGGAGTAACCCTAACCAAGGAAGTCAAAGACTTGTATGAAAAAAATTTCAAATCTCTGAAGAAAGAATTAGAAGAAGATATGAGAAGATGGAAAGATCTCCCATGCTCATGGCTTGGTAGGATTAACATAGTAAAAATGGCCATCTTACCAAAAGCAATCTACAGATTCAATGCAATGCCCATCAAATTACCAACAGAATTCTTTACAGACCTGGAAAGGAAAATTCTCAACTTCATATGGAATAACAAGAAACCCAGAATTGCTAAAAGAATCCTCTACAATAAAAGATCTTCTGGAGGTATCTCCATCCCTGATCTTAAGTTGTACTATAGAGCAACAGTTTTAAAAACTGCATGGTACTGGCATAGAAACAGAATGGTGGATCAATGGAACCGAACAGAGGACCCAGAAATAAACCCACACACTTATGGACACCTGATCTTTGACAAAGACGCCAAAACCATACAATGGAAAAAAGATAGCATCTTCAACAAATGGTGCTGGTCTAACTGGATGTCTACATGTAGAAAAATGAAAATAGATCCATACTTGTCACCCTGCACAAAACTGAAGTCCAAGTGGATCAAAGACCTCAACATAAAACCAGACACATTAAATTGGCTTGAAAAAAAAGTGGGAAATACCCTAGAACTCATTGGTACAGGGGGAAACTTCCTGAACAGAACACCAACAGCACAGGCTCTAAGAGCAACAACCAATAAATGGGACCTCATGAAACTGAAAAGCTTCTGTAAAGCAAAGGACACCGTCATCAAAACAAAGCGACCACCTACAGATTGGGAAAGAATCTTCACCAACCCTTTATGTGACAGAGGACTCATATCCAGTATATATAAAGAACTAAAGAAGCTGAAAAGCAGCAAACCAAGTAATCCACTTAAAAAATGGGGAACAGAGCTAAACAGAGAATTCTCTGTAGAGGAATACCGAATGGCAGAGAAGCACTTAAAGAAATGCTCAACCTCACTAGCCATTAGGGAAATACAAATCAAAACAACCCTGAGATTTCACCTTACACCCATGAGAATGGCCAAGATCAAAAACTCAAGTGAAAACACATGCTGGAGAGGTTGTGGAGAAAGGGGAACCCTTCTCCACTGCTGGTGTGAATGTAAACTTGTACAACCACTCTGGAAATCAATCTGGTGCTTTCTCAGACAACTAGGAATAGCGCTTCCTCAAGATCCAGCCATACCACTACTGGGCATATATCCAAAAGAGGCTCAAGTACACAAAAAGGACATTTGCTCAACCATGTTTGTAGCAGCTTTATTTGTAATAGCCAGAAGCTGGAAACAACCCAGATGCCCCTCAACTGAAGTATGGATGCAGAAATTGTGGTACATCTACACAATGGAATATTACTCAGCAATGAAAAATAAGGAAATCATGAAATTTGCAGGTAAATGGTGGGATCTGGAAAGGATCATCCTGAGTGAGTTGTCCCAGAAGCAAAAAGACAGACATGGTATATACTCACTCATATAGACATACAACATAGGACAAACCCACTAAAACCTGTGCATCTAAAGAAACTAAGCAAGAGAGAGGACCCTAACTAAAACGTCCAATCCCCATCCAGAAAGGCAAAGAGGATGGACATCAGAAGAAGAAGAAAACAGGAAACAATCTAGGAACCTACCACAGAGGGCCTCTGAAAGCCTCTGCCCTTCAGACTATCAAAGCAGATGCTGAGCCGGATGGGCAACTGTTGGGCAGGAGAACGGAATTTTAGGTAAGAACTGGGAAATAGTAAGAGCTGGAGAGGACAGGGTCTCCACAAGGAGAGCAACAGAACAAGAAAATTTGAACATAGGGAACTTCCCAGAGACTCATACTCCAACCAAGGACTATTCATGGAGATAACCTATAACCCCTGCACAGATGTAGCCCAGGGCAGTTCAGAGTCCAATTGGGTTACATAGTAATGTGAAGAGGGACTGCCTCTGACATAATCTGATTGGCCTGCTCTTTGATCACCTCCGTCTGGGGGGGGGGGAGCAGCCTTACTAGGCCACAGTAGAGGACAATGCAGCCACTTTTGATGTGAACTGACAGACTAAGATCAGAAAGGAGAGGAGAACCTCCCCTATTAGTGGACTTGGGGAGTGGCATGCAAGCAGAGGGAGGAGGGAGGGTGGGATTGGGAGGAGAGGAGGGAGGGGCTTATGGGGGGATGCAGAATGAATAAAGTGTAATTGATGAAAAATTTAAGAAAATAGGGAAAAAATAATTTAAGAATCTTAAAAAAAATTAAATAAGGAAATAAAATAAAATAAAAAATAAAAAAACTAGATAGGATTTATTTATATACACTTATCTGATCATAGCACATCATGAAGAGAATCTGGGAAGAAATTCAAGATAGGAACCTGGAGGAAGGAACTGAAGTAGCACATAGAAGAAAACTTGTCACTGGTTTGCTGTTCATATCTGTCTCAGCCTGTTTTGTTAAACCATCTAGCATCATGGGCCCAGGAGCAACACCACAATCAAAGGATAGAGACCACATATATCAATCATTAACTAAGACAATATGCCCCAGACTCAACTACAAGCCCATATCATATTAATATGAATATTCCAATATAAATTACCACAAACTTAAAAGTCCCACAGTTTTTGAAAATCCACACTTTTAAAAATATTTATTTTTATTAATTACAGTTTATTCACTTTGTATCCCACATGTGGCACACATCCTCAGCCCCTCCCAATCCCATCTTCCCTCTCTCTTCTTCTCCCAGCCCCTACCCCGGTTCACTGATAGAAGAGATCCTCCTCCCCTTCCATATGACTCTGGCTTCCTCTGTGGTAAGCCTACTCCCCCCAGAGCTGGAGGTGATCAAAGAGGCAGTCCCTGAGTTCATATCAGTGAGAGTCCATGTTCCCATTACTATGAAACACTCTTTGTCACTGAGCTGCCATGGGCTACATCTATGCAGTGGTTCTAGGTTATCTATATGAATGGACCTTGTTGGAGTATCAGTCTCAGAAAAGATGCTGGTGCCCAGATTTTTTGGCTTTGTTGCTCTCCTTGCTTTGATATCCTGTTGGGTAGAGTCTTCCAGAGGTCCCGCTCTGTTAGGCTCCTGTCCCTGTTTTCTCCTTCTTTTGATATCCATCCCATTTGCCTTTATGAATGAAGACTGAGCATCTTACCCAGGGTCCTCCTTCTTGAACAGAACACCAACAGCATAGGCTCTAAGATCAACAAACAATAAATAGTACCTCATGAAACTGAAGACCTTCTGTAAAGCAAATGACATTGTCTTCAGAACAAAATGACAGCCTACAGGCTAAGAAAGGATCTTCACCAACCCAATCTGGCAGAGTCTAATATCCAGAATATATAAAGAACTAAAGAAGTTAAAAAGCAACAAATCAAGCAATCCAATTAAAAAAATGGGGTACAGAGCTAAACAGAGAATTCTTTGTAGAGGAATATAGAATGTCAGAGAAACACGTAAAGAAATGCTCAATTGCCCTTAGTCATCAGGGAAATGCAAATCAAAACAAACCTGAGATTTCCCCTTACACCCATCAGAATAGCTAAGATCAAAAACTCAAGTGACAACACATGCTGAAGAGGATGTGAAGAAAAGGAAACCCTCATCCATTGCTCATGAGAATGTAAACTTGTACAACTACTTTGGAAACCAATCTGGCACTTTCTCAGACAATTAGGAATAGCACTTCCTCAAGATCCAGCTATACCACTCCTAGGCATATATCCAAAATATCCTCAAGTACACAACAAGGACATTTGTTCAACCATGTTTGTAGCAGCTTTATTCGTAATAGCCAGAACCTAGAAACAATCCAGATGTCCATCAGTGGAGGAATGTACCACAGAAATTGTGGTACATTTATACAATGGAGTACTATTCAGCAATTAAAATCAAGGAAATCATGAAATTTGCAGGCCAATGGTGGAATCTAGAAAAGATCATCCTGAGTGAGATATCCCAGAAGCAAGAAGACACACATGGTATATAGTTGCTTATAAGTAGATATTAGACATATAATATAGGATAAACATACTAAAATCTGTACACTTAAAGAAAATTCACACAGTTTTAATGTTTAGACTCTTATGGCATATATTCTCATTCAATTCCAAAGTTTCTCTAAATTATCCAAAGCAGCTCTAAAGTTCCAACATGTTGATAAAACCCCAGTTTCTCTAAAATATCAAAACCTCTTAGTTGAGGTCTC
The DNA here is from genome assembly GCF_030254825.1 of Meriones unguiculatus. Lineage (NCBI taxonomy): Eukaryota > Metazoa > Chordata > Mammalia > Rodentia > Muridae > Meriones > Meriones unguiculatus. The sequence goes on along the minus strand of NC_083351.1, from coordinate 80,766,038 downwards.
TTGTAAAATAAAAAATGGGTTTCATATATTCTTACTAAGATGGAAGACCAAAGATATAGTCACAATCCCATCAAAGCCAACCCAATTTCAACAGTATTCAAAGATCATCATTTTCTGTTTGGATGTCACATTAGCAACAGCATCACCCAGTTGGGGAGGAGTTGTTTATTGAAGACATTTATTGAAAAAAGAGTTATAGTTATACCATTATCTTAGCTCCCAATTTTTCCTGAATAAATCATCTTATCTTTCTTTCCAACACAGCTCTATCTGTCTATGCTCTTGTGATTTTTATCAAGTAACCCACTCCCAAACTCTTCCAGCAGGAGGCCTTAGGAGACAGAACCCTTATTATATTTTGTTTTATAATTTCATGTGTTTGACAAAATAATGTTATTATAGAGGTAATTCATAATAACTTCTTAGACTCACCTAATGATAATTTAAATATTTAAGCATTTATAACCTACAAGGGACACAACAAGTAAAAGTTATACTCATAATTGGGGTCATGAACATATTCATTAAAACATTTTCTTAGTCTTCCTTGCTTTCTTGCTCAAACATTCTCAATATTTTTTGAGCTGATAAAAATATTGAAGACTCTCTTAGGATTTGCATGCACATCATCAGACCTAAGCAATTTAGAAAATAGACACTTAGGTCTTTGCCTATGCTTTCTATGTCTTTTTATAAAATAAAAGTACTAATTTTTACCTTTCTACTCCCTTGACACAGTTTAGTAACCACTTTTTTTTTGCTTAAGTCATCTGAACTCTATCTTTGCTATATTTAAAAATGACTCCTTAAATGTTATCAAAATTTTAAACCTAAACATGTAAATGACAATTTATTCTACAGAAAGTAAATATGACAAAAGAATGCTATTGGGATAGAGAAAGTATTCTAGATGTCCATATTAAATCTTAGTATCACTATTTTTCTTTACAAGAAAGAATCACAAAAAGTTAAAAATTATGTATTTGAATATTTGTCTATAAAGAAAGTATAAAGATATTTGCTCACATATTAGCAGGTAATTTGAGTCAATACAAATAAAAGAATGTTCCACTAATCAGCAGTTACTTATATTTCTTATATAATAATAAGGAATAATCAAAATTGGCAAAATTAAAACATTTTTAATTAATGGCAAGATGCTCATTTTTCTAAGATTTCCCATGGATCCTTGAAGTTATGCACAGCACATAAATATATACATTAATGCTGAAATGCTGGGTATATCTCAATGTATGCTGAACCTGGAGACTGTCTGATAAGACAGCTAGGTATTGAGGGCCTCTGAAAGACTCTACATAGCAGTGTACCAGAACAGATGCTGAGACTCATAACCAAACTCTGAACAGAGTGCAGGGAATCATATGAAAGAAGGGGGAGTTAGTAAAACCAGGAGATCATGGGAGCTCCACAAGAACCAAATATATCTTGGCTCAGGGTTCTTCTATGACACTATCTCTCCAATCAACCACCATGCATGGATATAACCTAAAACCCCTGCTAGGACCTAGCCCATGGCAGCTCAGCATCCAAGTGGGTACCCTAGTAAGGGGAAGAGGGACTGTCTCTGATATGAACTCAGTGGCGGAATCTTTAACCTTCCCCCCTCCCGAGGGAGGAGCAGCCCTACTAGGCCACAGAGGAAGACATTGTAATCAGTCCTGATGAGACCTGATAAGCCAGGGTCAGATAGAAGGGGAGGAGGACCTTCCCTATCAGTGGACTTGGAAAGGGGCAAGGAAGAGATAAGGGAAGGAGGGTGGAATTAGGAGGGAAGGGGGGGAGAGTGCTACAGCTTCGATACAAAGTAAATAAACTGTAATAAATATAAAAAATACTTGTTCTGCCATGATTAACATGTGATTAAAATGTATACTTAACACAAATAGGGAAAGCAGTATAGGAAATATAGTCTTCCTCAAGTATAATGGGAACTTAATTACATGCTGATAACAAGCCGGAGAAATGGACATAAATAGAAACATAAATTCAGCATTGTATAGTACTAACAAAGAAGACTATGAAATGTCCAAGTAAAGGTTACATAAATAATTTCAGTCACATGTTTAGATGCATTCAGAGAAAAGAGCGGGCTATCCAAAAAAATGTTTATAATAGTATTAAAAACCCAGAACAGATTATGTTAATATTTGAGGAGAAAAACACAGTCATAAAATTTACCTGTTATGTCTTCATAAGTTCTGATAAATTCATTAGAAGATGTGTTCTGTCCAACTATTTTTATTTAATTCTTCCAGACCACATGTGAATTACATTTTTCTGAGATTTATATTTAATGATAAAAGATTCTAGGTGGAACATAAAGATAATTGAAAAACTTTTAGGATAGCTCCATTTTGCTTAAGAGAAAAACATGTATTCTTAAGATTCTCATATCATAAATTTCTCTTAAAATTTGTAAGTAAAATTGTCTACTAGATGAAAACACATTAGGTAAATAGTAGTAAATGTGTAAGAAAGACAATACAGCAGCCTATATAAATGCAGCATAGAATATAGATACCACACAGTAAAAAGATAATACAGAAGATAAGAACAGGCATGAAATCCTGCTATCTTGAAGGATAAGGTCTAAGAAAATTCTAATATTGAATAAATATATCAATCAGAGATTGAGGAAGTATTACCAACCTAAAGAAAGATAAATGCACAGAAATCTATATTAGGCAATATCCAGCAGACTTTGACACCATATCTTTAAATTGATGAAATAATGCAACTATCAATCTATTTTCTATAAACAGTGAAAACAGGCTTCAACAATGAGGTAAAATGAAGACTCCAGTCAAGTAATATTTGTCAACAGCTTGAAAACAAAGTAAAATAGAAGAAGACAGTTTTCAGCCAGACTAAAGTGTTAATGTATACAAAGAAATGAAAATAATAGATTGCTATGTCTCAATAAGCATTCATATGAAAAATGCACTGATAACATATCCCAAGTGATTTAAAATATATACATATAAATACATTCTAAAAATATGGGCAGGGATTATAACAACTGAAATGTTGTATTTATAATAAAATTTAAAAACTCAAAAGTTAATTTCAAATAAAACAAAATTAGCAAACCAACGCCTAACAGTTCCAGCAGGAAACATACTGCCATTACATCAACATACAGTCTGTGTATCACAGAAGCAAAGAATGGAAAGAAAATACTTTTGTACTTTTGTATTTAGTGTATGATAAACATACACTAATTACAAAAGGGTATTCTAAAATCAAAGGACTGGCAATGTTTGGGGTACCATTTGCTTATGCTTTCCAAGGCACATAAGAGACCCCTGTGTTGATAGAAATACCCGACAATTTTAGCACATATGGAATTTTAAAATATTGTAATTAAATCACATATGTGGTGCTAATTTTTCATCAGCTTGACAGAAGCTATAGTTATCAGAAAGGAGGGAGCTTCAATTGAGAAAAATGCTTGCATAAGTCTGGACTGTAGGACAGTCTGCAGGAGAGTTTTTCAATTCATGATGGTATGGGCAGGCCCAGTGCATTATGTGTTGTGCCACTTCTGGTCGATTAGTGCTGAGTATTATAAGAAAGCAGGCCGAGACAGCCAGGAGGAGTAAACCAGTAAATAGCATTCCTCCATGGCCTCTGCATCAACTCCTGCCTTTAGGTTTCTAACTTGCTTGAGTTCTTGTCTTGACTTCCTTCGGTGATGGATTATGATATGGATGTGTAAGCCAAATAAATCCGTTCCTCCCCCTCGCTTTTTGTCATAACCTTTCATCAGAGCAATAGTAATTCCAACCAAGACAACATATTTTATATTTTCCTTATTTTCTCAATTAAGTGGTTAAGCTTTTTTTTTTTTTTTTTTAATTTAGCAGGTAATTTTTAAAAGGAAAGGAGGAGGCTGGAAAGAAGGTTCAATGTCTAATGTACGCCTCACAAGAAGGAAGTAGGTTCCAGACCCCTAAAACATTACACATGTTAGGTAGGTATGGAACTCTCTTTTAATTCCAGTGCTCAGGGTACAGAAGAAGAGGATCATCAGAACAAGCCAGCTAGCTTCACCAACTGCATCAGTGAACTATTTGTTCTCTTGATAGAACATGCACTCCAGGAAGATGTCTGACATTAACTCCTGGCCTCCATATAAAACACACACATACATGTGTTTCCACACACACACGTATCGACACTCGTGTCAATATTTCTATACACAGTCATATACACATGAAAAAATAAAATCAAAAGTTAAGGAAAGAGTTTAAAGTAAGAAAGTATTCTTCCATTGTTTTACATATTTAAGGATATTTTGTAAATCAAGCTTCTTGTCTTGTAGAATTGACATTTGAAACCTACATTTGATTGAGTTACTTAGATTGCATTATTCCTATGAATTTAGAAAGTTGGATGTTTGCAACTACCCACTCAGTTTCAAAGAATAAAGTAATGACAACACATTTGAGAATAGGACTTGGTGAGTGCTCTGAGAGCTTACAGAGAAGAGCACATTTGATCATTGCAGAGGTGTTAAGTGGCTGTTGTTGACTTAGACACTTAGGTTTTCTTTCTCAAGATCATCACTGCCTGGTCTGCTATGTGATGTTTGTATCTTTCCAAAGTGTCACTTTCATGGTTTACAAAACAGGTTTAAGCTTTTAAATTTTTTTCAAAGTTATAACATTTTCTGTCTTAAATCATTCTAAGTTATTTGACAGATCTTAGTCTGTGCTTTGTGTTCAGATGATGACTGGTGGATGCAGTAAAGTCTCTGAACTTTCTGTCTTTTTAATAAACATAGATAAGACAATTTTGCAAGTTTCTTATAATTTTAGAAGCTATGATTTGAAATGATATTTTTTTATTGTATTTTATGTGGGTGGAGGGGTAAATGGTGAGTAGAAGTGGAGATGTGCTGCCTTATTCAGTCCTCAAGATAATATTATGAAGAAGGGATTACTCACCTTCCTAATGTTGAAAAGGTAATATAATCTGAAGAGTAAAAATGCTAATAACTTGCAGAGATGTTTCGCATCAAGTCGTCCATGTCTCTCTGCTCTACAGGCTGCCTCCCAACATTGACTACCTCTGTGCTGCACAGAGACCAGAGCCCTACAGTACTACTAGGTGGATAGCTAGCTCCATGTTATTAGTAAGTGTGGAGTCATGTCATCAAAATCTCTGTTCTAGAAGTGTTAGTGAGTTTTTTACCTATGTTTTATTCTTTTGTCTAAGCCTCTTCAAATGCAAATGTCAATAAAAGCTTGTCAGGAGATGAGTCCTTATAGTCAATAAACAAAACACTTCTTGGAAGCAGCATGAAAACAAAAGCAAATAAAATCAAGTCATTACCTTGGAGAAAAGTGCCTAATGACATCATTATTCGCTAAAGCCATTTCATGTCAAAGGGAGAAGCTATCTTTTTTCTTTTTTCTGGTAAAGAAATTTGGTTTCACTTAGAATCAAATTTACTGTAGATTTAAAACAAAGTACAATAAAATCATTGAAACAACTAAATAATGAAGTCTGATATAAAACCATTAATTGTAAATTCCATTAATTAAGATATGGTAATCTGTTCTGACTCTTGCGTCACATGTTCGTTCCTTTTTAGATGGTTTCGTTTTATTACCCAGTTCTCCTCATTTAATAATTTCTTGGCTAAACCATCTATCAAACATCAGACTCATGTAAAATGACAAGAGTAATTAAATTTACTGGATTGAGAATATCATCTCTCTTTCAATGTTATTTTAAGTTCACCAAACTCTGGTTATTCTCACTTAAAAGAGAAGCACTCTCTCTAAAAACACCATAGCTTTTGAGGCCCTGTAGAGCACAGTAACATTGTTTACTGTTGAGCTTCTCAAGGCCTGTTTACTCATGTATTTCTTATGCTTTTTTTCCATCAGTATAAACAGAGGCAAAGGTGTTACCACAGTCTTAAAAACAGTAATCAAATGGATATGGCAGAATTTTGCTTTCATGTTTTGACAAATAAAAAACAGCAACATACAATTTTAAGGGTTTGGGGTTGCATGCAGCTTTTGAATAGCCACAGTAACACTTATAATAGTGACTTAATCTGTTTTTTGAGACATTTTCACTTATGTAAATTCTCTTTTCTACTTTGTTTCTAAGAAGTTATTTCTAAGTCTAATTTAGTGAAGATTGATGTCATCTACTGATACTCTGGTTATCTGTCAGGATAGGAATCAAATAAGAGGTTAATTTGCCATATTGAAAAGAGATGAAATATACTAATTTATATGTTAGATTGAAATGTGCTATCTAAACTTGGCTGTCCACACATTACATTAGAATTGTGTAATGGTATACCCGTCTTGTAGCTCCCTACATTCTTTTAAGGAAATGTCTGCTAAAAGAAAACTCAGTTGTTCCCATGAAAGAAAACAAGATTAAAATCAATAGCATGCTTGACCTAGAAATGGAATTCTTATTATCAGTGTTGAATGGGTTGTACTGGAGGTCTACAGTGTGCTGAATTTATACCATCACCCTGAAAACTAGAATAACAACTTATTAATTGAAAATAATTTAAAAATGAACTACACTCCAAAACAATTAGGTATAGATTTTGTTTAAATTTTTTGAAATATATATACACTGGAAGAAACTCTACATACATATGGTTTAGATTTGTAAAAAAAAAAGAGAAAAAATCTACTTCAGAATGACTATGTCCTTTCTGTGTAGCCTTTCATATCAAGGGTGCATATTTTCAATTGCTTTATTGGCTAATCAACACACTATTTCCTCTCAAAGTTTCACTTAGTGCTTCTCTTTGGCACTCTAACTTTAACAGTTGGTCTGTAGTCTGCAAATTTTTATTCACTGTGCCAACTGAAACAACTTGGTCATCTCTCTCCAATGTCTGTAAGCCCCACTTGGATCAGGTTTTGTGATTCAACATATAGAAAAAAATGTCCTTTTGTTAGTCTTCTAGCTTCAGACATTTAACAAAAGCCTAGATTATATTTGAAATGTGTTTTGAATCTCAAAATTAAGAAAAGGCCTATAAGGAATGCCAGAAAAGGAAACTGTGGCAAGGACCTCAAGAACACAGCTGGACTCAGCAAGTCTTGCACTTTTGGTTCTGACCTGGGGTAAGATGGAAGGTGATGAACCAGGTTACATTGTACAAACAATGCGTTTAGATTTCTAGCTCTGTTATGATCACAAATATCATAAATCAAAAATAAACATTCAAAATCCTGGCCTGGAGAGATGGTTCCAAAGTAATGTGTGTGTAGTAGTCTTGGAGAGGGCCAGAGTCTGTACTGGGAAGATCAAAGCTACCTATAGCTCTGATGCAAGCTCTGACCTTAACCTGCACTCATGTCCACATGGTCATGCACACAAAAAATACATAATTAATATCAATAAAGATTTAAGAAACCTGTATATAATTTTAAAATGCTTATAGCCATCATCATTTGAGTCATTATTGAGTTGAAAGTGTGTTTATGCATACTAGTCCTAAGAAAGCTCAACCAGTTGAGAAGGATGATATCACCACAGAAAAAGTTTGAAGGGACTATTATTTTGGCCAAGACTACTCTGGCTGTATTGTACACACAGGATTGGCAAAAGCAATGAATTTCTGAGACAGGGAAAGTGGAGGTAGGGGGAAACAAAAGAAAATCCCTTTGCCAAAGCAAAGCCAAACAAACCCATTTTTTACCATTCTTTTCCAATCTGTATGTAATGCGTGAGTGCCTGATGCACACAGAAGGCAGAGACAGCACTGGATCTACTGGAACTGGAGTTACAGAAGGATATAAATGCCATGAAAGTGTTCAGAACTCAATCAGGGTCTTCTGCTAGAGCAGGAAGTGTTCTTACATGCTCAACTATCTCTCTAGCTACTCCATTGCTAATGTAGTATATTGAATCATAGAATTTTAAAAATTTTTTCTGAGTTCTTCTTATTTCACATACACTTGGCAAACACCTAGTACCTTCCTACCCTATTCAAGGTAATGACATTTAAATCTCATATTTTCTTATAAAAGTGTTATAGTTTTAGCTCCAGCCTTCACGTATCTTGAACTGGTTTTATGTGCACTGTGAGATTGGAGTTCAGTTTCGTTGTTTTGAATTTAGATGTTCAATTGCACTGACATTAGTCATCTCTCTCTAGGTAGAGTGAACTGACGTTCCAGAAAACACACAAGAGTAACCGAAGTTAAAGATACTAGAACCCCATCTACCGGTCCTGACTCCAATGCTATAGATCTTAGCTAAATAATTCATATCCCTCCTTAGTACTACTTAACAGCAATTTATTGCTTGTTTCGATGCTTGATATAACATCTGCTACTAGTGTTTCGCTATATCCACCTACATGTTATTCCCAGGAACTTATTTTTTAAATGTATTGATTTTTTATTTTTCATTTCTTCTTATTATATGACTATAAGAAGTCATGGAATCACTTCTACATTAGAACATGTTATTAGGGACACTTGAATCCATGTTTCAAAGTTGTGTTACTCACTCTTGGTCAAAAATATACTCTTTCCCATTTATGTTGAGGAGAGGTTTGTGTTTGATGGGATGAGAAAAATATATTTTATCCTTGGCCACAGAATCTCCTTGCTAAAATTTTAATAACTTGATTTGGAAAAATATTCATTTATTTCTTTTCTTTTTTTTCTTGTATTTTTAATTATTTATTTTCTTTTTAAAATTTTTTTATTTAACTTTTATTAATTACACTTTAGTCCTTTTGTATCCCCCCATTGGCCCCTCCCTCCTCCCCTCCCGGTCCCACCCTTCCCCCCTTTCTATATGCATGCCTCTCCCCAAGTCCACTGATAGGGGAGGTCCTCCTCTCCTTTCTGATCTTTTTTTTATTTTTTTTCAATGCAGTTTATTCAGGAACCTTGAACAATCATCTGACCCTGGGGAAAGCCAGCCCACAGCTTAAATAGCCTCTGGGTAGCCAACCCCAGCGTGCCACGTGGGCAATGCAGATAGGTCCACATACATGGAAGCAAGCCAGATCCTCAGCCTTAGCCAAATATGGAGTTGTTTATGACAGAGAGCACTCACCATCAGGAAGGTGGAAGGCGGAAACCAGCTCCATCTTTAGGGCTCGGCATTACGCAGCTCTCTACAGTTCCCCCTTTTTGTTTTAGACGCATCAGGCAAGAGTAGAGGTCTGATCTCTGATATTAGAAATAAATTGGGACTTTGTACCAATGTTCATTTAGGTGTCATCCACCCAAAGAGCATCAGACCCCTCCGATAGCCTCATTTATTTCTTGTGTAACATTTTATTTATTCAATTTCAGAATATATAAGTATCATATTTACAATATTCACTATTTTCATGGAGGAAGGGGTTTTGGACTCTCTATTAATAGGTTTTATATCTCAGATTGTTCTTGCCATAACACTGTAAGTACACAGATATTCCAAAATATTTGAGGTTGGCATTAGATCATCCTATGCCTTGATTTATTCTACCTATGCAAGGGGAATTATTTACATTAATCCTAGAATGTTGTGAAACTAGCTTACATATTCAGATAGAATTTGATATTTAGAAAATAATGCTTTAGTAGCTAGAGAGCTGGCTCAACAGTTAATATTATGTATTGCTATTACAGAGGACCTAGATTTGGTTCCCAGCACACACATAGTAGATCAAAACTGTTATAATTAGAGTTCCAGTGGATCTGATGCCAACTTCTAACCTCATCAAACATACACATGACATGTGCATATATGCAAGCAAACACATAAATACATACATAAATACAAACACATAAATACATGCATACATATAATAAATATTTTAGTTGTAGGCTTCCTGGGACAACAGTCCCAAAATACAAACATAAATTTATATCTTTCCACATTTTATATAATTTAAAGATCACAATTAACCCCATCTATCTTCAGACAATGGGTAGTTTTTGTTAATGAATTTGACAAAAAAAATCCATAAAAATAAAATAATTTGTGACCTAATGAGATTTTTAAAAAAATATTTCTTACATTATATTATTTTATTTTATATATGAAATAATGTCATATAACTAGTATTATGCACTATTAAAAGACAGAAGATTGTCCTTCAGGGGATTTATCATTTATTGAAGGGCATCATTAAAGTAGTTGATTTTTCACGAGATATTGGTATAATTTATATACGTATTGGTAAAAAAATTATAAATAATATTGTTTAAGTTTCCATTCTAGGTAAAAAGTATTCAGTGACATCTATGACATATCATTTGCTTTCTAGTTTTGTATATACGGCCTTTTCAGTTGTTCTTAATCTATGTTCTATCTTCTTTTCCCTCAAGACTTGACTGTGCAACATTTTTATGCTCACACAGCTTCCCTTGCATTCATAAGGCTAATTACTCCTGAAGGAGCATTTCTATCTTGTCCTTTCTATCTCCCTTCATTGGACCAACTCAATTACATGGACTATTTTGTTCTAGAAAATATACTGACAGATAATTTTCCCAGTTGCACTCCCCAACTATTAAAAAGAATCTTATCCCTCACTTTCATTTCCTCAAGTGATTGGTTGCAGTGCTGAGTTTAGCATGGCTTCTAAAATGAAAATGTGCTAATGATTCCAGGGAAGTGTAAAACAGGAACATTAGCAAACATTCAACACAGTGCCAAGGGAATGTAATACAGTCAGTACTGCCACGTGGAGTATTTCAAACATTTTAAATTGCTTTTAGGTATTATAAGGTACTATTATATAATTTTATATATATGTCTAATTTATCTGTAAGATATACAAATATTGAAAAGAAATCTGTTTCTAAGACATGTATGATGATCTATGTTTTTAGTGTGTTTGCTGAAAAGGAATATCTTCTACCCTGTCAGCTATGCTCTTTATAATTTTTTTCTCCAGTTTCCTGTCTTTTCTTATACACAATCTAGTCCTCAAGCTGAGTGAAAATTGGCTATGAAATTATTCTTCATTGCAAATAAACAAACAAACACAAATTTCCCAATGAGTTTTCTGCTGTCTTGCTTTAAAATGTTCATTTTGGATTAATTTTTATAATACTGTAACCTCTATCAGGGAGTGCAACTGAGCTATACAGCCATGATATATCCAACTTCCATATGAACTCAAGCTAAACAAGTCATGCGTAATTGTTCTTGTTTATCTTTTTTTCCCTAGTACTAGAGCTCTTTGTCCAGGCCAGGATAGTATATTATTACTATGAAGCATCTCCAGCTCTCATATTACTTTTTTTCTTTTATCCCTTTTTTCTTCCTTCTTTCCTCCCTTCCACCTTCTCTCCTTCCATCTGACCCTCCATCACTCCATCCCTCCCTCCCTTTCCCCTCCCCTTTTCTCTGCAAAGTCACTGTAAAGATCTCAGGCTAGCCTTGACCTCAACTTGAACTTGTGACAATCTAGAATCCTGCCCCCACCCCCAAATCTATGGTTAGTTTATTACTACCAGATCTCACTACGCATAAACATTGTGGAAAAAAATTAGAAGAGTTTCTCAGAGGTGGGTTTACCTATAAAATATAGTAAATAAGTATTCAATTCAAAAAAATAAGTAAGATATAGTATTCAGAATAGCTCAATGATTTACAAGGTCACTGGAAAAGGTGCTGAAGCCATAGCAAAATGTTTGAATAAAAGTCCTACCAATTCTCAGGCCAGATGAATTTAAAAATAATTCCCTAAAATCAACATCCTAATAGTTATTAAAATAGACTCAATAAAGAGCACAAACATAAAACTATTTGGGTTACCAGCCATAAAGTTTAAGTGTGGTAGTACAATCTATGCAATAAAAATTGAAGTTTAGTTTTGTTCATCATTGTTAGACAGTCTTGTGCTTCAAACCTGTCATCTCCTTGCTTTCACATCACAAGTGTCCTCTCCTTATTGGTTTATGGGTGAGTAACATTTGGAACACTGCATTTTAGTTTTAATTACATATTTGCCAAAACAAACTTTTATCCAAATATATTTTCTTCGGTGTGTATAATATAGTTGTAGAATAAATAACCAATATTAAGCAACAAATATACAAGAAAACATTAGCTGATTTAGTAGATATTTTGCCACTAATGACTATTTAAATATATTAGCTCATGGGCTAGCAAGTCACCTCTTCCTTGCTGTCAAAAAATAACTAACTTCTTCTGGGTTTCAGAGGCCCTCTGTAGAAGGTTCCTAGGTTGTTTTCTGTTTTCTTCTTCTTCTGATGACCATCCTCTTTGCCTTCCAGGATGGGGATTGAGTGTTTTAGTTAAGGTCCTCTCTCTTGCTTAGTTTCTTTAGATGCACAGATTTTAGTGGGTTTGTCCTATGTTGTATGTCTATATGTGTGAGTATATACCATGAGTGTCTTTTTGCTAAGAAGAAAACAGGAAACAAAGTAGGAACCTACCACAGAGGGCCTCTGAAAGCCTCTGCCCTGCAGACTATCAAAGCAAATGCTGAGCCTGATGGCCAACTGTCAGGCAGAGTGAATGGAATTTTATTAAGAAGTGGGAAATAGTAAGAGCTGGAGAGGACAGGGTCTCCACAAGGAGAGCAACAGAACCAGAAAATTTGAACACAGGGAACTTCCCAGAGACTCATACTCCAACCAAAGACTATTCCTGGAGATAACCTAGAACCCCTGCACAGATGTAGCCCATGGCAGTTCAGTGTCCAAGTGGGTTACATAGTAATGGGAAGAGGGACTGCCTCTGACATAATCTGATTGGCCTGCTCTTTGATCACCTCCCCCTGAGGGGGGAGCAGCCTTACCAGGCCACAGAGGATGACAGTGCAGCCACTCCTGAGGTGATCTGAGAGACTAAGATCAGAAAGAAGGAGAGAAAGACATCCCCTATCAGTGGACTCGGGGAGGGGCATGCATGAGGAAGGAGGAGGGAGGGTAGGATCGGAAGGGGAGGAGGGATGGGCTTGTGGAGGAATCACAAATGAATAAAGTGTAATTAATAGTAAAAAAAATGAAAGTTTAAAAATAAATAAATAAATCTGAAAAAAAAAAGAAACCTCACAAGAGGCAGAATACAGGGAATCTTTTGGAAGAAGGGGGGAAACACCTGGAGGGGACAGGAGCTCCACAGGGAGACCAACAGAGCCCAAAAATATGGACCCTGGAGTGGCTGCAGAAACTGAAGAATCAAACAAGGACCATGCATGGAGAGGACCTAGAATCCCTGCTCAGATGTAACCCATGGGCAGTTTATTCTTCATGGGTATTCCCTAGTAAGGGGAGCAGGGACAGTCTCTGGCATGAACCTTGTTGCCTGCTGTTTGATTACCTTCCCCTGGTGGAAGGTTAAAGAGAGAAAGAGTATCCAGACAGTCCTGATGGGACCTGAGAGGCTAGGGTTAGATAGTAGAGGAGGAGGGTGTCCCCCACCAGTGGACTAGAGGAGGGGCATGAGGAGATGAGGGAGGGGGGACAGGGAGGAGATGATGGAGGAGGATTGCTGAGATACTAAGTGAATAAATTATAGTAAATAATAATAACACTATAAAAATTTAAAAATGTTTGATAAACCCATTTTATAGATGTTCTAATTGAAACTTAAAATAACATAATTTATATGAAGGAATATATAAATATTTATTAGTGAATATTAATTTTCTTGAAGTGGAAGCCACCAAAAAATGTTGCTTATTGGCTTACTCCCATGATTGCTCAGTTGTCTTACTTTTTTTAATTAATTTACTTTATACCCCTAGGGTGCTACCTGGCTCCCCTTCTCCCACTACTTCGCACTTCCCCTCTTTCTTCCCTCCCTTTCCTCCTAGAAATGGGAGCTCCACTGTATTAACCTTCCCTAGAACATCAAATCACATCAGCACTGAGCATATCTTTATACCCGAGGCCAGACAAGGTAGTGCTTCCAAAGAGAAGTAATCCAAAAGCAGGCAACAGAGTCCATGATAGAAACACCCCTCCTCTTCCACTCACCAGGTACCCCATATGAAGTACAGGTCTCCTGTTGGCTACATGTTTTCAAGGAGCATAGGTCCATATCATCCATGCTCCTTAGTTGTCTCAGTTTCTGAAAGCTCACATGGGACTGGGTTTTTTTTTTCTCTATCGGTCTTCTTTTGAGGTTCCTGCCCCTCCAGGTCTTTCCATCTTTCCCCCAACACTTCAGAGGACCCCAGAAGCCCTGCCCCATAGTTAGCTGTCTTGATCCTCTGCTGGATGAAGCCTTCTAGTCAAATCTGAACACATAGCAGAGTATCATTATTATGTCAGGGGCTGACTCTCTACTATGGATTGGGTTAGTTAATATTATTGATATTTAGGCAACGATTATTTCTTCATAGACGATATCAGTAAAGTCATAAGCACTCATGACAAAAATAGTTTTATATGCAGCATTGACCAAATGACATACTCTCATGTTAGACATAGTTTTGGTTTAGTTAAATGGAAGAAGCTAAATCCCCGGTTGGTGATTTAAGCATGTCTTCACACATCTATGAATATCTGTGTCCCTACATACATTTTAATATGTATTAGAAATTTACCCAAGATTGGTATATTCAGTAAAGTTCTAGTAAGACAACTAACATTACATAAAATAGAAAAACTGTCATAATCGTTGGGTTTTAAACTCAAAATAGTAGTATCGACAAATAAAGTAAATAGAAATCAAAGAGGCTTAAGTAAAGGTCTATAGTAGATGGAGAAGTGAGTAATGAAGACTTGAGATATTCCAGTTGAGAAGTGTGACTGACTCTTTCTAGATGGAGAATTTCATGCTCTTAGGAAAAGTTCTGAAAAAACTGTTTTTCATGCAGTAGTCTCTTTATTCACAATGATTTCATTCATGGATGTGACTTTGTAATCATTTGTTATACTATTCATTTGTTCTCTTTTATGTCTATGATATTTTAATGAAAAAAATTGAAGTTATTTGCATTTCATATAAACAATATATGGGTAAGATGCTAGTCTTTTTCAATGTTTAAGAACCTTGAATAAGGAGTAATTATGTGAAATTGGTATGTTTCCTGACATAAATACAAGTAAAACAATTGACTCATTAATCCTGTCATTTAAAGTTTGCTCAATACAAATAAAGTTATTTCCGTGTGAAAAAATGTGAGATAATTAAATGATGGAATTTTTATTACATTCCTACAGACCGATAGGTGACAAATGATAATGTTCAGATCATTGACTACATCCTATAAGAAACTCAGAGATAAGGCAAAGGAACTTTCATTCCATACAGTTTTTGATTCTTTTATATTTTTCCCAAAAAGATCTTTTTCAGAGCCCCAGTATCCAATGTGTTTGAAATCAGAAGCACAAGTGCTTCATGAGCAATGCCACATTGTCTTAATGTCTTATGTCAAGTTAAGAACGCTGATAATGTCACATCCCAACAGTTTCATTGGTCATCAAAATTCACTAATGGTTTTACAAATAAGTAGAACGGTTAAAATATGACAGTAACTTCCTTCTTTTCCTTTTTTTTTACTAGTTATTCAGTCATCTACTTAAACATATAAAGTATGTAAACTCTATTTGTGTTCTATTCCACATAGTTTGTTTTGAAAAGCAGAGGCACAGGAAGCTTCAAGCCCCCCTGCGGTTTCAGAGTATGAAATGATGTGAGTTGAGGATGCTCAGAGCTAAGGGATACAGAGAGGAAAATGAACAGGATTCTGCCTTCCCCAGAGCTCAATAGGTATGTGAAGAAGAACTGCTACTTTAAAAGGGAAAGTTATATATTGGTTTGAAGGATATTATGGACCCAGTAATGTTCCAAAAAGAAATAAGTATTAACTAAGTTCACCAATAAACTTGTCAAAGATTCAATGAACCAACATTGGTTCATCTCTGCTCTATTGTCTGTTCTCCAGAGAGCTGGAATACTATTCAGCATATTCTGTCTACCCTGCTGAGATTTTTTTCAAAGGAATTAGAAGACAAATAGAATCTCAATTTCTGGAGACTTTTTTGACCTTTCTTTTAGGAAATACTCCAAAAGATTTCCTTTTAATCTTGCAACACTTGTAAGAAAATTGTGTATGAATATTAGTTTATATGCTCTTAACTCTTACTGAGTAACAGTCCCTGCTGATTGAGATTGCTTGCAGGAGAGAAATCAGAGCCAGTCCAGTTCCACATAGATTCTAAGGAACAAAATCATTCCATAGCAGACAAAACTCCTTTCCAAAATTTGTTTGTTCATGTGGTTATACTTTCAAGAAAAAAAAAATAGAAAAAAAAGAAATTACTTGTGTCATTAAAGAACCAATCTCATCAGCCTGTCATATCTAGAATTTACTAAAAAGATAGTGACACATATATATTTTATAGAAAAAAATATAATTAACAAAAATCGGAAACAGAAAATTTCAGAAAGGCCACTGCAACCACACACAAACTGTATTCTTCAAATTATCTGCTCCAAATTCTGTAATATTAGATATATGTGACATTTCTATGAAAGCCACAGACTCAAAGTGTGTCATCCCTTCCATTTCAAAGTGTAAAATTTCTCCTTCTAAATATTCTGAATATTTCAATAGAGTCGAAAATACACATACAATGTCTGTCTCATCCCCTAAATCTCATCATTTCTTACAGAATCTCTCTGAGACAAAGTTAAATATGGTCATTGTGATGTTTAATTTAGATTGCCAGCTTGAGTATATTATTCCCTGCATGTCTGTGATAGTTTATACGGAAGCAACTGAGTCATAAGGGTTCCTAATCAATGTTCTTGGAAAGTGGTCAAAGACAATGGGTGGAATAATCTTAAGAATCAGATCCCTAAGGGCATTTCCTTACATGTATCTTCCCAACCCTTGATGAATGCCCATTCTGCTTCCTGGATACCAGTGCTGAGCAATTTTCATTCTCCAACACTATCAATTCATCTTCTATTCAAGAATATGTGGCTGATTATACTATAACCTTCAAAATAGTGAGGCTTCCAGAAAAAAACTTTACACCTTTGATTTAAATAAAAGTGTCATAACCTATAGGATATGGTCTACCAAACAAAAAAATCATATAGTCACATCATAGTCAAAACACTAAACATATAGAACAAAGAAAAAATTCTAAAAGCAGCAAGGGAAAAAGGCCAAGTAGCATATGAAGGTAGACCTATCAGAATCACACCAGATTTCTTAACAGAAACTATGAAAGCCAGAAGGGACTACACAAAAATCATACAGTCCTTAAGGGACCACAGATTCCAACTCAGACTACTATATCCAGCAAAACTTTCAATCAACATAGAAGGAGAATTCAAAATATTCCATGACAAAACCAAATTTAAACAATATCTACATAGTAACCCAGCTCTACAGAAGTTACTAGAAGGGAAACTCCAAACCAAAGAAAACAACTACATCTAAGGAAACAGAGGAAATATATAACTACACAAAAAAAAAAAAGAATACAAGCAATGAAACTCAGTGACACCACCAATGCCACATCAAAAGTAAGTAACAATTGTTGGTCACTAGTATCTATCAATATCAACAGACTCAACTCCCCAATAAAAAGACACAGGCTAACAGAATGGTTGCAGAAACAGGATCCAACATTCTGTTGCATCCAAGAAACACACCTATGCAGCAAAGATAAACACTACCTCAAACTAAAGGGCTGGAAAAATGTTTTTCAAGCAAATGGTTCCAGAAAACAAGCTGGAGTAGCCATCCTAATATCTAATAAAATAGACTTTCAACCCAAGTTAATCAAAAAAGATAAGGAGGGCCACTATATTCTCATCAAAGGAAAAATCCACCAAGAGTACATCACAATTTTGAATATCTATGCCCCAAATACAAGAGCACCGACATTCGTAAATGAAACAATATTAAAGCTTAAATGACACATTGATCCTAATACCTTAATAGTGAGAGACTTCAACACTCCATTCTCACCAAGGGACAGATCAACTAGCCAGAAAACAGGGAAATAAAAACACTTACAGAGTCCCTGAATCAAATGGACCTAATAGATGTCTACAGATCTTTTCATCCAAACTCAAAAGAGTATACCTTCTTTTCAGCACCACATGGAACCTTCTCCAAAATAGACCATATAGTGGGTCACAAAGCAAGCCTCAACAGATACAAAAAGATTGAAATAATCCATTATATTCTATCTGACCACCATTGACTAAAGCTGGACCTCAACAACAACAGAAATAACAAAAAGCTGACATGCACATGGAAACTGAACAACTTGTTACTCAATGACAGCTGGGTTAAGGAATAAAGAAAGAAATTAAAGACTTCCTAGAATTCATTGAAAATGAAGGCACAACATACCCAAATTTATGGGACACATTGAAAGCAGTGCTCAGAGAAAAATTTATAGCACTAAGTGCCTGCAAGAAGAAATTTGTAACATCACATACAAACAACTTCATGGCCCAACTGAAAACCCTAGAAAAAAAGAGGCAGATACACCCAAGAGGAGCAGACAGCTGGAAATAATCAAATTCAGGGCTAAAATCAATCAATTAGAAACAAATAAAACTATACAAAGAATCAATGAGACAAAAAGCTGGTTCTTTGAGAAAATCAACAAGATAGACAAACCCTTAGCCAA
Source organism: Meriones unguiculatus (assembly GCF_030254825.1). Classification (NCBI taxonomy): domain Eukaryota; kingdom Metazoa; phylum Chordata; class Mammalia; order Rodentia; family Muridae; genus Meriones; species Meriones unguiculatus. Next base: position 80,747,430 of record NC_083351.1, on the reverse strand, counting down.
ACTAACTACAAAGCAGAAAGAATCTATCCAAATCAGCAAAATCAGAAATGAAAAGGGTGACATAACTACAGACACTGAGGAAATGCAAACAATCATTAGGTCATACTACAAAAGCCTATATGCCACAAAATTTGAAAACCTAAATGAAATGGACAATTTTCTTGATAGATTCCATCTTCCAACATTAAGTCAAGATCAGGTAGAAAGACTGAATAGCCCTATATACCACAAGGAAATTGAAGCAGTCAGTCTCTCCCTTTTAAAAAAAGCCCTGGGCCAGATGGTTTCAGCATGAAATTCTACCAGACTTTCAAAGAAGTGCTAACACCAATTCTCCTCAAACTATTCCACAAAAAAGAAACAGAAGGTATATTACCATACTCATTCTATGAAGCAACAGTCACCCTGATACCTAAACCACACAAAGACCCAAAAAAAAGAAAACTTCAGACCTATCTCTCTTATGAACATTGATGCAAAAATACTCAATAAAACGCTTGCAAACTGAATCCAAGAACACATCAAAGATATCATCTACCATGACCAAGTAGGCTTCATCCCAGGCATGCAAGGGTGGTTCAACATACAAAAATCCATCAATGTAATCCACCACGTAAACAATGTAGGAGAAAAACCACATGATCATCTCCTTAGATGCTGAAAAAGCATTTGACAAAGTCCAACACCCATTCAAGTTTAAAGTCTTGGAGAGATCATGAATACAAGGCACATATCTAAACATAGTAAAGGCAATATACAGCAAGCCTATAGCCAACATCAAACTCAATGGAGAGAAATTTAAATCAATCCCACTGAAATCAGGGACAAGACAAGGCTGCCCACTCTCTCCGTACCTCTTCAACATAGTACTTGAAGTCCTAGCCAGAGCAATAAGACAACTAAAGGAGATCAAGGGGATACTAATCGGAATGGAAGAGGTCAAAGTGTCACTATTCTCAGATGATATGATAGTATATATGAGCGACCCCAAAAATTCAACCAGAGAACTCCTCCAGCTGTTAAACACCTTCAGCAAAGTGGCAGGATACAAAATCACCTAAAAAAAAATCAGAGGCCCTCCTGTATACCAAAGACAAAAGAGCCAAGAAAGAAATTAAGGAAACAACATCCTTCACAACAGCCACTAATAAAATAAAGTACCTTGGGGTGACACTAACCAAGCAAGTGAAAGACCTGTTTGAGAAAAACTTCAAGTCTGAAGAAAGAAATTGAAGAAGATCTCAGAAGATGGAAAGATCTCCCATGCTCATGGATTGGTAGGATTAACATTGTGAAAATGGCCATCCCGCCAAAAGCAATCTACAGATTCAATGCAATTCCCATCAAAATAACAACTCAATTCTTTACAGACCTTGAAAAAAAGATTCACAACTTCATGTGGAGAAACAAAAAACCCAGAATCTCCAAAACAATTCTGTACAACAACAGATCATCTGTAGGTATCTCCATCCCCGATCTCAAGCTGTTCTACAGAGCAATAGTAATAAAAACTGCATGGTATTGGCATAAAAACAGAAAGGAGGATCAATGGAACTGAATAGAAGACCCAGAAATAAACCCACACACCTATGAATACTTGATTTTTGACAAAGAATCCAAAACCATTCAATGGAAAAAAGACAGCATCTTCAACAAATGGTCCAACTGGATGTCTACATGCAGAAAAATGAAAATAGATCCATATTTAACACCCTGCACAAAACTAAAGTCAAAGTGGATCAAAGACCTCAACGTAAAACCAGATACTATAAATCTGTTAGAAGAAAAAGTGGGGAACAGCCTAGAACTCAGTGACACAGGAGAAAACTTCCTGAACAGAACACCAACAGCACAGGCTCTAAGAGCAACAATCAATAAATGGGACCTCATAAAACTGAAAAGCTTCTGTAAAGCAAAGGACACCGTCATCAAAACAAAGCAACTGCCTACAGATTGGGAAAGAATCTTCACTAACCCTTTATCTGACAGAGGACTAATATCCAGTATGTACAAAGAACTAAAGAAGCTGAAAAGCAGCAAACCAAGTAATCCAATTAAAAAATGGGGAACAGAGCTAAACAAAGAATTCTATGTAGAGGAATATCAAAGGGCAGAGAAATACTGAAAGAAATGCTCAACCTCATTAGCCATCAGGGAAATGCAAATAAAAACGACCCTGAGATTTCACCTCACACCCATCAGAATGGCCAAGATGAAAAACTCAAGTGACAACACATGCTGGAGAGGTTGTGGAGAAAGGGGTACCCTCCTCCACTGCTGGTGGGAATGTAAACTGGTACAACTACTTTGGAACTCTATCTGGCACTTTCTCAGACAATTAGGACTAATATTTCCTCAAGATCCAGCTATACCACTGCTAGGTATATACCCAAAGTTTGTTCAAGTACACAAAAGGGATACTTGCTCAACCACGTTTATAGTAGCTTTTTTTGTAATGGCCAGAACCTGAAAACAACCCAGATGTCCATCAATGGTGGAATGGATACAGAAATTGTGCTATTTTTACACAATGGAATACTTCTCAGCAATCAAAAAGGAAGAATTCATGAAATTTTCAGGCAAATGGTGGGATCTAGAAAAGATCATTCTGAGTAAAATATCCCAGAAGGAAAAAGACAAACATGGTACATACTCACTTATATAGATCTATAAGATATGATAAACATAATGAAATCTATACACCTAAAAAAGATAATCAAGAGAGCAGACATGGGGTAAGATGATCAATCCTCGTTTAGAAAGACAGATGGGATGTGTATTGAACGTATGACAGGAGTCTACTGAGGGCATCTGAAAGACTCTAACTAGCAGTGTTTTCAAAGCAGATATAAAGACTCATGACCAAACCTTTGGCAGAGTACAGGGAATCATATGAAAGAAGGGGAGTTAGTATGATGGGGAAAGGATAGGAGCTCCAAGAGGACCAAATATATCTGGGCACAGGGTCTTTTCTGAGACTGACATTCAACCAAGGACCCTGTATGTATATAACCTAGAACCTCTGCTCGGACATAGCCTGTGGTAGTTCAGTAACCAATTGTTTTCCCATAGTGAGGGGAACAAGGACTATTTCTAACAGGAACTCAATGACTGGCTCTTTGGCCTCCCCACCCCCCAAGGGAGGAGCAGTCCTGTTAGGCCACAGAGGAGGGCTTTGCAGCCAGTCCTGAAGATACCTGATAAAACAGGATCAGATGAATGGGGAGGAGGTCCCCCCAATCAGTGGACTTCGAGAGGGACACGTTGGAGATGAGGGAGGGAAGGTGGGATTGGGAGAGAATGAGGGAGCGGGATACAGCTGGGATACAGAGTTAATAAAATGTAACTGATAAAAAAATATTTTATATTTATTATTTTAAAAAAAGGAGACACACAGATCTCTCTGGAAAGAGAAAATAGGGTCCACATTGAGGGTGGAGCAGGGCTTGGTGAATGGGAGCAAGAAGAATCAGGTGAGGGAGGATGGAGAGACAGAGTACCGAAAGAGACAACTAGAATTTAGGGGCATCTCAGGACTGAACTAGAAATCTTGTGTAATGGAAACTCCCAGTAATCTATGACTAAGACTCTTAGAAATGGGGAATAGGGAGCCTGAACCTGCCATCTCCTGTAACCATGCAAGACTTCCAGTGGAGGTATTGTGACAGCAACCCAGCCATATAACCTTCAACCTACAATTCTTACTGCCTACAAGATGTGCTGTGGTAAAGGTGGCACGGAAATTGTGGGAGTGGCCAACCAATGAGTGGTCCATCTTGAGACCCATGCTACAAAAGGGAGCCCAGGCTTGACACTATCTGGAGGACTAACTAGGACCTAGAAGCTGGACAATTGCAGAGACCTAAGATGGAACTAAAAAAGACTGGCAGAAATATCAGTGATATTCTATTAAACTGAGATTGGTGCCTAGCCCAATTTTCATCAGAGAGGCTTCATCCAGCAACTGATGGAAACAGATGCAGAGACCCACAGCCATGCATTAGGCAGAGTTTGGGGATTCTTGCAGAAGAGAGGGAGGACAGGGTCAGAGATATCTCAAGGAAACCCACAGAATCAACTAAGCAAGACTTGCAGGGGCTCACAGAGACTGAGCAAGGGAGCTGGCATCATTCCGACCTAGGCCATCTGCACATATGTTATATTTGTGTAGGTTGATCTTCTTGTGTGACTCCTAACAGTAGTAATGGGAGCTGCCTTTTGCTAGCTTTTGGGACCCTTTTGCTCACAACTCTACTTTCTTGTTCAACCTTAATATGATGAAAGGTGCCAACTCTTACTGCAACTTGATATGCCACATTTGGATGATATCCATGGGAGGCCTTTTCTGAAGAAAGAGGGAAGGGGAGTGGATGGAAAGTGGAAAAAGGAGGTGAGAGGAAGGGACTGGGAGGAGAAGAGGGAGGGGAAATTGTGATTTGGATGATGGTGATGATGATAATCCATGGATGTCAATATTTTTCTCAAATAAAAGTGAACTAAACAATGTAATAAAAAAAGAAACCTATTTGATAGAATAAAAATTCTGAAATGAAAAATATATATATACACGCTCAATGTCTCGATAGAAGTTTTTTATCTTCCTACCTGCAACTTATCTGAATATTAAGTCTTGGGACATCTGTTGTCCTACGACTCAGTCTCTTTATCTCTCTGTCTCTGTCTCTCTGTATGTATTCTTTATGCATAGTATGCATATATATACCTTATATATATATATATGCATATATACATATATGTGTGTCTACATATATGTGTGCGTGTGCATGTGTATTAGTGAGGGGAGGACTTTCACAAGCAATATGGTAGTTTTTAAAATCCCACAGAGAAAAATGTGTATGTGATGTCAGTGCTGAAACTAGAAATCAGGTGACCAGCCCTCTGATGATGTGATGAAACAATTCTTCCTTTAGATTCTGGTGATTGTCAGGGATTGATGACACTCAGTGGCCACAGATTCTTCTCTCTATTTTCAGGAATGTCACTATGTGGATTTCTCTGAATGACTCTCCAAATTTTGCTCTACTTACATAGAAACATAAATTTGACCTGAATAATTGCAGTGTCCTTACTCTTGTATGGCTTTCTTTACCCACTAATATCTTCAAAAACCCATTACAGGTGATTGAGAAATTGTGATATATTTGCAGAATGGAATACTACTCAGCAATCAAAAACAAGGAAATCATTAAATTTGCAGGCAAATGGTGGGTTCTAGAAAAGATCATTCTGAGTGAGGTACCCCAGAAGGAGAAAGACACACATGGTATATACTCACTTATATAGACCTACAAGATATGATAAATATAATGAAATCTATACACCTAAAGAAGATAAACAAGAAAGAAGACCCGGGGTAAGATGATCAATCCTCACTTAGAAAGACAAATGGGATGGACATTGGATGTAGGAGAAAACAAGTAACAGGACAGGAGCCTACCTTAGAGGGCCTCTGAAAGACTACGTAGCAGTGTATCAAGGCAGATGCTAAGACTCATAACCAAACCTTCGACAGAGTGCAGGGAATCATATGAAAGAAGGGGGGAGTTAGTATGATATGGAGAGGATAGGAGCTCCACAAGGACCAAATATATCTGGGCACAGGAGTCTTATATGATACTATTTCTCCAACCAAGGACCATGTATTGATATAACCTAGAACCTCGGCTTGGATGTAGCCCTTGGTAGCTCAGTAACCAAGTGGGTTTCCTTAGTAAGGAGAACAGGGACTATTTCTGACATGAACTCAATGACTGGCTCTTTGACCCCCCTACCCCCCAAAGGAGGAGCAGCCCTGCTAGCCACAGAGGAGGACTTTGCAGCCAGTTCTGAAGATACCTGATAAAATAGGGTTAGAGGAAAGGAGAGGAGGTCCTCCCCTATCACTGGAATTGGAAAGGCGCAGGGAGGAGTTGCGGGAGTGAGGGTGGGATTGGGAGAGAATGAAGGAGCAGGATACAGCTGGGATACAGAGTTAATAAAATGTAACTAATAAAAATAAAGTTCCTGTTGTTAGACAACAATGTATCCTTTATTTTTTTCCGGATGTAATCCACCCTAGATTGATGACAGCACACACAGACATCAACATATTAATTTCTGCTTAATATCTGTCAATATGCAACTTAGATCCCTTAGTGAATGAGAGCTGATAACTTTCTATACAGTACTGTAATCATTTCATATAAAGTATGGAGCTTATGGTAACTAACAAGTGTGTACTGACCTCAAAATACCAATATTATTATTCCCATATATTTTAGTGGCCTCAGTTTAAAATCTGGCCTAGTATTTATTTTTTTACTTTGGTGTTAGTTTTCCCTTTCTTTTCTTCTCTCTTTCTTCCTCCATCTAATTCTCTCCACATCATTTAAGAATGGTCTTACCTTCACACGTACCATACACTTTGGAATATATTCATGATGTAGTAGCAAAGATAGAGGAAGGTAGGATATAAAAACTAGGTATTTTACTTAAATAAGATAAGTTTTTAAATATTAGATCATCTCATTATTTGAGATATTTTCCTGTGGTTTGTTTCTGTCGCATGGGGCTCAGCAAGTTGTGTTTTTTTTGCTGGTGATCAAACTGTAGCTATAGTGGCAGAGAATTCTTCTTATTTCTGTAAATTTACCCAAAGGTTATAAAAAAATAAGCCTTCCTAATAAATACGATTCTTTAATATGCAAAGCCTCATCTGTTATATCTAATACTTAAGGCATGCCAAAGATACTCCAAAACCATATCATTTTTTTAGAGTCTGAATTGCTTCTCTGGTGAAGCATCAAGGTAGCAAAGAGTGAAAACTTATTCTTAAAATTACAGAGCATGTCATCAATTAGAAAAGACTGTCACATTATACAGCTGTTTAGGGAAAAAAATACCATCTTAATTTGCCATTGCCTTTGCTCTAGAAAAATATGGTTATTAGATTTTTTTTAAACTTCCAAAAAGAAAAACTTCCTAAGCCATAAAATATAAGTTAACTTAATTTTTAATTTCCTCAAATTTTACATTAAAATATGATTAACACAGTCAGGTAGATTTATTCATTCATTCACTCTTCTTCCTCACTATTTAATACAAATTTCACAGGTATCGTTTGTCATACATCATTATAGCCACTCATTTATACGGCTCTCCCCTTGTAAACTGTGAGGACCTTGACAGTAGGATGTTTCATTTATCTTCATAATCACTACCTGCAATGTTAACATATGGTGCTCATTTAAAAAAAAATGTCTTGAATTAAAAGAAACCTGAAATTGCGAATAAACTGGAATGATTCTTAATAATTAGTCAGTGTTCATCCATCCAATAAAACCTAAATAGGTGATTCAGTGACACCTATTGTTGCTGGAGAAAAGCTTTAAATATATATAAATTGAGACTTGCTATCCAGTTGTGTCTTTGTGAAGCTCTGCTTTGTTCATGTGGATGTGAATGATACGAAGAATGTTTCATGTATTTCAAGAAATTGAGACTGACTTTTTGCATGGATCATTACATTTGTACAGAGCAATATATAGGAAGATATGTTGTTAGAATCATTTATTCTAAGAATCAGCTTGCCCAGTTATAGAGGGTATCATAGAATACCCTCATATAGATTCTAGTCTGATACCTAGAATCAGGATCCCAGAAAAAAATCTATGAACAGTTTTAATGAAAGTAGGAAGTCTGAGCATTATGTGTCAGAAAAGTAAATTTAGGTCAAAGCTCAGAAAGTGACTTTTATGCTCAGCAAACAGGAAGCAAAGATGCAAATCCTATTCCCTTCACATTTTATTACTTAATACTCTCTTAATTAACAGACTGGTTGTTCACTCTGACTTTTTTGGGGGGCAGGTGGGCTTCTTTACTCATTTTTTAAAATTATATACTAAATGTATGATTAAGTTCTAATGACATCTGGAATAACTCTTCTAGACATACACAGAAATAATGTTTAACCTTTGTTGCACAAAGGCCACCTAAATTGACTGAGAAAACAATCATAACTGTCAATTGAAGAACAGTTACATAGGTCTCTTTTCTCTCTCTCTCTCTAAATTTATTTATATATAATAAATATATCACTGCAAAAGTAACATTTACTGCCCTGATGTAATTGTTGTCTTGGAGGCTTACTGCCAATCTGCTAACATAGGCCTAGTCCTGTGAGTTTCTAGCCATCTTACAATCTAATCTATTCATAGAATCTCTTCAGTATCTAAGACTTACTGCTGAATAAGCTGACCCTTCTAGTTCTTTCGGAACACTTACTAGCTGGTTCAACTCAGCTGTTCTATCAGATAACTCCTCTCCAAGATGACTAATTCAAACTGACTGCTCTCAGTTTCTGACTCAGTTGCTCTGCTTGGCATCATACTAACTCTGGCAATATGTTCTAATCTTCTGGCTCCTTCTCATTCTCTGGCCCATTCTTTCTGGTTTATTCTCTCTTCAACCTGTCTTTGTAGAGCCTTTCCAGGAAAATTGCCATACTCCATATCACTTTCTCTCTCTACCTACTCATTTAAGTCACCTCTCTTTCCTCTGTGTTCTTGAAAGAGTTGGATGTTACCTTCTTTCTGACTCATTCTATCAGATTTTTATGTGATACACCACTTTGTCTGCCCCGCAGTTCAACATCATTTTCAAACATGGCCGCTTTCGTCTACAAACTAACTTTACCTACATTGTTTGAGATTAAAGGTGTGCATTAAAAACATGTCTGCATCATCATCTTCTGTGGCCTGGTAAGGCTGCTCCCCCCTCAGTGATGAGATCTGATAGACTAAGAGCAGAAGGAAGGACAAGAGGACCTCCCCTATCAGTGGACTTGGGGAGGGGCATGCGTGAAGAAGGGGGAGGGAAGGTGGAATCAGGAGGGGAGGAGGGAGGGGCTTATGGGGGGATACAAATGGAATAAAGTGTAATTAATAAAAAATAAATAAAATAAATTAAAAAAGAACATGTCTGCATTCTAGCCAAAGGGATTAAAGGTATGTCATTCCAGCCAGATCACACAGACCTAGAAGATCTTTGGATGCGATCCTTGCCACAACAGCAATGCAACTACATGCATGTTACCTCTACATGCATGTTACAGAAATTTCAGTTTAGACTTGAAATTTTTTATGAAGAATGTAGCCAGTTGTCTATATGACAGTCTGATTAGATTTTAGTGCTGACTTAGGCAGAACATAATGTTAAATAAGGCATAGTCCTTCTTGGTTACTTTTGAATAACAGGTTAAATAAGGTATAGCCTACCCCAATTATTTCATATTCTCTTTCTCATAAACTGGTATACTTTGCTAACCAATAAACACTTTGCATGTGTTATGTTAATTATGGAATATATGATAATCCTATTTATACTTCTGAAATCTTAATTTTACCTTATTAAAAGAGACTGTATGTGTATAAGAATTTTGATTCAGAAATGTGGCTGCTTTGGCAAGGGATCACATCCTAGATCTGGCTGAAATGCAGACATGCTCTAAGTACTCACTTTTAATCCTAAACGATGATGTCTAATTGAAAAACAGACAAAGTAATGAATCAGGAAATATTTGACAGAATAGGATATGCACAACTCTCAGAAGAGCAGCACAGGAAGGAGACTATTTAATAAAGCTCAGAGAGAGGCCGTGGAGGTCGGAGAGTTAAGTTCAGTCAATTGGAAATTGATGCTAAATCAGTGCAGTGGAGTTGATTTTGTTTAGCAGTTCATGGCAGTTGAGTTTGTGAGTCCATGAGGTTCAGTGCACGTCAGTAGAGGCAGCTGAAGCTAGAGACTAAGAAAGAACCAGATTAGAACAGATTGCCAGAGTTAGTTTTAGGCCAAACAGAACAATTCAGTCAGAAGACTTGAGAAGCCAGATTGAATCCGCCAGGTTGGAGAAGAATGAGAGCCAGGAGAGCTGAGTTGAACCAGCCAGCCAGAGTTCAGAAAGAACTAGAAGGGATGATCTTATTCAGCAATAAGCCTCTGAGACAATAAATGCATCAGGCAAATAAAAGTTACAGTTACAAGTATGGTTTAAAAATCTTTGAAAAAATAAGCTGCAAAATTCATCAAATCTAAATAAATAAGTAAATAAGTAATAAGACATTCATGGTTCCCACTCACTTGATTAAACTTTGTAAGTCACTTTCGTTACCCTGGATTGGCAGTTAACTTGTGTTGTGTGTCTTTGCTAAAGAAGACTTGGAGAAATATCTCTTCATCCCAGATTCCAGCAACAGACCAAATAAACTATTCTACCAAAATCCAACTTGGCAAACCAATAGGTTTACTGGGGCTAACAGAAGTATGAAGGTGTATTTAGTTACAGGAGTATAGATGACTAAGAAGCAGCTAAAATAATAATAATAATAATAATAATAATAAACAATAAAGCTCAGCCTGTGATAATTCCTCAAACAGTTAAGTCTCACATTGTTACTCAGAGAGTCAGTCTCTTCTCTCCAGTAATTGTCTATTGCTTCCAGAACCATCTGTAGAGGCCTCATGAATCTTACATCTTTTAGACATTTTCTTATGGTTGTGAGTTATTCACTTGCTTATTCTCATAAGCATCCCTGCTTCCTTCAAAGAGGATTGTTTGAATTCAGAAGAAATTATTTCATTACATCATATTATGGGAGTTTTACTCTCCATCCATTTATGTATTCTACCTTATCTAGTTTAGCTACAAATTTATATTCCTTTAATCTTTCATGAGCAAACTAAAACATCACTCCTCCTTTGTCCAACCATACCTACCGTTTTGCCTACACTGAGCTGGAAATACCATAATTTCCTCAATTCATAGTGGATTCATCATTGGAATATCATACCTTATTGACTGCATCTGAGTAGGGAGCTAGGTCTTCTCTATGCATGGTTTTGACTCATCAGTCTCTGCAGTTCCCTCTGGGACCAGCTTTTTTTTTCCCCCTTTGGCTTTATTGGTCTCCTTGTGGTGTTCCTGTCCCCTATGGGTCCTTTCTAAATCCCCCTTCTTCCATAAGACTCCCTCCTCTCTGTCTAAAGTTTATCTATGAGTCTCTGCATCTGCTTCAATCCCCTGCTGGGTAGATTCTTTTAGAGGACATCTGTGGTAGGCTCCCATTTTGTTTCCTTTCTTACCACTTCCTGTGTCTGTCCTGTTTTCCCTTCTGAATGAGCATTAAGCATCTTCCCTAGTGTCCTCCTTTTGCTTAGCTTCTTTAAATCTGTATATTTTAGTATGTTATCCTATATTATATGGCTACTCTCCCCTTATAAGTGAGTATATACCATGTATGTTTTTCTGTTTCTGGGTTACAGCTCAGTCTCCATAAGGGTATCCTAGTAAGGGGAGAAGAGACGGTTTCTGACATAAACTTGGTTGCCTGCTCCTTGATCACTTCTCCCTGATGGGAGACCTAGCCAAACCACAGAGAAAGAGGATCCAGGCAGTCCTGATTGGACCTGAGAGGATGAGACAGCAGGAGGAGGAGGACTTCCCCCTACCAGTGGACTAGGTGAGAAAGATAGAGGATTAAGACAGAGGGAGTGTGGGACCCGGAAGAGAAATGGGAGTGGGATACAATCAGGATACAAAGTGAATAAACTGTAAAAAATATAACAACAAAAATAATGATGATGATGATGATGATGATAAAAAAAGAAAAAAGATATATTTAATTAACCCCTACCACAATTTACTATGTGAGAATAGGTAAAGAAAAAAATGTTCTATTTCCCTTTGAGTTAATGAAATATCTAATGGTATATTATTTCTAGAACACTTCATAAAATGACTATCACTGGTGTGCACACCACTCAAATGTTTGTTTTATTAATAAATAAATTAGTGTTACTTAGTTCTTTCACTAGATATTCTGATAGCCTACTGTTAGAAAATTCCATTAAAATTACTAATATAAAATAATACTAAAATTAGAAAGGTAATTTCCTTGTACTTTTTAGATAAGAAACTTGATAATTCAGAAAATGAAATGAAATGAGAGGAACACTTCTTCAAAAATTTATAGGACACATCACTGGTAATTCTTATGCTGATTTGTTTATTTGTAAGTTAATAGTAAAAAGGGGTTTTCATTTGTGGTAGAGTTCTCTTATTTTTGTAGGAATAAGAGCAAAACTATGGCAACAAACTTCATAAACTCTGTGTCTACAAAATGGCAAATTAAATTGGACTGGTTGATGAAATGCATGCTAGTCAGGAAGTATTTCCATTTCCCCTGTGGACTGCACTGCAAGACATAGATAAGGTATATCCTACCAGCAGGAAATAAGCCAGCACATCTGGTTGGCAACTGTAATGTCCAAATATTAATACTGGTTAACTTTTTTCATCTAGGACTTATATTCACATTGTTGTTCTCCAAGATGAAAAAGATTTTAATTTGTAGTTCTTACTGAGTCTGCATCTATCCAGCATCTAAAGAACCCATTCAAAGTTTAAAACTCCATGCTTCCTTACAGCCAACTACATACTTACTTGACACAACACTGTTTTTAATTGGTTACTCAGCTGACTAATATGTAAATATTTTTGACAAAAATAAAATAGAAATGTAAAACTAAAAATATTCTAGTGTACACTACTAAGATTACTAATTATTAAAAACATATGGGCATATTTCCTTTAAACCTTCAAAAATATGACTGCATAGCTATTTGATGGAAATACTATAACTATTTTCTCTGAATGTTAAAATATAATAATTTAAAATCTTGATATATCTTAAAAATATATAAAATTAAATAATCTTAAGCTTTATTAGTCTACAGTTAAATAAAGGAGATATTTTAAATTATCCATGTATTTCAATGAATAGATAAAATGTTATTCCTTATTATCCTTTGCTGCCTGCACTAGCTGTCAGGTAGTGGACAGATATGTGGATCATTCACTCTTTCACTGGTTTGTTTTCTTATGACTTAAACTTTACAAATAGGTTTAATCATTATATAATGATTTAATTATTTTACTATCTTCAGTTTTCTGTCTGAAATTTGGTTTTGCAAACGTGTTCTAGTGAATAAATTATTTTGAGTTTGTTTCCAGAACAACAGAAAGACATGTAGGCATTGCATCACTTTCCCACATTACGGTTGAGAAATATTTTTATCATAGGCAAATTAAATTATGTTAAAAGATGTGAATCATTCTAGGCTTAAGTCACCTGTGTTTCTTTCAAAATGTCATTGAGATATTGTACATTTTTTGGAAAATGTACAAAAACTCATTTGATGGTCACCATTAATCCTTACTTTTTATTTTGGTATACTTTGTGATAAAGAACAGAAATAAAGCAAAGATCATGTGAAAGCAGTAAAAACTGGATCACCTGGCAAAAGAGTCTAAGAAAGATCCCCATCTACTTTAGAGCAGAGATGCTGAAGCTCATAGCATTGCCCTGGTGACACTGAAGTTAGAAGGAAGAAGAATTCTATGTTAGGGAAAATTGTTTGGTTCTGATAATGAAACTGTGTGTGAACTGAATATAAGGCTTTGTTTTTCCTTAGGCAAATCATCAATATTGAAATGTCTATATTTACCATGGAAAGAAAGTTTAAAATGGTATCAGAATTGAGGTGTGCCACACCAATGTCCATTTGGAATGAAATGTGTGGAATTACATGCCAACACAGCAAAACATTAATGATGTAGAAAGTATTCTGCGTGAATGCTGATTCAAACTTTTACTACTCTCTTTTAAAACAGTGTCCCATAAAAAGGAAAAATTCAAAATTCAACTCAAGTCTCTCATATTGTTGGTTATCTGAGAAAAGGGGCTTCTTCAGCTGCATTTAGTTCTTTCCAGTAGCAGATATTTTCTGGATATATAGTAATGCTTGGTATAATCATTTACTTAATGTGCCTTTCAGTCACTTTCCTTCAGGTTGATACTCTAGTGAAATGAAATTAAACATGATTCCAGAAATAATGAAGCAGTTTGGAATTATACACTCTTCAATTTCATAATCCTTTAAATCTGAGACCATTACATTTTTATATCTTTTTAAGATACTACTTATGCATTCCTTGGAGAAAGCATCCTGATTTGCACTTCAGTTATTTATGATTTACATTTGCATACTGTCTTTTTTTCTGAAAAGCTTATGGCATTGAATAAAAACACTTTCAACTTTCATTAAACATCTGTCACAATGCAGTGCAAAAAAACAGCAGGGGAGATTTACAACAATAACTGAACAAATATGATAGGAAAAGAAAATAATAAACAGTGTAACAGGAGAGATTTATTATACTATTATTCATGTCCTCTGACCCAGCAGTGAAAATATATTAAACTTTATTTAAATTATATTCATTGTATATAATTCATTTTCTAGATGAATTCAAGTAGGTGATTCTGAACATGAGGTATAATTCTTTCCTTTCCTTAGAAAATTTGTTGAAAGCTTTGTTGAAAATGCTTAAGCATTTGCATTCTAATTTTCCATTAGTCTTTTGGATATAAAGAACAAAACACCAGTAGCATTAGGAGAATAATGACCAAATCAATAGGAATAATTGTACTCACCATAGAGTGAACCTTTGGTTAACAAAATGAGATATTCAAATGCTAAAATTGAGTGAAAATTATCTATTGAAAACAAGAACCTGTTTGGTTACAATATATATTTGAAAAAATATAAGAATGGTGAAGGATATTACTACAGTTCTAATAGCAATTGAATTCCCAGAATGGTAATTGTGAACTAGTTGCTGCCACATTGATGAGTCAATAGTTTTCTGAGAGAAACATCCTGGAAACAGAGGCAAAGATAGGCCTCTTTCATATTTTATTAATGGCCAACTAAGAGAGAACTTTGAGAGATAAAAATAAAAATTTCTGTTATTCTAAATCAAAGAAGCCCTCAGATTCAGCTAAACTTTGTTGAAAGCTTCTTTCCAGCAATAAAACTAGTACATGGAAGAAAAGATTTGGAAGTATATTGAATAGCAGAGGGACAGTGATAAAGGTATGAAAGGGACCTTTGTAATAAGATGTACAAGAACATGAGAGTAATAAAAAAATAAAACCCGAGCACCTCATAACCTCATAACCAGCGAGCATATGAAATTGCAAGTTGCTATTTTTGAATAGTATAATTTAAGAAGACTCTACCAAGAATTATATAAAAACAGCTAATGAGACTCATAAGCAAACTGTGGGCAGAGTGCTTGGAATATTAGGAAAGAAGGGGGAAGATGCTAAGTCCTGGAGAGGACAGGAGCTCCACAAGGAGAGCAACAGAACCAAAATATCTGGACAAAGGGGTCTTTTCTGAGACTGATACTCCAACCAAGGAAGATTCATGGAGAAAACCTAGAACCCCAGCTCAGATGTAGCTCATGGCAGGTCAGTATCCAAGTGGGTATCCTTGTAAGGGAAACAGGGACTATCTCTGACATGAACTTGGTGGCTAGCTCCATAACCGCCTCCCCTGGATGGAGGAGCAGCCTTGACAGACCACAGAGGAGGACAAAGCAGCCAGTTCAGATGAGACCAGATTAGCTAGGGTCAGATGGAAGGGGAGGAAGACCTCCCCTATCATTGGACTTGGAGAGGGTGGGATTGGGAGTGGAGAAGGGAGGAGGCTACTGCTGGGATACAAAGTGAATAAACTGTAATTAATATAAAAAAATAAAAAGTAAAAAAAAGAATGCCAAACTGGATATGGAAAGGCCCATGGGCTTGAACTCTACACAGAAAACTGTAGGCAACTTTGGAAAGCTGGGTTTGGTGAGGAATATCCTTCTTAGGCAAGAACAAACAATTGGTTATCTAGTACCAAGTGTACTTCACTGAAAACGTACAAACAAGTAATATACAGAACGAACGAGCAGGTTATATTTAGGAGCATAAATGAATATACATACACAAATATGCATTCAATAACAATTAATAATAAAAAAGAAATCATGAATTTGAAGGAGAGTCAGGACAGAGAGTTAGAAAGAGGAAGAGGAGAGGAGAATTACTGGAATTGCATTATAATCTCAAATTTTTTAAAGAATATGTAGCTGATGGGCATCCTGAACTTCATGTGGGTGCCCTGGAAAGTGGGAGTGGGGGATGTCTCTGACATGGACTTGGTTGCCTGGTTGAGTATATATATATATTATATATATACACTATATATGTATTATATAGTGAATATATATGTGAATACATGTAGTGAATATATATATATATACTGACAAAAGTACAAGAGTATTTAGTTTTAAAAATTCTCAGAAAGTAGATTTGTCATACTTAAAACAGGGTGGGTAGGGGGAGTCCTGAGAGCATTCCTGGAATAAAGAATTTAATTTTGGCTTGAAATACTAAGCTATTGCAAAAAACCAAGAGACTAAAAAATATTATAGATATTGTTATAAAGTTCTAAGATGGAAAGGAGGAAATGGTGTAAAAAGTTAGTAGGAAAAGCACATAGATAACAAAGGACCAGCATACATGCTAAAGAAAAGCCATAAAGAAAATTACAGAAATAAGATACACAAAAAGATTTACTTTTAACTTGTACACTCTGAAATAAAACATAATTAGACCAATCAAGGACCATACATAAACTGTATCTAGTCTCCCTACAGAAATGTAGCAGATGGGCAGCTCGGGCTTCATTTGGGATCCTAGTAAGGTGAACAGGAGCTGTCTCTGACATGGGCTTTGTTGCCTGCTTTCTTATCACTCCCCTGCTGGTGGGGCTGCCTTGCCAGGTCAGGGAAGAGGATGCCTTTCAGTCCTGATGTGACTTAATGACCTGGAATGGGTGTTGAGGGGGGTGCTCCCTTTATATGAGGAATAGGAGGCACAAAGGAGGGAGGGAGGATGGGACTGGGGATCGAGGAGGTAGGAGTATACTATCAGGATTTAAAGTGGATAAATAAATAAACTAATTAAAAAAATAAAATAAAAAAATAAAACCCAAGGGTACAGCCTTGCCAGGCCACAGAGGAAGACAATGCAACTAGTTTTGATGAGACCTGATAGGCTAGGGTCAGATGGAATGGGAAGAGGATTGCCCATATCTGTGGACTAGGGGAAGAGAAAAGGGGAGAAGAGGGAGGGAGAGTGGGATTGGGAGGAGACAAGAAGGCCACAGCCGGGATACAAATTGAATAAACTGTAATAAATGATAATATATTTATTTTTTATATGTAAAGAAGATAAGCAAGAAGGAGGACCATGGATAAGATGATCAATTCTCATTCAGAAAGGCAAATGGGGTGGACATCACAAGGAGAAAACAGGGAACAGGACAGGAGCCTACCACAGAGGGCCTCTGAAAGACTCTACCCTGCATGGTATCTAAACAGATGCTGAGACTCAGAGCCAAGTTTTGGGCAGAGTGCAGGGAATCTGATGAAAGAAGGAGAAGATAGTAAGATCTGAAGGGGACAGAAAGTCCTCGAGGAGAGCAACAGAACCAAAAATCTGGGCCCAGGGGTCTTTTCTGAGACTGATACTCCAACCAAGGACCATTCATGGAGATAATCCTAAAGCCCCTGCACAGATGTAGCCCATGGCAGTTCAGTGTCCAAGTGGGATCCCTAGTAAGGGGATCAGAGGCTGTCTGTGACATGAACTCAGTGGCTGGCTCTTTGATCAGCTCCACCTGAGTGGGGAGCAGCTTTACCAGGCCAGAGAGGAAGACAATGTGGCCACTCCTGATGAGACCTGATAGGCTAAGGTCAGATGGGAGGGGAGGAGAACCTCTCAGTGGACTGGGAGAGGGGCATGGGAGGAGGAGAAGGAAGGCCTACAGCTGGGATACAAAATGAATAAATTGTAATTAATGAAAAAACAAATGAAGTTTTAAAAAGAAAACTGAAAAAATAAACAAAAATAAATTAAAAAATAAAAAACAAGCAGAAAAAAAACAACCCATAACTAGAACCTATACACTGATATGACTCCATAAGCAAAGGGGAGATATAAAGACTGTTTTAAATTTTAAAGTAAAACTTAAAGAAAAAGTAGCCATGCTCATTGACAAGGGCATGAAAATAAAACTGAAATTCTGTTTTCTACAGCAGCACTGTATGCCAGAACATAATTGAATGGCACCCTGGACACACAATGTCAACTTAGTGATGCCTTTGCATCCAAGCACAGTGATTTTGTAAGAAATGTTCGACAAATATATATGCCATAATTTGCAGTTATTATGAACCTTTGCCCATAAGTAGAGAATAAATTACACACAGTAAAATAAAATTGGCAATCATTAGCATCAGGTTTCTATCAAATCTTATGTAAATTTGCTCACAGAATCCACACTAATTATTGGATGTATGTAAGCCACTGTATTTTATTACAGCACTGTATTTTGATAGCACAGATATTGAAATACAAACTGGCACAGACTGGAAGACAACACATACAAAATAAAATGTTCTTAATGATTTTTTCAATATTTATTGAAAGTAAAATTGTACTAATGAAAACAGTTACAAAATATTCATAATATAGAAAATAGAAACACAGTTATTATATTTTAGAGAGCTGAACATCGTTAGAGGAAGAACACATGGTCTCATACATCACTGACTCAGTTCTATGTCAAGTTCAGAAATAATTGGGTACTCTGAACACAAACAAATATACAAATGAACATATTGAAATGGCAGCACTTTATGAATATGTAAATTTATACATATATGCATTTCTATATATTATCATATATGTACAAAATATATATATGAGAAGTTTAAGTGTCTTCTCTGATACTTTAGGTGAGAAATATATTTATAAAATTAAGAAACCTGTTGAATCACAGAAAACATTCAAGTAAATAGAACAAACAAGGACATATTAATACATGATGTTTTGAAATGGAGATATATTAAAGATATTGGGAAAGGCTAAGAGAACAGAAGGCGCTAACTCACAGCAGCTGATTTCAAAGAACAGAAAAGCAAGGTCAATGTTTGGCTGAAAATGAATATAAAGTAAAAACAACAAGGGACACTTTAGCAATTATAATGCTTGCAATTTAAAGAGATAACAGAATGTATACATGTGCAGATACACTAGCACCTGAAAAGTGTGCATAAAGCACAAATCTACAAAAGCTTGAAGGAGAAGAAAATATAGCATTACAGGGAAACATTCAAATCGCTTTTGAATTTAGATTGTATCTTGATACAAATAGGTAGAAAACAAGCTAACAAATCAATGGTTGAGGATGAAGATGAGTAAAGTGCTTGACTTTGCCATTCAAACTTGAAGCCTTGAATTCAGATCCAGAATACCTATTGAAGATCTTAAGTGAGCTGGGTGTGCTGGGAGTATACCGTTAATCCCAGTATTGGGGAGGCAGAGGCAACTCTGTGACTTCAAAACCAGCCTGGTTTACAAAACTAATTCTTGGATAGCCAGAGCTGTATAATAGAGACAGCTTGTCTCAGAACAAAACCTAGAATGATAAGAAAGCAACAACAAAACAGACATTTGTAACTTTAATGCTGAATAGATGGGAGGCAGACAATCTTGGGGGCTCACTGGTTAGCTATTCTATTCACAGTCTTAATCCCCAGCTAGAGTGAGAGACACTCTCCTCTAATACTAGGTGCCAAGTGATTTAGGAAGAAAAAATAACATCAGTTTTGGCTTCCATGAGTGCCCATATGCACAAATATACACACACATATACATTTGTATGTGCTCCATAAATAACTAAAGAAGCAAAATAAAACAAAAAAGCTATTGGTTGGCCAATTTTAACTATGATAATTGAATATTAATGTTCCTTTCAAGGATACATTGACAAGAAAATACTTATGCTGCTAAAATATAGAATAATTTTTGTCAAATTTATTAATGATTAATGCAGACGGTTCTCTGAAAACAATGAGGTATCACTAGAAATAATGATGTAGCCGTGCACAAATAATGACTTTTTTAAGCAGGAAAACTGTAGGCACGATGTCAGGAAATAATTAGTGGGATGAAAATGAGCAAGAATAATATAGGACAAGGAACACATTGAAAGCAGTCATCAGTGCACACGGTACTTAACCCATTGCAGTCCCAGAAAATGGGCTTCAGTATCCATTGCAGAAATCAACTCTGATGGCTGTTTAAGTCCCTTATATAAAATAAGGATGGGTTGTTTTTATGTTATCAACATGCATTTTCTCAAATACTTTAAATCTTCTATCCCTTGTTGACAAAAACTAATACAGAGGAAATCCTATGTAAATAGTTGTTTCAGATTTGCTATCTCCATTATTCCATGTTCTTGTTGTTTAAAACAAATCTCACTCATACACACATACTCATTGTATTGATTTATAGTCTCTGAAAAAGGATAATGTATTTTATGGCAACTGTTCTCTTTTTTGGTAGTGTAAATATGTTGTTCTTGGTGAATTACAATATATTTCAAGCATTTATGACAGTTGATTAGATGATTCCTTTAGAAAAAAAAAGACAATGTGAAAATACAAACAAGAATCTCAAAATTATTATCTCAGAGATTAGGTCAAATCATGAAAGCTTTTAATATTAATATATAAACAAGATATAAATAAGAATTCCTTTCTTTTTCTTGTAGAAAATTGCATGTCATTCTCAAACACACACACATTGTCCAAACTTGAGGATAAAAAGGCTACATTCTATGAGGAGAAATATGGAAGATGAATATTATCTTCATGTCACATGTAGTTCTTGAGGGAGAATATGGGCTCAAACCCTCCTAGCAAATAAAAAAATTCATAAAATTCCAAGTATTTTTTTGTAACACTTCCTATATTTTCTTTTATTTTAAATATTAATTTATTTTTTTATAAATTACATTTTATTCAATTTGTATCCCAGCTGTAGCTCCCTACCCCATCTCATCCCATGTCAGGAGCCATGACTCAGCGGCCTCCTTTGATATTTAAATCTCAGCGGAGAGCTGGCTTTTAGGAGGCCTTTACTAATGGCAGAGGAGAACTTGCAAGTCCATCTCCTTTTGTTTGTGACAACAGGTGGGATAGCTTGTGAGGGTTACACCTCTTCCTCAGGCTCCTTGTTCACATTAACCTATTGTTCTGAGATGTTTTACTGACTAAAAGTAACTCCTCAAAAAATAAAGTGGTCAGAAGGCTGGAGGCAGAGGAGGAGGCAGAGACTTGAGACTTGCTGCTGGCACTGCTTGCTGAAGCAGTCTGCCTTTTGCTGTGTCTGGACCTTTAAAAAGTTTCCTGTGTGCTGTGTGCTTATTTTATTAATTTTAATCCTCACTCCCAACTCAAGAACCGTTCGACTCTGCCCGGCTGGCTCCGGCACTCCCAAATCCACCCTTCCTCCCTCATCTCCTCCCGTGCCCCTCCCCAAGTCCACTGATACGGAGGTCTTCTTTCCCTTCCATCTGACCCTACCCTATCAGGTCTCAACAGGACTGGCTGCATAGCCTTCCTCTGTGGCCTGGTAAGGTTGCTCCTCATTCATGGGAAGGTGATCAAAGAGCAAGCTGCTGAATTCATATCAGAGAGAGTTCCTGAACCCATTACTTGGGAATTCCACTTGGAAACTGAGCTACCATGGTCTACATTTGAGCAGGAGATCCAGGTTTTCTTCATGTATCATCCTTGGTTGGAGTATCAGTCTCACAAAAGACCTTTGTGCCCAGATTTTTGGTTCTGTTGCTCTCCTTGTGGAGCTCCTGTCTTATCCAGGTCTTTCTATCTCCCCCTTCTCTAATAAGATTCCCTGCACTGCCCAAGGTATGGCTATGAGTCTCAGCATCTGCTTTGATACCTTGCTGGGTAGAGTCTTTCAGAGGCCCTCTGTGGAAGGTTCCTGTCCTGTTGCACTGTTGCCTGTTTTCTCCCACTTCCACTGTCATTCCCATTGGCCATTCTGAGTGAGGATTGATTATCTTATCCAGAGTCTTCCTTTTTGCTTAATTCCTTTAGGTGTACAAATTTTTGTGTTTAGCCTATATTATTTGTCTGATATCCACTAATAAGTGAGTATATACCATGTGTGTCTTTCTGCTTCTTGAATACTTCACTCAAGATGATGTTTTCTAGTTCCCAATATTTCATGATTTCCTTGTTTTAATTGCTAAGTAGTATTCCATTATGTAAATGTATCACAATTTCTATATCCATTTTTCAGTTAAAGGACATCCGGGTTGTTTCCAGGTTCTGGCTATTACAAATAATGCTGCTATAAACCTGGTTAAGGAAATGTCCTTGTTGTGTACTTGAGCATCTTTTGGATATATGCCTAGGAATTCAATAGCTGGATCTTGAGGAAGCACTATGCCTAATCATCTCAGAAAATGCAAGATTGATTTCCAATGTGGTTGTACAAGTTTACATTCCCACCAGCAATGGAGGAGGGTTCCCATTTCTCCACATCCTCTCCTGCATGTGTTGTCACTTGAGGTTTGGAATTTAGCCATTCTGATGGGGTAAGGTGAAATCACAGGGTCACTTTGATTTGCATATCTCTGATGGCTAAGGATGTTGAGCATTTCTTTAAGTGTTTCTCTGCCATTCAATATTCCTCTACTGAGAATTTTCTGTTTACTGCTGTACACCATTTTTTTTGATTGGATTACTTGATTTGTTGCTTTTTAACTTCTTGAGTTCTTTATATAGTCTGGATATTAGCCCTCTGTCAGATATAGGGTTGGTGAAGATCCTTTCCCACTCTGTAGGCTGTCACTTTGTTCTGATGACAGTGTCCTTTGGTTTACATAAGCTTTTCAGTGTCATGAGGTTCCCTTTATTGATTGTTGTTCTTAGAGCCTGTGCTGTTGAATTTTGGGGGTCCTTCACGTATACTATTGTATCATCCGCAGATAGTGATACTTATTTCTAATGTTCTTTTGTAATGTCTTTGAGTAATGCAATAAAAATTCAAGAGTCAATCAGATGAGAAAATAAACCTGATAAATTATTATGGTGTACCATTAGTTACTTCCAGATAAATTGTTGACAATTTGCATCATGGCCAAATGTATAGACTAGATTATTTCATGATTTTTGAGTATGGAAATATTTTAAAATACATTTTTACTTATTTTATAATTTCATATTTATGGGTGTATGCTTTTACTAAAATCCACCATTTTGCTAATTTCCCTGAGACCCACTGCCCCAGCAAGTTTACCTCCCAATTTCATAGTTTATATTTAAAATCCATTGACTACAATGGGTGCTTCCCATATGGGAATGGATATAGCATCATCCTCTAGCATATGAGTAGGTTATGACGATCTATATCCTCAGAAAAATCCAATTCTCACTCCACAACCAGCTTTTTAACTCTAGCAGCTCCCGAGCTAGTAGTGGGATTTCTGGAGCAGAGAGGAGAACTAAAGTAGATGGTCTATTTGGGTTTAAGCACTGCACCACTGTTATTTACTCTGTAATTGTATTTGTAACTCTGTATTAGACTGTTTTGTAATTAGTGTTTTGAATTACTATCCCTTTACTTTTATCTCTAGTTCAGTATTGGGTTTTATCTTTGGTTGAAAATTTTTTTTATATTTATCAGATATTTTTAGATGAATTGATATGATTATGTTTATCCTATCTTATATTTTGAAATCATTCATAGCATTTACTTTTTTTCACTCTTTTTTTTAATTTTATTTTTCTTATTAGTTACATTTTGTTAACTCGATGTCCCAGCTGTATCCCGCTCCCTCATTCCCTCCCCAACCCCACACTCCCACCCTGGTCTCCTCCCTGCCTCTTTCCAAGTCCACTAATAGGGGATTTGACCCTGTTTTATCAGGTATCTTCAGGGCTGGCTGCAAAGTCCTCCTCTGTGGTCTAACAGGACTGCTCCTCCCCGGGGGTAGTTGGGGAGAGGTCAAAGAGCCTGCCCTTGAGATCCTGTTAGAAATAGTCTTGTTCCCCTTACTTTGGAAGTGCTAAGCAAAACACTGAGGGATCTCTGAGCTGCAAAACACGTTGTCTGTCTTGTTTAGTTTTGATTGTCAACTAACATAGTCTCGAGTCATTTGAGAAAAGTATTGACAGAGGAAATACCTGTACCAGATGGATATATTGTTTGTAGGGGATTGTCTTAACTATTAAGTAAGGTAGCAGAGCCCAGTCCACCGTGAACTACACAGTCCATAAGCAAGTTGTCGTATGGTACATAAGGAAATTTTCTTTCCATTAGCCAGGAAGCAGTATTCTGTCATGGTTCTACTTCAAGGCATTATGTGTTTCTCTACCTTATCCTTCTTCAATGATGAAGTGTGACCTGGAAGAGAAAGCCAAATAAAACTTTTCCACCCCAAAGTTATTTCTTGGTGAGTGTATTTTATCACTATAACAAAAGAGACTAGAATACTGACCCAAAATAAATCTAACTTGGATATTCTGGGATAGCTGTTCATATGTAACAGGATGTGGGAGTAAAATACTGTGTTCAGAAACTTGGCAATAAACGCCTGATGAAATTTGTCAGGTAAATGTATTTTCTGACAGCTCATTGTCAAGTGTTCTTATCCTTCTCACAGACTGAATAGTTTCCTCAAATATATAAAGTTAAAGTTCATACTTCAGAGTGTGACTACGTTTGAAAGCAGGTGTTCTAAAGAAGTATGAATGATCCATAAATGTGATGGAATATTTTATAACATGTCAGCTTTATGAAAGTATGAGCATGATACATATTTATCATGGATGATACTTCTAATACTAATTTTCACTTGGGTATCAAGAAATAACACAGTTATCTTAGTAAACGGGTGATTGCAAGTTCTGCAAGATTCATGACTTCACTTTGCACTAACTCTGGGTAGTTGGCTAAGTTTTCAGTACAATGCATGTGTTCCTTATTGTGAAACTAAACAAGGACAAAAACAAGAGACATGCTTTAGTAGACTGAAAAAGACTGCCAGAAGCCTCTACCACCCCACCCCATAAAGAACCATGACACCTATGGAAATCTGAGAGCAGGACAAATATTTTTTCCAAGGAATAAACAAACTAATTGGTTATCCAATAACAAATGGTCAACCCTTAAACCATACATAAAAGTAATATTTAGTTGTATTTATACATTAAGAATACATTTGTATATACATATCATATGTGAATGTAAAACAATGAATAAAGAGACTGTGAATTTGAAAGAAAAGAAGGAGATGAATATGGGAAGATTTGGTAGGAGTAAAGGCAAAGAAAAATATATAATTATATTATAATCTCACAAATAAAAGTTTTATTAAAAATATAACCCCAACAAAGCACAATGCATGAAGAGAACCTAAAACCCCAGCTCAGATATAGCCTATAGACTCAGTATCCAAGTGGGGGTTTCTAGTAAGGATAGCAGAGGCTTTCTCTAGCATGAACTCAGTGACAGGCTCTCTGATCACCTCCCCCTGTAGGGTGCAGCCTTGCCAAGCCACAGAGGAAGACAATGCAATCAGTCCTGATGAGATCTGATAGGCTAGGGTCAGATAGAAGGGGAGGAGGACCTCCTTTATCAGTGGACTAGAAGAAGGGCATATGAGGAGAAGAAGGAGAGAAGATGGGACTGGGAGGAGACGATGGAGGGGGCCACAGCCAGAATACAAATTCAATAAATTGTATTAAATAATAATAATAATAAGGAAAAAATATATAACACTGAAAATTTTGCTTTCATTGGATGATGATGAATTTACCTGGAGAAACTAAAGTGATATCACTTAATTGAAGTAACTCTAGTGAAGAACGAAAGGCAGGTGAAGATCTTTGTTATACACAATATTACCAATAGATCCAAATCAAACAAAGAAACATATAAAATTGCAGGTGATGGAGCAGTGATTTCCAACTAAGTTTAGTCCTATCCTGCAGAACACTGGCACATATGTAAACATATGTTTGCTAGTACAGTCTGGGAGAATGTGGTTATATGTCTCCTGAAAGGCTGCTGGGCATCAAGCAAGAAGTATGAGCCTCCCTGCCTGAAGGTCTGAATGTTTAGGTCTCTAGGCAAACATGGGTGACAGGTGGTGTACCAAGTTTGCTCTCCTCAGGAACATCTGGCTCCAGACCTGGAAAGGTGGAGATCTGTGCCACAAGTTATCTGGTCCAGTCAAAGGTGTGGGAGAATAAGATTTCACCTCAGCAAAGTGATAGGGCTCTTTTAGTTAAACAGACACCCTAAATTTAGGAGGTGTGGCTTATTTGAAGGAATTAGATCCTTTGGGATATATCTTGGAAAGCCATATTTTATCATTAATTTCTTCTTTTTTATTTTTATTAATTATAGTTTATACACTTTGTATCCACCCACTGTAGCTCTCTCCCTCCTCCCCTCCCAATCTCACCCTCCCTGCCCCTTCTCTACGCATGTCCCTCCCCAAATCTGCTGATAAGAAGGGTCTTCCTCCCCTTCCTTCTGATCTTAGTCAATCAGATCTCATCAGGACTAGCTGCATTGTCTTCCTCTGTAGCCTTCTAAGGCTGCTCCCCCCTCAGGGGGAGGTGATCAAAGAGCAGGTCAATCAGTTCATGTCAGAGGCAGTCTCTGTCCCCATTACTATGGAACCCACTTGGACAGTGAACTGCCATGGGCTACATCTGTGCAGGAGTTATCTCCATGAAAGGTCCTTGGTTGGAGTATCAGAAGAGAGCATTAATTTCTTCTTATCTCTATTCTTTTTACTTCCTCTTTGAAAACAAAAAGCATTCTTCTTTCTTCAAAAGATTGATCCATAATGTGTTTCTTTCTAAAGAACTCTTTTCAAGCAATCATACAAACCAGAAATGCTGAAGCCAAAACAAACTTTATATCAGGTACATTGTCACAGCAATGGGGATTTAACTCAAAAGCTATCAGTAAGGATTCTAGCTTTATCCAATTTTTTTCTATTTAAGCATATAGAAAGCTTTATGACCCTGAAAGAAATAGCAAAACATGTATCTATAACAAATTATTTTCTTATGACTTATACATGTCTGTGCATTAAATGTTGTTACTCACTACCCAAAAATTTATCTACATTTTATAAAATAAAAGATGCAACACTGATTGCTATTTCTGAACATGAGCATGAATAGAACTGTGATACATCAGCAGTACATTTCTTTTCCCTTGCAACACCACAATCCTGAAGGAAATTACTATGTTTTTCTTATGCCTCGTAGCCAAAAGAAATGCTAATAAAAAACTACATATAGCATTTTCACTTATTTGAAAATACTTTTCTTAAGGCTGTACTGGCATATTAAAGTTTGTTTTATTTAAAATCCAATATTAAGCCTTAAAAATAAATCCTAAGCCTGTATCTCTGCACCAAATTATCTTGTGTATACAGGCAATCTAATTTTGATTACTTTTACTATTTTGTCTTCTCTTGCTGACCAAAGCAGAAATAAAATTCTGATGTTTACAAGAACACATAAAATGAAATATAGGATTGGCATTTACTCAAATATTATTTAGTGGAGAATGATTACTTATTAAATCCAAAAAGCAAATGCATTTTGATTTCTCATAAACATACATCACTTATGTCTACTTATTAAATTGCTTCTTAGATTTATTTTTCTGGGTTTCTCCTTCATATCGTTGACTTTTCCTACTTAGGTCCAGGTTCTGTTATGAACTAAAAGATGATTGTGACATTTTAATTAAACAAAAATGATATATGTAACAGGAACTATATCTACTTTATTTTAATTGACAGACACGTTTTTTTTTTTAAAAAAAAAAAAAAACAGGGGTAGTATAATTCACAGAAAGTACCCAAGTAATTAAATATAAAACAGGAAGCAAGTTTTCTTTCTGTTCCTTAACATATTTTCCTGTAATTTTATTACAGGTAAACACACATGAAGAATCTATCTTCTAAGTCATTTTATATGTAAAATCCCGTACCATTAAGCACAATCTAAACGTTGTGAAAATATCACCATTACCTGGTTTCCTAAATATTTTATGAGCATTTCCTATGTGAGTATTATGTTTACATCATTTACAGTCATCCTCATCTCCAGCTCTTACCATTTGACTCCTACTATCTCTCAAAAATTTCAAATTCAGTTATTATTGCAACACAGACAGAGACACATAAACATACAAAACCTCATGAGCTAACTTAGTTTTTTAGTGTGAAGAACTAACCACATGGACATTTAACTTATCTGGACTAATGACCTATCAGGAAACATGCTTAGAGAAGACTGATTTTCCCTCACCTAGAAGTCATTGATTGCCTTCATCTAAGGATAGGGCCTTGTGACATTTCCTACATTAATTTCAGCATATCAGCTGCTGTTGTTTTTGTACAGATCATGCTTAGTCAACTATTTTTAAGATATAGGTATGGTTTCTGTCATTTATAGAAGATGTTATCTCAGAGCAGAGTTACTTTCCTGGTCCTCTGGTTCTTAAAAATCTTTCAATGTTCTCTTCCATGAGGTTCCACCAGTCTTGGGTATAGAGGTTGTTCACAGTTGGGCACTGCATAGTCTCCATCATCAGTTGTTCTTCATATTGAGACCAGTTATGGTATTCTGTGATGATGTACATCTGCAGTAAAAAAAATAGTTTCTTTGATGAAGGTTAAGAATTGAAGGAAGAAGAAGAGGACCTCCCCTATCAGTGGACTTGGGGAGGAGCATGCATGAGGAAGGGGGAGGGAGGGTAAGATGGGGAGGGGAGGAGGGAGGAGCTTATGGGGGAATACAAAATGAATAAAGTGTAATTAATAGCAAAAAAATAATTAAAAATTAAAAAAAGGAATTATAATTATCTGAGAGCATAAGGATAAATATTTAGATTGTAAGTAGAAATTATGCTTACTTCAAAAAGTGACAGAGTTAGTTTTTCCTTGAAGTTTCATTATCATGTAATCCAAAACAGTTGGCGAGGTTGTAGTAGCAGAGATGAATTCCCTTTTATTGAACTAGAATGCTGTTGGGTACCTCCTTGATATATATGTTACTATTTCATTCTAAGAGATACCCTGAAATTCTGATTATTCAAATTGTTTATAAACTTTACAACTTAGCTGCTTTTCTTTTTCTCCCTTGACACCTAGCATTCCTTCAGATACCATTAGTATTTTTTGTTTTTTGTTTTATTTTTTATTTAGTGATATTTTTTGTTTTGTTTTTTGAATTTTTTATTAATTATATTTTATTTACTTTGTATCCCCCCTGTAGTTCCCTCCTTCCTCCCTTCCCAATCGCTCTTTTCCTCCCCCTTCTCCACACCTGCCTCTCCCCAAGTCCATTCGTAGGGGAGGTCTTCTTTTCCTTCTTTCTGTTCCTAGTCTCTTAGGTCTCATCAGGAGTGACTGCATCATCTTCCTATGTGGCCTGGTAAAGCTTCTCCCCCCATCAGGGGGAGGTGAGCAAAGAGCAGGGCAATCAGTTCATGTCAGAGACAGTCCCTGTTCCCATTACTATGGAACCCACTTGGAGACTGAACTGTGCAAGGGTTCTAGGTTATCTCCAATGCTACTTGGTTGGAGTATCATTCTCAGGTAAGACCCCTATGCTCAGATTTTTTGGTTCTGTTGCTCTCCTTGTGGGGCTTCTGTCCTCTCCAGATCTTCCTATTTCCTACTTCTTTCATAAGATTCCCTGCATTCTGCCCAAAGGTTGGCCATAAATCTCAGCATCTGCTCTGATAGTCTGCAGGGCAAAGCCTTTCAGAGGCCCTCTGTGGGAGGCTCCTAACAAAATGATGCTGGTCTAACTGGAGGTCTACATGTAGAAAATACAATAGATCCATACTTGTCACCCTGCACAAAACTAAAGTCCAAGTAGATCAAAGACCTCAATATAAAACCAGACACAGTAAACCTGTTAGAAGAAAGAGTGGGGAAGAGTCTGGAACTCAATGGCACAGGAGACAACTTCCTGAACAGAACACCAACAGCACAGGCTCTAAGAGCAACAATCAATAAATGGGACCTCATGAAACTGAAAAACTTCTGTAAAGCAAAGGACACTGTTGTCAGAACAAAACTACTATCTACAGATTGGGAAAGGATCTTCACCAACTCTATATCTGACAGAGAGCTAATATCCAGTATATATAAAGAACTAAAGAAGTTAAAAAGCAACAAATTAAGTAATCCAATTAAAAACAATTGGAAACAGAAGTAAACAGAGAATTCTCGATTGAGGAATATCGAATGGCAGAGAAACATTTAAAGAAATACTTAACGTCATTAGTCATCAGGGAAATACAAATCAAAACAACCCTGAGATACCATTAGTTTCAAAGATTGGCCTTTATGGAGTGTTGAGGCCTGTTTGGTTTTTGTTTGTTTGCTTGTTTTTTCCTATCCACATTGTCATGTCTAATAGTATCTTCCTTGTTCAAATCATGTTTTGGAGATTATGTTGGTATGGCTTTATGAGCGTAACTTATGGCATTCCTAGGAGACACAATCTCACAGAAAACTCCACGATTTTCTGCCTTTTACAATCTTTTTGTCCCTTCTTCTACAGTGTTCCCTGATCCTCCAGTGCAGGAATGTGGAGAATGGAAGAAATAATATTCTCCATGGAAGAGCATACCAACTGACTATCCAATCACAAATAGACCTGCAAGTTTGAATACAAGTAACATTAAACAAACTGAGTAGGTTATGTTTATGAATATGGAGATAAACATGTATATATTCATGCAATAAAAATTATTATTTTTTTAAAAAGGATGAAATTGAAAGCTAGTAAGGAGCTGGTATTTGGGAGAAATTCAAACCATCCTCCAATTCTAACAGTTTCAACCTGTTAAAAAGATTTTACTGTGTATGCAAATTTTCATTATTGTTTTTTTGCAAGACAGGGTTTTTCTTTGTAGCCTTGGCTGTTCTGGATTCACTTTGCAGACCAAGCTGGCCTCAAACCAAAAGCAATCCTCCTGCCTCTACCTCCCCAAGTGCTGCAATTAAAGGCTTACACCACTGCTCTTGGTTGCTACTCATCTACAAAAACAGAGAAACCCCTCACCACACCAGGCCACAAAGTATTATTTTAATGTTTTTTTTTTATTCTTTCTTCTTTGTGTGTGTAAATATTACACTGTTTCAATGGCTGATGGATTGCTGTAAGGGCGTTGTTAATGATTTTTTTTGTACTCTTTGATTTTATATTATCTTGTAGGTAGGTTTTGCTAATGATCCTAAACTACACTTTGAAATTCTGGCAAGGGCTACATGTTTCCTGTAAGCTATCACTTCTTCATAATGTAGGCATCCTAGTATTTGAAATTAAACTGTCTTCATAAGTTCCATTTGAGATTAGTTATTTTAATTTGTAAAAAGGCAACTAACTTAGTTTTGTTTTTTATCCTTCTACAAATATGATTTCATTTATAAATTTTAGTATTTATTTTATAGTAAACTTTTTTTCTTTGCAAAAGCTCACACCATTGGTAAAAAATAACTTTATTTATCTTTATTTCATTTGAAAATTTTTTTTCAGTTAGCACAAACATTTAATCCAAGCACTCAGGAGGCAGAGTCAGGCGGATTTCAGAGTTGCCTGACATCCTGGTATACAAAGTCAATTCTGAGACGACCAGGGCTACACAAAGAAATTCTGTTTGGAAAACAAAAACAAAAACAAACAAACCAAAACATATGGCTGAATTTTGCCATATATTTTCTGTACCAAGTATGATTTATATTTCATCTTTTTCTTAATTTTGTTAATGTGGAGTTAAACTAATTACTTTGTCTTCTGTTTACCATTCCACACATTCTAGGTGCAAATCTTGTTTGACCATGAGATATTAGCCTTTAATAGTCTGGTGAGTTAAATTTGTGAGTAGTTATAAATTTATTGTCTAAGTGGGTTCCATAGTTATAGGAACAAAGAAGGTCTCTGACATAAACTGATTGCCCTGCTCTTTAATTACCTCTCTCTGAGGGGGGAGCAGCATTACCAGGCCACAGAAGAAGACAGTGAAGCCACTCCTGATGAGACCTAATTGACTAGGATCAGAAGAAAGGAAAAGAAGTCCTCCCCTATCAGTGGACTTGGGGAGGGGCATGCATGCAGAAGGGGGAGGAAGGGAGGGATTGGGATGGGAGGAGGGAGGGAACCACAGGGGAGATACAAAGTGAATAAAGTATAATTAATAAAAACAAAAGAAAAAGTTTAATAAAAAATTTTATTGTCATCAACATTTTATTTTATGTACCGTTTTTGGTTTTGTTATAATGGGAATGCAAGGTTGACTGCATACTTAGTCATCTGTCATTTCAAACTTTAGGGAAACTTTGTAGAAACATAAGCATCAACTATTCTTTAACTGTTCCGTTGACTCGTAGTTTGTGTATCTCTCATTTCTTGAATTCTAGTCTTCTCTCATGCCTACTTCCTTTTTGAATTAATTTTTAAATTTAAACTTTATTTCTTTTATAACTCTTCTTGAGCCACATTGTGCCTATATTGGTGAATTGTGATTATCATTTCAAAGTCAAAAAACTAAGTTGATTTTTCAACAGTGTAATTTCACTAATTTAAAAAAATTGTTTTTTAATTATCAGTCTTTTAGGTTGTTGAAATACTCAAATCCCTTCAAACCTTGTGTGTCCAAATTAATACTAATAATTATTCATATTCTATATTTCTCAAACATATATGGAAATTGAAATGTGGTTATAAAAAAAGCCACTAATAAATATCAACTTTCAGGCTAATAATTGCTTTAAAAAACAGACAATATCCATTACATAAAAATAAACACAACTGGTCAAAATTCAAAGAACAACAAATGCTTGGGCACCCAGTCCCAATTCATACTTATAGAAGACAGTTTTTTTGTTGTTGTTTGTTTTTTTTGTTTTGTTTTGTTGTTGTTGTTTTGGTTTTGTTTTTTGTTTTTTTGTTTTTCTTCTTTTTACTTAAAGCTCGGGAAAGGTAATTGAAGTTGGAAAGGAGATTCTATGAGCCAGAGGATCAGGAATAAAAGCAGCAGTGAAACTGAGTTTCTGAGAAATATCAGAGAAGCTATGCCCATGAAATCTCAACTATGTGGCTGCCTATAGAAGATGTGAAGTAGGACAAAGCCAATAGACATGCTCAGGTAGAAGAAAGAAGCCTCAATGGCCTTAACCCTAGAAAAGAGAACTATAGGCCACTAAGGACTTCTGAAAGACTCATAGCTAATCTTCCTCAGGGATAATCAGACTACTGATTGGTTACCCAGTATCAACTGGTCAACCTTGAAATCAAATACACAGAAGCAACAATAAACTGTTTGTGAGTTTGTGTGAAAATAGGCTGTGAACCTGAAAGTGTTGAAAAAAAAAAAAAAGGTTCTGATGAAGAAAGGAAGGTGGATAATTATATTTAAATTAAAAAATAAAACTTGTTAAGGAATTCTTTAATAAAATTTAAAAAATAAAATAGTGATGGATCCTTTTTTATATTTTCAATTAAATTTTTTATTTTTTTATATTAGTTACAGTTTATTTACTTTGTTTCCCAGCTATAGCCCCCTCCCTCATTCTCTCCCAATCTTACCCTCCCTCCCTCATCTCCTCCCTGCAAATGTCTAAGTCCACTGATAGGGGAGATCCTTCCATCTGACCTTAGTTTATCAGGTATCTTCAGGACTGGCTGCAATGTCCTCCTCTGTAGCCTAGCAAGGCTGCTCCTCCCTTGTGGGTTGTGAAAAAGCCATCCATTGAGTTCATGTCAGAAATAGTCCCTGTTCCCCTTACAAGAGTACCCACTTGGAGATTTAGCTGCCATGGCTATATCCAAGCAGGGGTTCTAGGTTATAACCATGCATGGACCTTGATTGGAGAAACAGTCTCAGAAAAGACCCCTGTGCCTAGATATATTTGGTCCTTGTGGAGCTCCTGTACTCTCCAGATCATACTAACTCCCCCTTCTTTCATATGATTCCCTGCACTCTCCCGAAGATTTGGTTATGAGTCTCAGCATCTGCTTTGATAGACTCTTTGAAAGGCCCTTTGTGGTAGGCTCCTGTCCTGTTACTTGTTTTCTCCTACATCCAATGTCCATCCCATTTGTCTTTCTAAGTGAAGATTGATCATCTTACCCCGGGTCCTCTTTCTTCTTTATCTTCTTTAGATGTACAGATTTTAGTATGTTTGTCCTATCTTATAGGTCTACTATCCATTTTGAAGTGAGTACATACCTTGTGTGTCTTTCTGCTTCTGGGATACCTCACTAAGAATGATCTTTTCTAGATCCCACCATTTGCCTGCAAATTTCATTATTTCCTTGTTTTTAACTGCTGAGTAGTATTCCATTGTGTAAAAGAAACACAATTTCTGTATCGATTCCTCCATTGAGGGACGTCTGGGCTGTTTCCAGGTTCTGGCTATTACAAATGAAGCTGCTACAAACACGGTTGAGTAAATGTCCTTGTTGTATTCTTCAGCATCTTTTGGATATATGCCTAGGAGTGGTATAGCTGGATCTTGAGCAAGCACAATTCTTAATTGTCTGATAAAGCGCAAGATTGATTTCCAGAGTGGTTGTACAAGTTTGCATTCCCACCAGCAGTGGAGGAGGGTTCCCCTTTCTCCACAAACTCTCCTGCATGTGCCATCACTTGAGTTTTTGATCTTAGCCATTTTGATGGGTCTAAGGTGAAATCTCAAGTCGTTTTGATTTGCATCTCTCTGATGGCTAAGGACGTTTAGCATTTCTTTAAGTGTTTCTTTGTCATCCAATATTCTACATAATTCTCTGTTTAGCTCCATGCTCCATTTTTTTTAATTGGATTGCTTGATTTGTTGCTTTTTAACTTAGAGCAGTATCTGGAGCCTGATCCCATGGGTCTCGGGCTTCTGTAGGTCTGAGATTGGAGCTCTGTGCCCCAGTACCCAAGTGGCAATCAGTGGCAGGTGAGCAAAGCACTCATGTGTGCAGCCTAGAACCAGAGGGAACCCAGAAACTTTTCCTGAGCTGGGTGTCCTGAGGTCAAACCTGATGTTTTCCCCACCATGGGGTTTCCTCCTAGCAGGGAGACCCAGTCTGTGGTGTTTGAGGGTCCACAGTCCAGTCTGGGATAGTGAGTAGGGCATGCAGGTGCAGGTGACTGGCTTTGTGCTGGTGCCTGGGTGCTGCGGGAACCAGGAAACTTCCTGAGACCTTTCCCCCAAGAACTTTTTTCCGGAGGGCACTGGTTGAGTGCCCTGAGTTCAGGCCAAAAGGGAAACCAGGTCTCTTGTGACCTCGAGCCCACAGTTCTGTCTGGGAAGGAAAGTAGGGCATGTAGGCAGGACCTTGGGCTGGCGGCTAAGTGCCTGCCAGACCCTAGGACCTTTTTCAGAGATTGTTTGTGTAACCTGAGGTGGCCTGCCCCATTGTTTCCTTCACCATGGGGTTTTCTCTAGACTGGAACTCCAGTCTCTTGTGTTATAGGGCCCACAGTTCAGTCTGGTATGGTGATCAGAGCATAAAGGCATGTAGCTCTGGACTTGTGATCAAGCATGTGCAGGGACCTAAGAACCCTTCCGGGGTTTATCTGGGTGACCTGAAAATGGACCTGATTGCTTCCCACACCATGAGGGTTCCACTCACCTGGGAAACACAATCACTGGTGTTTTAAGGTCCGGTGTTTTGTCTGTTGGTAGCTGTGAAGTCACTGCTCTCCTGCTCTTCAGACACAGTTTTCTCTGGTGCCGTCATCTTAGATTCCTAACTTTATGCTTTAAGTGCTTTCTGACTTTGATATTTTTCTGTTCATGTGTAGTCACTTGCTGATTTTCTATGTATTTAAGTAAGGTTTTTGTTGTTGTTGTTGTTGTTAGTGTTTGTTATTTATTTTCTTTTATGTCCCAAGTGCCTGAAAGCCATAAAACTTACTATATAATCCATGTTGGCCTTAAATTTAGAGTAATCTTCTTACCTTGGTCTCCTGATGCCAAAATTACAGGTGTGAGATTTCACATCCGGCTGAAAATTATATTCTTATCATCAAGGAGGACAAATTTCAGCTGAGAAAATTTTATACACAATTATATAACTCTCTAATCCTCTCCAAATAATTTCTTTTTTCCACACTTTACTGCCCTTGATCCAATTCAGTAACCTCATGTCCCTCTTTTACTGCATCTTTCCAACTTATTTTCCTTATTAAGGTTCCTATGTCTGAGGAATCCTGAACTAAAATGTAGTTCTGTGAGTTTATTCCTCCTGTTCTCTTTTATGTCACTTTAATTCTTGAACCTAGGAAAACAGTGTAAATAGATTTCTCCTCCCTGTCTAGCTTTGGTGATGTCCATTTTTAATCCCAGCATTGTCAAGTTCTCCCCACTTCTGTGAAATCTAAAGAAGCAATCAGTAATCAAACGAGAGACATTCAACAGTTGGTGGAAAACTTCCTTTTTTTCTACAGTGCTCTCTGCAAACTACATGTAGGTTACTCAGAAATATGTAAATATAGCTATAGAAGCTTCTACGTTAAGAAGTCCAATTTATTATTTAAGCCATCCTCTAGAAGTGGTAAATATTTAATGTACTTCAAGGCAGTTTAATAGTTATATTAGTCTGGTTTCAACAATGCTAATATACATTTTTTGGATTGGCAGATAGTAGATAGATCTGGGCACACTATTCTGCCTCCTTGGAATCTTCCCTCTAAGTATGTTTGAAAGCAAATCTTAATGCTAAACATACACCTTCCTCAAATAACATTTACATAAAAAATAGTGATGTTCAGGAAGGTTTATAGCCAAAGTATATTAATTTAATTTAAAGTTTCTATATTAACTAACATCTTATCAGGTGTTAAGAGCTGGAGAATAAAAATATATTTCAAAGATAAAACCATATTGTCCTATTCATTATTTTAGATAACTCATAACACTCAATGATAAGAAAACCTCTGAAAGAGTTCAGCATTTCATTTGTATTGTTTATTATTCTCTATCCATATTTTGGTCAACTTAAAATACTAGCTGTTTATTTCCAAGAATCCCTTTATAAATACAAGTATTGCTCATTTAATTCTAAATGAGAGTCATCATGCATCCAAATATTTGTGCTGGGTGATTTAATCTTTTGTTATTAAATGCTTTGCTTTAAACTCAGAGTTAAGGAATTTCTGGATCCCACTAGCAATATGGCTAGTAAAAGTGTTATAATAGTAGACAAAATAAAAACTCATGTCATTATTCCTTGTTCAGATGAGATTTGGGTTGTGAATGACTACAGCTTAACAGCATTTTTTGAAATGAGAGGAAAATGCCAGTGTGCTAACTATTACCAATTTCCTTAAAACATTTCTGAGACTTTGAACACATTTTAAGACAAAATTATTCTAAATCTCAGTCAATGATATAATTGTACAATTTTCATTGTTTTTTTTAAATATGGTGTTTTATTTTATAATACTGGTAAAATAAAATTGCATAATGTTCTTATCTAGAAAACAATAAATGAGTGTCAAGGGTTAGTATCATTTCTTCTACTAATTTATTATATCTTCCCTTTTCCCCTTTAAATGCCAATCATTTCACATTCCCTAATTATCTCAGAAGCATTTTAAACAGTGTCTTCTACTTCTCTGTGTTCACTGGTGGCTAGACAAGCACACACACTATCTGAGGGCACAGGATCGGAAACTACAAAACGGGTGAGTGGAGGGGCAACTGGCTTCAGAACAATGACATTGAGGCTTTCTGGACAAGAGAGGACAACCCGTGAGCTGGGACAGTTTGGATCCTGGTCCTGTGGACATCTCCCAGAACTGAGAGTAGTGAATATTCAACCTCTCTCTACTTCCCCTTTCCCCAAGCACAGGCTTCCCTGCTGGGTGGAAGCCACAGTGGTTGGCCCTAGCAGGAACCTCTGCACTGCATGACTGAGACAACAGAGGCAACAGCAGTAACAAGGGACTCCCAGGTCTTCGGCTGCTGTGGGAAATGGCTATCAGTGATAACACGATCTTATTTGAATAATATTCTTTTTGTTGATGTTGTTTTTAATTTTTTTAATTAATTAATTTATTTTATTTATTACAGTTTATTCACCTTGTATCCCAGCTGTAGCCCCCACCGTCATCCCCTCCCATCCCACCCTCCTTCCTTTATCTCGTTCCATGCCTCTCCCCAAGTCCACTGATAGAGGAGGTCTTCCTCTCCTACCTTCTGACCCTATCCCATCAGGTCTCATCAAGACTGGCTGCATTGTTTGTCCTCCCTTGTGGCCTGGTAAGGCTGCCCCCCCCCCCCAGGGGTAGGTGATCAAAGAGACAACCACTGAGTTCATGTCAAAGACAGTCCCTGTTCCCATTACTATGGAACCCACTTGGAGCCTGAACTGCCATGGGCTACATCTGTGCAGAGGTTCTAGCTTATCTCCATGCATGGTGCTTGGCTGGAGAATCAGTCTCAGAAAAGAACCCTGTGCCCAGATTTTTTTTTTTTTTGGTTCTGTTTCTCTCCTTGTGGAGCTCCAGACCTTTCTAGGTCTTTCTATTCCCCCCTTCTTTTTTTTAAGAATCCCTGCACTCTGCCCAAAGTTTGGGTATGAGTCATCTGCTTTGATATCCTGCAGGTGTCTTTCAGAGGCCTTCTGTGGTACGCTCCTGTGCTGTTCCCTGTTTTCGCCCTCTTCTGATGTCCATCCCTTTTGACCTTTCTGGATGAAAATTGAGCATCTTACCCAGGGTATTCTTTCTTGCTTAGCTTCTTTAGGTGTACAGATTTTAGAATGTTTATCTTATATGTCTAATATCCATGTATAAGTGAGTGTATACCATGTGCATCTTTTTGTAAGATCTTTTACTCTCCAGGGGAGAAGTTAGAAGACCATAGAGTTAATTGAATATTACACAGGCATCATTTCTGTAAAAATAGTGAACTTTGTAAAACCTCAAAAACTATACTGCATAGCCGTATAATTAACACACTCCATCAAATTAATGATTTAGCAATTTTATACTATGTGTTTTATTTTTAAAATAATGTTTAACCTTTAGAGATTATTTTCTTCATTAGGCTTATATATTAGTTCAGATGTAATTAAGGGCTCCTTTTGTCACTCAAATCATTATCATTTTAGTGATAAATTCTATGGTGACTTAAATTTTTGTTTGAGCAAACAAAATGATATCTGAGACTTTGCAAAGGTTAAGATTGGATATGTAAAATGCACTCATATCTGTCAGGTAATATGAGTGTGATGAAAAGAGCTCACTTATACTGTGGAGTAGTTTCTGTCATTATATCTTAATTATAAGGAGTTGGACAATCTGATTTAAGTAGACTTGTGGAATATAAAACTAAGGGAGGCGATTAATGGAAAATTGAATATTTTGAGGTCAGAATTGTGACAGGTTGGAATAAAAACAATCAAAATCATATATGAATGGGAGTCCTGAAAAGATTTCTAAAACTTCAAAAGCAAAACAAAATTTTACACATAAAGAAAAGCTACCTTAGAATTTTAAAAAATGGCAACTTATTAAATGCCTACTTTCTAAGCATTTGAGAAAAAGAAAAAAAACAAGATAATGGTGATAATTGTATAATTGTCATGCAATTCTGTATAGCAGAAAAAAAAACATCATGGTCTCTCTTGCATCAAGTCTACCATGTTTACTGTGTTGTGTAATGTACAGGTTTAATGATTTAGAAGAGAAAAATTTTAATTTGTTTAGAATATTTTTAAACTAGATATTTCCTAATCTATTAACAGAACTAAGACTAGAGAGTATCACAAAAAGAATACTTTGCAACTAATAATAATTGTTTGCAATTATTTGGAAAATGTAATATACGAGTGTTCAAGTTTTATTAATCTCAATAGTACAGAAATACTACAAAACCAATAAAAATTTGACGAAACAACATTCAGCTCTATGTAAGGTTTTTTTTTTTAATGTACTGAACAATGTAATAACGTAGCACTTCAGAAATTACAGACTGCCAATGTTAGAGATATTCATTTTTCAGAAATAGAAACAGTTTCTCTTCTTCACAAGATAAAATTGACACTTAAACCATTTAAAATGTTGGAATTGAAAAATAACCAAACCTTCAGCAGAGTGCTGGGAATCATATGAAAGAAGAGGGAGTTAATATGACGTGGAGAGGATAGGAGCTCTACAAGGACCAAATATATCTGAGCACAGGGTCTTTTCTGAGACTGACACTCCACCAAGGACCATGTATGGATATAACCTAGAACCTCTGCTCGGATATAGCCTGTGATAGCTCAGTAACCAATTGGTTTCCCATAGTAGGGGAACAGGGACTATTTCTGACAGGAACTCAATGGCAGGCTCTTTGACCTCCCCACCCCCCAAGGGAGGAGCAGTCTGAGGAGGACTTTGCAGCCAGTCCTGAAGATACTTGATAAAACAGCGTCAGATGAAAGGGAGGAGGTCCTCCCCAATCAGTGGACTTTGAAAGGGGCAGGATGGAGATGAGGGAGGGAGGGCGGGATTGGGAGGAAATGAGGGAGCAGGATACAGCTGGGATATAGAGTTAATGAAATGTAACTAATAGTAAGAAAAAGAAGTAAAAAAGAAAATAGTCATGTTATTTATATTATATAGAAAAGTAATGTTGAATGATTTAAGAATAGACTGATATGATTAAAAGAAGAATTAAGGACAGGAGCCTTCCACAGAGGACCTCTGAAAGACTCTTCGCACCAGAGTATCGAAGAAGATACTGAGACTCATAGCCAAACTTTGGGCATATTACTGGAAATGTTATGGAAGAAGGAGTCAGAAAGACCTGGAGGGGACAGGAACTCCACAAGGAGAACAACAGAGCTAAAAAATCTGGGCCTAGGGGTCCCTGTAGAGACTGATACCGCAAACAAGGAGCTTGCAAGGAGAGGACCTAGACCCCGTGTTCAGAGGTTACTCAGCTTTCAAGTGGGTTCAGACCCCCACAGGCCACTCAGTTTCCAAGTGGGTCTCCTAGTAAGGGGTTCAGGGGTTGTCTCTGAGATGAACTCAGTGGCTGGCTCTTTGATCACGTCCGCCCTGGAGGTGCAGCCTTTCCAGGCCACAGAGGAAGACAATGTAGTCAGTCTTGATGAGACCTGAAAGGTTAGGGTCTGATAGAAGGGAAGGAGGTCTTCCCATGTCAGGTACTAGGGAAAGGGCATAGGGGGAGAAGAGGAAGGGAGAGTGGGACTGGGAGAAGGTTAGTGAGGGGGCTGCAGCAGGAATACAAAGTGAATAAATTGTAACAGATAGATAGATAGATAGATAGATAGATAGATAGATAGATAGAAGAAAAAAATAAAACAGGTAAAGGAAATTAAGTCATAGACTGGTTACCAGTTAATAAATATAAACATGAATGAAAAAATGAAATATTAAAACCATAAACCATCCAAAAATAAGCCTGTATGAAATCAATATTCTTACAGAATTGTCTAAACTTTAAATTTACAAACTAACCTGAGCTTTACCTGCAACACTATGTTAAGTTTTTACAGTGGCAATTTTTATAAGGTTTCCCAGAACAAAATTAGAGCTATGTGCACAGTGTTTCTAAAATGAGTAAAGATTATTATGTTAATCTTTTATCTGTTAATGGATATTGTTTGCGATTATTCCAATGTTTAAATATCCTCAGAGTTTATGTCACTATTGTCATTCTAGCTAAAGGTTACCTAAGAAATGGGAACTGGCTCCTGTAAATCTTGTCAATTTTATTGGACAATTAACAATCCCCGATGTATGTGTTTGTCATATATGCATATGTGTGTATATATATATATATATATATATGCATACATAAACACATACATCTCTGTGAGTGATCTTTACATATCACATCATAAAATTTTATTGAGATTTTGGAAGATGCATATTTATAGAAATCTCTGAATAAGTATTTATTTATCATAATTGTTCAATTTATGTCTACAGAAAACAGACTTTCACAAACCTGGTTGATTATAGACCTAAATTAAACTGAGAATCTAGGTACAAAAGCTTTTCCAGAATAGCTATAGGTAGATTCTAGTGTGCATCATAAAAGTTCTTGTAGGAGATTATTTAAGTTTCAATTGCTACATAGAAGGAATTCAGAAATCTGTCACTTACATTTTGATTGACATTTGTCCAAAGTACTGCCATGGTATACTTTAATTGCATCTACCCAATTTAGCCATTCTACAATGTTAGTTGTTTACTTTATTGATATCATTGTGCTATTCGTAACTACTAATCAAACTTCTAAGCCTGTGGTTTTGTTGTTAAGATACATATACCGTAGTGTTGAGAAATCCTCTTCCATTGTCACAAAAGCATTTGTCAGCCCCAGTGTCTCAAGGTTAACATGGAGAGTCAAACCAGCATACATCACAATTCTTACTGCCAGAATCAAAAGGAAAATATACCTTGTATGCTGAAAAGAGAACCCACAGCTTTTTTTGTTATGAAATGAGCACTCTCTCATGCTGAAGTACATTCCTCATTCCTTAAGTGAATTTTGAAAATGAAAATAAAAAACAATAACCATAACAAAATATTTTATGTACTTAAAATTCTAGTTTCAATTTTAGACATCAGTATTAATGAGTTATTCTGTATTTAAAATTTTAAGGAAGGAAAAAAGAGACGAAGGTAGTAAAAGAAAAAAAATAACAAGTACCTGACTTAGTACTCTTGGGCATCTCTGAGACATGATACCACTGTTCTCATTTTGCATCCCTATACCCTGCTCTACTGAAAGTCTCCAAAACATTCCTATGAGGGCTAGGCTCCTACTCTCCTTGTGTAGAGGGCTAATAACCTCTCCCTAGCTAACCCTGATAAATGCTATAAATAAAAAGAGGAAATAAATAGCTGAGTTTTTATAAAAGCTGGCTTAGGAACAAAGAATATTGTCTAATTTCATCTTAAATATGTAATTATTTTATTATTAGACAAAATAAGACTCTGAGAGAAGTAATGCTCAAAGAAAAATTATCCAAATTCTTCCTCCCCATGTGTATGTATATGCATCTGTATCTATGTGAATTTTGAAGGGAATTCATTAAATTGATTTTACAAATCATAGGAAATGAGAGTATAGCATATGAACTAACTTGGCAAAAGATTTGCTACAGATATTGTCTTCCAAATATAACAGCAATCCATTTCTCAGTTCTTATCAACTTAAAAGCTTTAATTTTAGAACACTTAATGAGGAATATTAATCTGATGGTTAAGTTGACATAGTACATATGAGTGACTGGTGATAGCAGTCCTGAAAATGTAACACTACCTGAGTCCTGCCCCAAACAAACATATTTGTCACCCAAAGCCTGAAGGAGTTTGTGCACAGGGGACAAAAACAACAAAAATAAGTTGATAATTTTATTGGATTCATTCCAAAATTCCATTAAGATCTGAACAAATTGTGCTGGCACTCTATTTAATGATCTTGAAATATATTCCCAGGTGGTTGCAAAGGGCCATAAAATAAAGCACATTGTACCTGCTTTGTTTATCTTGAACTCCAACAGCTATTGACTTTCACCAGTCTACAGAATATTGAAACGAGCCA
This sequence comes from Meriones unguiculatus, assembly GCF_030254825.1. Classification (NCBI taxonomy): domain Eukaryota; kingdom Metazoa; phylum Chordata; class Mammalia; order Rodentia; family Muridae; genus Meriones; species Meriones unguiculatus. The sequence continues at coordinate 80,703,975 of NC_083351.1, read as the reverse complement.
TGGATGGGGAGGGTAAGCAAAGGGTGAGGAAAGGACTCAGAACAGACTGACATGTAACCTGCCCTTGGGTCTAAAACTGTTATCATGAGCCAGGATATCAGCCAGCAAATCAACAAGAAGCAAAGTGCATGAATAATACCATAGTTCCATGATTTTTTACAAGAAAAATATTTAGAAAGTTTCTTCCAATTGACACTATAAGTGTCTGCTTGACATCTAGTTTTAATACCTTTGGTATAGTTTTATATATCTCTCAACATCTTTGAAAATTATCCTTGATGTAAATAGAATCAGTTAAGTCCATGGGCCACAATTTTTTCACATCAATAGCCATTGTTATTAGATAATACATTTCTGAATTAAAAAAAAGACAGGGAGAAATTTTGGCCTAGTTATTAGTCTCTGTTACTGTCTAGAACATCTTTATTGAGTCACACGCTCACTATCCATTTTAATGGAAAACACAGATGTTAATAAAGCACTGGTCAGAATGTGAGAATCGTTCCCTTGGTTTTTGGACTAATTCATTTACTCTCTGCTAATAAAGTGTAATGAGTAAGAACTTGGGATACTTTCATTACTCTTCTATAGTGTCTTTGGAAGAATTCTAAAGTGTTCAGATTTACAGAAAATTATATGCACATACACACACACACACACACAAAACAATCAAAAAGTTCACTCCCCATCAACCTATATTCTACTCTGTTTAATTCTTTGATTTTTTTCCTATTATTTAGTCAGACAAGTTTACATTTAAAAAAACCTGCTTTTAAAACAAAGGAATAAAATTAGAAAACTTAAAACATTCCACTTTCTTAATCACATCAATTTAAAATCAAATTTTAAATTTCTTTCTTACTTTCATTATATTATTTTGAACCACATCAGAGAAGTTTATATGAGAACAGCCATGAAACCCACAGCCATGGTGTCACTTCAAGAATATACATGCTCAGATCTACTCTGGTCCCCATTTTTTTTTACACATTGTATATTTTCTTCTAGGTTTTTAAAACTTTTTTATTTTTTATTCACTTTACATCCTGGTTGCAGCCTCATTTCTCCTCCATCTCCCAGACCTGCCATTTCTACCTTCCATTCCTCATCCCTACCCCTTTGCCTATTCCTCAGAAAAGGGGAGCTTCCTTTCCCATTGACCCCAGCTCATCAAGTTGCATCATCAAGGACTGCATGTCTTCTTCCCATTTGGCCTATTAAGGCAGTTCTGCCAGGGGTAAGTTATCAAGAAGTTGGCAAGTAAGTCTTTTTTAGATGCAGTCTTCACTTCCCTTATTAGGGGAATGGCATGAAACCTAAATTGTCCATCTGATGGATCTTTGTAAGGAGCCTAGTTTCAGTTCATACATGGTTCTTAGTTGATGCTTCAGTCTCAGCAAGCCCCTCTGAGCCCTGGCTAGTTGGCACTGTTGGTCTTCTTGTGGAGCTCCTGTCACTTCCAGGTCCTTCTTGCTCTCCCACACACACACTTTTCCATAAGACTCCCTCAACATTGCCTAATGTTTGGTTATGAGTCTCAAGTCTCAACACCTGTTTTGAAGCCCTCCTGAATAGAATCTCTCAGAGGTCAACTTTGTTAGGCTCCAGACCACAAACTTGGCAGAGTATTATTCATAGTGTCAAGGTTTGGCACTCTCTCATAGGGCAGGGTGTTGCTTCGGCCACATATTGGTTGGGCATTCCTTCAATCTCTGATCTATCTGCTTTATCTTTATCCCTGAACATCTCATAGGCAGTGTAAGTTTTGGTTTGACATTTTTGTGGGTGGGTTGGTGATCCCTACCCTTTACTAGAATAGTCTAGTTAGAAGATTTCCCCTTCAGACTGTATGTTTTCTGCTACTAGGAGTCTCTGCTTGAGTCCCCCTCATTTCCTCCCAGGAACCTACCCTGACTTAGGTCTCTAGCTTGTAACAAAGATACCCCACCCTTCATTTCTCTTTTCTCCATAAGCTTTCTGTCGTCTCACCCCTGCCCTTCCCAGTTCTGATCTCCACCCTCTTAAGTCTCTGAGGTAGAAGATATGATTGAAAAAATTGATACACAAGTAAAAGAAAATGTTAAATGTATAAAGCTTCTGACACAGAACATCCAAGAAATCTTGGATACTATATAATAGACCAAATATAAGAATAATATGAATAGAAGAAGCACATCATACTTCTTTAAGGTGCAACTAAAGTACTTGTGTAGACATTACATTCTTTGAAGTTGGTAATTCCTAACACATGCTTAATCAAGAAAGAGAATGGTCTAAGTTTTAAAGATATTGATACTTTGTGACACTGATTATTTTTAGTTTAACGAAATATCAGTACAATATATGGAAAATGGGCAAAAAATGAGAAAACCATAATTCTTGATTCATGATTCCATTGTGAAATATATATTTCTATTTCTGTAAAGATTTTAAACCTGTGAGAGCTATTAACTCTGTCATTTACCTACTTAGTTATGCTCTAACTCCAGTGACTAATTATGTGATCTTCCTTGGAAAGAGGGCTGCTGTAGATTTAGAAAGTTAAGAATATGTTCATTCCTTCAGATGATTCATGGCTGCAGCAATCCATGTTGATAATCCTGTGGCTAGTCCTACGTCCACTCTGGTAGAATTTACTGTGACAATGGCCACTCTCAGCTGCTCCATCGTAGTATCGAATTCTCCAGTCCAATTACCTAAAATATAGCTCAACAATTGTTTAGACAGATTTGCAGCACAGAAAAAATTCTCATGTTGTATGCTAGTGACACAAAGTCCAGCATACTTTCATTGACAGCCAGGTTGAGCGATTTGTCATAGGGTATCAATTTGCTCCTGCAAGAGGTCAATCCTCTGATTGACCACCATCAAGCTTCCTTTTAGTTGAGCATTAATTCCTTTATGTACAACTAAGGCATGAGCTACATTGGCTAAATGATTATTCAGGGTCTGAGCAGTCTGCCCAGTATGACTCATGGCTAATGCCCTGGTGGTAGCTCCAACAGCCGCCAATGAAATGGTAGTAACAATGGTGGCTGTAGTTCCAAGATCCCTTTTCTGTCTGAAGAGAGTCATAGCGTGAGGGGCATCAATGGGCACAGGCACCCAGTGAGGCATGCGAGTAACCAGGGCATACCTAAATTTACTAGCATTCCAGCATTGGGCAAAAAAGCAAGTATCATTACCACAATTACTTGGCTCTATCTGGCTAATAATGAATAAAAATGGGGGATATAGACAAACAGGTGTGGGCTTATAGGAAATATTATGAGAAGCCTTAACCCCTCGTTGGAACATCCTGCGTCAGTTCTAGAACTAGCAGTGGTGGTGTCTGAGGTCTGAGTAGGTTCAGGAGACCATTGCCCCCAGGGGCGAGACGTGCTCCATGCCAATTGACTAACTCCATGTTTTCCTCCAATTTTGAAAGTCATTTAAGGTTCTTAAATTATTTTTTTCCCTTTTTTTTTAAATTTTTCATCAATTACACTTTATTCATTCTGCATCCCCCCATAAGACCCTCCCTCCTCCCCTCCCAACCCCACCCTCCCTCCTCCCTCTGCTTGCATGCCACTCCCCAAGTCCACTAATAGGGGAGGTTCTCCTCTCCTTTCTGATCTTAGTCTGTCAGTTCACATCAAAAGTGGCTGTATTGTCCTCTAATATGGCCTGGTAAGGCTGCTCCCCCCCCAGAGGGAGGTGATAAAAGAGCAGGCCAATCAGATTATGTCAGAGGCAGTCCCTCTTCCCATTACTATGTAACCCAATTGGACTCTGAACTGCCCTGGGCTACATCTGTGCAGGGGTTCTGGGTTATCTCCATGAATTGTCCTTGGTTGGAGTATGAGTCTCTGGGAAGTTCCCTGTGTTCAAATTTTCTTGTTCTGTTGCTCTCCTTGTGGAGACCCTGTCCTCTCCAGCTCTTACTATTTCCCAGTTCTTACCTAAAATTCCGTTCACCTGCCCAACAGTTGCCCATCCGGCTCAGCATCTGCAGGCCTTCTGGTGTTGGTCTCCTTGGTTTGCCTGTGGTATATATGCAAGATTAGAGTCTCACAACAGTGTGATGTAGCCATGATCATTCAGGCCTTTACAGCCATTGAAGCAGGACATTCTCCCCAAGCATGGTTGGATACCATAAAAAGCTAAAATGATGCGCTCAGGATGCGAGGCTAAGCACTGCACTCAGGGTCAGCAGCTTTCGACCCAGAGAAGAGCATGTCTGATTGCATGCGGGTTGATGCCCCAGGCCCTGCCTCTGAGAAAAAGGTATCAGACGGGTCTGATGCTCTTTGGGTGGATGACACCTAAATGAACATCAGTACAAAGTCCCAATTTATTTCTAATATCAGAGATCAGACCTCTACTCTTGCCTGATGCATCTAAAACAAAAAGGGGGAACTGTAGAGAGCTGCGGAATGCTATGCCTTAAAGATGGAGCTGGTTTCCGCCTTCCACCTTCCCGATGGTGAGTGCTCTCTGTCACGAACAACTCCACATTTGGCTAAGGCTGAGGATCTGGCTTGCTTCCATGTATGTGGACCTATCTGCATTGCACACATGGCACGCCTGGGTTGGCTACCCAGAGGCTATTTAAGCTGTGGGCTGGCTTTCCCCAGGGTCAGATGATTGTTCAAGGTTCCTGAATAAACTGCATTGAAAAAAAAAAAAGAATATGTTCATAAGAAGGAAGATATGCACCTACACGGGTATGATTTATGCTCTAATGGGTGCTTAAAATGCAGACATGGAGAAAGCCAAGTGATAGAGGAGGCATGATACTTTTGTACTTACACCTCATACCACAATTTATATTAATCATCACAGTCTACAAAATTTCTCTGTAGTCAAAATTATACTATAGAGTTTTCAAATCCATAGCCATCATCTTAACCAAGCAAGGCGTAAACAAGAATTATCTAGGAAGCAAGTATCTCCATGCATGACACTCAGTAATGACCATTTCCTGAGCTCTACATACATGAGCAATAAGGTAAGGCTTTTAAATATTGACCACAAGGAAAAGGCCATGTATTCTTTCAATGCCACAACTTTGCATATCCTACTCCAGGTACAGTGTTGATACTTGGCTTAATTTTCTTTAGAGTAAAATTTCTATGCAGGCAATAAGAATTTGGATATTACAATAGATAAGAAGAAAGTAGAAATAACATCTGTAGAACTGATAAGGCAAGCCATTTAAATCAGTGTGACAGGCTAGGTGACATCTAAATTAATATCATAAATACTCCACTTTCTACAAAGTGCCAGTCAGTCATTATAGTCTATCCTCTTTTTGCTAATGGTGATGGTTGTCAAAAAGCATGCCAAGGTGTGCTGCATTGATCAGTGATATCAAGAGACAACTGGATTTGTTCTTTTCTGCCTATTTGTCATATACCTATTAAATATACCTGTATAAGAGGTTATTATAGTCTTCAAACTTTCTTAATGATTACATTAATGCAAACAACTTAGAAGAATGATGTGTATTGCATTTTTTAACTTATTCTGTGTTGCAATATTTCATGAAATAAGTCCAACTTAATTCTGCTTCATCTCAGTAAACCAGAGGCTTCAAGGTGCTTTACTTCCCACAATACTGTTCAGTCCCACCTTGTCAATTTTACTTGTATGGATTGCTGTGCTCTTTAAATAGTAAGTTTGCAAGTTAGAACCGTTATTCTATCACAGGTAACCCTGCCTAAGGAGCTAATCAACCATCTGAGACTCAAGGACTTGGATTTTCTAGTTCCTTTATTTGAATACATTGTCAAGATTTGGAGGTAATCTTTCACTTTATTTATATCAAATATGCTCCACATAAAATAGGGTAGATAATGTAGTAAAGGTTAAGTGATATATTGATAAATGTTATTAATAATTATTTACAATGGTAAAACTATTATGCAAGAATATTATGAAGCAGATCTATGGTTTCATTGTCTCAAATTGCTAGATCTGTGCATTTTTTATCAGACCTGACATGTTTCTTCATAGTAGTCTGAGTATATATAATGATTATGTAATATTAATTTCAAACACAAAATAAAAGAATTCCAAATACTTTCACCACATAAAAGTAATATGAATTTTAAGAAGAAGTAATGTTTAGTTAAGTGAAACTTTTTACAATGTATCTATGAATCATAATCTCATGTAGTACCTCATTAATATCCCTGTTTTTTTATTTCCTGATTTAATATTTGACTAAATTTTACTATTAGTAGTTTTGTTGAAAATAGATTACATTCTCATACAATATATCCTGGCCACCATTTCCCCTCCTTCCTGTCCTCTTAGCTCTCCCTGTAATGCTCCTGTCCCTAACATCTACTCCTCCCCCATTTTTATTCAAAAAAAGAAATGTCTAAAAGACAACAACCAAATACCCCAAGATGCAATGAGACAAGGCAAAAGCCCACATACTGAGGCTAGACACAGATGAACAGGAAAAAAAAGAATCCCAAGAGTAAGCAAAAGAGTCAAGACACACCCACTCCCACTGTTAGAAGTTCCACAAAAACACCAAGCTAACAACAACATCAAACAGGCAGAGAATCTAGTATAGACCCATGTAGACCCAATGCTTGCAACTTCAGTCTCTGTGAGCCCATATGAGCCCTGTTTACTTAATTCAGCCCTGTTTTCACTTCACATACACAATTTTTATGTTTATATTAGTCAGGTAAGAATAAATTAGATCTGTGATTTGGAAAGAACCCAAATGTGAATAGCCAGTGTTTACAAGTATATTTACACTAATTCAGGGTCTTCTTGTCTTCAGAGCATTTATTTATTCATGGATAAGATAAGTAAAACTGAAGCACAATTTCCATTGTTCATGGTGAAAATACCTCTGAAGACTAAATAGTAAATGAGGCCTAAAATGAAGAGCCAGTTTAAACCCAGCAGGATTGTTCCTCAGAGGGGAACAGATTTGGAAACTAACACTTTTCCATTTGTGTTCTTTCCACAGAGGTGTAAATTTCTAGGAAGTCCCTCAAGCTGCTTAAATGAGATGCCCTGCAGAGCAAAGAAAATTCAGATTTCTTAGTGTTGCAAGCTAATCCTTTTAGTGCACCAGAATCTCTCCTATCAGCATACTATATGTGTCAGGATTTGTTGGCTCATTAGGGTGCTCTCTATAGATTCCAACTGACCATCCTTTAGTTGTGGGAAGTTTGTGTAACTGTGAAGATTTTATACATGAGTGCACTCTACTTCCTTATTTCATTTACTCCCCCATCCCTCCTCTTCCTGCTGTGTCTCCCCAGCCACTCATCTTGAATTCATTATTTCCTATATATTGCATTTATTTTACACATACAGGGAGACAGACAGAAGGAGAGAGAGAAGAGAGAAAAAGAGAGAGAGAAGAGAGACTACTGAATCCAATTAGTAATGCCCTTGTTTAGGGCTTTCCCATTGTGATTGAATTCTTAAATCTTAATACACAAAATAAATGAAATGCTGGTTCTTCCTCCCTTGTAGCTCTTCATCTAAGAAATAAAAGTCATAAAAATTTTCTCTATCAATACTGACATGTAGACCAGTTTGGACTTTGCATGTTCTGTGTAAGAAGTTATGTCATTTGCTTTCATAGGAGCAACACTCCTGTTCTGTCCATAAGACACCATTAAACAACAGTTGTTCTAGTCCTCATCCACAATCCAAAATGTTCCATAAGCCTTAGGTGTAGTTTTGTATTATAGACATCAAATTTGGGGGGAAGCTGACTATGGTCATTTATTCTCTGCATTTTGACAATTTGTGGATTCCTTTGTTAGCATCCAACTACATTAAAAAAATCTGCTTCTTTGAAGTGATGGGAAAGTGCAAGTTTCTGGAGTAGAAGGCAAAAGAAGCTGAAAAAGGTGGTGTTGATATAAAGAGGACACTGATGTACAAGCTCTTTAGTTTCTAAATGCTGTTAGCTAAAGTTTTTAATGAATTCTAAGCATATGCAAATCTCCTAACAATGAATTGCTTTTATGTTTTTCTTGACATTTGTGCATTATCACTACTGACAATAATTGCATTAATGATAAGCAAAGATGGGGACTTAAGAATGTGGAAGAAGAGAGGATAGTGAGTGATTTAAACAAAGCCAAGGATATATGTTAAAGTCTAAAGGAAACCTACAAATTAATAAGCTCATTTGAAAATACAATTTTATTTTATTTTTTTTATTTTTTTTTAATTTTTCATCAATTACACTTTATTCATTCTGCATCTCCCCATAAGCCCCTCTCTCCTCCCCTCCCAACCTCACCCTCCCTCCTCTCTCTGCTTGCATGCCACTCCCTAAGTCCACTGATAGGGGAGGTTCTCCTCTCCTTTCTGATCTTAGTCTATCAGTTCACATCAAAAGTGGCTGCATTCCTTCTCATTACTGTCTTTTTGACTAGAATATGCCTCTGGGATGAAATGATAATGCATTTGTGTAGTTGACAGGTTAAGACAGAATAACTCTAATTTTCTAGACAGTAAGTCTAATGTTTCATAATTGAACATTCTATTCATTACATAGTTAAAAATCTCTTCAAAAAGACAAATCTTAGTTACTCACAGGTTAATGAGAATAAATTTTGTCTTACTTTCTCAAAAAAAATGTAAATACATGGATACTACAAAAGAATATTTTAGTAGATGGTCACATATCATGATCTGGAAAAGGTACTCAAGAACTCAGGTTTTCCATGCCTAATTCCATCAATGAAGTATGTGCTCCCATTTCTGTTTTTCTTCAAGTCTCCTAGTTAGCTCCTCAAACATGCCTTTTCTTATTCTCATGTTCTTTGTTACTATTCATAGTTCCTATGAATCTGTCTTTCTTACCCCTATATCCTTCTGCCTTCCACCTTAAATCTTAAATGTTATTTTCAGTGCAGCAGTCCATACAGTATGCCTATTTATGCTTGTTTTATTCAAGTTTGTTTCATTTAGAGTAGAGATATTTGGATACCTTAGGGGAAAGGATTAGCACCTAGCTAGATCAGGAGAGGTGTTAGATCCTACATAGTTGCCTAATTAAATACAGTAACAGTCTGCTTTTATTTCAGTAAAATCAGATCGGGGGAAAAACAAAGATACATTAAATGATTTCAGAGATTTGTTGAATCTATAAAAGTAACAATGGTACCATGAGAGACATGAGTGTGTTGATTCTAGAAACCATTATTGAGAGTGTTGGTTTTCTAATTGAAAGATGTTTACCTATCTGACAAAATGAAGGTCTACGCCAGCATTTAAAACTTGGCCTATGATTTACAGAGTAAATATTTTCGAGTGTGAGAACAAGAGATGCACAAAGTTTGTAAAGAAATGTTAGTAGCTATGTTTTAATATAACTCTATTTACACAAAGGTATAGATAACTAGAAAAACGACGTGTGGTTTTCTGCCTTTTCATCTAAATTATCTTTCATCATTCATTGCATAAATCTTATCAGTTACAGTATTTACTTTTAAATAGTTTTATCTATGATTCTTTTTTTTCCTGCATGAATATTCTTTGATGTTCATTAAGCAATCTGTATGGATATACTCTGTCACTTAGATTTCACACTGCCTGTCTGTTGTTCCTGATCATTCATTTTTAATCTCAGAAATAAAAATCATCACCATCCTGATGTGAAGCAAGTCCTGGAATATATGTGACTGAGTGGGATTGGCTTTCACATGCTCATCATTAATGCTCCTTCTCGAGTGAACTTTGGATTTAGAGAGGTTTTATCTACACAAAGCTATCATTTCTACTACCTAAACCCAGAACTCAATCATGCTTCCATCTTCATGCTTTAACTTCTTCAGAAAACAGCTCACTCTTACCTTGCAAGCTGTGTGTTTATAAACCTTAGATACATATGTATTCACTTCCTTCTACATACATACTCACATATTTGATAAGAGGGATCAACCTTACCAATTACATTTTATGTAATAATCTATGGTTGCATGTTAGTTCTTCCAAAAGTAGTGATGAAATTTATTCCTCTATAGAGATGGTATCAGGCGGGACATATAGAATGTGACTGTTGCCACTTGGGAGATGACTCAGATACTAGATAATAGTTATTTGAAAACCACAGGGATCTGAGTTCAAACCTCAAGTTATGAAAACTCAGGCATGACTATACACATCTGTAACTTCATCTTTGAATAGACAGACATGAGAAGATCCTGACAGATCATCTGTAAGTCCCACTAGCTAAATTGACACAAGAAAAGGTAGAACATGCTAAACAAACACACACAGTGTTCTGCTATGGTCTCTGCATGTGCACACACAAACATAATCACTTTGCATGCAATGACCAGATACACACCCTCATACACATGAACACACCCTGTTCAATCAGTTAATTTATCCATGTAATAAAAAGATTAATACCCATTTAAACACTTCAATAATTGGTATGATCATGACTTCAAAATTCAAGAACTAAAAATGCTCTGTGGTACAGAACACAAAATGAATAGTAAAATAAATGAAAAATCTTTTGATTTGTTTAAGGGAGATTAGGTGTTTTGATTTGTTGGTGTTTTGACTTTTGCAGCATTTAATGAACCCAGGGCTTTTTGCATGTCTGTCAAGCACATGATCATGCAGCTATATCTCCAGCCCTGAAACATCTTTTGGAATATTTATAAAGTTTATTTAAAACAAAACTGAAAAGTAATTCAGTCTGAACACATTCAAAGGTAGAGTAAATATTTACAGACTCTATACATGATTTGTTTTTCTTTTGTTTCTGCTCCTTTCTCATAGCTGTCTTGTGTCTCCTGAAAACACTATAACATGGTGTTATAGTGTTTTAAAAAATCGCTAGGTTTAAGTCAGATATGGTAGGTTATAGCTGCAATCCCAGCACACAGGAAACTGAGTCAAATGGCTCACCATAAAATCAGAATAAAGCTGGTGTGCATAGACAGTTCTAGTATAGCCTGGATTAGAGAGTAGACTCTGTCTCAAAAGAAAGGTAAATAAATAAATGAAACATATTCATATAATATATATTATAACATGTATTAACCAAAACAAAGAAGAGGCTAATAGAAAGTAGCAGGAGACATGGGAGGAGAGGGAAAGGGGAAAGCCATATAATTATAATTTAATTAAAATGCATTCAAAATTTTGAAAATAAAAAAAAAAAACATTTAAACATTTAAAGCCCAACACTAACACTGAGTAATTTTGAGAGTCTCTAGGAAATTCTCTACCGGGGTTGTAACCTCAGAGAAGGGACCACACAGAAGGAGGCTACAATTGGCCACACAATTGGAAGACCAAGACTTCCAAGTCCTGAAAGTTACACTCCTAGGAAATTGTCCTGAGAGATGGATGACCTAGGAAGAAGATGCTTCCTTGCGAATTTGACTAGAATAGTGTTTACTCATAACTATTCTCAACACATTACTGGCTCGAGGGACTCTTCTCCATGTCTCAGAAGTATAATGTGCACATGCTTCACTCCTGACAGTCATGAGATTATCTCAGCCTTCAGCTCTGTCTCCTAACAAGGAAGCAAGCAATCCCTAGGGGACATCCCAGGAGACTCACTTCTGCATTGTAGCTTCTAACATCATAAAATCAGAGAACAGAAATAAAGCCTCAGCACTTTATACACACTGAGTACTAAAACTGAGAGAATGGTGTGTCAGCCTTCAGACTTTCAAAAGATAATGAGAAATATTGTGTAAAGGCTCACATCTCGTGAAGAATAATACTCCTCCAATTCTCCATATATAATAATGTGGCTAAGTCTGTTGGTGTTCATCAGTAACAGTATGTGATAAACTAGGAGACAGGGATTAAATACAGCTTATATATAAGTAATTTAATCTAGAAGAAAACTTGAAAGTGAAAGCTAGCCTATTAGCTGTCATGAAAAATCATGGCCCTATTCATTTTGAATTGGCAGAAGTGTGTATACAATTTTGCATGACAGAATGTTACTATGGTGTGGATTTAAAAATACTTACATACATATGTATGTATATGTGTATATACCAAACCTACAAGAACATTTAATATGAATCAAAGTACACATATGAAACATAAAAAAAATACCTTTGCTATGTTAGTAAACTCTAAGTCTGTAGTCCTGAAGCCACACACAAAATTGTCAGTGAATTTCTAATGCCTGGAGTTACAGCAACAGGGACTTGAATTTTAAAGGAATTGAAGAATTATAGGAGAATGTAGGGATGATTGCCTGGGAAAACTGGGTTTTGTGGAAGCAAATCAATATCCTAATATTTAAAAAATGATTGTCTTAAAGATAACTCATATTGACTTCATATACTACAGCAAGAAAAATGACCCCAAGAGCGAGACAGATAAACTAAGATTTGCTGTCATGAGAAAAATCTCAAAATAATGAATTTGAAATGCCTTTGGGAAGTAAAGGCATTTCTATCTTGTAAAAACAACAGAAACCTTCAGGTAATTAACAGGCAAATTTTGGAGATGATGGCTGAGTTAGGAAACATTTGATCTAAAATATATATCCAAATAAATTTCAAACCTTTTGACTCAGAAAGAAATTATCAGTCTCCATAGTCAGAGTTGTCTTGTGAATCAGGTGGATTCAGTGAGCCTACCTTCAAAAGCTAGTGGTTTAATTTGCTTGAATTACACAAGTAAGAAAATATGCTAAGAATCAGAGAGTATAATTCAGAGGGAATCACGTTAGAGATTATAATGAGAAAAACAGAATGATGAAAATGAATCTCAAGGAAAAATAAGCCAAAAATAAGTGTGAATTTAAAAGGTCTATGACTTGAATTTTAGTAACAATGGGTTTTTATGCTTGAAATTAGATGAGAAAACGCTTTTGGCCTGACTAAAATATCACACACTGTGATTATAATTTTATTAACAGAATGAGGTTAGCTGCCTTTCTGTTTTAATTGTTCTCTGGTATCCACAATTTTTATGCCTGAAAACCATGCAAGGTACTATCACTAATAGTTTTTCTTTCCCAGTTGAATTGACATGAGTATTGCTTCACTTACCTAGTGACTTGAGCTGGCAACTATAGAAAAAAAAAAAAAAAAAAAAACAGCTTCAGACTGAATGAATCAAAAACAAATGTGATCTCTTTTCTAACACTAGTCACTTGGTTCTCTGGTTTAAGTATTTATTTTGGATGCAGAATAATATAGAAAGTGATTTTTTTTGTTGAATAACAGAATTAAGGATAAGAACTTTAAAATGGTGTACCTTTCTGCCACACATACAATACCAGCTATAAATTTTCTGACAGGTTTAGTGAGCTTTGAGTCTTTTTTCCATAGACTAGAAAAAAAAAATCCCTTTCACTGATTTCTTTCTTTCTTTCTTTCTTTCTTTCTTTCTTTCTTTCTTTGTTTTTTAATAATACAGCAAGATATCGCCAACTATCTCCAGCCTTTCAGGGGCAGAGATGCTCCATAGAGAAACACAAGAATAACTCAATCCATTTTGCCTTAAAACCTAAATTGTCTTTAAATAATGAAGAGGTGTGAAGGGTTGTTGAAAGTGAGGAAGCAAGGCTTGATAAGAGAGGACACACTGGGAGAGAGCTGGAAGAATCTTACTTGTACTAATGGCAGTTTGCCTTCTCTGAAGTAAGTTCTCTCTGCAAGCAAGTAATGAAATGTGGAGAACATGACATAAGAATGGATCTTCAATATTAACAGCTCAAAGCAAAGTGAAGTTATTTAATAGGACTCTCTCTCTGCTTATCTTCTCTGCTCAAAGTTGAACAGCATTACTTAAAAGGCCATGACAATGTGATGAGGCAGCGCTACCTGTGTGGGATGCTGTGGTCACCAGGTCTACCCTGTAGCTAGCAATTAAAAATTAACCATGGCATTTTCAAGAAAGGAATGTAGTCATTCATATGCAGCATCTCTCTGCTTGACAATTTCTAAAGAACATCTGATTTTTCAAGTCAAGACAATTATACACAATGAACCTGTTTTGTGTATACTGTGCAAAGCTAGGTCATTAACACACCTGCCAGAAAAGCAAGGAGGAAGAAAAAAAAAAAAACACCCTTACCTTTCTAAACTCATTCGTTTAAGACTTCCAGGCTCCCAGTGTTGTCCTTTGGACACCCCAATTACCTCCGCTTGCTTTTACAAACAAGTGGTATCAATTTTAATCAGCTGGGATATAATCAAGCTAAGAAATAAACAGTGTTGGTAAATCATCTTTAAAGAGAAAAGCAACTCACATACCTATACTCTGTGCATCTCTGATTTTCACAAAGGTGGAATGCCCTTGCAATGGTCTGAAACAATGTTTTATTTTTGTTTCAACCTCTGTTGACTTTCCCTTGCATTTCTTTTCCCTTAGTACGCCAGAACCTCAGTTCTGAGAATAATTAGCATAGCCCACTGGTGATAACAGGGCCACAGCAACCTAACAGCGGTATCTTGCCGGCGCCAGCTGTGCTTCAGTATTTATTTATTAAGATCACAATATTTACACAGTATGAACTCGTTGAGATGGTGGGGGATTGAGAATGCCCAGCAGCTAAATTTCATCTGTATTTTCGAATAGAGATTAAAATAATAATAATAGCTTGTAAGCTGTGTTCTGTTTACTTCTCTGGATAGAAAATTCAAGTGTCTCATTCCAGTCTGGTTCTGCTTGCTAGCAGCTTGGAGTATACAGCCTGGAGAAGCTGTGCAGGCATGAACTGCAGCAGCTGCTGGAATGAAAACTGCTTGTCTAACAAAAGATGAATCTTTGTGCTGCCACAGATGCACGAATTGACACAGCAAAGAAATGAGACTGAGCTTGGAGGAGCTGATAACCACGCTCAGGTGAGGGCTTTAACTAAACAGTCCCCACCATACCTGAATTTTTATATCGTTCCAATTGCTCTTCTGCAAAGATGGTCAGCATGCTGCTTAAGTGGCATGTGTTGTAATGTCCATCTGAGAAGTGAGTTATTACATATAGAGAAAGATTTGATACCAATAGTCCACTTTAATAATTTTAGTGGTTTTTTAATAGTCATTCTGTTTGAAGAATTCTGGATGCGAAATAAGCAAAAAGATAAGATAATAAACAGAGAGAAATGTGTTTTGAAAATGGAAAACAAGAGATGTTTTGTCTAAGGCTAAGGGAAACTAACATTATAAGCTGACTATAATTAGTAAGTCTACATGTGAATTTAGTTTTGTTATCAGTTTGACACAATTTGGAGGGGGGACATCACCTGATGTGATGGTGGACATGTTTTGGAGGCATTTTATTAACAGTTGCTTGAGATAGGAGGGTCCAGACCTTTGTGGGCAGTACGTCCCTAGGCCAGTGGGTATGCGTTATATCAGAATGCTAGCCTAGCATGCACCAAAGTTGGAGTTAGCCAGGATGCACAATTCCTTCAGGGACTCAGCTTGAGTTCCTTCTTGAGTTCCTGCTCTGACTCAATTCACTGAGGAATTATTACCCTGAAATGTAAGTAAAATAAACCATTTACTCCCTACAGTGCTTTAAAGGGGGAGGGCTTCTCACAACAGGAAAACAAAATGAAACAAATTGTGCAAGAAGAGTATGGTGTGATTGACCTGGCCATTTTATTTGGGTTATTTGTTTGTTTAAAGGAGGGTGGATTATGAAAGTATTTGGTACTTTGTGTTGGAAACTCCAAAGTTTAGTGAGTTCCTGTGGGATTTTGGAAGATAATGCTAAAATAAAAATAGACAATAGAAAACTGCCTGATGAAGTTTCAGGACTCCATTGCCTTACTCACTTCACCTTACAAAGTTTCAGAATGGAGCAAAAAGCTGAGAAACTGGGTTAGGGGTTATTTATGTGATATTTTAAATTATGAATCTTGTATATTGATTATCTGAGGCTGAAGAATTATCCTCAGTCCTGTAATGAAAACTTGTATGCATTACTGCCCCAATGTATGGTGATCAGCTGAGTCTATTGTAATTAAGAGATCAGCATCATTGAGATAAAATCTTCTGAGGAGTATTTTTCAGGTCAGCACCCAGAAGTAGAGGTCCAGACAATGGGAGAAAGCCAAACTTGGCCATGTGCCACAGTTATACACCTGATACTGCTTTGGAAGACATGGAAGCTGCAAGATTAAAGGAGTCATGGAGAGTAGATGCTTGGCAGTAGTGGAGAGTTAGAGTCACTAAAGACATGTCCTAAGAGGTCATTGGTGAAAATGAAGATTTTGTTACAGTGGAAACCCTAGGTTCAAAGGGGTAATAACAGAGAATTACAATGTCATATGATCCAGAAGAGGGCAACAGAAGAGAACACTGGCAAAGGTAGAGCTTCCACTGTAAAGAAGACCTCTGCATATCAGAAATATAAGAACCATGGACATCCTCTAAGGACTGTAGAAGAGGGTGACGTGGAGTAGGCCTGTGGCCATTAGGGCAACTCCATGTGCTTTAGGTGGCAGAGTTGGAGGCTTGGAGCTGCTGGAGCCCTTTGGAGCACAGAAGACCATGAGTGAAATATTGGACATTGAACTATAGAATTTGGATTTAAATCGTAGGATTTGGCTTTTGCTTTAATAAAATTTGCTCTTATTACAACATTCTTAAATTTGGGAATGAGGATAATTTAACTTGGTCTTGATTTTACAGCAATTTACACCTAAGGGACTTTGAAAATTTAAAGAAAATTTTAACTTTTAAAGTGTTGCTATTATTTTAAAGACTGTGAGACTTTTAAAAGTTATAACATGTTTTTTTATCTTATTGTGATACTAACATAAAATATTGGAGATAGGAAAAAAAAAGTATGGCTTAACAGTCGAATATTAATGTGACATGGTGACAAGGAATGGGCCATACAGGTTAGCATGGATTGTCAACTGACACAAAATAGTCATCTGGGAAGAAGGAACTTTTTAAATGTCTTTATGAGATTAGTTCATCCACACGTTATGATTCAATGTACCATCTTTAGGCAATAGCCCTGGGGTATACAAAGATGTGTGTTGAGCAGAATCCAGAATAAGCAACACTGCCTTATGGTCTCCCGTTAAGTTCCTTCTTCTAAGCTCTTTCTATGGCCTCTGGTTCTTAATTCACTTAGTGATGATATTGTACTTGAAAGTGAAAGCTGAAATACAGCAATTTCCCTTTCAAATTGTTTCTGGCCATCATTTTTCACAGTAGCAGGTAACAAAACTAGGAATACTGTATTGAACAGAAGACAATTTTACAACAATAGATCTTTAAAATTAACATCATTTAAATTTAGATTGAAGCAAACTTTTCAGTACTGATTTTATTTTACTAAAAATAGCAACTTTTTGCTATCATTTCTAAATAACTCAAAAAACATTGTTTTGTAGCCATTCCAACAAGACAATTAAATCAGCTGCATTAATGGACCCTAATCCTATCTTACACTGCAGCAGAACTTTAAAACTTTTGCTCACTGAAGAAGTTGTGAAAATGTAGGTTCAACAAAGGAATGAGCACAATAACATCCAGATATGAAGTAGTAGTGATCAAGGGTGTTTCATTCACATTTTAGCTGTGACTTGTTTTTTAAGCTCATCCAAAAGGCAAAATTGGTACTGTAGTCTTCTCTCTGGTAATTTTTGTAATTTCCCATTAAGGATTTCTGTGTTGCTTTGCTCTTTCAGTGCTGAAAATTGGATCAGTAACATGAATTTGTTAAGCAAGATTTTACCAGTAAACTTCTTCCCCAGTGTTTAGTCTTGATGTAATCCTAGGTAGACTTGGATTTATAATGTTCCTAATTCCACCTTTCAAGTACTGTCATGACAAACTTGTAACATCATATTTCAAATTCCTACTAGAAAAGTATGGTTTCATTATAATATTTTATAAAATATATTCCATTCTTTCATATTGCCTTACAAATCATTAAGGAAGTACTACATCGTCCTCAAGTGTTTTCACTATGAACAAATAACTATATGTGGTGGTTAATATATTAAGTTTGATAATAATTATTTACAATATGTATGCATATCACATCAGAATATCATGAATATCTTAAATATCTTTAAGTTTCTTAGGTCAATAAAGTTGGGAAAATATAGTGTGTAATGGGATAAGAGGCATTTAGATTATCCTTTCATAATAATGACCTCACAACAAGCTCTTAAGCTTCTTGTACTTTTTATTGTTCTAAAATAATAAGCATGTAAACAAATACATTTTCCGTGATAATCTTTTGCATTGATGAGCCTATGTGATTTTTGTATGGCTGTAAATGACTTGTCAAATTTTAGAAGGAAACAACCACTGGATATTGGGTGTAGCCAAGTATATTAGTGCAACATAATATATTAATTATATCAGTTGCAACATAATATCTGATGGAAACACCTTAAGGCTCATGTTTTTGAGAAGGTAAAAATAATCATGCTGGGAAAGACATGCGCCAGTGAAAGTTCATTCAAAATTTGTTCTACAGCAAAGAAGAAAACTGAGATCAAGAGTTAGGACACAAACAGCCTACTTAATCAAATAGTTTCCAAAACTTCTGAGTCCCCAAAATGTAGCATTGGTAGACACCACAAGCACTCCAAACAGGACCTTAAGGCAGCCATATACAGCCCTAACAGCCTTCATCACTAGCTCATTATGAAAATTGTATCCATTAAATTTTCAAAAGCCTCCACTGTCTTTGCCATGCCAAGGCTGTTCAGCAACGTAAAGTCTACAGTTGTTAATGAAACTCACATAAACATACTTGTGATGTTTAAAAGCTTATAGAATCATTTCACAAGAAAAATTAAAATCGGGATACATATGATTTTAAAGTAAGAGTAAATTATTTCCGGGGAAAAATTATACATCTGAAAAACAAACAGTGAACTAAGACAATGCCTGTGTGGGCTCAAGGTACATTGTCAACTTTGTTGTTCTTTTTTTGTGACTTGAATGTTCTCTGTATATTGGAATTACAGGGCTGTGGCAAAGGCAATTGCATTGGATGTGCCAGAATTTCTACAGTCAAATAGGAGAATTTTGAAATAAAGCTGTATGTGTATTTGAGGAAAAAAATGAAGTTTCCAGAGAGGAGCAGAAAAAGGCAATATTAGAAAGACCACCACACTGAAGTTCTAGTTCAAGATATTCAGCTATTAAATATATTTTTTATGTAGCTTTTGATAACCAGCAAAATCTTTACTTTGGAGGATATATACATGTCCACATAATAGACAAAATCATTTCCTAGTTACCTTTCTTACAATTGCCACAAATACTTGTTTCTATCTTAAAGATTTCTTAGATAGCAATGTTACACAGGATCATAAATTACAAAGCTATTTTCAAACACTGGTTATTGTCACGCCAGCCGTGGCCTTTTTAAAAATTTAAAATGGGATAATGTAGCATTTTCGTTGACATTTAGTATCGTATTGTCCCATTATTTTAGCCTTCATCAGTCTTATTGCTTTTATGTTATTAAACTATCCTAGATTTCAACAATGTAAATAGGGACTCTAAAGTTTTATATGAACCAGACTTTGGTTTTGAACCAAAGTGTGAAGAAACATGACTACTGTTCTGTGAACTTATTAGTAAAGTAAAATATGTGAACAGCAAAGTGAACAATAGGCAGTCACAGACTGATGAATTCTCCTAACCTCAAGAAATCTGTAGATTCAAACTACTACAGAAAAACAGGTTAATTATAGGGAAAATTAAAGAATTCATCAAATGTTCAGATTACCTTAACTTATATTTTATAATTGGTAATGTTCAAAATATTAGAGTACATAATAGTTGACACAGGTGCAAAGCAAAACCTTGGTTTTAAAAAGGAGATTACACATGGATCAAGACAAAAATAACTGACTGGGAGAACTACTGTTTGAAACAAAAACATAATCTTCTTCTGACTGTACTTCATTAGAGACAGATTATCATTGAAGCTTCAGAAACTAATGGCATGATCTAAATTGTCCCAATTGTATTTACTTCAAAAATTACTATAGAAAAGTGTTTTTCTGTTCTAACTAAACAAAGCAGATAAAAATCTAAATATTTATTACAACTGATAGTGGCTAAATGTTGTTTTCTTATTTTAATTGATTATTTCAAAATATTTTTAAGAAGACATGGAATGTTTTAATTTCATAAACCCATTCCTTTAATATTTCATAATACTGATATTAAATATTCTAAATCATCAATGATTACCGGAATAATCTGACAGAGAATTACTATCTATAATATACAAAGAACAACAACAGTAACTAAAAAAAAAAAAAAAAAAATTAAACAAACAATCCCTTTAAAAATCGGGGCATGGGTTAGCACAGCAGAACTAGTCCTGGTAGAGGAGGTTCAGATGAGCTGGCCCAGGGGGCATGAGAGTGGGAGAGCTGGCACTAAGGGCATGGGTGCTGAGAGATGGCCTTGGCCCTTGTCAGCTGCTTCAGACAGGAGTGTTGGTCCTGACCCTCATCTGGGCAGGGGAATACCTTGCCCTGGTGGTGTATTGCTGGATACCTCTGAGGCAGACCAACACAGCTATCACTCCAGGATCTAGGACTTTGAGTTAGCTCACCCCAATATGTACATCACCTATGGATTGCTGAAAGACATGAAGGGGCCACTTTTACAGAACTAAAGCTGCAGGATCTCCAAAGCACAGGGCAACAACAGGATATTTGAGAGGAGTCCCATTGAGGATCCAACACTGAAAAGGTAGCAGAAGCCAGGTGCTTCAAACCAGAGTAAATGACTCATTGCAATGAAGATTTGCAAAGGAAGCTGTTTAAACAAAAGGTGGTACATTGTGAAACACTGTGACACACTACGGTTTCCACAGTGAGATTTTGTTTTTTGTTTTGTTTAGAGGGCAATTTTGCAAGAGTGGAGGATGGATATGAAGGGACAGTGATATGAATGAGATTGGGGTTCATGAGGTAAAATAAAAAAGTCAGCAGAAAGAAGGGAGTATGGGGAGGGGTAGTTAATAAAAAGGAGAGGGTGTGGAGAAAGGGGAACCCTCTCTATCATTGCTAGTGGGAATGTAAATTGTATAAGCACTTTGCAAATCAATTGGCTTTTCCTCAAAAAATTGAGAATAGTACTACCTCAAGACACAAGCTGTAGCACTCCTGAGCATATAGCTGAAAGATGTTGAACCATAGAACAAGAACATTTTCTCAACTATGTTCATAGCAGGTTTATTCATAAGAGTCAGAATCTGGAAACAACTTAGATGCCCGTCAACTGAAGAATGGATACACAAAGTGTGTGTCATGAACACGATAGAATACTGCTCAGCTATTAAAAATAAGGAAATCATTAAATTTGCAGGCAAATGAACGGAACTAAAAAAGATCATCTTGAGTGAGGTAACCCAGAAGCAGAAAGAGAAACATGGTATATGCTCACTCATAAGTAGAAATTAGCCATATTATGTGGGATAAACACACTGAAATCTACAGAGCTAAAGAAGCTAAACAACAAGGAGGACTCTAGGGAAGATTCTGAATTCTCATTCAGAAAAGAAAACAAGATAGACACTATAAGCAGTAGAAGAGAGGGAATAGGACAGGAGCCTACCACAGATGTCCTCTAAAAGACTCCACCCAGCAGGGGATAGGAGAAGATGCAGAGACATCCAAACTTTGGACAGAGCACAGGGATTCTTATAGAAGAGGGAGGATACAGAAGGACCAGAAGGGATAGGAGCCCACAGGGGATCAATAGAGCCAAAACTGCTGGGACAAAGGGAAGACTGCAGAGACTGGTGTATCAACCACTGACATTGCATGGAGAGGCCCTAGACCCCCTGCTCATATACAGTCCTTAGACAGCTCAGTCTCCATGTGGGCCCTCTAGTAAGGGGAGAAGAGGCAATCTCTGACATGAAATCTGTTTTCTGTTCCTTGAGCACACACACACAGATGTTTGTTAGTAAATTGATCAAACATCCAACAACTTTAGTTTTTTCCATAGCTTATGTATCTTAGCAAAAATTTTCAAGCAGTACAAAAATCACAATGTGTTTACATTTTATATTTATTTAAGTGAACAATTATAATGAGTATACATAGAAAACATATTTCCTTATATTTTAAAATATTTCAAATACTACGCATAAAAAAACAAATTATTCCCAGAAACCCACATACATTTGTAATTAAGCAACCTGTTAGAAAAGTGTAAGCAAGCAAGCAAGGTAATTTCCTCAGCCAGTTTCTCTTACTGGTAGGCTACAATTTGTGTTTACAAAGAAAGAATCAATTATCTTTTATTTATCTTAAAAAGTAATCTTATAAAAATCTTTAAAAAAATCACAAATTTAAACTTTTATATAAAAATCAATCATTTCTAATTTAAATCCTCAGAATGCACATCTACTCATTGACAATTTTTTTATTAAATCATATCTGAAAGGTGAGGGGAAAACGGGTATAGGAAATTAATCATCACCTTGATTACCAGCACAGCTTTAGGAAGAGCAAGAAAGGTACATCAGCTAGTACTAGTCAGGCTGCCATTGTTCCTGTTCCCTTATCTCAAAAAATCAACTAAATCAACTATCAAAGAGTGTCTTTCTCGCCAGCTAGCCTAGACCCCTTGCTCAGATATAGCCCATGGCAGCTCAGCCTCTAAGTGGGTTCCCTAGTAAGGGGACCAGGGGCTGTCTCTGACATGGACTCAGTGGCCAGCTGTTTGATCACTTCCCTCTGGGGGGAGTGCAGCTCTACCAGGCAACAGAGGAAGACAATGCAGCTAGTCTTGATGATACCTAATAGGCTAAGGTCATATGAAGGGAGTAGGACCTCTCCTACCAGCGGACTGAAAGAGGGGCATTGGAGAAGAGGAAGGGAGGATGGGATTGAGAGGGAATGAGAGAGTAGTTATAGCTGGGATACAAAGTGAATAAATCACAATAAAAAATAGATTATTTTAAAAAAAAAAAGTGTGTCTTTCCTGATACTCCAACCAAGGATCGTGCATGGAGATAACCTAGAATCCCTGCACAGATGTAGCCATGGCAGCTCAGTCTCCACATGGGTTCTCTAGTAAGGGGAGCTGGGCTCTCTTTGACATGAACTCAATGGCTGGCTCTTTGATCACTTCTCCTTGAGGGGGTGGCAGCCTTACCAGGCCACTGAAGAAGACAATAAAGGAAATCCTGATGAGACCTAGAGCCAGATGAAAGGGGAGAAGGATCTCCCCTATCACTAGACTGGAGTAGTAGCATAGGGAGAGAAGGAGAGAGGTCAGGTTTTGGGGAATGAAGAAGGGGGCTATAGGTGGGACACAAAACGAATAAATTGTAATAAAATAAATAAATATACAAACAAATAAATAATCCTTTGAAATAAAAAATATATCTTTCTGAATTTCACATTGTTCCCCAATATTTTTTTACATTTAAGCCACTAGCAAAAACATCTTAACTTAACTTTAATAACAGTCTACATCGCTAAATGTTGGTGGACATTACTAACAGTCTACATACCTAAGTCCTTTCTGAGGGTGGTGGATGAATCATTAATCTGACCAAGCGACAATGCTTGAAAAACATTAATCACTATTATAGTAAGTTCTAAGATTCTGTCCTGTGAAGTGCTGGAAGTCCCCTAAGAATTTTTATACAGTTTATAAATTATGTGGTATCTGACCAAGAAGGCAACAAGCAGAGCGATAATGCTCCATAACTGCATGAAGTCCTCAGTGGCTCAACATCTCTCAGGCACATCCATCGTGGTTGTGTTAACTGGTGGGCCACATTCCAAGAGTTCTAAAGCTGTTTTGCTGTTCCTCCTGCACAGGCCCCAATATCAACAATTCACCTGTGAACTCTGTGAGCTACAATAACAATTGGCCAGGGTGGACCTACTCACTGGTGCAGTAGCAGCATGAATACTATGGGAGTAGCCAACCATTTTATGCTTTTATTTAAGGCAAGGTCCACCAGATAGAGTCACGCCTCATACAGTTATCAGGCTCCAAAACCAATATCTGACTTAGGTCGTGGGCTATAAGGGGTAACCTAATCTTATTATTCTGCTCAGTGGATAGGGTAATTAACTCCTGAATTCTTGTCTTTAACTCCACAGTTAGTGTGTCTTTCAACTCTTCAGAAAATTAAATTTTTGGCAATAGGTGGAGATTAATATAAATACCCACAACTTATCAACAGGTATAGAATAAAAGTCTGTGGAGCAATCAGTTCCAAATGGGACACATATATCATGCCCCAACCCACAATGTTCAGGGTTCATTGAGGAGAGAACTGAAAGATTGTAAGTGCCAGAGGCAGGATATGCCTGCAGAAAAACAGTCTTTGGCAGACATGGCATTGACTCTGCATACAAGAATCTACAGAGTCTGGGACCGTATGTGCAAGATTTGGTATCCTTAATATGGATATAGGAGGGGCTCATGAAATCTAGCACCTATTTGATAACATACGGATAACCAGTAGCTGTGGTTATGGAGACTCAGTTTTCTTCAAGGATGAGGGCCATGAAAGACTAACTATGGTACAATAGACAGCACTATATCCATTCACATATATGCAATAGTAAATGTCTGCAGTGACTATTAAGAGGGAAAAGGAGAGAAGAAGGAGAGGGAGGGGATGAAGTGGAGAGGGAAAGGGAGATGGAGAAGGAGAGAGAGAGAAAGAGTGGGGGAAAGAGAGAAAGACTGATAAATAGAGAAGAGGTACTGACTATATAGGTGAGCAAGAGAGTCATAAAGTTTTCTTGTGGGCATAGAGGAGAATTTGAAGTCTTTAGAATTGAGGTGTAGTTGTTTAAAAACCATTATGTGTATTTCTTAATACTGAATAAAAGGCTTAGCCAAAGAAATAACTGAGTTTAAGGAACAATTTTCTACAGAAAAAATGTTCACATATGAGGATCCATAAAATATAACTTAGATCCATAAAATATAGCTTATAAATATATGATCCCACATACAAAGGACATTCACTTGAGTATCAAAGTATATATTTTCTGACTTCATTATTAACATTCTTATACTCAATATCCTTATACTCTCTCACAAATTAGTCAACATAGGACTAACAATTTCTATACTTTTTAACTTTACACTTACTAACTCATGTAAAAACAGTTAATCTACCAGTAATGTCTAACTAAAAGTTCAAATATGTTGTCAAATATCTTGTGTAGACCTGGAGGGGACAGGAACTCCACAAGGAGAACAACAGAGACAAAAACACTGTGCTCAGGGTATCCTGCAGAGACCTATACTCCAACCAAGGACCTTGCATGGAGAGGTCCTAGACCTTCTGTTCAGAAGAAGCCCATATGCCACTCAGCTCCCGAGTAAGCAGTACAAGGCTGTCTCTAACATGAACTCAGTGGACATCTCCTTTATCACCTCACCCTGGGGCTTGTAGCCCCAGTTAGGGTCACAGAAGAAGATTATGCAGTCAGCTCTGATGAGATTTGATAGGCTAGTGTCAGATAGAAGGGAAAGATGACCTCCCCTCTCAGGGGACTGATGAAGGGGTATAGGGGAAGAAGAGGGAAGGTGGGTGGGACTGAGAAGAGACAAAGGAGGGGCCTGCAGCTGGGATACAAAGTGAATAAATTATAATAAATTCATTCATTCATTCATTTTTTTTAAATACCCCTAAGTAAAGTAGGTTTGGTGAAAAATCTAAGTCTACATTTCTCTGCCATTTCCAATCCAGGATACTCAGAATTACAGCAGCAAGCAACAGGATAAGTCTGGTTAATCAGGACTGATTTTTTTAATTGCTTCTTTTTATTCATTCAGCTTAAGAGAACTTTTCCTCATTTCCTTTGTTATATCAGTTGTTTATGTAAAATGAGTGATTATACTAAAATGAGTTATTTGACATACATGGTCACTAACCAAGCTTTATTACATTTGGCTAGGATACTGAAAAGTTCCAAAATATCAAATATATTGTGTAGGAAAAGTAAGATTTATTTTGTGCTTTAGTTTTTGAATGGCATTATTGTGAAAAAGTTAATGTAAGTTCTTAACTTAAGTATAAAGGTTAATTTTCTCAAATAAATTTATACTATAAAACAGATACTTAATATTTTATTATTTTCCCATATGATAATGCTCTGAAATTTTCAAATAGCTGCTCATTTTATTTACTTTTTTCTGAAGTGATTTATTTTCTGACATAATCTTTTCCTGAGTTTTTCTTATCAACTTGACTGAATTAAATGATACTCAGACAACTGGTAAACCATATTTTGTGATATTTCTGTACAGGTATTCATAGAAAGAATAAAATTTAAGCCTCCAGTGGAGTAAAATGATAATATTTGTCAGTGAATATGTTCATTCCCTACTCTCTTCAGGAAATGACTTGAAGAAATTTGAAGAGGACATTGAAACATGCTCTATATTTTAACTGGATCATTTATCTTCTCCTGCACTTGACATAAGTATTTCCTTAAACATAATGAGCCTTTGAGCATGGAGTTATGTCATTGTTCTATTCCCAAAAATGCTGATGTCTAGAGATATGAATTTGTACTAACATTTATACTACAGACTCTCCTTATTCTCATCTCCTATGAGAAAAACAAATTATACCACTGACCTTGCTAGTTCTACAGTGTGTGAGACAGAGATTCTCCATCTGTGGGTCATGATCCCATTTGGGATTAAATGAGCCTTTCAGAATGTCCACAAGTCAGATATCTTAAATATCATATATTTACATAATGATTCATATTTGTAACATAATTATAGTTTTGTGCATCAGTGAAGTAATTTTATGATTGATAATTGGAGGATATATGTGAATGATTATGTGATCCAATTCTTAATAGATCTCCTTATATAATAATACATGTGTGCATATATACATTTTCATCGCTTCATTAATATATGTAAGTAGATGCATGTTTATAATACCCACATTCACTCTTTCATGAATATATCAGTGTGTAAAACATATACGTAAATGTCCTATCATTTGTTTCTCCAGAGAGCACTGTCTAATACTTGTGTATAGTAGTTAATATCAATAACTATGAAGTGTATTTACAATTATTGTTTATAATACAGAAAACAAATGTTTACTTTATAAATTAGGCAGGTGTTATTTCTACACCACTTAAACTTTATATATATTATATATTGAAAATTACTTATGATATAAATTTGTCATCCAATTATAAAACATTTTTTCATAGACTGGATCACTTGAACAAGTCCACGAATGAGATATTTTGTTCTTTTTGTAGTCAGGAATATATAGTAAATGTCTAGCCTATCTCTTTCATGCTAGCATTGTCACAGAATAGAGTTTAGCCCATGGTCAAAATAACATAGATTCTATGACTTCTAATGAAGTAAACTCTTCTTCTGTGAACTTCTGGTTTTATATTATTATACTTGTGAATAATCACTAAATATACAAATGTGAAGGTCTGTGCATTTTCTATTTCTTAGATATTTCTTAATGTCCTTAATCATGTGTTTTATTTTTGAAAACATGTAATACATGAAGAATTATTTTTCACAGTTGCACTAAACTAGATACTGTATCTTTTTCTCCTGTTCCATATTTCATTATTTCATTCCGTGTAATTTTACTTCTCTTGTTACAGATGTAGGCATCTCACATCCTGAGTAAAATATAACAGAGACACAAAAGCTGAACAAAACAGGTTCTCTTTGTACTCTCTTACATGGAAAAAGCATACAAAACCTAGAGAACATTTCAGTACTTTTGTTACAAACAGCTTGCTAAGAATTTTATATTCTATGCTATCCAGGTATAAATCATAGGTACAAAAGTGGCAGATTCGGTATTGATGGCTGGAGCTCCCAAATCCAGAGGCTTTGGATGTAAGACCTGAGAATCAGAGGCTTATGGCCCCAAGCTCATAAAGCTACTTATTTGTTACTCCAGTGCTCAGGGCTGAAGCTGACCACCCATGGTTAGGACACCAATTACCAGTGGCCAGAGATAGAGCTCTAGAGCTTTGGGTGTTGGGACCCTAAGCTTACAGTCCTTAGAATCTTAGTTTCTACCTTCTGATTTTCATATTCTTTCTGTACTCAATACCCAACTTTCCTGTTGTTTTCAAGCTTCTCAAATCTTGCAACACCCTTTTAGTGGCTTCTTGTAGGTCCCACGCTTGGTCACCCAAACCCTTCTTCCACCTGTCGGTAGTAATATCTCATGTTTTCTGATATTAGGACTCATAGCTGATGATAACTTTCTCAACTTATCTACTGAGTCCTCACTGTTGCCAGAAATACTTGCTTTTTTGAAGCTGTCATCAACTGCTGTACCTGTGATAAAGAGAAGAAAAAACTGGATATTTTAGAAAAGCCTTTGCTGATGCCTGATGTGAAAACACATATGAGTGTGTTAATGCACAGAGGAAAGATATCCTAGACTCATGCACCAAGACCAAACAGCATGCTTATAGAGTGAGAAAAAGGGCCTTGGCATGTTTCTCTCCAGGTTGTAATTACATCCATAACAGCATAGATATCCAAATCTACCAATCACAAGCCTTTTATAAGAACAAAGCTGAAGATTGATATTGTGTCAATCTTTGGGTTTTTACTAAGTTGCTGGTACTAAATAAAAAGAGCTACAGGGTAAGCAGGTCATGTCAAATCTACCAATTCTTGTCTTGCTGAAAGTAAAATTTTCTTTTTTGGCATTCTTTTTTTGATATTTTTTTATTTATTATAATTTATTCACTTTGTATTAGAGCTGTAACCCTCTCCCTTGTCCCTTCTCAATCCCACTCTCCCTCCCTTTTCTCCTCCCATGCCCCTCCCCCTTCCTACTGATCCTAGCCTATCAGGTCTTACAAGGAGTGGCTGTATTGTCTTCTTCTGTGGCCTGGTAAGGCTGCTTCCCTGACAGTATGAGGTGATCAAAGAGCCAGCCACTGAGTTCATGTCAGAGACAGTACCTGTTCTCATTACTAGGGAACCCACTTGGAGACTGAACTGTCATGGGCTACATTTGTGCAGGGGTTATCTCTATGCATGGTCCCTGGTTGGAGTATCAGTCTCAGAAAAGACCCCTGGGCACAGATTTTTTTTGTTTCTGATGCTCTCCTTGTGGAGCTCCTATCTTCCCATTCTTTCATAATATTCCCTGCACTCTGCTCAAAGTTTGGCAATGAGTCTCAACATCTGCTTTGATACCCTACTGGGTAGAGTCTTTCAGAGGCCCTCTGTGGTAACTTCTGTCCTGTTCCCTCTTTTCTCCCTCTTCTGATGTCCATCCCATTTGCCTTTCTTAATGAGGATTAACCATCTTACCCAGAGCCCTCCTTCTTGCATAGCTTCTTTAGTAGTACAGATTTTAGTATGATTATCCTATATTATATGTCTAATATCCACTTATAAGTTAGTACATACCATGTGTGTCTTTCTGCTTCCTGGAATACCTTAATCAGGATGATCTTTTCTAGTTCCTACCATTTGCCTGAAAATTTCATAATTTCCTTGTTTTTAATTGCTTAGTAGTGTTCTATTGTGTAAATGTACCACAATTTCTGTATCCATTCCTTAGCTGAGGGACATCTGGATTGTTTCTAAATTCTAGCTATTACAAATAAACAACTAAAGCCTTCTTAATCTGGGAAATTTTCTGAAGCCATTCTGTACTGAGTTAGCCATCAGAAGCTGAAGTCTGTGGCTCTAGCATCACTGTGGTTATAGGGTTACTTCCACTTGGCATGTTTTGAAAAACAAAATCTGAGAAAGACTTAAAATATCCAGGTTGCCACAATATCACTCAGCTGTTTGCCAATAGAGAAGCTGCTTAGTTTGACAGCATCCTGCCAAAGCAGATAGGCACAAGGAAGTGTCTGGCAGCTGTCAATAAAACTATCAAATTGACCAGATCACTAATAGCTTAGCTTAATTAAAGGAAATATAGTCTTTAAAGTGAGCTTCTTATAAAGATGTATAATTAGCATTCTCAGTACAATTTAATCATTCTTAACTCATAGCCAAATATTTTAAGGAGAATTGAGTCCCCCTTATTTGTTTTATTAACAGATTTTTATTCTAGTATTAGATAACAATTTGAGCTTTTCTAATATTTAGTATTTCTCTAATCTTAGTGTATGCCATCTGGAAGTTATACAATTTAACATAAATCTGACTAAACACTGAATGTTAGGACAGACCTCACAGTTTAACAGCTCAGTCTTATCAGATTATCAAATAGCTTCTTCAGGTTTTAGGTATCATTGAAAACCCAGATGATTAACAACATCTGTCTAATTTAGCTGTAAAAGAGAGGTTCCCAGAGTCTTCTCACAAGCAACTTCATTTTAATAATTTACTTTAACCATTACCAAGATATAGGGAAAGAGTTTGGTTCCAATTATTACTAAGGAACTTTTAAATATATAAATGAACATCTACAGGAAGAAATCCATATGGTCATATCCTTAGTCAAAATACATGAATGTCTCCTCCTCTGTATATGGGTAAGTTACTGTGTTAGTTGTTCCTGTGTACCTGGGAAAAAAGCTTTAGTTAAAGCAATGTAGGGGAGGAAAGGTCTAAGTTAGAAGGGAGGGTCACAATGGCAAGGAAATCATAGCAGTGGGTATGTGGTGTCTGCTCACTACGCAGCCAATCAGGAAGCATAGAGATGAAAGCTCCCTTTCCCTGGTTTGTGCAATCCAGAACCTCAGCCCATTCTGTCATACTGTGCACATTTAGGGTCAGTCTTCTGACCTTAGATAATCTAATTCAGATAAGCTTAATATTCAGAATATAGTCTTCCTGGTGATCTGAGACTCAAGATTCAAGTCAATAACTTTACGGTGAGTTCCTTTCAAAAAGTCACAAATTTCCAATACACAATAAATAGCACAGAATAAACATTCTTATTCCAAAAGCAAAGAGTGGAGCCATAAGAAGGAGGGACTGAATCAAAAAAGATGGAAACCCATGAGGGCAAACCAAATTCCACAACATTATGGCCAGCTTCTGGGAACAATTTTGGAATTATCTTGGCTCCAAAGAGCTTGGGTAATCTCACCTCTCTAGCTCAGCCACCAGCGGTATACATAACTGTTCTTCGGGAAGCTCTACTCCATTCAATAGCTTTTCTTGGTGAACAGACATCTTAAGTTCTGGGAATCTCCAACATCTTGAGGATGACATTAAAATTTAAATTTTTCCTTCACAGATTCATGAAACAACCTCTTAAAGGAACTTTTATCATGGAACATGAATTCTGTTTACATTGCCTACACTCAGAACCTCTCTGTAATTATCAACAAAGACTCTACATCTTTTTTAATCTTCTTTCTTTCATGTCTGTGAACCAGGAACTATATGCATAATAATGTCAAGTTCTGATGCCAGTTTCAGAAAGAGCCTTACTCTCTTGGAATACAGTTACATTATCTTGTATGAGCTTGTAAGGCTGACCATGCAGAAGTCCTTACATAGCTGGCTATTTTTAAGTCAGAAAATAGTTCAGGTTCTTTCCTTTCAAACAACAATTTTCACAAGTTGGGAATTTTAAAGGATGGGGTCTTCCCATCTGGGCAACTTTCCCACTGTTCTCCTAAAGAGTAAGAGTTTTCTCAATAAAAATTACAGATGTTGGAAACAGCATAGATATCCTTCAATGGAGGAATG
This sequence comes from Meriones unguiculatus, assembly GCF_030254825.1. Classification (NCBI taxonomy): domain Eukaryota; kingdom Metazoa; phylum Chordata; class Mammalia; order Rodentia; family Muridae; genus Meriones; species Meriones unguiculatus. Next base: position 80,672,371 of record NC_083351.1, on the reverse strand, counting down.
GATACAAAACCTGTGGTACATTTACACAGTGGGGTACTACTCAGCTATTAAAAATAAGGAAATCATGAAATTCAAAGGCAAATGGAAGAAACTAGAAAAGATCATCTTGAGTGAGGTATCCCAGAAGAAGAAAGACACACATGGAATAAACTCATTCATAAGTGGATATTAACCATGTAATATAGGATAACATACTAATATGTACTCCTAAAGAAGCTAAACAACAAGGAGGACCCTAGGAAATATGCTCAATCCTCCCTCAGAAGGACAAATATGATAGACATTGGAAGCAGGAGAACACAGGCAACAGGACAGGAGCCTACCACAGACAGCCTCTGAAAGACTCTACTGATCAAGGTATCAAAGCAGAGGCTGAGACTCATAACCAAACTTTGGGAAGAGTCTAGGGAGGCTTATGAAAGAAAGGGGAGATAGAAAGACCAGGAGGAAACAGGAGCTCCAAAAGGATACCAAAAGAGCTAAAATAAACTGAACCCTGGGGGCCCTGCAGAGACTGATATTCCAACCAAGAACAATGCATGGAGAGGCATAAAACCCAGGCTCAGATGTAGCCAACAGACTCAGTATACAATTGGGGTCTCTAATAAGGGTAGCAGGGGCATTCTCTGGCATTAACTCAGTGACATGCTCTCTGATCACCTCCCCCTGAGGGAGGAGCAGCCTTGCCAGGCCACAGAGGAAGACAATGCAAGTAGTCCTGATGAGACCTGGTAGGCTAGGGAAAGAGGACCTCCCCTATCAGTGGACTAAGGGAGGGGCATTGGGGAAATAGAAGGAGGGAGGGTAGGATTGAGAGGAGAGGAGGGAGGGAGCCACAGACAGGATACAAATCGAATATATGTAATGAATGATAATACTAAATAAAAATTAAAAGAAAAAGAATTACAGATGTCACTCAACACTAACACTGGGTGCAACTTAAGTTGCTTGTTTCTTTTTCTTCATCATGCTGCATCTTTTTTTTAAGTTATTTATTTATTTTACTTTATTTTTTACATTTCACTGCAATTTATTTATTTATTTATTTATTTTTTAAATTTTTCATCAATTACACTTTATTCATTCTGCATCCCCCCATAAGCCTCTTCCTCCTCCCCTCCCAATCCCACCCTCCCTCCTCCCTCTGCTTGCATGCCACTCCCCAAGTCCACTAATAGGGGAGGTTCTCCTCTCCTTTATGATCTCAGTCTGTCAGTTCACATCAAAAGTGGCTGCATTGTCCTCTACTATGGCCTGGTAAGGCTGCTCCCCCCAGAGGGAGGTGATCAAAGAGCAGGCCAATCAGATTATGTCAGAGGCAGTCCCTCTTCACATTACTATGTAACCCAATTGGACTCTGAACTGCCCTGGGCTACATCTGTGCAGGGGTTCTGGGTTATCTCCATGAATAGTCCTTGGTTGGAGTATGAGTCTCTGGGAAGTTCCCTGTGTTCAAATTTTCTTGTTCTCCTTCTGGGATATTTCACTCAGAATGATCTTTTCTAGATCCCACCATTTGCCTGCAAATTTCATGATTTCCTCCTTTTTGATTGCTGAGTAGTATTCCATTGTATAAAAATACCACAATTTCTGTACCCATTCCACCGTTGATGGACATCTGGGTTGTTTCCAGGTTCTGGCTATTATCCCAGAAGGAGAAAGACAAACATGGGATATACTCACTGACATAGACCTATAAGATATGATAAACATAATGAAATCTATACACCTAAAAAAGATAATCAATTGAGCGGACATGGGGTAAGATGATCAATCCTCATTTAGAAAGACAGATGGGATGTGCATAGAACGTATGACAGGAGTCTACTGAGCGCATCTGAAAGACTCTAACTAGCAGTGTTTCCAAAGCAAAGACTCATGACCAAACCTTTGGCAGAGTACAGGGAATCATAAGAAAGAAGGGGAGTTAGTCTGATGGGGAAAGGATAGGAGCTCCACAAGGACCAAATATATCTGGGCACAGGGTCTTTTCTGAGACTGACATTCAACCAAGGACCATGTATGGATATAACCTAGAACCTCCACTCAGATGTAGCCTGTGGTAGCTCAGTAACCAATTGGTTTCCCAAGGTGAGGGGAACAGGGACTATTTCTAACAGGAACTCAATGACTGGCTCTTTGGTCTCCCCATCCCCAAAGGGAGGAGCAGTCCTGTTAGGCCACAGAGGAGGGCTTTGCAGCCAGTCCTGAAGATACCTGATAAAACAGGATCAGATGAATGGGGAGGAGGTCCCCTCTATCAGTGAACTTGGAAAGGGGCACGGTGGAGATGAGGGAGGGAGGAAGGGACTGGGAGGGAATGAGGGATCGGGACACGGCTGGGATACAGAGTTAATAAAATGTAACTGATAAAAAAAATAAAAAATAAAAAAAAAAATTCTTGTTCTGTTGCTCTCCTTGTGGAGACCCTGTCCTCTCCAGCTCTTACTATTTCCCAGTTCTTACCTAAAATTCCATTCACTCTGCCCAACAGTTGCCCATCAGGCTCAGCATCTGCTTTGATAGTCTGAAGGGCAGAGGCTTTCAGAGGCCCTCTGTGATAGGTTCCTAGGTTGTTTCCTGTTTTCTTCTTCTTCTGATGTCCATCCTCTGCCTTTCCGGATGGGGATTGGACATTTTAGTTAGGGTCCTCTCTCTTGCTTAGTTTCTTTAATTTCAAATCTCTGAAGAAAGAATCATGCTGCATCTTTAAATTTTTCTTCTGTCCTAACTTTTGCTCATATTCATTATGTGTGTGTTTGTGTGTGTGTGTGTGTGTGTGTGTGTGTGTGTGTACAGGAAGCAACTGTGAGCCACAGCTTGAATGCTTTCCTTTCTTAAAATTTTCTTCATCAAACAAATTAACAGACGACTTATGAATATAACCTCACTCTACTTACCAGTACACGGGCAGAATGCAGCCATAGTCCATGCCAGAATATTACATAAGTGGTACCTTAGCCTAATTCTTAACCGATTGTTCATTCCTCTTTGAAAATTCTGAGTGAAGCTTTCATCATCTTTATTTTCCCACCATTCTGTGTGCCTGTCTTCTGGTAGTGTGGACAGTCAGACTCTGCTTACAGTATTAGAAGAGCATTTATCCCAAGGTTCTAATTTCCTTTATATTCCTCCAAATCATGTCCCCAGGCCTAAGAACAATGTAGTCGTAGCATTGCCCCAACTTCGTGGTGCTATTTTTCTGTAGTAGTTACTATGCTAAAGAAAAGTAACCTGAAAAGGATACCTAAGAGAAGGAAGTGTTTGTCTTGAACACCCTAAGAAGGAAGTTCATCATAATAGCAGGAACATCAGGTTTCTGGTCAAATTACATATACAATCTGGAAGCAGGGAGACATGAAAGCTAGTGTTCATTTCATTTTCTCCTTTCTTACTACAGGCTAAAACACAAGTCTATACTCCTGTGTCACTTGACCTTTTTTAGATAAACCCCCACAAACATATGCACAAGCTGATCTAATGTAGATGTTTCATTGGCAATACAAAACAATTGCTTTCCATTTGATTCTATAATATAGTTTCAGATTAGCAATCAATATTATCAATTACATATACCTCTGGGAAATTTTATCAGGTCACCCAGAAGCTTACTAAACTCTATTGTTTTGAATTTCCATGAAAGTTTTACTCTATGGGCATTGATTGACTAATTTGTGTTTGTAACTCAAAAATACATCTCTTCTCTTTGGAGACTGGGGGTATTTGGATCAATATTTTGACCTTGTCACTATTTTTTCTTCCCTTGGCAATCAGCTCCCCTAGCTCGATCAAAGTCACCTTATGAATTAGTGAAAAGTTCTTTTACTTTTAAAAGTATTGCTATAACTAAAAGATATTCGTTTCATCTCACTATTCCAATACTCTTTCAGAAACTTTGAAATAGTAGAAAAAAGTCATTAAAATTATATTCTCATAATTTCGGTGATGGAGAGATGGCTCATTGGTTAAGAGCACTGACTATTCTTCCAGAGTTCAATTCCCAGAACCAACATGGCAGCTCACAATTGTCTGTAAAGCCAGTTTCAGAGATTCTAACATCCTCAGGGAGACATATATGAAAGCAAAACAACACCTACCCCCATATATATATATATATATATATATGTATATATATATATATGTATATATATATATTTATATTTATATATTCACCACCCCATCATTTAGAAAGTTGCACAGTTTTTGAAAGAGTTCTATCAATAACCATGTATGAACACTAATTGCATGTATTTTTCAACACCCAGTGTCAGATAAAATTTGCTTTATAATACATTTCTTTTGTTATTTGATTCAGGTGGCACACACCTGTAATCCCAGCACTCAGGGAGGCAGAGGCAGAGGCAGATGGATTACTATTCTGACTTCAAAGCCAGACTGGCTTAGAAAGTGAATCCAAGAAACCCGAGGCTACACAGAAACCCTGTCTTGAATCAAAAAGCCAAAACAAAAACAAAAACCAAACAAACAAAAAGATTACCTGACCTGATTTGTACAGACAATGAGTCCAAAATGTTATAAAGTCAAAGTATATTCATGTTCACAGTAACTGAGGTAAACTGTGAAAATGTTTTTATTTCCTCAGATGATGAGATGCCATGAGAGCCATACCCAATCTTTACTAATACATGGCTTGGGCTGAGCCCAGAGAATTTCTACCTAAGTATCCCTAGGCCTAAACCTGGAAGCTTCCAGCCTCCACACAATCTCGTCTTTATTCCTGTACCTTGAAGTTTTCAGCTTCCAGTCTCTTTCTGCACACCTAGGCCTAGATTGTTTTCAGCGACTGAGATATACTGCTGAATAAACTCATCCTTTCCAGTTATTTTTTTCCTGAAATATGACTGGATGATTTGACTCAGTTATTCTGGCCCAAAATTCCTCTCCAAACAGTCTAATTCAAATTGGCTTCTCTTAGCTTCTCACTGTATGGTTCTGCTTCGAAAAATGGCCTCTGAACTGCACCACTCTATATTTTACTGACTTCATGAGCTGAACTCTACTGTACTCATCTCTACTTTCTGTGTTTTCTGTCCCCTACTGCTTCTCTGTGAAGCTCTGAAGTAGCTTCTCTTTCCTGTCTATTCTCATAAGAGTTGGAGTATCCCATCTCTGACTCATTCCTTCAAAAATTTCTCTGATTCATCACTTTATCCCTCAATTAGACGTCATTGTTCAGGATCAAAGGTGTGTACTAACGAGATATCTATATTCCAGCCAGAAGACTTAAAGGTGTGTACAAAGGACATGTCTGTATTTCAGTCGGCATTACAGAGGCTTCGGTCTTTGGATGTGATCCCTTGCCGGAGCAACCATGTTGCTAGGTTAAAATTCCTTTAAAAATTGTCAACAGCTTAGTTTGCAGCAGTTTTACACTGAGGAACTTTAAGTTAAAGAAACAATATACTCAAACTGAGAACTCACAGATTCTTTATAACATGTTCAGTCTACGTTTAGATTTGATTCCACAGTTGTTTTGCAATATTACAGATGTAAAATACTATGCAGGAGCATCATTAACTGTGAAGTCCTGCTAATGCTCAAATATGGATGAGTAGAAAATGCTAAAGACAAAATACATTGGGTATTTGAGGATGATGTGACCACTAAACAGATAAGGAGCTGCAATCTGAAGAAAGTCCTCAATGGTTCTTATGGGCTAATAAGGGTGCTGGAAATCATCACTGCCAGTTGTTAGTAAAAAAGTTCACTGTAATTTGTGAATTATTTTTTAGAGTACTCATTAGAAAGATTGGAAGCAGAGAACAAACCCTGAGAGATTTTCCCTGGACAGCAGGATTCAAAAAATTTCAAAATATTTTTTCTTTGTTATTCGAGTGTGAGTCTTGATATGTAGCTCAGTTGTTGTGAAATGTCCCTCTCTTGAAATAAAACTCTATACTGGTTTCGTTGCTACTACAAAAATTGGACATGATAGCACGATTATAATCCAATGACTCAATGTATGGAGGCTGATAAGCAAAAGTATAAGGTCATCCAGAAAGAAAAATAGAGAAAGACTGAGGAAAGGAAGGAAATAGGGAGGGAGGAAGAGAAGGAGAGAGATAAAGAGAGCAAGCAAGAAAGAGAGCAGTAAGCTACAGAATAAGGAGCAAGGAGCATTCTGTCTCAAGACCAGTGCTTTTACCCTTAGAGAAGGGTAAAAGAAACATTTTCTTTTTTTTCCTACTGGTTTACATTTTAAAAATTTTAAATTATTTTAATTATGTAACTGTGGTTTCTGCACAGGAGTGCAGGTGCCCATGGACACCGGAGATATTGGATCATCCTGATCTTGCTTTATAGATTGTTGAAATTGATTCTGAGACCTGAACTTGGGTTATGTGCAAAAGCAATTTGCATTCTTAACCACTTAACCATCTATCCAGCCCCAAGAAGATTTTGAGGAAGACAGAGAAAAATGAACTTTCTCTGGGCCATGATGTTAGAGGGAGACTAAGATACTGTCTTATAAGGCAGAGGTAGCATGGTGATTTCCCTTTTTAAAATTTTTAATTATTTGTTTAGTTTATATCACTATCATAACCCCCCTCCTCTTCTCCACAGCCCACCCTCCCTATTTGTTACTCTTATATTTCATTCCCTACTCCTTAGAGAAGGGGAGGCCCTGCTACCCATCCACCCACCCCTGCATACCAAGTCACATCAGAACTGAGCACTTCCTCTTCCCCTGTGTCCTGATGATACAGCTCTGCCAGGAGAAAGCGGTCGAAAAGCAGGCTACAGAGTCAACGTTCAGAGTCAGCCCCAACTCTCCTTACTAGGGAACCCGTATGAGGCCTGAGCTGCCCATCGACTATGTGTGTGTACAGGGTCTAGTAGGTCTAGTCCCTCCCCGGTCTTTGGTTGGTACTCCAGTCTCCACACACCCACAAGGCCCAGGTTAGTAGGCTGTGTTGGTCTTCTTGTGGAGCTCCTGGCCCCTCTGAGACTTCCTATCCTTCCCTGCACTCTTCCAAAAGACTCCCTGCTCTACACCCTATGTTTGACTGTGCATCTCTACACCTGTTTCTATCATTTGCTGGGTGGAGCCATCCAGAGGGCAATCTAGCTAGGCTGACATTTGTGAGAACTGCAGAGCTTCATCAACAGTGTCAGGGGGTGGCTCTATCTTATGAGGTAGTTCTTCGGCTGGGCCAGGCTTGGCTGGACACTTCCCCAATTTCTGCCTCACCTTCGTCCCTGCACATTCTGTAGGCAGAACAAACCTTGGGTCAATTTTTTGGGGGGTGATAATAGGAGTCCTGTTCAGCTAGAGCTTCTACTAGGGGAGAAAAATTCATCGAAGTTTTGCTTAGCATCATGCACTAAGAATTACAAAAAATATTGGTCCTGAGAAGTTATATCTAATGGTACAATAGTTTTAGGAAGCTCTGCAAATACATAAATATTTTCTGACTGGATTTAAAACCCACTCTACTGTCTAGAACCATTAACTACTCCAATGCCCATGGCTGGCTAAGTAAGAAGTGAGAACTTAATGCTAGTATGCATTAAGTAGACATTGTAATAAACCACCCCTATTACCTAACCTTTATACACACAGGTTAGTATGTCTCACAACCATCATGAGAGAAGCTTGTTTTCAAACATTAGATGGCAATTTATACATAAACTCACAACTGGTTAATATATAGAAAATAAAAAAACTGGAGTGTTTAGCTTCAAATGGAACATCTATTTCATACCCTCTCTCTTTAAGGTTTAGTGATTATTGTGAGAGAGAAAAATGTTGTAAGAGGCACAGATAGTGGAAATCTACAAAATATTATTTACTGCACACAACAGAGACATTGCATATATGAACTCGCAGCAGCTGTGCTATATATAGAAGTAAAACCTCCCTCAAACAAGTTCAAATAAACACAAATTCCAGGGTGAATTGAGATTAGCAATGCCCCACATATAGCCGATGAACTGTTGACAACTGATTGCTGCTGCTGAAGCCAAACACAGTTTTCAGCAGGGATGTGATTTGGGAAAGCTATGCATGCTCCCACAGATGATCCTATCATCATGCACATATAAGCAATAGACTCAGTAGGTTTAAAGACAAATCACATTAGTTTGGTAAGGAAAGGCACAGAGAGGCTAGTGAGGAATTAGTTAAGAATTTGTTGAATGGGATGGATTTCACCAAAATTTGTTACATGAAGGTATGAAATTCTAAAACAATACAAAGGAAATAAAACACTTAGTTCAGGAAACAGAATATAAATATCTTATAGTACTTGTGGCAATTGTGAAGTGTTGTTTTCCTAATTTCTTTCGCAGCCCAGTTATTATTAGTATAAGTGAGGGCTACTGATTTTTTTAAGTTAATTTTTTATCCAGCCACTTTGCTGAAGGTGTTTAACAGCTGTAGAAGTTCTCTGGTAGAACTTTTGGGATCACTTAAAAATACGATCCTATCACCTGAGAAAAGTGATTCTTTGACTTCTTCCTTTCTAATTTGTATGTGCTTGATCTCCTTTAGTTATCTCATTACTCTAGCTAGGACATTAAGTACTATGTTGAATAGACACAGAGATAGTGGACATCCTTGATTTTAATAGAATTGCTCTAAGTTTCTCTCTATTTAATTTGATGCTGGCTATTGTCTAACTGTATGTTGTCTTTTTTAACTGTAGGTATGAGTCTTGTATCCTTGATTCTCTAAGACTTTTGTCATCAAGGTGTGTTGGATTTTTTTTCAAAGTTTTTTTTCAGCATCTAATGAGATGATCATGTAGCTTTTTTCTTTCAGGGTTTTTTTTTTTAATATAGTGGATTCATTGATGCATTTCATTCGTTGAACCATCCTGCATTCCTGGGATGAAGCATACCTGGTAAATGATGTTATTGATATTGTCTTGGATTTGGTTTGCAAGTATTTTATTGAATATTTTTGTATCAAAATACAAATTGGGAAATTGGTCTGAAATTATTTTTCTTGGTTGAATCTTTGTGTGGTTTAGGAATTAAGGTAACTGTGGCCTCACAGAATGAGTTTGGCAATGTTCCTTCAGCATCTATATTGTGGAACAGTTTGAGGAATGCTGGTTTTAGTTCTTCTTTGAAAGTCTGGTAGAATTCCGCACTGAAATCGTTTGGCCCTGGGTTTTGCACTGTTTTGTTCTTTTGGTTTGGTTTGGTTGAAAGACTTTTAATGACTGCTTCTATTTCCTCTGGGGATATAGGACTGTTAAAATTGTTAATCAGATCTTGATTTAACTTTGGTAAATGGAATCTATCAAGAAAATTGTACATTTCATTTAGATTTTCAAGTTTTGTGGAAAACAAGTTCTTGAAGTAGGACATAATCATTCTTTAAATTTCCTCTGTGTCTGTTGTTATATTCCCCTTTTCCTTTCTGATTTGGATATTATCTCTCTGGCATTTAGTCCATTTGGTTTACTCTAACCAAGCAAGTGAAATACCTTGAATGCCAAGAACATCAAGTCACTCAAGAAAGAAATTGAAGAAGATATCAGAACATTGAAAAGCCTCACAAGCTCATGGATTGATATGATTAACATAATACTAATGATCATTTTACCAAAAGCAAGATACAGATTAAATGCAATTCCCATCAAAATTTCAACAAAATTCTGTACAGACTTTGAAAGAGCAATTCTTAACTTCATACAAAAAAAAAAAAAAAAGGGTGTAGCAAAAAACAATCCTGTACAATAAATGATCTTCGGGAGGTATCGCCACCCCTGATTACGAGTTGTACTACAGGGCAATAGTAATAAAAACTACATGGTATTGTTGTAAAAACAGACATGTTAATCAAGGGAAATGAATCAAGATACACAAACAAACTGATACAACTTGGACACTTAATTTTTGACCAAAAAGCCAAAATTATGCGACAGAAAAAAGAAAGCATCTACGGGAAATTCTGTACATCTGCACACAAAATACAAGGGCAGACACATTAGTAAAAGAAACATTAATAAAGCTTAAACCACACATAGATCCCTACACATTAATAGTGGGAGAGTCCAACATTCCACTCTCACCAAAGGACAGGTCAATGAAACAGAAACTAAACAGAGTAAAAATGACATTAACAGCTGTCATGAATCAAACGGACCTAACAGATATCTACAGAACTTTTCACCCAAACACAAAAGACTATACCTTCTTTTCATCACCTCATGGAACTTTCTCCAAAATGGACCAAATAGTTGGTCACAAAGCAAACCTCAGCTGATGTTATAAGATTGAGCTAATCCAACAACAGAAATAGCAAAAAGCCTACACACACATGGAAACTGAATAATTCTCTACTCAATGACACCTGGGTCAAGGAAGAAATAGAGAAAAAATTTAAAGACTTCTTAGTATTCAATGGAGATGAAAGGCCCAACATACCCAAACTTATGGGACACCATGAAAGCAGTGCTAAAAAGAAAGTTCATAGTGCTAAGTGCCTTCTGAAAGGAATTGAAGACATTGAATACAAGAAACTTAATGATACATCTAAAAGCCCTAAGGGAGGGGGAGAAGAAGAAGCAGACACATCCAGGAGGTGTAGCTGGCTGGAAATAATAAAACTCAGGGCTAAAATCAATCAATTAGAAACAAATAAAACAATTCAAGAGTCAATGAAACCAAGAGCAGATTCTTTGAGAAAATCAACAAGATAGACAAACCCTTAGTCAAACTAACTAACAGGCAGAGAGACACTATCCAAATCAACAAAATCAGAAATGAAAAGGGCACATAACAACAGACCCTGAGGAGATCCAAAGAATGATTAAGTCTTACTTCAAAAACCTGTATGTCACAAAATTTGAAAATCTAAATGAAACAGACAGTTTTCTTGATAGAGTCTACTTAACAAAGTTGAATCAAGGTCAGGTAAAAAAAAGCCCAAGGACAGATGGTTTCAGCTTAGAGTTCTACCAGACCTTCAAAGAAGAACTAATAAGAATTATCTTCAAGCAGCGACTCCACAAAATAGTAACAGAAGAAACATTACCAAACTCATTCTGTGAGGCCAGGCACTTTGATACTTAAACCACACAAAGACCCAATAAAGAAAGAAAACTTTAGACTCATTTCCCTTATGAACATTGACAATACAATACTTGTAAACTGAATCTAACAATCCATCAAAGATATATTTCAAAATGACCAAGTAGGTTTCATAGCAGGCATGCAGGGGACCAATCAACATAATCTACCAAATTAAAAAATGGAAAGAAAAATGACAACATCTAATACCATTTCATATTTAAACTCTTGGAGTGATCAGAGATAAAAGGCACATAACTAAAACATAGTAAAGGCACTATACAGCAAGCCTATAGCCAACATCAAACTAAATGGAGAGAAACTTAAATCAATTTCACTGAAATAGGGGACAAGGAAAGGCTGCCCACTGTCTCTGTATCTCTTCAATAGCACTTGATGTCCTAGCTAGAGCAATATGGCAACTAAAGGAAAGCGAGTAGATACAAATCAGGTAGGAAGAAGTCAAAGTATCACTATTAGCAGATGATATGATAGTGTACATGGGTGACCCCAAAAATTCTACCTACAGCTTATAAACAACTTCAGCAAAGTGGCTGGATACAGAATTAAAAAAATAAAATAAAATAAAAACATCAGTAGCCCTCTTGCATTCAAGAGTCAAACGGCTGAAAAAGAAATTAGGGAAACAACAATAGCCACCAAAACAAAACAACAACAATAAAAAATCTTGGTATAACTCTAACCAAACAAGTGAAACACTTTTATGAAAAAAAATTTCAAGTCTCTGAAGTAAAAAATTGAAGAAGACGGAAAGATCTCCCATGCTCATGGATCTGTAGGATTAACATTGTGAAAATGGCCATCCTCCCAAAAGCAATCTACAGATTCAATGCAATTCCCTTCAAAATGCCAACACAAATTTTTACAGACCTTGAATGAACAGTTCTCAATTTCATATGGAAAAACAAAAAAAAAACAGAATTGCTAAAACAACTACGAACAATAACAAATCTTCTGGCGGTATCTCCATCCCTAATCTCAAAATGTAGTATAGAGCAACAGTAATAAAAAACTGCATGGTACTGGCATAGAAATAGACTTGTGGATCAGTGAAATTGAATGGAAGACCTAGAAATAAACCCACACACCTATGGACACATGAATTTTGATAAAGAAACCAAAACCATACTATGAAAAAAAAAAAAGATAGCATCTTCAACAAATGGTGCTTGACTAACTTGATGTCTACATGCAGAAAAATGTAAATAGATCCATATTTATTACCCTGCACAAAATTAAAGTCCCAGTGGATCAAAGACCTCAACATAAAGCCAGACACACTAAATATGTTAGATGAAAATGTGGGGAAGAACCTTGATCTCCTTGGTACTGGAAACAACTTCCTGAACAGAGCACCAATAGCCCAGCCTTTTTTTTTTTTTAATGGCCTGAAGTTTTTGTTTTTATTTTTCTTTATTAATTACACATTATTCACTTTGTATCCCCCTGTGGTTCTCTCCCTCCTCCCCGTCTGTCCCAATCCCTCCCTTCCTCCACCCTCTGCATGCATGCCCCTCCCCAAGTCCACTGATAGGGGAGGACTTCTTTTCCTTCCTTCTGATCCTAGTCAATTAGGTCTCATCAGGAGTAGCTGCATTGTCTTCTTCTGTGGCCTGGTAATGCTGCTTCCCCCTCAGGGGGAGGTAATTAAAGAGTAGGCCAATCAGTTGTGCCCAGCAGACTATCAATGTAGATAATAGCCCAGCCTTTAAGATCAACAATTAATAAATGAGAACTCATGAAACTAAAAAACCTCTGTATAGCAGAGGGGACACTGTCAACATAACAAAATGACAGCCTAGAGATTGGGAAAATATCTTTACCCACCCTATATCCAACAGATTTCTAATATCCAGAATATGTAAAGAAATATATAAAGAACTCAAGAAATTAAACACTGACAAACCAAATAATCCAATTAAAAATTGGAACCCTTCTCCATTGCTGGTGGGAGTGCAAAATTGTACGATCACATTGGAAATCAATCTGTTGCTGTCTGAAAATTGGGGATAGGACTACCTCAAGATCCAGTTATACCACTCCTGGGCATATACCCAAAGATGTCCCACCATTCAATTAGGACATTCGCTCAAATATGTTCATAGTGGCTTTATTTGTAATAGGCAGAATCTGGAAACAACCTAGTTGTTCCTCAATGGAGAAATAGATACAGAAATTGTGGTACATCTACACAATGGAATACAACTCAGCGATTAAAAACAAGGAAATCATGAAATTTGATTTGGCAAATGGATATAAAACATCCTGAGTGAGGAGGACAATCTCCAGAAATAAAAAGAGAAGACAGAAACAGAAAGACAGGCATGGTATACATTCACTAATGAGTAGATATTAGCAGTACAATATAGGATAGCCATCTAACAGATCTAAAGAGGCTTAACACTAAGGAGGACCCTAGGGAAGATGCTTAAGTCTCATTTAGAATGGCAAACAGGATAGACACTAGAAGAAGTGGAAGAGAAAAAGTAGGCTGAGAGTCTACTCTAAGGGATCCTCTAAAAGAATTCACCCAACAAAGGATCAAAGCAGATGATGGGATTCAGGACCAAACTTTAGGCAAAGCACAGGGAGTCTTACGGAGGAAGAGAGGGGTGGCATTAGAGGGACATGGAGAGGACAGGATCCCCACAAGGAGACCAACAAAACTAAAAGTTCTGAACCCAGGGGTTCCTGCAGAGACTGTTGCACCAAATGAGGACTGCGCTTGGAGAGGAGCTAGAACCCCTGCTCAGATGTAACCCATAGGCAGCTCAGTCTCCATTTGGGTTCCCTCGTAAGGGGAGCAGGAGCTGTCTCTGACATGAACTAGGTTGCCTGCCCTTTGATCACTTCCCCCTAGAGGAGCAACCTTACTAACCCACAGAGGTAGAAGATCTATGCAGTCCTGACTATACTTGATAAGATTGGTCAGATAGTAGGGGAAGAGGACTCTTCCAGTGGACTATGGGAAGGGGAGAATGAAGGATGGTAGGGTTGGGAGGAGATGAGGGATGGGACTACCATCAGGATATAAAGTGAATAAATGGTAAAAAAAAAAAAAAAAATTTAAAAGCATCTTCAACAAATGGTGCTGAGTGAATTGGGTGTCTACATATAGAAAAATGCAAATATATCCATATTTATCACCCTGCACAAAACTAAAGTCCAAGTGGATCAAAGACCTCAATATAAAACCAGACATACTAAATCTAATAGAAGAGATAGTAGGGAAGAGCCTTGAACTCACTGGCACAGGAGACAACTTCCTGAACAAAACATCAACAGTTCAGACACTAAGATCAATGATTAATAAATGGGACCTTGTGAAACTGAAAAGCTTCTGCAAGGCAAAGGACACTGTCAATATAACATAATGGCAACTTACAGCTTGTGAAAAGATCTTCACCAACCCTACATCTGACAGAGTGCTAATTTCTTTTATTTTATTTTATTTTTTTTCTTATCAGTTACATTTTATTAACTCTGTATCCCAGCCGTGTCCCAAACCCTCATTCCCTCCCAATCCCACCCTCCCTCCCTCATCTCCACAGTGCCCCTTTCCAAGTCCACTGATGGGAGAGACCTCCTCCCCATTCTTCCGATCCTGTTTTATCAGGTATCTTCAGGACTGGCTGCAAAGCCCTCCTCTGTGGCCTAACAGGACTGCTCCTCCCTTGGGGGTGGGGAGGTCAAAGAGCCAGTCATTGAGTTCCTGTTAGAAATAGTCCTTGTTCCCCTCACTATGGGAAACCAATTGGTTACTGAACTACCACAGGCTACATCTGAGCAGAGGTTCTAGGTTATATCCATACAAACTCAAGAAATCATACACCAACAAAACAAACAATCCAATTAATAAATGGGTACAGAGCTAAACAGAGAATAGTCAACAGAGGAATCTAGACTGGCAAGAAGCACTTAAAGAAATATTTAATATCTTTAGTCATCAGGGAATTGCACATCAAAATGACTCTGAGTTTCAATCTTATACTCATCAGAATGGCCAGGAACAAATATCAAGTGACAGCACATGTTGGTGAGGATGTAGAGCAAGATGAACACTACTCCATTGCTGGTGGGACTGCAAACTTGTACAACTACTTTAGAAATCAATCCGGTGCTTTCTCAGAAAATTGGAAATAGCTCTACCTCAAAACCCAGCTATACCACTTCTGGTCATATACCCAAAATGTGTTCCAGCATACAAGGAGATTTGTTCAACCATGCTCAAAGCAGCTTTATTCATAATAGCCAGCATCTAGAAACAACCCAAATTTCCTCAACTGAAGAATACATAAAGAAATTGTGTTACAGTAACAAAATGGAATACTTTAAAAACAAAACAAAACAAGGAAATCATGAAATTTGCAGGCAAATGGGTAGAATTAGAGTTGATCTTCCTTAATGAGATAACCCAGACTCATAAAGACAAAAATTGTATGTACTCACGTAGAAGCAGATATTACTCCTATACTACAGGATAAGCATACTACAATTCATAGATTCAAAGAAGATAAGTAACAAGGAAAACCCAAGGAGTAGAAATAGAATAGATAGCAAAAGTGGTTGAAGCAAGTGATCAGGGTTGAAGAATGAGAAGAGAGAGAAATGAAGGTATAGACCATACTGTGGAAAGGGGGTGGGAGGACAGAGGTCTTGCAAATGGAGGAAGACCATGAGTGGAGACATCTCTGAGAGAAGTGGGAAACCTAAGAAAGGTTAGGTTACAGGGAGGATGTGGGGTAACTCATGCTGAGACTCTTAGTAGCAGGGGTCATAATAACTGAAGAGGCCACCCTCTCACTAGATTGGACTCCTAGATGAAGGAGAGGAACACCAAACCACTCACAAAAGCATATACCCATACTTTACCCTGCTTACGAGATGTGTAGAGGTAAAGTTAAAGCAGGTATTGGGGGAATGTCTAATCCATCCCTGGCCGAACCTGAGACAGAGCCCATAGAAGTGCCAACGCCTAGCAGTATTAACAATACTCTGCTATGCTTGCAGATAGGAGACTAGCATAGCTTTCCTCTGAGAGGTTTGACCCAGCAGTGGATCGAAACAGATGCTGATACTCACAGCCAAACATTGGGCATAGCTCAGAGAATCTTGTAGAAAATAGGGGAAGACTAGAATGACCCAGAGGAGATAGGAGCTCCACATGCAAACCAACAGAGCCAACTCTCTTGGACACAGGGAGGGAGGCGGCTAAGCAGAACTAACCAAGGACCATGCATGGACAAGACCTAGGCCCCTTACACATACATAGACAATGAGTAGCTTGACCAACATGTGGGTATCCTAGAAAGAAGAGAGGGACTGTTTCTGATATGATTCAGTTGACTACTTTTCAGTCACTTCCTGCTGGTAGGGCTACCTTGCCAAGCCACAGGGGAAGAAGATTCACTAAGTCGTGACGCTACTTGATGTGCTGGTCTGAGGTGGGAGGGGGTGAGGTTCCTCTTATCTGAGGTGCAGGGGAGAGGGAAGAGGGAGAATTGGGAGGGAGGATGTAAATGGGTGGAGAGAAGAGAGGGTCTATGATCAAGATCTAAAATGAATAAATAAATAAATTAATTTTATAAAAGAAAAACACACAAAACAGAATATAGATATCATGCTTATCATTTAGGTTGCAGTGTTCCCTGTAAACAGCAGATAACCATTATAATTAGATGATAACGAGTTTGGATAAACTGAGTGAGACTTCTTAATAATTAACTCAATATATTTGACCAATGAAATGTGAGTAAAAAAAGGCTCACAATAAAAAAATAAATAAATAAATGAAATGTCTGAGTCTTTTAGTTTTTTAAAAATATGTTCTTAAGCCATTAGTATGAGTACTGAGAAGGAAGCAATGCACAAGCCAAATATGAGCACTCACTTGAGAATAAGTAACTCATATTATTATACACATAAACTTAATGAATACTTCCTCTTTTTCAAATTCTGACTAGAGATTGCATTATGTAAAACACTGAGTAAAATTTATTGCAGGTGACAGATTTCTAGAGAAAGGGAGAAAGCTGTACACAGTATAAATATGCAAATGTAAAAATTGGTATAAACTAAATACCTATTCACATAGAAGGCCATTTTGAATTATAGATGCATTGGACTCTTCCAGTTCCCACATAGTCTCCCATTATATCTCCATAATGTCATAGATTATCCTAACCACAATTATTTAATTGACTTTCATAATTACAGCTGGTAATGCAGTTATATCATTAAAAGACTTTTCTTTCTGAAATACCCAATTCAAAATGTTACGTAAAATTCTGTTTGGTTTCTACTCTAATGGACACGAGGTCCGCATCTAGCATTTCTATATAGTGAGTCCTGACACCTTCTCTCATTTGAATGATGTTATTAGCTTTTTAAATGAGGTAAATGTTCTTCAAAACATTATAAATTACACTTAAGTATCTGGTAATGTGTTTAAATGGGCAGCACACCAACAATGTCTTGGGGAATCAATAATGAAGCTTAATTCAATCTACTCCAGCTCTGCTTGCTAGTACAGCATTTAAAAATTTAACACTATTTAAAGTGTTGAAAAATTTCCTGGCATCTTTAATAGCTGCTTTTATAGCTGCCTTTCCCTCCTTATGTAAGCATTTCAGAGCTCATTGTGGTTTTCATTCTTTTTTGGTTTTCCCCATTGAGAATACCTATTTTAGCCCATCATTTATTACTGAATATCCTGGCAGAAGAAAATTAGGTCCACTAATCAGATATAACTGCAGGGAACACTTTAGGTAGAGTCAGGATTCAACCTTTATTATTCTAGAAATCAAGCATACAAAAGTAGAGAAAATGTGGTGTTCCAGAGATATAAACAAACACCTGGAAACAACATGGAGTTACCCTGGGAGGATGTCAGTCTTGACCTTTCCACTAACTCACAGTTTCAGCTGACATTTTTTGTGACTTTTGTCCCTATATCAAATGAGATTTTTAAAACAACAAAGTAAACTCCTAAATTTCTATCAATTTACATTTCTGCCATTGAGTTAGCCATCAATTATACCAAGACAGCGCAGAGATTTTTGACAAATAATAGTAAAGCAGGGGCACTGCAGAAACATTGATGTTTTCAAGGTCTCAGACTTTAAATGTAGTAAAGAAGTTCAGAATTAAAATTTAGTAAATGAATTTTGGGGAAAAGGACATTTCTGTATTCAAAATTATTTTAACATGTACATTGATATTCATCTGTCAACTATCTGTGGCTATCTATCACATGTTTATCAATCATCTGGCTTTCCTTTATTTTCCTCCAAAGTCTGTGGATGTTTTTATTTGTCTGGTTTTTATTGTAGGTAGATTTTTTAAAAATTAAACTTTCCCATTCTCCTCCAAATCTCTCTCTGTCTCATTAGGATACAAACAAGCATCTAAAATAACAAAATAAAATAAAATAAGAACAAAAATCCATTTATTTCTTAAGTAAACCTAAGTTGTTCTATCCTTACTGATAATTCCCAAAAGTTAAAGAACTGAAGTTTTTGCTCTTTTCCTAGCATAATTTTTGAGATTCTCAACTTACCAGAAATTTCTCTGTGTAGAATTTACTTTCTTTCTAATTGCCACAGAGGGTTTCTACAGCTCTCTCAAATCAAACATGTCTAACAACATGAATATTGTAATTTTTGTTATGATTTTATAAATGAAAAACAGGAAGTGATTTCATGTAAGTTAAAATAAAAATATAACTCCTCATGTATGTCACAGTAAAATTTAAGAGGCTTTGTAATTTAGTGTAGCTCTGACAAGGAGCTTAATTTTTGCTGGCTCATTGAATGTCATAGGTCCCTATACACATTTCAGAATTGTTTGTCCAAATAAAGCAGGTTGCATAAACAAAAATCATTTTGTTGTTTGAAGATAAATGTTAGCATCCTAATAGCAGGCATCTAGATTGCATTTGTAGAAAGTACCAAAGAAATGCTTTGTTAGCACATCTTATCAGGAGGCTCTTCTAAGAATGATCATCTGGGAGTTCAGGTGGATATTTTAAATTAGAAAATCTGCTTGGTCTTCATGTAGGTTGTCTGGTGAGTGTGTGTGTGTGGGGGGGGTATGTTTCTAACATGACTCTATTGCTTGCTTTTGGATTACTTCTGCCTGGAAGGGTTGCCTGGCCTGGCCTCAGTGGATGAGGATATGTTCAGTCCTAAGGTGACTTGATGTGCTGGGGATGGTTGATGCCTGGTGAGGGGAGCTCCTCTTTTCTGGGGGGGGGGGGGAAGAAGGGAAAGGAGAAGGAGAGGAAGGGCAACTGGTAGGAGAAAAGGGAGGGGTCACCCTTGAAATGGAAATAAACTGAAATAAAATAAAAAATTTAAAAATATCCTGTTAGTCTTTAAATTTTTACGTACTCAAAACAAAACCTGAATATAATTTTTAAAAGCACTATCTGAGAGGCAGAGACAGGTGGATATCTGTGAGCTCAAGGCCAACCTAGTCTACAAAGTGAGTCCAGGGCAGCCAAGGCAACACAGAGGAACCCTGTCTCAGAAAACAAAACAAAACAAAACAAAAATATCTAAGCTGGAATAATAATAAAAACACATAGATATTACCATACAAAAACAACCATCAACGGACATAGTAACATGGATTAACTTCTTTATATTGTCTTACTTTGTATTTTTTTATGATGGTGATGATTTTTTTCTTTCAGTCTTTTTAAATAAACAAGTAGATTTCCTATATTTTTAAAGTTAGTATAGTGCCACATAGGAAGATTTCTGTTAGACATAGAGAAAGAAAGAGTGAAGTAATACTATTATTTGATTCCAACTTGTTTATGATTATGCTGAACAGACTTTTATTGGAATACAATTATACTGCATGGAGTACCAAGAAATTTTTAAACAATATTATCAAAATGAATAGAGTGTGAAAATGAGTCTTGATTTCTAATTAGTATAGAGAAATGGATACTAAACTTGATTTTGATTAATATGAATGCAATTTGTAAACACATGTACAAACCCAGCCTGAATACTCTTGCTGTGTTATCTTAGGTTATTCTCACATTTTTTTTTTAAGATAACTACTTCTAAGAGAAAACTCAAAAAAAAAAACAAAACAAAACAAGTTAAGTATATTTCTTTATTCTCCTGATTATTGAAGCAGAACTAAGCTTTGCAACTTTTGATGCAATTTACACACATTTAAACTATATATATGTATATATATATAGTTTATATATATATATAGTTTATATATATATATATTTCTAGAGAGAGGAAGGGAGAGAAAGAATGCAGCCTATAAATATATCAGTATTAAAGAATAAATAAAATTGTAAGACATTACCACAAAAATCACCTTCTCCTTTTAAGAGCATATTTCAATCAAAAGAAATGACTACATAATATATAGCAAACATGTAATGCATATATGGAATAACAGTGAAATTTCTTCTTTTTCTATATTGTTGTCTTGGTTGCTGTTTTATTACTGTGTTAAGGCATTTTGATCAAGATGACATATAGAAGAGTGAAGAAAGAGTTTATTGGGGCCTCTATTTCCAGAGCTTAATTCCATGACCACCAGAACAAGAAATATGGAAACAGGTAGAAGGTGGCAGGCAAGAGGCTTGTGCTACAGCACGAACTTAGAAGTTAATTTTGATCCACAAGTACGAGGCAGATAGGGAAGTACCTAAGAATGGCTTGGGCTTTGAAACCTCAGATCCCACCACTGGAGTCTCCTGTACTCCAACAAAGCCACATATCCTAATCTTTCCCAAGCAATTCCACCAATTACAGAACAAGCATTTAAATATATGAGCCTGTATGGACAATTCTTATTTCAACAACCTCACCTTTATTTTCATTCTCAACTTCTAACATGTCATCAGTTTGTATAATTCCTGGTTTTCTATGCCTATAAAGATACTGAATTCAGTCGTCATAGAGGCACATACATAGTTATGTGCATACATAAATACATACATAAAAGCAATAAGAAAACTGTAGCATTTAATTTTTATAAGTTTGGTTTTCCATCTAAAATATATTTTTTGTAATCTGTCCACATTTTTATTTTAGCTTTTTTTTCTTTTTTAATCTGCACAAGCTGGTGCTATGTGGATTGGGTATTGTTTAGTTAAATGCTTAGTATTCATAACGTTTACAGTTTTATGTTAATTAAAATAAAATGAATTCTTTTATTCCTCAGATATAATGGAAGAAAAATCTTGAACTTGACTGATAGTATCCATTTCAGAAGATAAGATGCAGGAAATTTCAGTAGTCACTACATTTTTCACATCAGAAATTACTTTGATTTTTAAAGTTTGAGTTATTTTCTTATATTTTATTTTTATTTTTGCATCATCGATTTATGTACTCAATATATTTAATTGAAAAACGTCTGTACACAAATAGCACTCTTTGTAAAACTGAGAACATAAGGATCAGTAATGTACATCTTTTATCTGCTCAGGTTAGAGATTTTCATTCTAATAATATGGCAAAAAAAATAGACTCAACAAACTTTTAATAACTATTTCAAAACTATTTACTGTGAATTATGGATTCATCTTCATACACATTTTCCTGATGTAACTGCCTTAATAATACCCTAAATATGTGGTTATTTTAAAAAACCTTGTTAGCATTTTCTTTTTGTCAAACCAGACCCTTTTTCTAAAGATTTTCTCTGTAAACAATCTAATTTTGTATTTGTTATTTTTACTTCATTTTTAAATGAAACGTGAGACAGAATCATATGACTTCCTCCTTCTGTTATTTTATTGTTTTTAAGTGTGTGTGTGTGTCTACTAGTATATCACTAAACTGATGAGTCCATTTTTCTTTAAACGTTTTATAGATCAATTTTAATCTAGCAACAAGGATGTTCTGGCAAGGAATCATATCTAAAGACCTTCTAGGTCTATGTGAACTGGCTAGAATGCAGACACCACCTTTAATCCCAAACAATGAAAGTAAGGTAAATTTGAAAGTGACATGTCATTGAGGGGCAGACAAAATGAGGAATCAGAGAAAAATCTGACAGAATGAGTAAGAGATTGTATGTGCCCAAGTCTCAGGAACAGGAGAGAGAGACCCCCTTGGGGAAAGGCAAGGGGAGCAGGAGGAGTAGAGTTGAAGTAGCTAGAGGAGTAGGAAGGTATGCCTGATAGTTTTAAAGGGACAGTTGCTATGATATAAACATTAGTTGCTGCTCAACAGGTGCAGTGCAAAGGAGTTATTATGGGAAGTTGAGATAACGACAGACAGTATGGGAGAGCATACTGGGGAGTGAGACAGACAGAGGGACAAGCAGAGAATGCAAGGGAAGGGGAAGAAAGGTGATTCCCTACTGCCTCTTTCTAGCAGAGAGGGAGGTGAAGACATCAGGTTGCTAAGCAACCGAGAGCAGAGCTGTCTATATGCTAACAACAGTTTTAGAAAGTCAGGTTGCAGAAAGAGCAAGCCAGAGAATGAGGAGGAGCCAGATTAGAATGTATTACCAGAACAATTCAGTCAGAAGCTGAGAGAGAAGTCAGACCTAACTTGGACAGCTTGGAGAGGAGTTTGAGCCAGAACAGCTGAGGTGAACCAGGAAGGGAGAGTTCAGATAGTTAGAAAGGGTGAGTTTATTCGTCAGTAAGTCTTGTAGGCTGAAACACTATAGACCTAGGTTAACAGATGGAGTCTGGAAGCTGAAGCCTTCATGGCTCAGGTTTGCAGAGTATGCTGTAAGGAGGCTAGAAGCTTCCAGGCCTGAGCCTTGTTAGAACAAAGAAACACTTGGCATAGCCCAAACTGAATTTCTACAGTTCTCTTCCCAACTCCCCATTCCTTTTCTGAGGAAATAAACAACTTTTATACTTTTTATTGGTTCTTTGTAAATTTCACACTATGTACTCCAATCCCACTCATATCTCCCTCAGCTCATACTCATCCTCCACCACTGCAACTCCCTCAACAGAGAAAAAAATCTTGTGGAAACCATAGTTGTGTCACAGTGTACCTTTTAGTCTACACTTGGCTTGCTAATGTTCATTGCAATGACACATTGGTCTGGTACAAGGTCCCTAGTTTCTGGTACTCTGCCAGTACTGGAACCTCACTGGGATGTCACTCAGATATTCTGTTGTTGCCTTTTGTCATGGAGATCCTGTAGTTCTCGATCTGTAGGACTGGACCTCTCATGAACGGCAGCAGTTCATTGATGAGGTAGATGTTGGGGTGGACCATTTCAAATCCATGGATCTGGGCCTAAGAGGTATCTGAGCTGGCCAGACTACCAGCAGCCCTGCCTTCCTGCCTTTGGGCCAGCTCACTGGCATCCTCTGCATCGGGCATACCTCCACCCTGCTGCCCAGGCAAGGTTTTGAAAATGGTGAGGAACATGACTGGCTTTTTTTTTTTTAATTAAATTTTTATTTTTATATTTTATAAATAATTTATTTAATTTTTATTTTATTTTATGTGACTTAATGTGAAGGGTTGTCAGATACTTTGGAACCGGGGTCACATATAGCTGTGAGCAGCCAGATGGGTGGCAGGAGTTGAAACTGGGTCCTCTGGAAGAGCAGCTGGTGATCTTAATTGCTGAGCCATCTCTCCAGCCTCCATGACTGGCTTTTTTACTCTCATAACCCCAAGGCCAACTCTCCCACCTGCCATAGGTGGCAAGGAATGCTGGAAAGGGTGAGGGCATCTCTCCCTTGTCCACACCACCACACAGAAGACAAGAGGCAAGACTCTTCTGTGCTTACACCCTCAAAGGATGGTTCACTTGCAACCCCTACAATCAGAGTCAGCTCTACTGTGTTGCTCAGGCAAGGTGCTTGCTACAGCTGGTGAAGGAGGACTGGACTAGCTCTCCTGCTCTCATGACCTCAGGGCCAAGTCTCCCTTTGGATGCAGGTGGAGAGAGGAAAGAGAATAATAAGGTATCCCTCTTTCTTCCATGACACCACATGGAAGAAGAGTGGTAAGGCCAGCTCTCTCTAGTATCCTCAGGGCCAATTCTCCTGAAACTCTCACAATGTGTGGCCCCACACTCCTTAATACTGCACCTGGCTAGGGGTAGGGTCATCTCTCCTGCTCTCATGCTTTCAGGGCCAGCTCTTCTACAATACCCAGGTTAGGTGGGGCCAGTTCTGCACAGCCCTCAAACATCAACCTCTCACCTGGTGACAACTCACACCAGAGGTGTCCACTGGATGGTAACAGACCCCTGCTCCTGCAAGGTCACTGACCCAGATGTGGCCACCAGTGGCAGCACAGGCAGGGACTCCACCATGGTCCCAGGTGCTATCACTGGCTACTCATATCCCTCACAACCCTTGAGTTTCCAATTCTGCCTCTCTTCATGTTTGCACATCCTCTGTTTCTCTTTCTCTTCCATTTATCCACCACTTTGTTGCACTTCTTAGTGATGTGGGGTATTTCTGAGTGTCATGGGTTGTCTCAGGAATGTTGTCAGGAGTGCTATGTTCATACTCTTGATTTAGGGCACTGGGCAGGAGTCACCAAATGGTGTGGTCTGCTTCTCCAGGCATGTGCACCACCAGATTGGTGGTCATCCCAGGCTAGCTACTTGTCTATGCTCCATGGCACTGGTGTGGTGGTCAGCAGCTCTGGGAACCCATCTGGGCTTATGTACCAGATTGGTGGTTATCTCTGGCTATCATCTTGTCTGGACTTCCTGGTGCCAGAATGATGGTCATCTCAGGCTCACATTTTTCAGGTATTGTTAGGCTCCTAATTATTCTCATATCCACAGGTCAGAACTCTAAGCTTCGGCATAGTCTTTCTCCTCTCTGCCACATACTGACATGCATGTGATACAGTAGCCTTCTCCAGCAATCATTAATTGTTCTTAATTCTATATCTAGTAGGAGAACCCAATAAAATCTTACACTTCCATTGTTTATTACTGCCATTGTTCCAGTCTTGTTTATATAGCCATTTCTAAGAAAGATACCATTTCACTTCAGAATTTTTAGTATTCTGTCTCATTGTGTATTTCTTCTCCCTTCTTCTGTGATGCTCTCTGAGCCACAGATGCAGCAACAGTAAGGGAGTTGTTTCGGTTTTACCTGAGTGGCCCAAGATCTCTATATTGCATCTCCTGTGGTTTCTGTCACCATCTCCGTTTGCTGTGAAGAGAAGCTTTCTTGATGGTGGGAACCATGTATACTTATCTGTGGATATGAAAATAAAGACAGGGTATATACTCACTCATAAGTAGATACTAGACATATAATATAGGATAAACATACTAAAATCTGTATACCTAAGGAAACTAATCAGGAAGGAGGACTCTGGCTAAAATGCACAATCCCCATTCAGAAAAGCAAAGAGGATGGACATTGGAGGAGGGAGAAAACAAGGAACAAGCCTACCACAGAGGGCTTCTAAAAGGCTCTACCCTGCAGGGTATCTAGGTAGTTGTTGAGACTCATGGTCAAACTTTGGGCAGAGTACAGGGAATCTTATAAAAGAATGGGGAGATAGAAAGACCTGGAAAGAATGAGAACTCCACAAGGACAGATCTAAAAAGTCTGATACAGAGGTCTTTTCTGAAACTGATACTCCAGCCAAGGACCACTCATGGAGATGGCCTAGAACCCCTG
This sequence comes from Meriones unguiculatus, assembly GCF_030254825.1. Classification (NCBI taxonomy): domain Eukaryota; kingdom Metazoa; phylum Chordata; class Mammalia; order Rodentia; family Muridae; genus Meriones; species Meriones unguiculatus. The sequence continues at coordinate 80,646,684 of NC_083351.1, read as the reverse complement.
CACAGAGGTAGCCTATGGCAGTTCAGTACCCAAATGGCCTCCATAATAATGGGGACAGGGACTGTCTTACATGAACTGATTGGCCTGCTCTTTGATCACCTCCACCTCAGGGGAGAACAGTCTTATCAGGCCACAGAGAAAGACAATGCAGCCACTCCTGAGGAGACCTGATAGACTAGGTTCAGAGGGAAGGGGAGGAGGATGTCACTTTTCAGTGGACTGGAAGAGGGACATAGGTGAGGAAGAGGGAGGGGAGGATTGGGACGGGAGGAGGGAGGTAGGTAAAGGGGGAATACAAAGCTAATAAACTGTAATTAATAAAAACAAAAATAATTTTAAAAATTAAAAAAAGAAAAGAAACCTTAGTGTATAGACAACCAGGATATACAAATAACTCAGAAAACAAAGAATCAAAGAAACAAATGACCCAATTAAAAATAGGCAAGGAGACAAAATATCATATATACATAGAACAAAAATTAATAATAAAACAGCATGAAATTGAAAGAACAAGGTATATTATAGTACAGTGATGTGAAATTATAAACTCAAGAAAAGAAATAACAAAAAAATGGTCTAAGCATCTACACAGAGAGTTTCTAGTAATAGAAATTAAAATGACTAAGAAGCACCTCAAAAACTTTTTACCATTCCTTTTTTTATTTGATCTCGTATTTTTTTATTTTTTTAATATTAGTTGCATTTTATTAACTCTGTATCCCAGCTGTATCCCTCATTCCCTCCCAATCCCACTCTCCCTCCCTCATCTCCTCCCTGCCCCTTTCCAAGTCCACTGATTGGGGAGGACCTCCTCCCCTTTCATCTGACCCTGGTTTATCAGGTATCTTTAGGACTGGCTGCAAAGTCCTCCTCTGTGGCCTAGCAGGTCTGCTCCTCCCTTGGTGGGGAGCATCAAAGAGCCCACCCACCATTAAGTTCATGTCAGAAATAGTCCCTGTTCCCCTTGGTTACTGAGCTACCATGGGCTACATCCGAGCAGAGGTTCTAGGTTATATCCATACATGGTCTTTGGTTGGAGAAACAGTCTCAAAAAAGACCCCTATGCCCAGATAGATTTGGTCCTTATGGAGCTCCTGTCTTCTCCAGGTCATATTAACTCCCCCTTCTTTCTTATGATTCCCTGCACTCTGCTGAAAGTTTGGTTATGAGTCTCAGCATCTGCTTTGATATACTGCTAGGTAGAGTGTTTCAGAGGCCCTCTGTGGTAGGCTTCTGGCCTGTTACTTGTTTTCTCCTACATCCAATATCCATCCCATTTGTCTTTCTAAGTGAGGATTGATCATCTTACCCCAGTTCCTCTTTCTCGTTTATCTTCTTTAGGCATATAGATTTTAGTATGTTTATCCTATCTTACAGGTCTATGTAAGTGAGTATATACCTTGTGTATCTTTCTGCTTTTAGGATTTTCACCATTCTTAGAAATTACCAATATGTAAATTAAAAGTAACTTTGAGATTTTTGCCATACCCCAGTCAAATTGACTAAAATAACAAAACACCTAACAAAAAATGCTCTCAAGACTGTGTAGAAAAATGAACCCTTATTCACTGTTGCTAGGAAATCAAATTGGTGTGGCCCTGCTGGACATCAGTTTGGAGAACTCTCAACAAAAACTCAACATAAATGTTCCACATGACTCATCTATATCACTCCTTAGCAGAAGCCCAAAGGCCTGGCCATCTTTCTTTACAGACACTTGCTCAGCAATGTATATAACTGCCCTATTCAGTTTCTGGGAAATGGAAACAACATAAATATCTGTCAAAAATGAATAGATAATGAGCAGGTCTGAATACTATCAATCAGACACTATTCATATTTTATTATTCATTTAAATAAAAATAAAATCATGAACTCTTCAGGCAAATGATTGAGTGAGGTAGCAAATGCCACATGTTATATATTACCTGTGGTTCCTCAAAAGTTAATATACAACATAAAGTCACCACAGAAACCAGGAAAGTATAGAGAGGCCATAACAAGGATATGGGTGGAACTTGAGGGGAACACAGCAGGATACATGATATGAAGTGAATAATCAGAAAAGAAGGAGAGGATGCTCCAAGTAAGGTGAAGGAAGGAGGTCAGTAATATCTAAAGTAGTAGGACAAAGGACAAATAACACCAAGGTTGTTTGATAAACTTTCAAGGAATCATTTTATTTTAAATTTCCCTAAAATTATACACAATACATATAAGCATGTGTGTGGATGGATTATGTGTTTGGGGGGAAGGAAGATGTGTGTGTCTGTGTGTACCTGTGTTTTTGTGAATTGAAGGAAATTAAAGCACTTGAGCATATAACATTCCCTATATAAAGAAACAAACAAAACAACAAACAAAGAAAGAAAACAAAAACAAGCAAACAAAAAACACAGTCTAAAAAAAATCCAAGTACAAGACAAAACCTACTTTCAAATGTTTGGGGAGGGTAGACCATGTGAGTGTTAAAACAATATAGATTTGTTGGAGAAGCCCTGATGGTTGAGTTGCAGTTCTCACCTGATCCAGATAGCCATTGTGAGCTGGGTGTTAAAGGCAGGACTCCCTCCCCTCTGAGGGGGTCCCTGCTCTCAGCCTGACTTCATTTGGAGAGTGTCTTTAGACACAGACTTCCTTAGTCATACTTGATGTATGGTTATATGGCCTCTGACACATTTGCCTGCTTTCTACCCCTCCAGAGCCCACATGTTAATTAGGTGCTGAGTTTCTATTCTTACAATAGGAGCAGGCTGTATAATGTAAATCAAGCATTCTTGAAGGCCTATTTCCAACCAGTTATGTGCACCTATTCTTGGAGGTCCCCGCCCACCCCCCAAGAGTTGTATAACCTTTGTTCTTTGGAATTATTGTTGCACTAGCCATCAGCTCTTCCTGGAGTGTGTGATCGCTGGGTGGTTCTTGTCTGCCCATTCCCAGCAGGTATCTAGTCTCCTGCCCTCCTGATTTTGTGAGATGCTGGGAGACAGCCTCCAGGCAGGAGTTCTTGTTTGTATTTCAGGGACTGAGTAGCTGGTTACACTGCTCAAGACACTACACATCAGGACACAATACTCAGATGATTCAAGCTGGATCTGACATGTAAACCTTTTTCCTGTGGTCTAGCTTCCATAATTCTAGAAAAAAAAATTCAAGATAGCAAAACAGGAAAGAAATTAATTTGTTTTACCCAGATGCAACACTTATTAATCATGACAATTATCAGCATGGCAAGATATGTATAAAAAGATGCAATAAGTAGCAGTCTCAGAGCAGTGGCAGCTGTGTAGTTAGACCTAACACCCACTCAATAGGGGGGGAATGATACCTGGTACTAGAAATCTACTGAGCTTACTGGGACCAATATGCACATGAACATTAGAGAAGAGTCTACTACCAATATTTTTCAAGATCAGCATAATTCATATCAAGGTTTTAAAGCATAGGACTCATACACTTATTGATTTTAATTATTTTAGTCATAGAAATTTAATTTTTATAAAAAATAAATAAAGTTTTGTCTTATTAGGATTTCATTGCTGTGAAAAGAAATCATGACCATGGCAACTCTTCAAAAGGACAACATTTTTAAGAATATTTTTTATTTTAATTTTTATTAATTACACTTTATTCACTTTGTATACCCCCTGTAGCTCTCTCCCTTCTCCCCTCCCAATCCCACTCTCCTTCCTCTTTATCCACGCATGCCCCTACCCAAGTCCACTGTTAGGGGAGGTCTTCCTCTCCTTCCTTCTGATCCTAGTCTATGAGGTTTCATCAAGAGTGGCTGTATTGTCTTACTCTGTGGCCTAGTAAGGCTGCTCCCCTCTCAGGGGGAGGTGATCAAAGACCCAGCCACTGAGTTCATGTTGGAGACAGCCCCTATTCCCATTACTAATGGAACCCACTTGGACACTGAACTGCCATGAGCTACATCTGTGCAGGAGTTCTAGGTTATCCCCATGAATGGTCAGAGACCAAAAAGATTAAAAATCATCAGCTATTATTAAGGCCTGAACTATGTGGGTGGAAAAGTCTAGTAATGCCCTGAGGGGAAGGACTGCCTTACTGCAGTCTTTCCTCACCCACTAGAGATAACAGTTGCTAGGAAACTGGCCCATCCCCCTAGGGAGGAACACCAAGTCATTATGGTCTGGGGACTTTCCTATAGCCAATCAATTCAAAATGTAGCATTTTGACCAATAGATGTTTGCCAGGCAGGAATTACCCCTGCCTTGGGCATGCTGAGAGGGACCAGAATCTATATATCACCCAACTAACCTCAGCTCCCACCGCTTCAGCTGTGAGTATTGTGGCCCCAAGCTGCAGCTTGTAATTTACAATAAAAAGACCCTCATGTGTTTTGCAACGGAGTCGATTCCTGTAGATCTTTTGGGGGCTAGCAAACTAGGTGTAGCAATGGTTCTTGGTTGGAGAATCAGTCTCAGAAAAGACTCTTGTTCCCATATATTTTGGTGCTGTTGCTCTCCGTGTGGAGCTTCTGTCCTCTCCAGGTCTTACTATTTCCCACTCCTCTCATAAGATTCCCTGCACTCTGCCCTAAGGTTGTCCGACCTGGCCCACAGGTCAGTCAAACAAGATCCTAAGAGAGGGCGTGAGAATGGGGTGGGACAAGAAATTCCACAAGACAGTTTATCTGATTAAGGTCTCCGTTTATTATTTTTACTATAGCCTTTATATAGGCAGGGCGAAAGGAATGTAATTGCCTTTAGCAGGGTTACTAAGTAACCAGGAATCACTGGATGACCCACCAGAGGAGTCACAAGATGTGCTAATAACAGTGTATCACAGGACGACCCAACAAACAAGTCACAAAGTGTGTTAATTACGATTGTTTGGAAAGTTCCTCACAAGTGTTACTCTGTAAGCCCTGAGGGGAAAGGAGGTTTTAAGGTGTTTCAGAAAGATGAACTTATCACAAGCCCCAGGTCAGCCAGGAATGCACAATTATCATTAAACCAAATGCCAAGAATTCTGGGGCAGCAAGGTGCCAGAAGGCCCCCCACAGTTATCCATAAGTCTCAGCATCTACTTTGATACCATGCAGGGTAAAGTCTTTCAGAGGCCCCCTGTGGGAGGCTCCTGCCTGTGTCCTGTTTTCTCCTTCTTCTGATGTCCATCCTCTTTGCCTTTCTGAATGGGGATTGAGCATCTTACCCAGAGTCTTCCTTCCTGATTAGTTTTTTTAGGTATACAAATTTTAGTAGATTTATCCTATAGTATTTGTCTAATATCTCCTTTTAAGTGAGTATATACCCTGTGTGTCTTTCTGCTTCTGGGATCTCACTCAGGCTGATCTTTTCTAGATCCCACCATTTACCTGCAAATTTCATGATTTCCTTGTTTTTTATTGCTGAGTAATATTATATTGTATAGATGTACCACAATTTCTGTATCCATTCCTCAACTGAGGAGCATCTGGGTTGTTTCCACCTTCTGGCTATCAGGAATAAAGCTGCCACAAACATGGTTGAGAAAATGTACTTATTGTGTACTTGAGCATATTGTGGATATATGCCAGGAGTGGTATAGTTGGATCTTGAGGAAGTGCTATTCATAATTGCCTGAGAAAATGCCAGATTGAATTCCAGAGTGGTTGTACAAGTTTACATTCCCATCAGCAGTGGAGGAGGGTTCCCCTTTCTCCACATCCTCTCCAGCATATGTTGTCACTTGAGTTTTTTATCTTAGACATTTTGATGGGTGTAAGGTGAAGTCTCAGGGTCATTTTGATTTACATTTCCCTGATGACTAAGGATGTTGAACATTTCTTTAAGTGTTTTTTTGGCCATTTGATATTCCTCTATTGAGAATTCTTTGTTTAGCTCTGTGCCCCATTTTTTAATTAGGTTACTTGATTTGTTGTTGTTTAACTTCTTAATTTCTTTAGTTCTTTACATATACTGGATATTAGCCCTCTGTCAGTTATACGGTTAGAGAAGATCCTTTCCCAATTTGTAGGCAGTCATTTTGTTCTGACAGCAGTGTCCTTTGCTTTATGGAAGGTTTTCAGTTTCATGAGGTCTCATTTATTCTGTGCTGTTGGTGTACTGTTCAGGAAGTTGTCTCCTGTGCCAGTGAGGTCAAGGCTCTTCCACACTTTTTCTTCTAACAGGTTCAGTGTGTTTGGTCTTATATTGAGGTCTTTGATCCACTTGGACTTTGGTTTTGTGCATGGTAATAAGTATGGATCTATTTGCATTTTTCTACATGTAGACATCCAGTTAGACCAGCACCAGTTGTTGAAGATACTATCTTTGTTCCAGTGAATGGTTTTGGCATTTTATCAAAAAACAGGTGTCCTTACATATATGGATTAATTTCAGGGTCTGCTATTTGAGTCCATTGATCCACCATTCGGTTTCTATGCCAGTACCATGCATGAAGTTTTTAGTATTGTTACTCTATAGTACAGCTTAAGATAAGGGATACTGAATACAAGAACACATCAAATATATCATCCACTACAACTAAGTAGGCTTTATCCCAGGCATGCAGGGATGGTCCAATATACAGAAATCCATCAATGTGATCCACCATATAAACAAACTGAAGGAGAAAAACCACATGATCATCTCCTTAGATGCTGAAGAAGCATTTGACAAGATCCAACATCCATTCATGTTTAAAGTCTTGAAGAGATCAGGAATACAAGGCACATACCTGAACATAGTTAATGCAATATATATCAAGCCTATAACCAACATCAAACTCAGTGGAGAGAAACTTAAATCAATCCCACTTAAATCAGAGACAAGGCAAGGCTGTCCACTCTCTCCGTATCTCTTCAACATAGTTGTTGAAGTCCTTGCTAGAAAAATAAAACAATTAAAGGAAAGGAAGAAGTCCAAGTATCACTATTTGCAGATAATATGATAGTACACCTGAGTGGCCACAAAAATTCTACCAGGGAACTCCTAGAGCTGATAAACACCTGCATCAAAGTGGCTGGATAAAAAAATTAACTCAAAAAAATTAGTAGCTCTTGTGTATACAAAAGACAAAAGGGCCAAGAAAGACATTAGGGAAACAACACTGTTCACAATAGCCAGAAAGGACATAAAGTACCTTGGTGTGAACCTAACCATACATGTGAAAGACCTGTATGAAAAAACTTTCAAGTCTCTGAAGAAAGAATTACAAGAAGATATCAGAAGATGGAAAGATCTCCCATGCTCATGGCTCCTCCTAGAACTCAATGAAAATGAAGACACAACATACCCAAACTTGTGGGACACAATGAAAGCAGTGTTAAGAGGAAAGTTCATAGCAATAAGTACCTTCAAGAAGAAATTTGAGACAGTTCATTCAAGCAACTTAATGGCTCACTTAAAAACTCTAGAAAAAGAAGAAGCAGACACACCAAAAAGGAATAGACAGCTGGAAATAATCAAACTCAGGGCTGAAATCAATCAATTAGAAAAAAATAAAACAATTCAAGAATCAATGAAACCAAGAGCTGGTTCTTTGAGAAAATCAACAAGATCAACAAACCCTTAGCCAAGCTAACTAAAAGACAGAGAGAAACCACCCAAATCAACAAAATCAGAAATGAAAAGGGGACATTTTTACCGACACTGAGGAAATCCAAGCAATCATTAGGACTTACTTCAAAAGTCTATATGCCACAAAATTTGGAAATCTAAATGAAATGGACAATTTTCTTGACCGATTTGACTTACCAAAGCTGAATCAGGACCAGGTAAATCAACTAATAGTCCTATATTCCCCAAAGAAATAGAAGCGGTCATCAAAAGTCTCCCATCCAAAAACGCCCAGGACCAGATGGCTTCAGCACAGAATTCTACCAGACCTTCAAAGAAGAGCTAACTCCAGTTCTCTTCAAACTATGCCACAAAATAGAAACAAACGGAACATTACCAAACTCATTTTATGACACCACAGTCACCTTGGTACCTAAACCTCACAAAGACTCAACTAAGAATGAAAATTTCAGGCCAATCTCCCTTATGGACATTGATGCAAAAATACTTAACAAAATACTTGCAAACCGAATCCAAGAACACATCAAAGATATTATCCACTATGACCAAGTCAGCTTCATCCCAGGTATGCAGGTGTGGTTTAATATATGGAAATCCATCAATATGACCCACCATATTAACAAACTGAAAGAAAAAAAAAAACACATGATAATCTCCTTAGATGCTGAAAAAGCATTTGACAAAATCCAACATCTATTCATGTTTAAAGGATTGGAGAGATCAGGGATACAAGGCACATATCTAAACATAGTAAAGGCGATATACAGCAAGCTTATAGCCAACAGCCAACATCAAACTGAATGGAGAGAAACTTAAAGCAATCCCACTGAAACCAGGGACAAGACAAGGCTGCCCACTCTATCCATATCTCTTCAACATAGTGCTGGAAGTACTTGCTAGAGCAATAAGACAGTTGAAGGAGATCAAGGAGATACAGATTGGAAAGGAAGACGTCAAATTATCACTATTTGCAGATGATATGATAGTATACCTGAGTGACCCCAAAAACTCTCCCAGGGAACTCCTACAGCAGATAAACAGCAACATGGCCGGATACAAAATTAACTAAAAAAAAATCAGTAGCATTCCTGTATACAAAACACAAAATGCACAGATGTAGCCTAGGGCAGTTCAGAGTCCAAGTGTGTTACATAGTAATGTGAAGAGGGACTGCCTCTGACATAATCTGATTGGTCTGCTCTTTGATCACCTCCCCCTGGGGGGGAGCAGCCTTACCAGGCCATAGTAGAGGACAATGCAGCCACTTTTGATGTGAACTGATGGACTAAGATCAGAAAGGAGAGGAGAACCTCCCCTATCAGTGGACTTGGGGAGTGGCATGCATGCAGAGGGAAGAGGGATGTGGGATTGGGAGGGGAGAAGGGAGAGGCTTATGGGGGGATGCAGAATGAATAAAGTGTCATTGATGAAAGATTTTTAAAAAAAAGGAAAAAAAATACTTTAAGAACCTGAATGACTTTCAAAAGTGGAGGAAAACATGGAGTTAGTCAATTTACATGGAGCACATCTCGCCCCTGGGGGCAATGGTCTCCTGAACCTACTCAGACCTTGGACACCACCACTGCTAGTTCTAGAACTGATACAGAATGTTCCAACGAGGGGGTTAAGGCTTCTCATAATATTTCCTATAAGGCCACACTTGTTTGTTTATATCCCCCATTTTTATTCATTATTAGCCAGATAGAGCCAAGTAATTGTGGTAATGATACTTGCTTTTTTGCCCAATGCTGGAATGCTAGTGAATTTAGATATGCCCTGGTTACTCGCATGCCTCACTGGGTGCCTGTGCCCGTTGATGCCCCTCATGCTATGACTCTCTTCAGACAGAAAAGGGATCTTGGAATTACAGCCACCATTGTTACTGCCATCTCATTGGTGGCTGTTGGAGCTACCACCCTGGCATTAGCCATGAGTCATACTGTGCAGACTGCTCAGACCCTGAATAATCTTTTAGCCAATGTAGCTCATGTACACAAAGGAATTAATGCTCAACTAAAAGGAGGCTTGATGGTGTTCAATCAGAGGATTGACCTCGTGCAGGAGCAAATTGATACCCTATGGCAAATTGCTCAACTTGGCTGTCAATGGAAGTATGCTGGACTTTGTGTCACTAGCATACAATATGAGAATTTTTCCTGTGCTTCGAATCTGTCTAAACAATTTTCTAGCTATATTTTAGGTAATTGGACTGGAGAATTCGATACTATGATGGAGCAGCTGAGAGTGGCCATTGTCATGGTAAATTCTACCAGAGTGGACGTAGGTCTAGCCACAGGATTATCATCATGGATTGCTGCAGCCATGAATCATCAGAAGGAATGGGCGGGCATGGGAGCGTTAGCAGGCCTTCTGGTGTTGGTCTCCTTGGTTTGCCTGTGGTGTATATGCAAGATTAGAGTCTCACAACAGTTTAATGCAGCCATGACCATTCAGGCCTTTACAGCCATTGAAGAAGGACAGTCTCCCCAAGCATGGGAGCTAAAATGTTATGCTCAGGATGCGGGGCTAAGCACTGTACTCAGGGTCAGCTGCTTTCGACCCAGAGAAGAGCATGTCTGATTGCATGAGGGTTGATGCCCCAGTTCCCACCTCTGAGAAAAAGGTATCGGACGGGTCTGATGCTCTTTGGGTGGATGACACCTAAATGAACATCAGTACAAAGTCCCAATTTATTTCTAATATCAGAGATCAGAACTCTACTCTTGCCTGATGCATCTAAAACAAAAAGGGGGAACTGTAGAGAGCTGCGTAATGCCACACCTTAAAGATGGAGCTGGTTTCCGCCTTCCACCTTCCCGATGGTGAGTGTTCTCTGTCACAAACAACTCCATATTTGGCTAAGGCTGAGGATCTGGCTTGCTTTCGTGTATGTGGACCTATCTGCATTGCCCAAGTGGCACGCTGGGGTTGGCTACCCAGAGGCTAATTAAGCTGTGGGCTGGCTTTCCCCAGGGTCAGATGATTGTTCAAGGTTCCTGAATAAACTGCATTAAAAAAAATAAAAAAACAAAACAAAACAAAACAAAAAGAAAAGACAAAATGGCTGAGAAAGAAATTATGGAAACAACACCCTTCCCAATAGCCAAAAATGACATAAAGGACCTGCTGTAACCCTAACCAAGCAAGTCAAAGACTTGTATGAAAAAAATTTCAAGTCTCTGAAAAAAGAATTAATGGAAGATATGAGAAGATGGAAAGATCTCCCATGCTCATGGCTCAGCAGGATTAACATAGTAAAAATGGCCATTTTACCAAAAGCAATCTACAAATTTAATGCAATTACCATCAAATTGCCAACACTATTCTTTACAGACCTGGAAAGAAAAATTCTCAACTTCATATGGAATAACAAGAAACCCAGAATTGCTAAAACAATCCTCTACAATAAAAGTTCTTCTGAAGGTATCTCCATCCCTGTTCTTAAGCTGTACTATAGATCAACAGTTATAAAAACTGCATGGTACTGGCATAGAAAAAGAATGGTGGATTAAGGGAACCGAACAGAAGACCCAGAAATAAAACCACACACCTATGGACACCTGATCTTTGACAAAGATGCTGAAACCATACAGTGGAAAAAAGATGGTGCTGGTCCAAGTGGATGTCTACATGTAGAAAAATGAAAATAGATCCATACTTATTACCCTGCACAAAACTGAAGTCCAAGTGGATCAAAGACCTCAACATAAAACCAGACACATCAAATGAGCTAGAAAAAAAAGAACTCATTGGTAAAGGAGAAAACTTTTTGAACAGAAAGAACACCAACAGCACAGGCTCTAAGAGCAACAATCAATAAATGGGACCTCATGACACTGAAAAGCTTCTGTAAAGCAAAGACAACATCATCAAAACAAAGCAACTGCCTACAAATTAGGAAATAATCTTCACCAACCCTTTATCTGACAGAGGATTCATATCCAGTATATATAAAGAACTAAAGAAGCTGAAAAGCAGCAAACCAAGTAATCACTTAAAAAATGGGGACAGAGATAAACAGAGAATTCTCTGTAGAGGAATATGGAATGGCACAGAAACACTTAAAGAAATGCTCAACCTCATTAGCCATTAGGGAAATGCAAATCAAAACAACCCTGACATTTCATCTTACAGCCATCAGAACGGCCAAGATGAAAAACTCAAGTGACAACACATGTGGAGAGGTTGTGGAGAAAGAGGAACCCTTCTCCACTGCTGGTGGGAATATAAACTTATACAACCACTCTGGAAATCAATCTGGCGCTTTCTCAGACAACTAGGAATAATGCTTCCTCAAGATCCAGCCATACCACTCCTAGGCATATATCCAAAAGAGGCTCAAGTACACAAAAAGGACATTTGCTCAACCATGTTTGTAGCAGCTTTATTTGTAATAGCCAGAAGCTGGAAACAGGCCAGATGCCCCTCAACTGAAGAATGGATGCAGAAATTGTGGTACATCTACACAATGAAGCATTACTCAGCAATGAAAAATAAGGAAATCATGAAATTTGCAGGTAAATGGTGGGACCTGGAAAGGATCATGCTGAGTGAGTTGTCCCAGAAGCAAAAAGGCACACAAGGTATATACTCACTCATATAAACATACAACATAGGATAAACACACTAAAATCTGTACATCTAAACAAACTAAGCAAAAGAGAGGACCCTAACTAAAATGCTCAATCCCCATCCTGAAAGGCAAAGAGAATGAACATCAGAAGAAGAAGAAAACAGGAAACAACCTAGGAACCTGCTACAGAGGGCCTCTGAAAGCCAGAAGAAGAAAACAGGAAACAACCTAGGAACTTGCCATAGAGGGCCTCTGAAAGCCTCTGCCCTGCAGCCTATCAAAGCAGATGCTGAGCCTGATGGCCAATTGTTGGGCAGAGTGAATGGAATTTTATGTAAGAAGTGGGAAATAGGAAGAGCTGGAGAGGACAGGAACTCCACAAGGAGAGCAACAGAACCAGAAAATTTGAACACAGGGAACCTCCCAGAGATTCATACTCCAACCAAGGTCTATTCATGGAGATAACCTAGAACCCCTGCACAGATGTAGCCATGGCAGTTCAGTGTCCAAATGGGTTACATAGTAATGGGAAAATGTACCTTCTCTGACATAGTCTGATTGGCCTGCTCTTTGATCACCTCCCCCTGAGGGGAGAGCAGCCTTACCAGGCCACAGAAGATGACAATGCAGCCACTTCTGATGAGAACTGATAGGCTAAGATCAGAAAGAAGGAGAGGAGGTCCTCCCCATCAGACTTGGGGACTTGGGGACTTGGGGAGGGGCATGCATGCAGAAAGGGGAGGGAGGGTGGGATCAGGAGGGGAGAAGGGAGGGACTTATGGGGGGATACAAAATGAATAAATTGTAATTAATAAAATTTAAATAAAAAATATATATAGTAAAAATGGATTTCTTTAAAAAAGCAATGTATAGATTCAATGCATTTCCCATAAATTACCAACACAATTCTTTACAGATCTTGAAAGAAAAATTCTCAAGTTCATATGGAATAACAAGAAACCCAGAATTGCTAAAACAATTCTCTACTATAAAATATCTTCTGGAGGTATCTTCATGCCTGATCTCAAAGGACAACTTTTAATTAGGGCTGGTAATAGTTTCAGAGGCTTAGTCCATTATCATCACGGTGTGAAGCATGACAGCATCCAGACAGACAAGTTGATGAAGAAAAAGCTGAGAATTTTTTATCTTGAACCACAGGCAGCAGAAGGGGAGTGTCAAACTATTTGGCATAGCCTGAGCATATATAAGACCTCAACACCCAGCTCCACAGTGATTCACTTCCTTTAACAAGGTCATACCTGGTCCAACAAGGCCATACCTCATAATAGTCCCTTAACCCCTTTTGGTTAACCATTAAACACATGAATCCATGGGGGTAATACCTGCTCAAACCATCACATTGGACTCCTTGGCCCCCATAGGCATATAATAATTACATAATACAAAATTAATTCAGTCCAACTTCAAAAGTCCCCCTATTATGTCACAGTGTCAACAATGTTTAAAATTCCAAAGTTCAAATCTCTCCTGAGATTCATCTAATCTCTTTACATTAATCCTCTCTATTACAAAAATTAAAAATAGGTGACATACTTCAAACACACCATGGCAAAGGTCATACATTATCATTCTAAAATGTAGAGAAGGGAGCATAAGAGAAAATACTGGATCAAAGTAAGACCAAAAATCAGTTTGGCAAATTCCAAACTCTGTATTTCTATGGCTAATGTCAAAACATCCTTCACATCTTCAATGCCTTTTAGCTTTGTTGACTACAACACAGTGGTTTATCTTGAGCTGTTTCTACTTCTTGTTAGCAGCTTACCTTGGCAGGTGTTCCACTGCTCTGGCATCTCTAACATTCTGGGGTCTCTAAGGCAATCCAGGCTTACCTTAATAGCTTTATGCACTGGCCTGTCTAGTCTTCCATGCAGGGACACACCTGTCACACTCCTAGCCTCAGCAACTTCCCTCAGGTATGGAGGAAGATTCTATAACCCTTTTCACACAACAGCGCCTCTGGGCCTCCATGCAGGGACACCCTTGACATATTCCTGACCTCAATTGCTTTCTTTAGTCATGGATGGACATTCCAGAACCCCTTTCTTCTATCCTTGCTTCTAAAGCTGAAACCGCTTCACTGAAACTACAAACTTCTGCAGCTTGCTGAGGTTGGAACTCAGCCCCCTTGTTCAATTACATCTTTACCAGCTTTCTGTTTTGAATGGATTGCTTCACTGCCTAAGCTTGGCCGTCCTAATAATGGTTGGTAGACTAGGCTGAACTTGAACTCAGAGATCTGCATGCCTTTTTTTTCTGACTGCTGGGATTAAAGACATGTACCACAATTTCTTAATTTCATTTAACATCTTTAATCTGTTTATCCTTGTAAACACAACATTTAGTTCCATTACACTTTCTGTTACTTGTTAAATTTTTGAACAATACATTTTGCATCTTTTTATTCTAAGATTGCTCCACTTCATCAAAATGCTCTTTGTAAGAGTGAACCATGTATCTTCAGGACTGGCTGCAAAGTCGTCCTCTGTGGCCTAGCAGAGCTACAACTCCCTTGTGGGGGAGGGGTCAAAGAGCCCACCATTGAGTTCATGTCAGAAATAGTCCCTATTGCACTTACTAGAGTACCCACTTGGATACTGAAGTACCATTAGCTACATCCGAGCAGAGGTTCTATCCATACATGGTCCTTGGTGGAGTTTCAGTCTCAGAAAAGACTCCTATGCCTAGATATATTTGGTCCTTGTGGAGCTCCTATACGTTCCAGGTCATGTTAACTCTCCTTTCTTTCTTATGATTCCCTGAACTCTGCAGAAAGTTTAGTTATGAATTTTAGTATCTGCTTTGATACACTGCTAGGTAGAGTCTTTCAGAGGCCCTCTGTTGTAGGCTCCTGTCCTGTTACTTGTTTTCTCCTACATCCAATGTCCATCCCATTTGTCTAAGTGAGGAGTGATCATCTTAGCCCACGTCCTCCCCTATCAGTGGACTTGGAAAGGAGCAGGGAGGAGATGAGGGAGGGAGGGTGGGATTGGGAAGGAATGAGGGAGCGGGATACAGCTGGGATACAAAGTTAATAAACTATAACTAATATTAAAAAAAAAAGAGTGAGACACAGGGCAGAGTCTGTGCTAGACTGTTTTGAGTTTTCCTTTCCCAGTGCAACTAGTCTAAATCTCTTTACCTTAGTCTCAGGCAGACTCTTCAGCAAGGGCAAAAAGCTGCAACATTTCTCACCAAAATATCACAAGAACAAGTCCTAGGCAACACACCAAAATTCACTTCCTCTGAAAATTCTGAAGGCATCACCTTCAACACCACTGTCTTCCATGCTTCTACTAATATGGCCCACTAGGCCCCACTTAAATTATTCCCTGCTTTCCAAAGTCCCAGGGTCTATATTCCTTCAAACAAAAGCAAGGTCTGACAGACTATTACAGAAATATGCCCTGGAACCAACTTCTGTCTTAATTCGGGTTTCAATGTTGGGAAGAGACATCATGACCATGGCAACTCTTAGAAAGGACAACATTTAATTGGTACTGGCTTACAGTTTCAGAGGCTTAATCCACTATTATCATGGTGGGAACCCTGGCAGCATCCAGACAGACATAGTGCTGAGAAGTAGTTGAGGGTTCTATATCAAGATCAGTGGGCAGCAGAAGGGGACTGTCTGCCATGCTGGGCATAACTTGAACATAGATAATACCACAAAGTTTGACTCCACAGTGACTCACTTCATCCAACAAGATCACACCTACTCCAAAAGGCCACACCTCCTAATAGTGCCACTTCCTATAGTCAAATATTAAAACATAAATCTCTGAGGGCCATAACTACTCAAACCACCACAAGCATTATGGTCAACTTTTCCATAAGTGTTTATTGAAAAAAAAGTAAGAGTTTCTTCACAGACTGTCCTTGACAATTTGTGTCAGACTTCTATAATTGTAACAAGTTACCTGAGAGTAATTAGTTGCAGAAAAAAGCCTAATTTTTGTTCATATTTCAGAGGTATTTGAGCATTATTGCCTGACTCAACTGCTTTTAATATCTGTGGCAAATTAGAAAAAGCATCCTGATGGGTGTGGTGGAGAAAAACTATGCAGTTCAAATAATTAGCTAAGAGAGGGATTTCAGGAAAGAGTGGTCCAGGGCAAAATACACTTTCAATTGCATGGCCACAATGACCCATATCTTTACAATTTAGGTATCACATCTTAATAGCCCATTCTGCCCAAAACCTTCAATGGACTAATATGTGGATGACGTGAACTCCTTCAGTAGCCTATATCAATTTTTATTGATAAAAATCAGATTTTCAAAACATCAAATTGTCTCTATATCAATAACACATAGATGTCTACCATTTTTGTGTCTATTTCAAGGAATATAATTTTGAGTCTCTTAAAAAAAAAACCTCTCATCACTTTTTTTCTCTTTCCAAATAGGTATTCAGTATATATTAAAATCAAATTATATCATCCCTCTTTCTTTCCCTCCCTAAAAGTTTCCCATGCATAGCTCTTTCTCACATGTCTCTTAACATTTTTCTTGTTGTAGTTCCCTTTAATACAGCTTGTAAAGGGAGAGATTTTCAACAACATGGCTCATTTTGTAGTTAAAATAAAGAAAATGGACATTTCATATTATTGTTTGTTACTAGTTTTGTTATATTCATTAAATGTCCTCTCAATAGCATATATATTTAGGTTTTGAGGCTTTTTGGTTGTTTAATCTTTAGTATAACCCATTTTTTATGATGTAATTATCACTACCTTTAGTTAGAAAACTTTGAGTGATAAAATTGATTATTTATTTGGTATACCATCAAAATTAGATGGTAATTTAAAATAATTTTCTTGCAAAATGTTTATTTTAATAACTGTTAATTATATTAAGTTTAAAATTTTTTATCTTACTTAAAAATGATTTTAAAAATTTTCTCTCACTGTCTAGAATATCTAGAGCATTCCATATATATATATATATATATATATATATATGTATATATATATCGGCAGTAAATTCTCCTATTTTTCCAAAAGGAAGTTTACTTTGAATTTTATTATTTCATAAAATGACTGTTCCCTAGCACATTTATTAATTTTATTCCCAGTTTTCCCCCAAGTTTCTGTTTTTTTCTGCTTTGAGGGTACAATGTTTCATAGATAAAGAAATTAAGATTTGATTGATTTTTCTAAACTCAAAGTTTCTGTCTTTATTCTTGTCTTACCAAAATTGTACACACACACACACACACACACGTAAATATAAATATAGATATAGATATAGATATAGTTACAAATAAGAGTTAAAACAATGCATTTTATTTATGGGCAGAACAATGTTGTTTATCTGAACTGCTATTTTAGCCAGTAACTAAAAATCTTGTTTTTTTGTTACTTCTTTTTGTTTGTTTGTGTTTTAATCACAAAATATGAGGTTAGTTGACAAACATAATTTTTTAAAATTTTACAGAATTTCTAGTAAATAAGACTTTTAGTGCAGATATTCCCAAATAAGGGTAATTTGTAGACAACTCTTTCCCACTTCATAAACCATGAACTCTGGTCAAGAGCCAAGGCTGATAGTTTCAGTTAACAGGAAAAAAAATCCCAAATTTTTGGCAATCTCACAAGGCTGAAGAGCCAAAAATAAATTAAAAAAGAAAGAAAGAGGGAATGAGAAAGAGAGGGAATAAATTTAAAAAGCACGAAAGGGAAATATAATCATGGTACAATAACAGCCAAGAATTGGTGGGAGCCAGTATAGTGCTGAGAAAAGAGGACAGAAAATCCATCAAAGAAATTTTAAATTTCCTGTGAGACACAGAGTGAATACTTAGACCACAAAGACAAGGATACTAAAGAATCCAGGCCATAAGCTGCTGAAGGGAAAGGGCATTCTTTCCAGTCTCAGGAAACTCTGGAAGTTCAATAGAGAAGGCAACATTAAATACTAGACTTGGCAAGGAGGTGAAGATTCATGAGCATCTCAGGACTCTAAAGAAGATCTCTGAAGGGTGACACTGAAGGAAAAAGTGCACACAGGTAGACTGGATGTCACCACACTCTGATGAAGACTCAGATCCTTAGAGCAGTGCCTGGAGGATGCAAATTATCATTTTCAGGGTTGAGTGATTTGTCAGAATTGTCAGGATTATATGACGACAATATCATACACAGGGTTTTAAATAAATTTTATTTTAATGCTGACAAAAAATTAGTTGTGTCCCAGAACTGATCTGTGAATTACAATAAAGAGTTAAGTTTATAAGCTTACAGTAACTCTGCAAAAATCAATAGCATCAATGGAACCATTAGAAAAGCAAGCAAGTCCCATTGGAAAGATAAATTCTAAATTATCTGGCAAAAACTAACAAAGATTTATGAGAAATTATAACAAGAAAAAGAAACTTACAGAAAGAGACATAGCAATCAAATATGTTATGAATTGGATGTCGGGACAGAAAAGATAATAAAATATAATAAGGAAATCTCAACAAAATCTAAGGATTGATCATCAGTGTGACTCATCATCATGAAATAGGGTACACTATAATTTTATATATGTCTCACTAAGAGGTCTTTATTAGAGAAAACTGTTTCCTGTCTAATATTTAGAGAACATTTCTTCCAATCAATAGTTACAGTGCTAGAATTGTGATAAATCCAATACCAGAGTTCAGGGAAAAAGAACAGATGCTTTTCTGAAATATATTAAAGTGTTTTTTTTTTTCCAGAGAAAAAGAAAATTGTAGACAGTATTTTAAGCCATTGGAAGTCAGCCTTGCAAACTGAGTATGAACTTTTGCATTATGAATCAGTTTGCTGATAAAGAGAAATAGCATATGCTTTATATTAGTGATCAGGAGTAGAAAACTGGAATTAGACATAGTGAAAAGAAAAAAAAAATAAGAAACCATTAGAAGGGTTTAACGCAAGGCATCGAGAGAACAGTGTGTTAGGAAGTCAGTCCCTACAAGGCAAAGGTGTTCCTACTCTGGTTTGCTTACTATTGGTAAACCTTAGTTTTCTTAATTTGTAACCTGTGTTTTCATTGTGTTGGTGTTGAGGTGGGAGAACATTTCAGAGGTCTAGGTGAGTAAGAGGAATTTAGGTTACTAAAGATAGCTCCCTCACTGGAGAATGTACTTCTTTCAAGAGCCTTGAATAAGTTAGATTTCATTAGATGAATATTATACACCTAAGAAGTCCTGACACCTACTGCCACTTCCTGCCTTCGGACAGAATCTCTTTCTCTCACACATTTGCACACTAGTTTGATGCTGTCATGAGATATTTATAAGAGTCAAACTGAAACTGGTACCATGCTCCTGCACTTCAGAACTGTGAGATACATAATTTATTGTTTTGTATTCACACTCCCCATTTTATTTCAATTATAATTATTGTTTCTTATTATAATTTCTTATCTGTGATGGATGTACTTAGACTTTACACTGAGGCAGATATATTCATTATTCATTAATCCATAAGACTGAGTAAATATAACACAGTGGTAATGCTTTTACTATTGCACGTTGAGTGATTATGCAAGAATTGAGATAAAGCCTGAAAAATAAATCTAGCATTGAGATTTTCCGGATCAAATTACACATATACATCTTATAAATGTTTAGTAAGTGTCTTAAGCTTAAAGACTAACATATATATTCTATACAAATGTATGCCAAGTACTTTTAAAGTGATTGTGTTTGTGAGATTTTAGTGAGCCTTGGTACTTTATGATGAATATTAATGTAAAAATTTCATTACTATTCATAAGGAAGGAGTAAAGATGATGCTTCTAGTATATGTATTTTTCTGTGCCTTTTTGATGTCTTCTCCCTATTTTACCAAGAGTATTATTATTATCATTATTAATTACAATCCATTCACTTTGTATCTTGGCTGTAGCCCCTCCCTCATTTCTTCCTGGTTCCACTCTCCCACCCTCTTTCCTGCCCTTAGTCAGATAAGGGAGGTCCTCCTCCCCTACTATCTGACCCTAGTCTATCAGTTCTCATCAGGACTATCTAGATCTTCTTTCTCCTACTAAGGCCATCTCACCAGGTGGAGGTGATCAAAGAGCAGGCAACTGAGTTCACATCAGAGACAACCCTGCTCCCCTTACTCAGAAACCCACAGCGTTACTTAGCTGTCTATGGACAACATCTGAGCAGAGGGTTTAGGTACTCTCCATACATAGTACTTGGTCGGTGCATCAGCCTCTGCAGGGCTCCCTGGGCCCACAATTTTTTGCTATACCCCTTCTGGGCATATACCTGAAAGATGCTCCACCATTCCACAAGGACATTTGCTCAACTATGTTCATAGCAGCTTAATTTGTAAGAGCCAGAATCTGAAAACAACCTAGATATCCCTCAATGGAAGAATGAATACAAAAATTGTGGCATGTTTACACAATGGAATACTATTCAGCTATTAAGAACAAGGAAATCATGAAATTTTTAGGCAAATGAATGGAACTAGAAAGTGTTATCCCAAGTGAGGTAACACAGAAGAAGAAAGACACACATATATACTCACTTATAGGTGACTATTACCCTTATAATATAAGATAAACATACTAAAATAATCTATTTTAGTATGAAATAACATATTTTGTTATTTAGGAGAAATAACGTATTCTGTTGGGTTTAGTATGAAGAATACTGTCTTAATGTTCTTTTTTATGTGAAGAGACACCATGACCTTAATGACTCTTATAAAAGAAGGCATTTATTTGAAACTTAGATATAGTTTCAGAGGTTTAGTTCATTTTCACTATTGTGTGGCACAATGGTGTTTTATATTGGCAGACATGGTGTTAGAGAAGTAGCTGAGAGTTCTATATCTGAATCCACAGGCAGCAGGAAGAGAAAGACCTACTGAGTCTGGCTTGGCCTCCTGACACTCCAAAGTTCACCCTCAGTGACATACTTCCTCCAAGGCCAGACCTACTCCAAGAAAGCAATACTTCCTAATCCCTTTCAAGTAGTGCCACTCTGTGAAGACTAATATTCAAATATAAGAACCTATGAGTACCATTATTATTCAACCACCATCATTAACAACATGTGCCTTTTATATATACATTACCAAGTCCGGACATACACAGTATTGTGTCACTGTCTTTAGATCTGTTACATTAGTTACTTGTCTCTTTCTTGTGATCAAATATGAAAATAAAACAAGTTAGAGAAGAAAGGGTTTTAAGCCACAGGTTGAGGGTATTTATGTCATGGCAGGAAAGTCATGGTGGTAGGAAAGGAGGCTGGATAACAAGTAGATTGCAATAACTGCTCATGCCAGCTCGCTCTCTTCTCCTTACGAAATCCAGGACCCTATTCTATGGTATTGTGCACCAACTTACAGAGTGAGTTTTCCCACCTCAGTTAACTTAGTCTAGATCAGTGTTTCTCAACCTGTGGATAACAACTCCCACATATCAGATATCTTGTGTATCAGATATTTACATTATGATTTATAACAGTACCAAACGTACAGTTAAGTATTAGCAATAAAACAGCTTTATGGTTAAGGTCACCACAACATGAGAAACTGTCACAGCATTAGGAACATTGAGAATCACAAGTCCTTTCGTCCCCTCAGAGTTGTGCTTGTCATCTGGGTTATTCTAGAGCCCATCAGTTGAAAATTAGTATTAGCTACCATGCTCTAGTCACAACCCACAGGTTGAGAAACATAGTCTGGGATGGTAACTTTCCTTAGTTCCTGCCGTGCAGTCTTCTTTGCTACTGTCATTGTAAGTACAGTGATCTATCATATTTTTATAACTATTTTCATTTAATCCTATGAGGGTCTACATTTGTTACATCTATAAAATATTAATAGACTTTGTCAAAACTTTCACAATGACCAACAATAGTTTTGAGGAAAAATTAATGCCTGTCACCTGTTTTGAGGCAAGTAGACCAGGGGAGCCAGGGAGCCAATATAAAAATACGTTATGGACCACCAATGGGAGAGTTTAGTTATATTTAAGAGTAAGAAGTCACATGAAACAACTGGGTAAGTAAAAGTAACCTTTAAATTCTTCTTTTTAAATTTTTATTTTCATGGCATGTTTATTCATAATAGTCCCAGACTGTCAAGAGCCCAGATGTCCTTCAACCACTAAATTGTTAGACAAATCATTTTGTACCTGGGGCGGTCCTCATTGGTACATGTGAATGTGGATGAATACATGTGAGAAAGCCAGTTGTGAATAGTACATAGTACATATTGCTACTTACAGAACAGTTTTAAAAAGTCTCACGTTAGAACTAGAGGACAGATTTAAGCTGTTTCAGACAGTACTAGGTGGAGCTCTGAGAAGCTAGGAATGATCAAAGGATGCTTCAGTCAGTGGCTTTGCTCAGGATCATGACTGACAAGTGATGTTTCCATGAACCTGCACATATAATTATATGGAGTGTAAACATGTAAATGAGTACAGGTAGGAATTGGAAATATAAATAAGGCTGGATTTTCTCAGTGTCACTATCTGACATTTGTCACTGTAGTATGGTTTTCTTTATTGTTTGGGACCTGGTAAAGAGATGTGACATCTGTTTTTGTTTGTTCAGTTGGATTTTATCTTTTGAGGGTTTTCTTTTTATTTATTTATTTTTCTTACGTATTACACACCAACAATACTTTTCCTTCTCCTTTCTCCTACCAGTCCCCAAGCCCATCCATGCCTTTTGTATTTTCCTTCAGAAAATGGCTGGGCTCCCAGGGATATCAACTAAACATGGCATATCAAACGGCAATAAGACTAGGAACCCACACTAAGGCTGAACAACGCAACCCAGTGCCATGTAAAGTGTCCCCCAAACAGTGAAGAGTCAGAGACAATCCCCACATACACTGTTATGGGTCCCAAAAGCTATGCTACCATAACATGTGCACAGAGGGCCTATGTCAAACTCATGTAGTCTCCCTGAGTGTCAATTCAATCTCTGTGAGACCCTATGGAAACAGTTTAGTTGATTCTGTGGCTTTTCTTGTGGTACTCTTATCTCTTTTGGCTCCAGCAATTCATCTCCACCCCTCCACCCTTCCACAAAATTCCCCTACTACTTGGCTGTGAGTCTCTGTTTCTGTTTTCGTAAGTTGCTGGAGAAGCCTCTCTGGTGACAGTTATGCTAGGTTTCTGCCTTCAAGTATAGCAGAATATCATTAGGAATCATTTTGTTGACTTTCTTTCTCTTTCCTTCCCTTCCTCCTTTTCTCCCTCCCTTCCTCCCTCCATTCTTTCTTCTCTTTCTTTCTTTCTTTCTTTCTTTCTTTCTTTCTTTCTTTCTTTCTTTCCTTCCTTCCTTCCTTCCTTCCTTCCTTCCTTCCTTCCTTCCTTCCTTCCTTCCTTCCTTCCTTCCTTTCTTTCTTTCTTTCTTTCTTTCTTTCTTTCTTTCTTTCTTTCTTTCTTTCGCTGGTCATGTTTGATTCTATCCTAAATCTCTGAGATATCCAGCCTGTGGATCAAGGGAGTTTCAGGTGTGGGCTACCTCTCTGTGGCTTGAGCCTCAAGTTGAAGTAATCATTGATTGGCCACTTCTCCAAATTCTGTGTCACCTTTAGCAAAGCACAACTTACAGGCAAGACAAACTGTAGGTCGAAGTTTTTGAGACTGGGTTGATGTAGCAATTGCACAACTGCAAGTCTTGCCTGGTTATGGAAGTTGGCTGGTTCAGACTCCTTCCTTACTAGGAGTCTTAGCTGGGTTTCTACCACACCCTGAATTGTTCTCCAGTTCCAGTTGTCTCTCTTAGTACTCTTTCCTTCTCCATCTTCCCTGCACCTTGAAAATTATTCTTACATATACTGGATCAGCATATGATCTTCCAAGTGTTCTATATGGATTTCAGCAATATTATCAATTATCATTGTTAACAATAAACTGAATGCATAGATATTTACAACTCGACTTGAGATGAGAGAATTAATGTCATTACCAACTCTGTCATATTCCTGAAATTACTTTATTTTATATCTTTCTTTTTTCAGGTACCTTAGAGACTGAGAGTGATCCATGATTTTCTCTGACATGTCTCATTGTCCTTCCCAAATTGAACTTTCTTTACATAAAGTTATTTCCTTTTCTTTTTAGTTTTAGTTTTAGAAACTATAGTACAGGTGCCTTATAATCAGCTTCCTTATAATAAAATAATATAGTAATACTAAAATAATACAGTAGAATGATATCTGAAATTAGGCTGAAGACCAAGTGTTTACTTATTCTGGGGGATTCAGAAGACAGGACACTAAACAAGAAAGACCCAGCTTCCAGGGACCACTAAACTTCTACACTCATTCACTTTCCTAGTGGCATCAGATACTGTCCTTGACTTCTTGGTGTTCCCTTGCTGAATAGTTACAGGAGTAAAAAGGACAAAGAGAACACCTTAGAACACTAAGATTCAGTGTATCAGAGCTGTTTCTCATCTGGAAGCTTCTACAAAGACAATGAGCATTTTCTTTTTCTTTTTCTTTTGGCAGACGTGGGAATGGAACTCAGAGACTCATCCATGCTAGGAAAATGATCTACAAGCTGAGGTACATCCCATTCTCTCAAATGTCCAGATGGAGGTGATAAGAATAAAATAGGAGCATCGTATTTGTAAGGCATGCACTCTATCATCCCTCCCACCCACTGGGAAGCACTAAAAAACTATGAGTAGTTTTGCAAATTTCAACAGTGAAGTTTTATTTCTGAAAATTGTAGTGTTAACTATGGAAGAGTAAGCTATATAAAGTGTTCTATTTCCATTCTCCTTTTGGCCCATTTTCTGAGTTCCTTATTTTCAAGTTACTATTCTCATTCTTTTTTCTTATTCAAATTCAGTGTTATAACTTTTTAGTAATAACCTTAATTTAGATAGTTGATGAAAAGCCACACATGCTGCATGAGTGACTAGCAATTCAAAGTGCATTCCTCCTGGTTAAAAATCAAACAGATACTAGATACGTAGCTATGCCAAGATGCATGTTCTTGTTTATAATTTTTCCAATTAGTTCTTTAAGAGTTGTGAGTTTTGTGCAACATACCTTGACTATATAAATTTCCCCAACTCCTACTAGATCCATCCCCAATTCCCTGTTCATCCTACTTTGTAAAACCAAACATGAAAAACGTGAAACCCTTTTGTGTTACCTTACACATTCTTGATATGTAGTCTTCCGTTGGAGTGTGCTCTGTTTTCTAAGGGCTTACACTGTTAGAAAAAAACTGATTCTTTCTGAGAAAAACTTGCCAGTTTCCTCATGGCTATGGTTAGGATTACGTTCCTGGTCTGGCTTCTCCTTCTCTAGGTATTATACATACTGTCTCAACTACTTTGATTTCATATATGTAACTGTCATGCTGTCAGCAGAGGCTGTTTCTTTATAGTTGTCCTGTGGTTATCTGAGGCCCTCTTCTGCTATTATTAATGAGCTTTGAATAAAGATATTTTATATATTCCCTTAGGGCTGAGGTTTCTTAGTCTTTTATTTTCTGCAGCTTGGCCAGTTGTGGATCTCTGTGTTAAACACTATTAAAAGCATCTCAGATGAGAGTTAAGAAAGGCATTGATCTATGGGTGGAATGGTAAGTAAGTAGGATTTGATTAAATATTATGTTCTTTTAGCAGCATAATAATGTTAACTTTTCTCTAGGACTTATAACTTGCCTAGTCATAGGTTCTTGGCCTGGTAATGGTGACATTTATGGGTTTAATCTGTGGAGTCACAGTCAGAAAGTGGTTGTTTACTTCCACTGATATTTTCTGCTGTTATTACACAGGTGTGCAAATCTTGACAGATCCATCATTGCATCTCACAAGTGTTCATATCTGTATATGATTGATGATGATGCTTCTGCACTGTTAGCATGTATAATGCTTACTCACACCATAACCGCTAACCAAGTGGTGTGAAGTTAGTATTATTTGTGTTAAAAAGCATACACAAACAATATGAGGAAATAAGAATATATTTCTGTTCATTTATATTAATAAATATTCAAATATTTCTGCAAAAATTGTACATATAATTTGTGGGTTTTGATTAGTTGTTTGAGGCAGGGTCTTCCTTTGTAACTTAAGCTAGCCAAAAATGCATGATTGTCTTGTCTCAGATGATAGAAGGCTTGAATTATAGACAATTTCTGCAGAAAATTATGGTAGCTATATTTTGATACAAAATTCTAAAATAAACAATAAAAATATTGTGCATTTGCTGGATAGCAATATTAATTCAAGTTGACCCTTTTAATTTATATAGATAGCAATATATATTACATTTAATACTAAAAATTTCTATATTAAATATGTATTATATATTAATCAATATAATATATTATATATTATATTTAATAGATATTAAAATGGTATATATTAATATAATATATATTAATATGGATATGCAATCAAGAGCTGGTTCTTGGAGAAAATCAACAAGATAGACGAATCCTTAGCAAAGCTAACTAAAAGGCAGAGGAACACCATCCAAATCAACAAAATCAGAAATGAAAAGGAGGACATAAATACAGATACTGAGTAAATTCAAACAATCTAAATGAAATGGACAATTTTCTTGATTGATTCAACTTACCAAAGCTGAATCAGGACCAAGTAAATCAAATAAATAGTCCTATATCACCCAAGGAGATAGAAGGTGTCATCGACAGTCTCCCACCCAAAAAAAGCACAGGACCAGATGGTTTCAGCACAGAATTCTACCAGACCTTCAAAGAGAAGCTAACTCCAGTTCTCTTCAAACTATTCCACAAAATAGAAATGGAAGGAAAATTAGCAAACTCATTCTATGAAGCCACAGTCACCTTGGTACATAACCTCACAAAAACACAACAAAGAAAGAGAATTTCGGGCCAGTCTCCTTTAGGAACATTGATGTAAAAATACTCAACAAAATACTTGCAAACAGAATACAAGAACACTTCAAAGATATCATCTACTGTGACCAAGTAGGCTTCCTCCAATGTATACAGGAATGGTTCAATATATGGAAATCCATCAATGTGATCCACCATATTAACAAACTGAAAAAAAAAACAAAAAAACAACACATGATGCTCTCCCAAGATGCTGAAAAAGCATTTGACAAAATCCAAAATCCATTCATGTTCAAAGTATTGGAGAGATCAGGGATACAAGGCACATATCTAAATGTAGTAAAGGAAATATACAGCAAGCCTAAAGCCAACATCAAACTGAACTGAGAGAAACTTAAATCAATACCACTGAAATCAGAGACAAGACAAGGCTGCCCACTCACTCCATATCGCTTCAACATAATTCTGGAAGTCATTGCTAGAGCAATAAGACAGTTGAAGGAGATCAGGGGATACAAAATGGAAAGGAAGAAGTGAAATTATCACTGTTTGCAGATGATACGATAGTATACGTGAGTGACCCCAAAAACTCTCCCAGGGAACTCCTTCAGCTGATAATCACCTTCAGCAAAGTGGCAGGATACAAAACTAACTCAAGAAAATCAGTAGTCCTCCTGTATACAAAAGACAAAAGGGCTGAGAAAGAAATTAGGGAAACAACACCCTTCACAATAGCCACAAATGACATAAAGGACCTGGTTGTAACCCTAACAAAGCAAGTCCAAGACTTGTATGAAAAAAATTTCAAGTCTCTGAAGAAAGAATTAGAAGAAGATATGAGAAGATGGAAAGATTTCCCATGCTCATGGCTTGTCAGGATTAACATAGTAAAAATGGCCATCCTTCCAAAAGCAATCTACAGATTAAATGTAATTCCCATCAAATTATCAACACAATTTTTCACAGAACTGGAAAGAAAAATTCTCAACCTCATATGGAATAACAAGAAACCCAGAATTGCTAAAACAATCCTCTACAATAAAAGATCTTCTGGAGGTATCTCCATCCCTGATCTTAAGCTGTACTATAGAGCAACAGTTATAAAAACTGCATGGTACTGGCATAGAAACAGAATAGTGGATCAATGAAACAGAACAGGAGACCCAGAAATAAACCCACACACCTATGGACACCTGATCTTTGACAAAGATGCCAAAACCATACAATGGAAAAAAGATAGCGTCTTCAACAAATGTGGCTGGTGCAACTGGATATCTACACACAGAAATATGAAAATAGATCCATACTTATCACCCTGCACAAAACTAAAGTCGAAGAGGATCAAAGAACACAACATAAAACCAGACACATTAAATAAGTTAGAAGAAAAAATGGGGGAAACCGTAGAACTCATAGGTATATGAGACTACTTCCTGAACAGAACTCCAACAGCACAGGCTCTAAGAGCAACAATCAATAAATGGGACCTCATGAAACTGAAAAACTTCTGTAAAGCAAAGGACACTGTCATCAAAACAAAAAAGACTGCCTACAGATTGAGAAGGAATCTTCACCAACCCTTTATCTGACAGAGGGCTAATATCCAGTATGTATAAAGAACTTAAGAAGCTGAAAAGCAGCAAACCAAGTAATCCAATTAAAAAATGAGGAACAGAGCTAAATGGAGAACTCTCTGTAGAAGAATATTGAATGTCAGAGAAACACTTAAAGAAATGCTCAACCTCATTAGCCATTAGGGAAATGCAAATCAAAAAGACCCTGAGATTTCACCTTATGCCCATTAGAATGGCCCAGATGAAAACCTCCCCAGTGACAACACATGCTGGAAAGGTTATGAAGAAAGGGAACCCTCCTCCACTACTGGTGGGAATGTTAACTTGTACAACCACTCTGAAAATCAATCTGGCACTTTCTTAGACAACTAGGAATAGCACTTCCTCAAGATCCAGCCATATCACTTCTAGGCATATATCCAAAAGTAGCTCAAGTACCCAATAAGGCTATTTACTCAACCATATATGTAGCAGCTTTATTTGTAATAGCCAGAAGCTGGAAACAGCCCAGATGCCCCTCAACTGAAGAATGGATGCAGAAATTGTGGTACATCTACATAATGGAGTATTATTCTGCAATGAAAAATAAGGAAATCATGAAATTTGAAGGTAAATGGTGGGACCTGGAAAGGATCATCCTGAGTGAGCTGTCCCAGAAGCAGAAAGACACACACAGTATATACTCACTCATATAGACATATAACATAAGATAAACCTACTAAAATCTGTACATCTAAAGAAACTAATCAAGAGAGAGGACCCTGACTAAAATGCTCAAACCCCATCCTGAAAGGTAAAGAGAATGGAAATCAGAAGAAGAAGAAAACAGGAAACAACCTAGAAACCTGCCACAGAGGGCCTCTGAAAGGCTCTACAATCCAGACTATCAAAGCAGATGCTGAGCCTGATGGGCAACTGTTGGGCAGAGTGAATGGAATCTTATGTAAGAAGTGGGAAATAGTAAGATCAGGAGAGAACAGGAACCCCACAAGGAGAGCAACAGAACCAGAAAATTTAAACAACATGGGTCTTCCCAGAGACTCATACTCTAACCAATTATCAGGCATGGAAATAACCTAGAACCCCTGCACAGATGTAACCCATGGCAGTTTAGTGTCCAAGAGGGTTACATAGTAATGGGAAGAGGGACTGCTTCTGTCATAATCTGATTGGCCTGCTCTTTGATCACCTCCCCCTGAGGGGGAAGCAGCCTTACCAGGCCACAGAAGATACCAATGCAGCCACTCCTGATGTGATCTGATAGACTAAGAGCAGAAGGAAGGAGAGGAGGACCTCCCTTATCAGTGGACTTGGGGAGGTGCATGCATGAAGAATGGGGGGGATGTTACCGGGAGGGGACATGGGGGGATACAAAGTGGCTTATGGGGGGATACAAAGTGAATAAAATGTAATTAATAAAATAAAATTAAATTTAAAAAAAACTAAAAAAAGAAAATTGTTTGTTTGTCTGAAAGATTAAAATAATGTCTACTCTTTCTTAAATGTTGACTATATACTATATATTTCAAACACATCCTAAAATGCATTTATGTTATTCATTACATAAGTATATTATACAAAAATAAATATATATTCAGTAATTAATATTTTGTGTTTATGATTGCATGTAACTTTCTGGAAACCTGTATTATGTGATAGCATTCTCACAAGATAAAATAAGTAACCCAAAGTACACTTTCAAATGAAAAACAAAGAGAATAGTCTAGAATTACTTTAATTTCTGGCTTATGTGACTATAAAGATTTTGATAATGATATCTGAGCTGTTTTCTTCTATATTTTGGCTCAGTTCTTTCTTCTCAGGGCTGTGATTTTGGCTCAGTTCTCAGAATATTTTTTATTTATGTGGCAAGATGGCTTGAAGCCAATGAATCTTGAATGCCCTGAGGTTAAAGCATAAAGTGACTCAATAATCACAGAAGTAATGCTCACAGTATTTATTTGGGGCTTGATCATGTCCATCTATTCACTTGCATGGAGATCAAGTAAGAGTCTCATAACAGATTCTAATATAGGCTAAGGCTTCACCCCTGAGGCTGGAACAAGCAGTTCTACATAAATTACTTTGCATAAATATGTGGGATAGGGTTTGTTTCTCTTCAAAAACTAATTTGGCAACTGAAATGAAAGAAAAAAATGATGAATCATTTGAAACAGCAGGTATCTGAGCAAGAAGATATTAAATTCGGAGCCAGTTTATGGAATATTTTGTCTCAAAATAAAATAAAAGGCCTGGATAAGTAGCACAGTGATAGTACACTAGTCTAGAACACAGAGGGTAATTGGCCTAATAGTCCACACTGAAGAAAACAAAGTTTTTAGGAGGCATTTGTAGTAAAGCTTTAAATTTAGAAATTTGTTTTTCTGCTTCTGGGATAGCTCACTTTATGATCTTTACCTGCAAATTTCATGATTTCCTTGTTATTTATTGCTGAGTAGTTAGTATTCCATTGTGTAGATGTACCATACTTTCTGTATACATTCCTCAATTGAGGGGCATCTAGGCTGTTTCCAGCTTCTGGCTACTACAAATAAAGCTGCTACAAACATGGTTGAGCAACTAGCCTTATTGGGTACTTGAGCCTCTTTTGGATATATGCCTAGGAGTGGTATAGCTGGATCTTGAGGAAGCGCTATTCCTAGTTGTCTGAGAAAGCGCCAGATTGATTTCCAGAGTGGTTGTACAAGTTTACAATCCCACCAACAGTGGAGGATGACTCCCCTTTCTCCACAACCTCTCCAGCATGTGTTGTCACTTGAGTTTATGATCTTAGCCATTCTGATCGTTTTTTTAATTGCATTTTCCCGATGACTAATGACTTTGAGCATTTCTTTAAGTATTTCTCTGCCATTCGATATTCCTCTATTGAGAATTCTCTGTTTAGTTCTGTTCCCCATTTTTTAATTGGATTACTTGATTTGTTGCTGTTCTTTAGTTCTTTATATATACTGGATATTAGCCCTCTGTCAAATATAGGGTTGATGAAGCACACGGTATATACTCACTCATGTAGACATATACTATAGGATAAACCTACTAAAATATGTACTCCTAAGGAAAATAATCAAGAGGGAGGACTCTAGCTAAAATGCTCAATCCCCATCCAGAAAGGCAAAAAGGATGGACATCAGAAGAGGGAGAAAACAGGGAACAAGTTAGGAACCTGACACAGAGGACCTCTGAAAGGCTCTGCCTTGCAGACTATCAAAGCAGATGCTGAGGCTTATGACCGACTTTTGGGCAGAGTGCACTTATGAAACAAGTGGGTAAGATCTGGAGAGGACATAAGCTCCAAAAGGAGAGCAACAGATCCAAAAAATCTGAGCACAGGGGTATTCCCTGAGACTGATAACTCCAACAAAGTAGCATGCATGGAGATAACCCAGAACCCCTGCACAGATGTAGCCCATGACAATTCAGTCTCCAAGTCTGTTCCGTAGTAATGGGAACATTGACTGTCCCTGACATGAACTGATTGTCCTGTTCTTCGATCACCTTCCCCTGAGGGGGGAGCAGCCTTGCCAGGGCACAGAGAAGGCAATGCAGCCACTCCTGATGAGACCTAACAGACTAGGCTCAGAGGAAGGAAAAGAAGACCTCCTCTACCAGTGGAATTGGGGAAGGGCATATGTGGAGAAGGGAGAGAAAGGGGGGATTGGGAGGGGTGTAGGAAGGGAGCAACAGGAGGGATACAAAGTGAATAAATTGCAATTAATAAAAAATTTGAAGGAAAAGAAAATTGTCATATTCTCCACATAGAAGTTAAACATAAATGTCATGTGATAATTGAATTTTCTGAAGTCTCATCATCAATTCTGTCTATCACACAGCTAAAGACCTTATAGGGATGATGTGCCCACTTTTATTTCTATAAGGTTTTTTTTTTTTTTTTTTTAAGGCTTTGGAATGATGTCTGTATAAAGAGCTCACATAAATAATCGACATTCCATCAACTTATGAATTTTGCCAACACCTTTTATTTTCTATTAGTGTATTTTCTATCATCTTTGTCAAATCTAGTCAAACTTAGAAGCAGATAAATGTAAAGCATTGCTTACCTTTGAAGTCTAGTCAGACTTCATTTTATAAAATGATAGTAAATTGTTGGCCCAAGGTAAACTGATTAATCAAGAATAATTAGAAGTTCATTTTTCATTCTCTCTACTGTAAAAAAAAAGTAGAAATATATTCAATAGTATTATAACTCTAAGATCTGGAGAAATACCTGTAAAAGTCAGAACTATATCTGTTAAACCCTTTATCATGTGGCTTCAGAGTATTTGCTAAATGTCAGTCTGGATGTTGGCACTCCACTCAGAGTTTGCAGTATTTTCCAGCATATTTGTTAGATTTGGCATAAATCCAAGAAAATAATTTATAACATTATAAGTCACTGGGAGGTTTGCTGAAAACACAAACCAAGATAAAAATAAGATTAAAAGTCAGTTTTCTTGGGCTCTAATGTAAAAAAAAAAATGCATGTTTGTGTTTTGTTTCAGATTTATATATATGCAATTTAATGCAATTTTGGAAGTTGGTAAAACATTTTAGGAAAAGATACAAAATGGAAGTTTTAGAATAAAATCATAGATTCTAGTTCCTCATGAGTGTGGGTTAAAAACACTTCCCTATTCAGTATCCATGAATGGTGTAACTGAAGCAAGTTTTAGAAAGATACATGTCAATTCAAATCTTTAATGGTTAACTTTAATCTGAATCAGATTTTAGTTAGAAATTTGTTCACATCTTTTGTCCAAACTACTGCTAGTGCTGAAGACAGAGTGTTCATTGGGAACAATAAAGTCTTCAAATATAACTAAAGAGAAACAAAGTGAGATGCTCTGCTAGGGAGCCAGTACAAAGTAAACATGGTATATGATTATAGTTTCACTTGTTCAGGAAGTAGCTGGTTTAAAAATCATATGAAAGAAGAGGTAGTTATTAAGACCAAGAGAGTACAGGCGCTCCACCAGGAAAGCAACAGAACCAAAATATCAGGGCTCAGGGATATTTTGTGAGACTGGTATTCCAACCAAGGTACAATCATGGAGATAACCTAGAACCCCTGCTCAAATGTAGCCCATGGCAATTCAGTCTCCAAGTGGGTTCCATAGTAAGAGAAAGAGGGACTGTCTCTGACATGAATTCAGGGGCTGGCTCTTTGACCTCCCCACCCCCTGAGGGAAGTGCAGCCTTGCCAGGCCACAGAGGAGGACATTACAGCCAGTCCTGATGAGACATGATAATCTAGGGTCAGATGGAAGGGGAGGAATCTCCCCTATGGGTGGACTTGTAGATGGGCATGGGAGGAGATGATGGAGGGAAGGTAGGATTGGGAGGGAATGAGAGAGGGGCCCACAACTGGAATACAAAGTGAATAAAATATATAGTGTAAAAACTAAAAGTTTAATTAAAAACATGTCTATGAAGGGATACGCAGGCAGGGAGCTAAACTGGGAGTGCTCACTTTGTCAACCTCCCTCTGGAAATGAAAGGACTGGATAAAGGTAGTCTGAGGGCCACCCTACAGTCACATAGAAACTTCTGGAGTTAAGATGACAGTGAATTGGCCAGAAACAGAGAAAATAGTGTGTGCATAGAGCATTGCAATATTATCAGTCCTTGGAAATATGTTACTTTATAAAGGTCGTTTAGCTGAAGTGACTTCCTTTAACTGTGTGCCAAGCTTCAAAGAGGGGACTGAGACATAAATCTTTACTTGGCCATATACCCTTCACTTAGAGAAATGAGAGTTTTTCGTTCAGCAATTGTGTTGGTAGTACAGGAATAGGACCATAGGGCTTTTGTAAACAACGGGGAAAAAAAATAACTCTCTGGAATACTGGATGTAATCAAATCCAAAACTTAGTTACGGTAATAAGCACTAATTATATGAGTAGCAGTGACAATTAAGAAATTAAAAAAAATTATCTTACATATGTTTGTTTGTTTTGCATACCTATGTGTGTTTTCATACAGTGCATACGTATCTGCCTGTGTTTCTCTACATCTGTGTGCACACACATGGAGACCAGAGGTTGAGTCACGTGTCTTCCTTTTCTGCCTCTATCATAAATGTATTCAGGGAAGTCTCTAAACTGAACTCAGAACTTTCATGGTTAGCTAGCAAGCTTACTCTGGGATCCCCTGTGTCCACTTCCTGAACATGGGGCTCACAGGAGGAGGCCACTCCCATTTACTTTTACTGATTTATGTGTTGTGTTCAGAATTCTACTCCTTGCAGTTGCACACTTTACCTTTACCAAGAGAGCCAGCTTGTCATTCCCTAAATTACTTATCTTTAAAATAAGAAAAAGCACAAAACAAACACATCCCATACCATGAAGTAGAACATTTTAATCCACAGAAAATCCATTTAAAATATTTGAGAAAAAAATAAAGAAACTTATTTTCCATTTCTCAGTTCCAGCAGAGGTGACATGATGTTGTTTGTGAGCCTATTTTTCTGATCAGCAAAATGTAGAATCTTCCTCCTTTAATTTTCCAGCAGGCATGGCTCAGGGTATGTTTCTGTTACCATGTTCTTTGTGCGTTAATGGACACAACAGGGAGGGAGTCAGAACCTATGCAAATACAAAAGAATACATTTTAGCTAAAAATGTTCAAGACTTCCAGTAATCCAAAACAAATAGCACAGAACTACACAGGGGATCATTTAAAGGTCAATTTTCAGAAGCATATGCTGTTAAACCCAGCAAAATAAACATAATGTTCTTACACTTATTAAGCTAGAACAGTTTAAATACGAGGCATGAGCCAATTAGATCGGCCTGTAGTACATAATTGTTAAAACAGTCATTGTCTTTACTGCTGGGTGAATTAGTAAATTGGTGCTGACCTGCTTTCACATCTATTCATAAGATAAACCAGATTACCATTGTTTTTCTAAGGATTATAACCACTTTGATGGCCTCCGTGTTGTAAACTTTAACTCTGAACAAAATTATACCAATAAAGTATGAGATTGTCTTTGCAGAGCCATGTCTTTGACTGCAGAATGTCTAACCCTTCAAAATATCTCTCACAGATCTGTTTCTTTGAGTAAAATTAAAGGAATCATCAGCATCTTTCTCTAGGTCTTATCAAACCTCAGACACCAAAAAAAAAAAAAAATAGAATTGAAGCATGTCTTATAAATCTTTAAACAATAGCATTTTCATCAGAAAATTTATGAAACATGCACATGTTTTGAATGTGTAGGTTAGCACAGATACTTAGACTCATCCACAATTTTCAAGCATGCTTTTTCTGTGTGTCAGTTACAGGTAAAATTGAAAGATAACCTGAGAGCAATATGTTTTGATCCAAAGTTATTAATGTAAGAAATGGCTTATGGGGGGATGCAGAATGAATAAAGTGTAACTGATGAAAAATTTTAAAAAAAAAAGGAAAAAAAAGATAATTTAAGAACCTTAAATGACTTTCAAAAGTGGAGGAAAACATGGAGTTAGTCAATTTACATGGAGCACGTCTTGCCCCTGGGGGCAATGGTCTCCTGAACATACTGAGACCTTGGACACCACCACTGCTAGTTCTAGAACTGATGCAGGATGTTCCAACGAGGGGTTTAAGGCTTCTCATAATATTTCCTATAAGTCCACACCCGTTTGTTTATATCCCCCATTTTTAATCATTGTTAGCCAGATAGAGCCAAGTAATTGTGGTAATGATACTTGCTTTTTTGCCCAATACTGGAATGCTAGTGAATTTAGATATGCCCTGGGTACTCGCATGCCTCGCTGGGTGCCTGTGCCCATTGATGCCCCTCATGCTATGACTCTCTTCAGACAGAAAAGGGATCTTGGAATTACAGCTGCCATTGTTACTGCCATCTCATTGGCGGCTGTTGGAGCTACCACCAGGGCATTAGCCATGAGTCATACTGTGCAGACTGCTCAGACCCTGAATAATCTTTTAGCCAATGTAGCTCATGCCTTAGATGTACAAAAAGGAATTAATGCTCAACTAAAAGGAGGCTTGATGGTGTTCAATCAGAGGATTGACCTCGTGCAGGAGCAAATTGATACCCTATGGCAAATTGCTCAACTTGGCTGTCAATGGAAGTATGCTGCACTTTGTGTCACTAGCATACAATATGAGAATTTTTCCTGTGCTTCAAATCTGTCTAAACAATTGTCTAGCTATATTTTAGGTAATTGAACTGGAGAATTTGATACTACGATGGAGCAGCTGAGAGTGGCCATTGTCACGGTAAATTCTACCAGAGTGGACGCAGGACTAGCCACAAGATTATCATCATGGATTGCTGCAGCCATGAATCATCTGAAGGAATGGGCGGGCATGGGAGCGTTAGCAGGCCTTCTGGTGTTGGTCTCCTTGGTTTGCCTGTGGTGTATATGCAAGATTAGAGTCTCACAACAGCGTAATGCAGCCACGACCATTCAGGCCTTTACAACCATTGAAGCAGGACAGTCTCCCCAAGCATGGTTGGCTACCATAAAAAGCTAAAATGATACGCTCAGGATGCGAGGCTAAGCACTAAGCACTCAGGGTCAGCTGCTTTCGACCCAGAGAAGAGCATGTCTGATTGCATGAGGGTTGATACCCCAGGTCCCGCCTCTGAGAAAAAGGTATCGGACGGGTCTGATGCTCTTTGGGTGGATGACACCTAAATGAACATCGGTACAAAGTCCCAATTTATTTCTAATATCAGAGATCAGAACTCTACTCTTGCCTGATGCATCTAAAACAAAAAGGGGGAACTGTAGAGAGCTGCTTAATGCCGCGCCTTAAAGATGGAGCTGGTTTCCGCCTTCCACCTTCCCGATGGTGAGTGCTCTCTGTCAAAAACAACTCCATATTTGGCTAAGGCTGAGGATCTGGCTTGCTTCCATGTATGTGGACCTATCTGCATTGCCCACGTGGCACGCTGGGGTTGGCTACCCAGAGGATATTTAAGCTGTGGGCTGGCTTTCCCCAGGGTCAGAAGATTGTTCAAGGTTCCTGAATAAACTGCATTGAAAAAAATAAAAAAGATTTCAAGTTAAGTGGCAGTACTAAGTCACATTCACTGTCTGCATGTTATGGATGTGTCCATTTTAAGGGCATATAGAGGGAAAGAATTTACACTGTCTGAGCAAATTTCTACAAAAAGCAGTTGTACCTGAAAGAGAAAGGCACATTAGGTTATTTTCTACTAGATAACATTTTCTAGATTCTTATTGCCTGCCAAATTCCTATCATAGCCTTATATTATTTGAAATTAAGTTAAATGATAGTTCCTGTTGGGTTGAAATCTTATTACTGATATTTCCATGGCTGAAGAAGATAGCAGTAAAAACTGGTGTGCACTGGTTGGCAATGTTTATTTTCATCTTAATACCAATGATGAGAAATGTTCTAAGATGCCTATTAAGCAGAGAGCACAGCCTGCAAGCCGATGGGTGGTAAAGGCTCTGCAAGCAGAAATTTTCTTTGAGCAGCTGCAGAGGCAAAAACTCAGTGGGTTGGAAGGAGGAAGATCTGAGGAGCTACGGCTTGAGGATGACATAAGCTTTCCTCCCCACATGCACATGTAATCTCTCTTGGAGTGAAGCATGGTTTTTAAGTTCACACAGATGTCAGGATACAGTAGCAAGCCCCTAGATATGTGTAGAGAATGTTCATATTTTAACTCTGTTATTAACGCAATGATAATTTTGTGGTCTAGTTTACTCTCATGAATTTTCAGTCTTTCTTTTTCATAGAGTGAACATTTTTTAAATCACTATTTTAGAAAATCAGACTGCAGTGGGCATTATCTGTCCATGGGATCCAAACTAAGAACTGTATTTGACCATTACATCAGTTTTAAATTTTCATTCTCTTTCTCTCTCTCTCTCTTCCTCTTTCTCTCTCTTAATCTCCTCTCATTTAGTAGGTTGAGAATTATTTGTTGAATTTCATCCTTATTTAAGTTATTATAAATAAATATATTTATAAATATATAAATAAATATGTTATATTTTATAATCTTCTTGTCTTTAGGCAGTAATTTGTAATACTTTATGTATTCTATATAAAAATTTGTCATTGGAGATATACATACGTTTATGTAGAAATGTACACTGTATATAATTTATTCATAGTTTTAGCTTATTGTTTCCTAATAGTGTTATGAATATGATTTTTTCTGTCATAATATCTCAGTATTTTTTTAAAATTTTTCTCTGGCAGTTATCTTCACATAGCCCAGGCAGGCTTTGATTTTGCTATATAGCTAAGGACCTCCTTAAATATCAACACAGTCCAAGAATGGAGTCCTGTGAGGAGAATTATGAATGCTTCTGAGAAAACTGCAAGAACACAAGACAAGAGTTTTATGTCCTCAGTTTCATCAAAAACACAAAAATGTCCTTGGAATATGTTTTTGTGTGTTTTCCTGGTGCATATGGGAGTGTGTTTACCTCAGATTATTCATTATAACTGCCTATTGTTATTTGTTTGTATGACTCTATGGATGAACATATTTTTGTCACATACAGTTTGTCTGAAACACATGGTTTGTCCTTGTGATTGGACACTTTAATCATGTGACTTCTCTTAACCCTCAAAGTATAAATTGTTTGATGTTTGAATAAAGTCCCCTCTGCCTTTACATGGAGCAGCAGGGACATTTGATTACAAATATATATCACCACATCTAGTTTATAGATCATGAGGATTGAAACTTTGATTTCCTGTATGATAGGCACTCATCAGTTGATCTACATACATTGCTCTGTATTTTCTTATGAATATTTATGATTTAGTTATCTTAGATTGGAAGCATATCATGCTGTTTACTTAGAGATTTTAAGTAGATCTATAATCAATATTATTTTTCACTTTTTTGAGTTAAAAATTGAGTCTAATTTTTTTCATTCATTGTTGCAGAAATGTGCTGAAAAAACTTTACTACCCTCTTTGTTTTTTGGAGGGGTCTACATGTGGTTATTTTTCTAGAATCTTTTTTTTCCCACCATTCAACTTATTTTCCTGACACCAAGACCATGCCTCTGTTAACACTCTTGTTCAGGGTTTGGGTCATATGGTCAAATATCCCCAAATTATTCACTTGTTTTCTAAATTCAAATGCTCCAAAACAGTAGCTCTCAACCCATTTGGGAGTCATATATCAAATATCTTATATATCAGATATTTATGTTACAATTCATAACAGTAGCAAAATTATAGTTATGAAAAAACAGCAATAATTTTATAGTTTAAAATTATAAAACATAATTTTATAGTTTGGGGTCACTACAAAGTGAGGAACTATATTAAAGAGTCCTAGCAATAGGAAAGTTAAAACCAGTGGTCTAAACCATTAGGTTATTATATAATTTTTAGATCCATTTTAGTTTTTGTAAAAAAAAAATTAGAGAAGTTTTAACTAATGTGTCTATAATTCAAACCTCATCAATGTTGAATCATCCAATCCATGCAGTGTTATTCATTTCAGTATTTTTGGTATTCATCTTTGTAGCATTGATTTTTAAGTACACTACAAGAGTGTTGTGTTTTCTTATAATTATCCAAGACATTTAATATTTATAAAACCATGATGAATGTAATCATTTTTAATTGTAAATTTGTTTTTCTACTGTAAGTCTATAGGAAGATAATTGAATTTTTAGAACTTGATTTTGTATTCTTTGAACTCATTAATTTTCTTTATTAGTTCCAGTAATTTGTTCTGATGCTTTCTACAAAAACACTTTGTACATGACCATGTCCATGCTGACATTTCTTTTTCGTGTCTTACAGCACATGGTGTTAGCACTTCAGTGGAATTGTCTTTTTCTGAACCTTATTACTTACAGTATTTGATATATTCTGGTGGAAATAATTAGTACATTTCTTTATCAATTTAAGAAAATTCCTTAGTCTATATAGATTTTTAAAAACCAATGTAAAGACATTATCAAATATATTTTCTAAATCCAGTATGTTAACCACAGAGTGTTTTTCTTATTTTAATGTGGTAATTACATACACAGAGTTTTGAGCGGGAATTCTTTTTCTGTAATTTTTTTAAAGTAAATTTTTATTTTTTTATTAATTATAGTTCATATGCCAGCTGTAGCCCCTTACCTCATTCCCTCTCAATCCCACCCTCCCTCCCTAATCTCCTCCCTGCTCATCTCTAAGTCCATTCATAGGGGAGTTCCCCCTCGTTTTCCATCTGACCCTAGCTTATCAGGTCTCTTCAGGACTGGCTGCAGTGTTCTCCTTTGTGGCCTAGCAAGGCTACTTCTTCCTCGGATCTGGGGAGGTCAAAGAGTCAGCCACTGAGTTTGTATCAGAGACAGTCCCCGTTCCCCTTACTAGGGAAACTTACTTGGATACTGAGCTGCCATAGGCTCCATCCAAGCAGAGTTTCTAGGTTATATCCATGAATGGTTCTTTGTTGGAGAATCAGTCTCAGACAAGACTCCTGTGCCCAGATATATTTGGTCATTGTGGAGCTCCTATCCTCTTGAGATCTTACTAACTCCTCCTTCTTTCCTATGTTTTCCAGTACTCTGCCCAAGGTTTGGTTATGAGTCTCAGCATCTGCTTTGATACAGTATCCTACTCCTAGGCATATATCTAAAAGATGCTCAAGTACACAACAAGGACATTTGCTCAACCATGTTCATAGCAGCTTTATTCGTAATAGCCATTACCTGGAAACAACCCAGATATCCCTCAGTGGAGGAATGGATACAGAAATTGTGGTACATTTACACAATGAAATATTGCTCAGCAATGAAAATCAAGAGAATCATGAAATTTTCAGGCAAATGGTGGGAATTAGAGAAGATCATCCTGAGTGAGGTATCCCAGAAGCAGAATGACACACTAGCCATATATTCACTTATAAGTGGATACTAAACCTATAAGATAGGATAAACATACTAAAATATATACACCTAAAGAAGCTAAACAAGAAGGAGAACATGGGATAAGATGATCAATCCTCACTTAGAAAGACAAATAGGATGGGTATTGGAAGAAGGAGAAAACAAGAAATAGGACAGAAGCCAACCATTAGAGGGCCTCTGAAAGACTACCTAGCAGTGTATCAGAGCGGGTAATTCTTGCTTGGATAGAATAAACCCCACTTATCCACGAGGCATACATTTCCCAATTATCATTTTCTTTAATTTGGTAATATCCACTCCATGAATATTGTGTCAATATTTATTACAAAATCACTTGTACTTTACCAAAGAAAATGTTCTTTGTTAAGTTTTACCATTCAATTTATTGTTCATAAGATTGCCTGCAGATTTTAATCCCCCGTTTTTTCTAGAAAAAGAATGGTTTATTTCTTAGAAGTTGGGAATGTTCAATGTAGCACAGAAACACTATTAAATTTTAAAGTTAATTTTGGTCAAAAAGATATTTGAATTTTCTGTGGTTGGTTTAGTGAGTTTAGAAAATTGGTTTAGAAAGCTGAGTATTTCATAGTTACTAAATCTGTGGCTACAAAGTTCGTGAGAATTTATGTTTTTGTATGGTTTTGATATAATATCCTCAAGTCTTTAATATTTTATTTAAGCATTCTTTTTTACATTTTTCTCTGCAAGATTCTTTTAAGGACTTCTCATGTCAATAATCTTTAAAGAATCAACTTTTAACTTTGGTATTAAGTGCAAAAGGAATTACATAGCTGGACCATGAAATTCAAGTCATTATAAATTTTGCCAACTCGTCCTTTTCAATCAAAATAGAAACCATTTTCAAGCAACACATTTTTCCCTAAAGAGAAATAATTTTGTTTATTCTTATTACATAAAAATACTGGTTTGGGGTTTTAGTGCTTTGGGAAAAAGGCATCATTGCCTCTGCTGGCTGTGAAAACATTTTCCATTACAAAAGTTGTTGAAATGCTTGAGGAAGTGGGATCAGTT
Source organism: Meriones unguiculatus (assembly GCF_030254825.1). Classification (NCBI taxonomy): domain Eukaryota; kingdom Metazoa; phylum Chordata; class Mammalia; order Rodentia; family Muridae; genus Meriones; species Meriones unguiculatus. The sequence continues at coordinate 80,604,263 of NC_083351.1, read as the reverse complement.
GGTGAAAGGATGGATAACATGGTAGATAAGGTAAACCTCATAGCCCAATCAGTTCAACATTTTTTATTTCTTTTTTTAATTTATTTTTTTATTAATTACAGTTTATTCACTTTGTATTCAACTGTAGCCTCCTCTGTCATCCTCTCCCAATTCCAACCTACCTCCCTTTTCTCCACTCATGGCCCTCCCTCAGTCAACTGATAGGGGAGGTCTTCTTCCTCTTCCATCTAATCCTAGTCTATCAGGTCTCATCAGGAGTGGCTGCATTGTATTTCTCTGTTGCCTGACACCTCTCTCAGGGGAGGAAGTGATCAAAGAGCAGGGCACTGAGTTCATGTCAGAGATAGTCCCTGTTCCCATTTCTAGGGAACCCATTGGACACTGAGCAGTCATGGGCTACATCTGTGCAGGGATTCTAGGTTATTTCTATTCATGGTCCTTAGCTGGAGTATCAGTCTCATAAAAAGACCCCTGGGCCCAGATTTTTGGTTCTGTTGCTCTCCACATCCTCAGCTATCAGGGAAAGGCAAATCAAAATGACCCTGAGATTTTTGCCTAACACCCATCAGAATGGCTAAGATCAAAAACTCAAGTAAGAACATATGCTGGAGAGGATGTGGAGAAAGGGAAACCCTTCTCCATTGCTGATAGTAATATAAACTTGTACAACCAATTTGGAAATCAATCTGGTGCTTTCTCAGATAATTAGAAATAGTGCTATCTCAAGATCCAGCTATACCATTCCTAGGCATATATCCAAAAGGATGCTCAGGTATACAACAAGGACATTTGCTCAAGAATGTTCAAAGAAGCTTTGAACATTGTAATATGTAATAGCCAGAAGCTGGAAACAACTTAGATATCCCTCAGTTGAGGAATGGATATAGAAATTGTGGTACATTTACACAATGGAATACTACTCAGCAATTAAAAATAAAAAAAAAAATCATAAACTTTTCAGGCAAATGGTGGGAACTAGAGAAGATCATCCTGAGTGAGGTATCCCAGAAGCAGAAAGACACACATGGTATATACTCATTCATAAGTGGATATTGGACCTATAAGATAGGATAAACCTAATAAAATGTGTACACCTAAAGAAGCTAAGCAACAAAGAGGACCCTAGGTAAGATGCTCAATCTTCTTTCAGAAAGGCAATCAGGATGGATCTCAGTAGAGGGAGAAAACAGGGAATAGCACAAGAGCCTACCACAGAGGGCTCTACCCAGCAGTGTATCAAAGCAGATGCTCAGACTCATAACCAAACTTTGGGCAGAGTGCAGGGAATCTTATGAAAGAAGGGGAAGATAGAAAGACCTGGAAGGGACAGGAGGTCCACAAGGAGAGCAACAGAACCAGTTCAACTTTTGAAGCCTTGTTTGTACCAGAAGTGTAGCATTGTCCAGGACAATCATGACAATCCTTTTCCTAGAGTAAGCTTTAGATATTGCAGTTTCCTCAGTGTTGAAAATCCAACCGGAAATCTCACCTTCAGCAACCCAGCCACAGCAGCTATGTTATCACCAGCCACCAAAATGTAATAGTAGAACATATTTCCACTGTCACTACAGGTCTCATATTCTCCCTAGGCACATGTATATGTGCTATACCCCCTTATAAAAAGTCACTGCCTTCCTGGACAACCCTTTTTCCCTTCTACCTTCACTCAGAGGCATCCTCTGTATATGCGCTCCTCTCACAAACCTCTCATGTAAGGTCTATTGCATGGTGAAAAAGAGCATGGTATGACGTTTTGGCATCTCTTGGCTCTAATGTGCCAATGTGTTCTTTATATCTCTGTGAAACACGAACATAGGTATCTATAACTTGATAGAATATCCAGTGACTACACACTTATCACTGGTGTCTAATCCATGCTGGGAACCTTTTCTTAATGCTAAGTCCACCTACAACAGACTCTGGCTAACCATTTGCTGGGTACCCCATTCAATGGCAATTTGTAAGTTTTTCCTTTGATCAATGTAAACACTTCCTTGAATCTGAAGAAGTGAGCATCAGGCACCCCTGGCATTCTTGCAGGTCAACGTAACTTAAGCCACAGTTTATAAAGGCTACACTTGACCCTCTTCACCAACCCCCACTTCTAACCATTTCCTTTTCATGACACTTTTGTTTTGAGCTTCTTTTTGCTTTTTGGCTTTATTTTAATGGACCAGTACCAGGTGTCAAGTCTCTCCTCAGGCACCAAAGCCACTGGCATCCTTGTAGTGAGGTTGACAACCCATTTTGCTGCTTTTGCCTTTTTCATTCAGTCCTCCTGAATCCTGGGTTGCCTTGAACTTCAGGCCTTGGACTCCTCCCTATAACTCACTCATAGGAACTGCATCATTGTTTATACTTGCAGGCACCCATTTAACATGCCTCATGGAAAACTTCTGATCCCTACACTTAGTGACGGACATAAGAACCTCTAAACTTATCTGCCTTTGCAGTCAAATTGGGCCTCAGTACTCCTTAGATAATAAATTAAAATTGTCACCCAATGACATCTTAGATCTCAATATTTGGGACCTCTACAGTAATTACCAGTGATTGGGGAATGGAGGGAGTTTCCCTATGTCCAAAGTTTCCCTTCCCCTGGCTCCAAGCCATCCCTCTGTTCTTTATATTCCTCCGCTCAGCTGTCTCTAGCTATGAGGTCAGAACAAGAGGAAAACTATACAATACTCTTTTATTAATTAAATTTTTATTTTTTATATTATTTTCAGTTTATTTGTTTTGTTTCCCCTCCCTCATTCCATCGTAATCCCACCCTCCCTCCCTCATCTCCTCCTATGCCCTTTCTCAACTCCACTGATAGGTGAGGTCCTCCTCCCTTTCCATCTGAATCTAGCTTATCAGGTCACATCAGGAATGGCTGCACTGTCCTCCTCTGTGGCCTGGCAAGGTTTCTCCCCCCTCTGGGGGAGGTGGTCAAATAGCCAGCCACTGAGTTCATGTCAGAAACAGTCCCTGTTTCCCTTACTAGGAAACCCACTTAGATTCTGAGCTGCCATGGGCTACATCTGAGCAGGGGTTCTAGGTTATGTAGGTTATATCCATGAATGGTCCTTGGTTGGAGTATCAGTCTCAGAAACACTCCTGTGCCCAGATTTTTTGGTTCTGTTGTTCTCCTTCTGGAGCTCCTGTCATCTCCAGGTCTTACTATCTCCCCCCGTCTTTGTTAAGAGTCCCTGTATTCTGCCAAAAGTTTGGTTATGAGACTATACTACTCTTTTGTTTGTTTGTTTGTTTGTTTTTTTAATTTTATTTTTTCTTATCAGTTACATTTTATTAACTCTGTATCCCAGCCGTGTCCCGATCCCTCATTCCCTCCAAGCGCCTCCCTCCCTCATCTCCACCGTGCCCCTTTACAAGTCCACTGATGGGGGGGACCTCCTCCCCATTCATCTGATCATATTTTATCAGGTATCTTCAGGACTGGCTGCAAAGCCCTCCTCTGTGGCCTAACAGAACTGCTCCTCCCTTTGGAGGTGGGGAAGCCAAAGAGCCAGTCATTGAGTTCCTGTTAGAAATAGTCCTTGTTCCCCTTACTTTGGGAAACCAATTGGTTACTGAGCTACCACAGGCTACATCTGAGCAGAGGTTCTAGGTTATATCCATACATGGTCCTTGGTTGAATGTCAGTCTCAGAAAAGACCCTGTGCCCAGATATATTTGGTCCTTGTGGAGCTCCTATCCTTTCTGTATCAGACTAACTCCTAATCTTTCTTATGATTTCCTGTACTCTGCCAAAGGTTTGGTCACAAGTCTTTGCTTTGAAAACACTGCTAGTTAGAGTCTTTCAGATGCCCTGAGTAGACTCCTGTCATACGTTCAATGCACATCCCATCTGTCTTTCTAAACGAGGATTGATCATCTTACCCCATGTCCGCTCTCTTGATTATCTTTTTAGGTGTATAGATTTCCTTATGTTTATCATATCTTTTTATCTTTTTAGGTGTATAGATTTCCTTATGTTTATCATATCTTATAGGTCTATATAAGTGAGTATATACTGTGTTTGTCTTTCTCCTTCTGGGATATTTCACTCAGAATGATCTTTTCTAGATCCCACCATTTGCCTGCAAATTTCATGATTTCCTGCTTTTTGATTGCTGAGTAGTATTCCATTGTGTAGAAATACCACAATTTCTGTACCCATTCTTCCGTTGTTGGACATCTGGGTTGTTTCCAGGTTCTGGCTATTACAAATAAAGCTGCTATAAACATGGTTGAGCAGGTATCCCTTTTGTGTACTTGAGCAAACTTTGGGTATATACTTAGCAGTGGTATAGCTGGGTCTTGAGGAAGCACTATTCCTAATTGTCTTAGAAAGCTCCAGATAGCTTTCCAGAGTGGTTGTACCAGTTTACATTCCCACCAGCAGTGGAGGAGGGTACCCCTTTCTCCACAACCTCTCCAGCATGTGTTGTCGCTTGAGTTTTTCATCTTGGCCATTCTGATGGGTGTAAGGTGATATCTCAGGGTCATTTTGATTTGCATTTCCCTGATGGCTAATGAGGTTGAGCATTTCTTTAAGTGTTTCTGTGCCATTCAATATTCCTCTGTCGAGAATTCTCTGTTTAGCTCTGTTCCCCATTTTTTAATTGGATTACTTGTTTTGCTGCTTTTCAGCTTCTTTAGTTCTTTGTATATACTGGATATTAGTCCTCTGTCAGATAAAGGGTTAGTGAAGATTCTTTCCAAATCTGTAGGCCGTCATTTTGTTTTGATGACGGTGTCCTTTGCTTTACAGAAGCTTTTCAGTTTCATGAGGTCCCATTTATTGATTGTTGCTCTTAGAGCCTGTGCTGTTGGTGTTCTGTTCAGGAAGTTGTCTCCTGTGCCAATGAGTTCTAGGCTATTCCCCACTTTTTTTTCCAACTGATTTAGAGTATGTGGTTTTATGTTGAAGTCCTTGATCCACTTTGACTTTAGTTTTGTGCAGGGTGATAAATATGGATCTATTTTCATTTTTCTGCATGTAGACATCCAGTTGGTCCAGCACCATTATTTGAAGATGCTGTCTTTTTTCCATTGAATGGATTTGGCTTCTTTGTAAATATCAAGTATTCATAGGTGTGTGGGTTTATTTTTGGGTCTTCTATGCTGTTCCATTGATCCTCCTTTCTGATTCTACGCCAATACCATGCAGTTTTTATTACTGTTGCCCTGTAGTACAGCTTGAGATCAGGGATGGAGATACCTCCAGATGATCTGTTGTTGTACAGGATAATTTTGGAGATTCTGGGTTTTTTGTTTCTCCATATGAAGCTGAGAATCTGTTTATCAAGGTCTGTAAAGAATTGAGTTGGTATTTTGATGGGAATTGCATTGAATCTGTAGATTGCTTTTGGTAAGATGGCCATTTTCACAATGTTAATCCTACCAATCCATGAGCATGGGAGATCTTTCCATCTTCTGATATCTTCTTAGATTTCTTTCTTCAGAGACTTGAAGTTTTTCTCAAACAGGTCTTTCACTTGCTTGGTTAGAGTCACCCCAAAGTACTTTATGTTATTAGTGGCTATTGTGAAGGGTGTTGTTTCCCTAATTTCTTTCTCAGCCTTTTTGTCTTTGGTATACAGGAGGGCTTCTGAGTTTTTTGAGTTGATTTTGTGTCCTGCCACTTTGCTGAAGGTGTTTATCAGCTGAAGGAGTTCTCTGGTTGAATTTGTGGGGTCGCTCATGTATACTATCATATCATCTGCAAATAGTGACACTTTGACCTCTTTCTTTCTGATTTGTATCCCCTTGATCTTCTTTAGTTGTCTTATTGCTTTGGCTAGGACTTCAAGTACCATGTTGAAGAGATATGGAGACAATGGGCAGCCTTGTCTTGTCCCTGATTTCAGTGGGATTGATTTAAGTTTCTCTCCATTGAGTTTGATGTTAGCTATATGCTTGCTGTATATTGCCTTTACTATCTTTAGGTATGTGCCTTGTATCCCTGATCTCTCCAAGACTTTAAACATGAATGGGTGTTGGACTTTGTCAAATGCTTTTTCGGCATCTAAGGAGATGATCATGTGGATTTTCTCATTCAGTTTTTTTATTTGGTGGATTACATTGATGTATTTCCTTATGTTGAACCACCCTTGCATGCCTGGGATGAAGCCTACTTGGTCATGGTGGATGATATCTTTGATATGTTCTTGGATTCGGTTTGCAAGTATTTTATTGAGTATTTTTGCATCAATGTTCATAAGAGAGATAGGTCTGAAGTTCTCTTTTTTTGTTGGATCTTTGTGTGGTTTATGTATCAAGGTGACTGTGGCTTCATAGAATGAGTTTGGTAGTGTTCCTTCTGTTTCTATTTTGTGGAATAATTTGAGGAGAATTGGAGTTAGCACTTCTTTGAAGGTCTTGTAGAATTCTGCGCTGAAGGCATCGGGCCCAGGATTTTTTTGGAGGAGAGACTGTTAATGACTGCTTCAATTTCCTTAAGAGATATAGGGCTATTCAGTCTTTCTACCTGATCTTGACTTAGTTTTGGTAGATGGAATCTGTCAAGAAAATTATCCATTTCATTTAGATTTTCAAATTTTGTGGCATATAGGCTTTTGTAGTATGACCTAATAATTGTTCGGATTTCCTCAGTGTCTCTGGTTATGTCCTCATTTTCATTTCTGATTTTGCTGATTTCATAGTTTCTCTCTGCTTTTTAGTTAGTTTGGCCAATTGTTTGTCTATCTTGTTGATTTTCTCAAAGAACCAGCTTTTTGTTTCATTGATTCTTTGGATAGTTTTATTTGTTTCTAATTGATTGATTTCAGCCCTTAGTTTGATTATTTCAAGCTGTCTGCTCCTCTTGGGTGTATCTGCTTCTTTTTTTTCTAGGTTTTTCAGTTGGGCCATTAAGTTGTTTGTATGTGATGTTACAAATTTCTTCTTGCAGGCACTTAGTGCTATATGTTGTTCCTTCATTTTCATTGAATTCTATGAAGTCTTTAATTTCTTTCTTTATTTCTTCCTTAACCCAGCTCTCATTGAATATTAAGTTGTTCAGTTTCCATGTGCGTGTAGGCTTTTTGTTGTTTCTGTTGTTGTTGATGTCTAGTTTTAGTCCATGGTTGTCAGATAGTATACAAGGGATTATTTCAATCCTTTTGTGTGTTGAGGCTTGCTTTGTGACCCACTATATGGTCTATTTTGGAGAAGGTTCCATGTGGTGCTGAAAAGAAGGTGTACTCTTTTGAGTTTGGGTGAAATGATCTGTAGACGTCTATTAGGTCCATTTGATTTAGGGTCTCTGTGAGTGCTTTTGTTTCCCTATTTGTTTTCTGTCTAGTTGATCTGTCCCTTGGTGAGAGTGGAGTGTTGTAGTCTCCCACAATTAAGGTATTAGGATCAATGTATGATTTAAGCTTTAATAATGTTTCATTTACGAATGTCGGTGCTCTTGTATTTGGGGCATAGATATTCAAGATTGTGATGTCCTCTTGGTGGATTTTTCCTTTGATGAGAATATAGTGGCCTTCCTTATCTTTTTTGATTAACTTGGGTTGAAAGTCTATTTTAGTAGATATTAGGATGGCTACTCCAGCTTGTTTTCTGGAACCATTTGCTTGAAAAACATTTTTCCAGCCCTTTACTCTGAGGTCGTGTTTATCTTTGTTGCATAGGTGTGTTTCTTGGATGCAACAGAATGTTGGATCCTGTTTCCGCAACCATTCTGTTAGTCTGTGTCTTTTTGTTGGTGACTTGACTCCATTGATATTGATAGATAATAGTGACCAATGCATGTTAGTTCCTTTTGTAATGGAGTTGGTGATCTAACCTTGTTTCATTGCTTGTTTTCTTTACTTTTGTTGGGATATTATCTGTATGCCCTATTTTCTTGGGTAAATTTGTTTTCGTTGGATTGGAGCTTTCCTTCTAGTATCTTCTGTAGGAATGGTTTGCTGTGTAGATATTGTGTAAATTTAGTTTTGTCATGGAATATTTTGTTTTCTCCATCTATGTTGATTGAAAGCTTTGCAGGGTATAGTAGTCTGGGTTGACATTTGTGATCTCTTAAAGTCTCCATGATACTTGCCCAGGCCCTTCTGGCTTTCATAGTTTCTGATGAGAAGTCTGGTGTGATTCTGATAGGTCTACCTTCATATGTTACTTGGCCTTTTTCCCTTGCTGCTTTTAATATCTTTTCTTAGTTCTGTAGATTTAATGTTTTGACTATGATGTGACCTGATGTGTTTCTTTTCTGGTCTAGTCTATTTGGAGTTCTGTAGGCCTCTTGTATATTTATGGACAACTCTTTCTTTAAGTTGGGAAAATTTTCTTCTATGATTTTCTTGAAAATATTTTCTGGACCTTGGAGCCTGGAGTCTTCTTTTTCATGAATTCCTATTATTCTTAGATTTTGTCTTTTCATAGCATCCTTGATTTCTTGGATATTTTGTGATTGGAACTTTTCTGATTTTACTTTTTCTTTGAGAGAAGTATCCATTTCTGCAAGTGTGTCTTCAGCTCCAGAGATTCTCTCTTCCATCTCTTGTATTCTGTTGGTGATGCTTACTTTTGTGGTTCCTGATGTTTTCTCCAAGTTCTCTAGCTCAAGGGTTTTCTCATTTTGTGTTTTCTTTATTGATTTCTAATTCTGTTTTCATGCCTTGCACCATTTCTTTCATGTGTTTGAATTTGGATTCCTGTCTCTCTACGATGGCCTCTATTTCTTTGTTCATTTCCTTTTTATATGCCACTAATTTTTCCTCTACTTGTGTATCTATTTGTTTGGCTATGTTTGCTTGTGTTTCTTTAAGGATTTTGTCTATTTCTTCTTTCTTTAGCTCCAATTGAATGGCCAACTCTTTGAAAGATTTGTTCATTTCCTCCTTATGAGCCTCAAATAATTGGGCAATCATGGCTCTAAATCATTTTCCTGTGCTTCTTCTGAATTGGAGTATCCATCGATTTTGGGGTTTGCTGGTGAATTCATGATGTCCTGATTTATGTTGGAAGTGTTCTTTCGCCTACCCCTGGCCATTGGCTTATCTAAAACCTTCCCTGTTTGTTTTTGGATTCTGCAGATCAGACTGGTGCTGTCTCTCTCTGGCGTCTGGAGAGTTCTTCAGGAAGCTGAGAACTCTCAGCGTGTGCTGAGGACTAGCTGTACCTGTGGGAGGAAAGTAAGCAGGCACAAACGGGGCAAATGCAAGCTTGCGTGGGCGCGTGTGCACGCACGTGTGTTTGTGTGTGTGTGTGTGTGTTTAAGTGTGTGTGGACGTGTGTCTTGAGGGACAGAGTGATGGCTAATGTTGAACCCTTGAGTGTGTGGGAGGGGCTTTGCACTGTATATGTCGCAGGCGCTAGTGATGATGGCAGCGCAATTTCTGGCATTAACTGCCTTAACTCCTCAATTAGGTCCACAGAGCAGGAACTTCAATGACCCTAGTGCTCCTCTGTTTCTTAAAGTGGGTATGTGGGTGGGAGGGGGTTTGATGCCTGGCTTCTGTTTTAGAAGGACCCAGGATCTGGGGATCTGCAGATTCTCAAGGGTGCACTCACTTACAGGCAGGTCACTTGGCAGAGATCGGATATCCGGGCTCTTTGCTCTCTGGTTTGGCCCTGCTTCTTTGATGTGCTCCACCAGTTCTGTGCTGCTGTCACTGCCAGGTTCTGAGGTCTTGCTGTAGCTGGAGATTTCAGGTTGGTCACATCAGTAGGGATCGGCGTAACCAGGCTCTCTGTTCTCTGGTTTGGCCCTGGTTAGTCTTAAACTGGAGGGCTGTTATGCCCCTCCAGCTCAATGCTGCTCTGCTGCCAAGTCCCGCTGTATCTGGAGACCGGGTCACTAGTCCCGATGCTTTCTGGGAAGTCCTGGGGTCTCTTCACTGTGTTCTCCAAGCTTGGGAGCCCCAGCGCCTGGTGTGTCTAGGCTGTATGGTGTTTCTGCCTGGTTTTGGTGAGTATATAGCGTATTCTCTGCCACTGTGGGATTGGGCGGGCCATACTGTCAGTGATGGTGATCCTCTGGAGCTAGGATGGCGTCTAGCAGATTTGGGCCCTGGGAGGATGGTGCAGCCACCGAGCAAATCTGGGACCCAGGGACACGTACTGCTGGTTTTTGCCTGCTGCTAACGGGCTTGGATCTCTGCCTCAGTGGCTGTAGTTCCCAGGCAGTTAGGTCTGTGCTGAGAAAGATGAGTCCACTGTGCTGCTGTGCTGAGGAGGAAGGAGGTCTGGGGGAGGGGAGTGCTGGGAGATCAAAGGATCATTTCTCTCCTTCCCCAAACATGTCCCTGGGTAACCCGAGACCAAAGTTTTCACCTCCTGCGATGCTCCCCGTTGTTTAGAAAGCCTCACTGCTGTTCTCCTGGGTTAGAGTTCCCTCCTTTCACCAACTCAGAAGCTTAGGCATTCCACTGCTCAGTAACTGTGTGTGCTAGTAGCCATCTTGGCTCCGCCCCACTAGAGTCTATACTACTCTTGACTGTGCTAATGAGTTGCCACTCCCACTGGTTTCAATGCACATCTCCTTTTCCTCCCTCAGCTCCTTTGGTTTCCTCATTTCCCCTCCAGCAACAGGCCACTCTTACAATCCCACACTGCTACTCACTTTCAACCCATGAGCAGCCTTCAGTTCTCTCACTACTTGCTTACAGTGGGACCCTCACTATCTTTCTCCACCTGGCTTAACCAGGCCCCAGTTTTTCCTTTGATGAAGGTTGCAGTGTGGAGAGTTGGTCAAGGTACATGTCCCCTTTTTATTAAGTGAATAAATAGAAAAACGAAACAAAACAAAACCTAAAAACAAACACTTGGAGTCTTATATCTTTAATGCCTCCACTTTCGCTAAGTAATTGTAATATGCTACCCAATTCTCTTGTGTCTGTGAAAGGCCTGCTTTGACATGTTAGGGTAAACTGAGGCAGGGTATAGAGATGGTGACTGATCATTCAGCAGATTTTATCTGAGGAAATAAAGTTTGATTCATTGTGGATGGTACTCCTTGTGGTCAGTGAAATACTCTTGGTTTACTGGTGCTGGTACTTCCTGCAGTTGGCAGAGAAAGAAAAGGGGAGAGTATTATGCATGCACACACACACACACACACACACACACACACACACACACACACGATGGATGAAGCAAGCTTCAACAACCTCCAACAACTTCACACATACACATATATACATAGATACATACACATACACAAACATACATACACACACACATTTGGGAGAGCTGCAAAGCTCCAACTAACTTTACATATAGACATATATACATACATACATACCTATTGGGTGGAGGGAACAAACTCCAATGAGCAAGTGCAACAATTTTATTATTTCCCCCATAGCTTATATATCCCAACAAAAGTTTTCAAAAAGTATAAAAATCACAATGTGATTATAGTCTATTTTTCTTTTAGTGAACGATTATGAGAAAACAGTGTGCTCCTCAAAGCATTCATGTGATCAAATGCTTTATATATTATATATAAAAAGCAAATTATTTTCAAGAACCAACATGCGTTCATAACTAAGCAACTTGTTACTGATTAGAAAAATGTAAGCAAAAATGTAATTTTCTCAGACAGTTTCTCTTTACTGGCTGGCTGAAATTTGTGGTTACAAAGAAAGAATCAGTTATTTATATTAAAGAGTCACAAGTCTAAATTTTTATATAAAAAACACTCAGCCATTTCTACCTTCAAACCTCAAGGTACACATCTACTAATTAACAATTTTTTATTAAATCATATCACAAAGCTGAGGGCAAAACTGGGTATAAGAAATTAATTATCATTTTGATCACCATCCAAGATTCAGTAAGAGAGAGGCATGTCAGCTAGTACAAGTTGGGCTGCTATTACTCTTGTTCTCTGACGTAAAACAACAACATCAGCAACAAAATGTCCTCTATTAAAATGTGCCTTTTTAAACTTTAACTTGTTCTCTGATATTTTCTACACCAAAGCCACTAATAAAAGCATCTTATTCTAATGCTACCAACAACCTACTTTCCAAACTTTTTCTAAGGATAGTGGTCATTGCTAACAAATTTACATCTCTAAATTCATTCTAAGGGTAGTAGCTGAATCATTAATCTGCTTCAGCAGCAGTGCTTGAAAAAGATCAGTCACTATTATTGTAAGTGCTAATGATACTTCCCAGGCAGGGGCTGGAAGCCTTCCTAGAGTTTTCATACAATTCATAAATTAAGAAAGATGTGAAGACCAAGAAAGTGGCAATCAGGGCAATGCTTCATAACAACAGATCGTCCTCAGGATACTTAGTTCCGGGACTCTGTCTCTCTGAGACGTACTCAGTGTGGTGGGCCACATTGTGTGTTCCTCCTGCATGGCCCTTGACAAGTCTCACCTTCCAAACATATATGATTCTAACTAGGAACCTACTTCCTGAAGAGCACAGGCAAGTTTGGTAGGAGACTAGAGTACATGGAGATGAAAACCACCGAACTAAAATTGCACAGCCTAGCTGGGGCTGAGGCATTCCCACCCTGAGAGCCCCAATGGGACCATAATATCTCAGGGGATATTCTAGCTAGAGAACAGTTCACCACTTTCTTCCTGGCCAATCTCCATAAGGCTGCCCTTAACCAGTGAATTATAAGAAAATCTAAGAAGTCTTCCAGGACAAACATAAAGACCCATCTCAATTCCTAGAATATCTCACAAAGGCTTTAGTACAGTTTATCGATCCAGACGCCAAAAACCCAGAGGTAAACAACTTTGCATGACTTTCTTCTCTGTCCAGCATTTTCCCAACATTGGGGTCAAGCTTAAGCACTTGGAGAGAGTACTTCTAACCCCAAAGGCCAAAGTCTTAGTTCTGGCTTTTCAGGTGTACTAAGGGAGAAATGAAAAAGCTCATGAATAGAAATACCAAGACCATTCTGCCAGTTTCAGTGACTGCCTGGGCTCCCTTGCCTCAGGATCACTGGGTCCCTGATTCAAATGTGGTCAGGAAAGTCACTGGGCCTGAGGCTGTCCTAATGACCCCTGGCCACCCTGGCCATTTCTAAAGTACCATCAAGAGGGACATTGTATTTTCCTCCTCTGTGGCCTGACAATGCAGCCAGTCTTGGTGAGACCTGATAAGCTAGGGTCAGATGAAAGGGGAGAAGGACCTTCCCTGTCAGTGAACTTGGAAAGGGGCATGAGAGGAGATGAGGCAGGGAAGGTGGGGTTAGGAGAGAGGGAGGGAGGGGGTTATAGCTGGGATACAAAGTGAATAAACTATAATTAAAAAAAATTAAAATAAAAAAGGAGAGACATTGTATTGTTGAATGTCCCTGTCTTCCTTCTCTCGACAGGTATATCAGTGCCAAATCACCCTCCAGACAACTTATTATGCCTGGCCATGGACAACTGAAGGGGTCCAGGCTCTAATGGAACAAGCACTGTCAGCTTTGACAGGGAACCTCAAGTAGTTGTTAGGCTGTTAAAGCTACCCTGTCCCCTTCCTCCTGAACAACAGATACACTAACTTGGTTCTGATGATGTTTTGGGACTCATCTCTCCTCATTTTTCATTTCTCATTGTCTGGGTAGAATGAATGCCTTACCAACCTTGCCAGACCCTACTCCTTATTTGCATTTTTAGGGGTGTTCCTTGCACTCATTCTTTTCTTATGGTTCCAACATGTCTCATTCTATTATTGGGAAGGGATCTTCAATGAAACATGGGAGCCTCTATTTCTTTTGCTCCACTCATTTACCTGACCCCCAAGGTCACCAGTATCCCCTCTCTTCATTCTCCTAGCCACCCAAATTGCTGATTCCAACATATATTCTCCTTGCCAGCCTCCCAGCCGAACCCTCAGGTCTGGGATACCCTAAAGCCCTCAGCTGCCAAGCATCATTCCTCTGTTTTCATCTAATCACAGTATCCTACCCTGTACATCATCCAAGCCCCGTAACCACTATCAGTGTAGAGCCTCAGGGGACTTAAGCCTCACTTCTCTGATATCCTAAGGGAAAGGACAACAACAAAACTACCTTGACTCACACCTTCCCTCTTTAACACCCCTATACTTGGAGTTGAAAAACCCAATGGGCCCTACCACCTAGTTCAAGATCTCTGGCTTGTCACTTCTGCAGTGGTCTTGTTGTACCCTGTTGTAGCTAACCCCTTACATATTCCTTTACACTGTCCCCCCAGGGCATCCTAGATTTTTAGACCTGGACCTCAAGGACACTTTCCTCACTATTGCCCTGGTCACCCAGTCACAAAACATCTTTGCTTTCATCTGGACTGACCCTGACACCCACCTCTATACCCAACACACCTGGACTGTCATACCTCAGAGGTTTCAGGACACCCCACACTTATTTGGACAGGCCCTGGCCTCTGATCTACTCCTTTTGTCTCTCCCCAAATCTAAACTTATATAGAATGTAGGTAGCTTTCTCTTTAGCCCATCCCTGCAAATTAGGCAAACTGACACATCTGCTCTTCTAATTTTCTTATAAAGCCAAAGCTACGGAGTCTCACCATGTAGGGTCCAACTGTCCACCCCTCTGGTCACCTACTTGGGACTAGCCATTACTTCAACCCACAAACCCATTACCTTGGATAGAAAACACCTAATCCAGTTCTTCACAGTCCCTTATAACAAAAAGGAGATTTTATTATTCCTAGGAATAGCTACTTCTTAGGTTCTTAGATCCCCTATTTTTTCTCCATCTACACTGTGGTAGTTTGAATATAACTGGCCCCTCCATAGGCCCAAAAGGAGTGGCACTAATAGGAGGTGTATCCTTGGTGAAGTACATGTGGCCTTCTTGGAGGAAGTATGCCACTGTGGAGATAGACTTTGAGGTCTTACTGATCTTCAAGCCATGCCTGGTGGGATGTCTCCTGTTCCCTGAAGATCAAGATGTAGAACTCCTGTTTCTACCATCCCAGCCTGTTTGTTGCCATGCTTCCTGCCATAGTGAGAATGGAGTAAGCCTGTGAGACTACACGCCAGCCCAAGTTTAATGTTGTTATTTATAAGAGTTGCCATGGTCATGATGTCTCTTCACAGCAATAAACACCATGTAAAAACCACACCATCTATAGTGAGGTAGCCCTTGGTTTCTCACATGAACTCCTTTTCACACCCATTACCAAGCTGTTTCAGAAGCTTCAGCATGTTACTCTTCAGGCACCAGCCCAACACCTCACAGACCCAACCCATCCCTTCTCCCTCTAAGTAATATAAAAGAAGGATATGCTCTCTCAGGGTCCTAGGCCACCAATTGGGACCTTACTTTGCACCCACAGCATATCTGTCAAAAAAAAAATTAGAGCTTACAGCATAGGTATGGGCTCCCTGAACATGCTCTTTAGGAGCTGCTGAGTTTGTCATTCACAAATCCAGAAAATAACTTCTGGGTCACCAACTATTAACTTCTCTTACAACCTGTTGCACCTCTTAACACATAAAGGCTTACAAACTTAACCTCCCTCTAGAGTTTTCTTTCTCTCTCTAGGTGGCACCAATAGAAAATGCTAAACTTTTCAATCATCCATACTCTTCAATATTTCAAATCTACTTTCCACACGTGTGTTGGGGGGCATTGGGGGTTGAGGGTTTGGAGCTTGTAGGTGGGGACAGTCTCTGATCTTCTCCTTCAGGAGATTGTTCTTTGCTTTGAAATTCTTGCCTACCTCAAGTCGGACAATGGATTTCACCTCCAAGATTTCCTAAAACCTATCCAAACCCTCAAAGTTCTTTGGCATTTTCATATCCCATAGCATCCCCAGTCCTTAAGATAGAAAAAACTAACCAGTCTTTAAAAACACACCCTTGTCAAACTGCCCTAAGACCTTCTCAATTGATTAAAATTCCTACTGCTGGCCTTCTCAGACTACAGTCTCCCCATTTGATATCTTTCCATCTTAACATTTGAGCTCATGTATGGAAGACTAGTTCTACCCTTTCACCCAAATTCTTACCTTTCCCTGATCACTTGGTCACCCCCTTATTCTGTCATCTCCATTCCCTTTATGGATCTACCAACTGGGTCCATAGGCCAACTGTTGTCTATCTTCAATCAGCATTGGGGATCAGGTCCTTCTCTCCTTTCTGGATCAATGACCTTACCCCTATCCTCTAAATGACAGGGCCCCTATAAGATAATTCTTGAAACCCCCACAGCTGCTAAGCACAAAGGTCTCCCTCATTAGATTCACCTATTCCACCTCAAACCATTTACTCCTCTACCTCAAGATAACTTTTCCTACATATCAACAAGACTCTACTCCCTTAAGTTTTAGAGGGCATCTAGTACCTGCAAGAATGAAGCTTCACCATGGCAGCCGTGCTAAACTCTACTGAATTGGACATAGACTTTTCCTCCTTTCCCTCTTTTCAGGAATGGAAGTATTCACGTAGAGTTTTAAAGGCCCAGAGGATGGAGGCATTTAGTTGTTCCTTATGTTTTTGGAGGTCTCTTTGAAGTTGCTGGATTTTGATTTTTATTATACCATTTTGGTTTACATAGAAGTAGCATTCCTCTTTGTGGAAGAGGCAAAGACCACCTTTTTCAGCTGTAAAAATATTTAGTCCACTTCTCTTTTGCAGCAGACACCAAACAGGGTCCATTATTATATATATATATATATAATATATATATATAGATATATAATATATTATATATAATATATATATTTACTCAAATATATATATATATATATATATATATATATATATATATATATATTTACTCAAAGTTGGTAACTGGGGAGTGCCTTAGAACGTCTCTTTCCAATTACTGAGCTGAGCTGGTCATTGCTGGCAGTTGTGTACAATACACATTTCATCATACTTTAAAGTCTAATCTAGAAATGGCTTTTTTTAATTTTTATTTTTTCTTCACAATTTACTTATTATATATCCCTATTGAAACTCCCTCCCTCAGAGGAAAACCTCCACTATCAGTGGACTTGGGGACATGCAAGAGTGGAGAAGGGGGAGGGAAGGTGAGACTGGGAGGGGAGGAGGGAGGGATTTACGGGAGGATACAAAGTGAATAAAGTGTAATTAATAAAAATTTAAAAAATAAATAATAAAGAAACTCCTTCCCTCAATGCCCCCCATCCCACCTTCCCTCCCTCTTCCCCTCATCCCCTTTCACTGAAACAACCTTTTGGTTCTCTTCCCTCAGGGTTTTTTCTTTTGAAAAACTTGAATTACTACTATATTGTGCATTGATTAACTATGGAGCCAAATGTGTGGTTGACGCTGTATATTTTGTCTCTGTTACTTTTCAACCTATTTTGAACTTGAATTAGGAAATTGAGTTTTCTGCCAATATCATTTACATACTATGAAATAAATATAAAATGAACAGAAAGTAATAAGACAGTAGGAAAACAAAAGAACAGAAAGGTGAGTTGCATTACAATTGCATAGAACACAGTCTAGGACAACTCACCAAGTATAGGCACTCACTTGCTGATAATCAAGTTGAATTCAATTCCAGGACCCACATAATAGCCTGAAGGAACTGACACTTCTGAGTTATTACTGACATACATATTTGTGGCTTGATAGACATGCATGCATGCTTGCATGGTAAGTAGATAAATGTAATTAATAAACTAAACAATGTATAAAAGCCTATTTATTAGGAATGCATTATACTCTCAAACAACAAATTTCAACAATGCAAAATAGCAATTACTTTTGCACTGACATAATTCAATGCTTATCATTTTTAAATTAACTTTGTCATTTTAATATTTTCTTCTTTTATTTACTTTTAAATTTATGTCCTCATGATTTTTTAGAATTACATAGAAACCTGAAAATTTACTAAACCTCTTTTCTTTTCAATACTATCATTCAAGGTATACATTCCTCTAACATTCAGCACTTTATGCCCATCAGCAAACCATGGCATGCTTCATTATCATGTCAACCTAATCAAATAATGTCTCACTTTCTCCAGTCTTATATCTTTGGCCCATAAGCAATTTTTTTTAAATATTGAGATGTTATAGTAGGTTCTTCTTTGTACAGTAATTTGCTATAAAATATCATAATATTTTAAAATTCAACTTAAATTTATCTTGTGATCCAGTATGGATCATTTTCCACACTGGTGGAAACCATATTTGTGTTGTTATGTTTCATATCTTCTGAATTCTTATCCTAGTTTATTGTTTACAAAGGTGGGCAGTTAAAATAGCCAGCCATTGTTTGAGTTTGTCTGCCTTTTTATTTCTGCTTGCTTTGTCTATGCCTATTATTTGTCTATGCCTATTTCTGTCAACTTTTTCTTCACATATTTTGACACCCTGTCATTAAGTACAAAAATATTGTTATGTCTTACTGATGAATTGACCTCTCATCATTATAAAATGTCCTCATTTCTCTTTAGGAACAGTCCCAGTCTCAAAGTTTGTTTCACAGGAAATCATATGGCTTCTCAAGCTTCCTTATACTTAAGGTTCTGATGCTGTGTTTTGTTTTTTTTTCCACTTTACTCTTCCAGACTTCTTTGTGCTTAGCATTTACATGGCCTGTAAATATTACATAGATAAACAGTCTTGTAATACAATCTCTGCATTTGATTACAAATTTAATCTAGTCTTATAAAATTTAATCATTAATATTACTATGCTTAATTTTATAATCTTTGTATCCTAACTTTTCATCTGACTTCCTTCCCAAGCTTCACTTCAAGCTGCCTGTTTCTCTTTTCCTACTTCCTTTCAGATTATTTAAACATTCCCTACTATTTGTTTAACCCTTTTGTTTTCAGTTTCAACATTTTTTTTGTTCCAGTTCATTAAGATTTAATTTATTTTCTTCTATATTTATGCATGTTTGAGTGTCTCTATGTTTGTATCTATGTGTGTGTAGAATTGCATGGTGGTAACTAAAAGAGAATATCTACCTCCCTGGAACTGCAGTTTGAGGTGACTGAGCTACCAAACATAGGTGCTTGGAACCAAAGTCATGTCCTCTGCAAGAGCAGGAAGTGATCTTAAGTGCTAAACGATCTTTCCAGTCACCAAGACTTATATTCAAATATAGTCTTACCCCAAAGTGTTCATCAATGACAAAGTGGCAGTCTTGAAACCTGAATAGTAAAATCCTATTTCTTTTCACTGTGTTTACTGCCAGTAATGATAAATAAAAGTTACACAACTACCATAAAACATTACTTTAATGAACCTAGATGTTTTTAGTGTCAAGTTCATATTTATTTCTAGAGACTTATTTAAATATCTTTAGTGTTTATCCAGAATCATTGCATTCAAGTTTTTATCTAAAATAATTTTATTTGCCATTTTATTATTTAATAGTTTCATATATTTGCACATGTATTGATCATATGCATCTATCACTAGCTCCATCCAAATTTTCTTTTTTTTAAATGTGTTTTGCCTACATGTATGTCTGTGTGGGGGTGTCAGATCGCCTGAAGCTGGAATTCCAGATAGTTGTAAGCTGCTTTGTGGGTACTGGGAATTGAAACCAGGTCCTCTGGGAGAATAGCGAGTGCTCTTTTTTTTTAATTTTAATTTTTTTTATTAATTACACTTTATTCACTTTATATCCCCCATTAGCCCCTCCCTCCACCTCCCGACCCCACCCTCTCTCCCCTTTCTGCATGCATGCCACTCCCCAAGTCCACTGATAGGGGAGGTTCTCCTTTCCTTTCTGATCTTAGTCTATCATTTCTCATCAAAAGTGGCTGCATTGTCCTCTACTGTGGCCTGGTAAGGCTGCTCCCCCCTCAGGGGGAGGTGGTCAAAGATCAGGCCAATCAGATCATGTCAGAGGCAGTCCCTCTTCCCATTACTATGGAACCCACTTGGACACTGAATTGCCATGGGCTACATCTGTGCAGGGGTTCTAAGTTATCTCCATGAATAGTCCTTGGTTGGAGTATAAGTCTCTGGGAAGTTCTCTGTGTTCAAATTTTCTTGTTCTTTTGCTCTCCTTGTGGAGACCTTGTCCTCTCCAGCTCTTACTATTTCCCACTTCTTACATAAAATTCCATTCACTCTGCCCAACAGTTGGCAATCAGGCTCAGCATCTGCTTTGATTGTCTGCAGGGCAGAGGCTTTCAGAGGCGCTCTGTGGCAGGTTCCTAGTTTGTTTCCTGTTTTCTTCTTCTGGCTTTCAGAAGCCCTCTATAGCAGGTTCCTAGGTTGTTTCTTGTTTTCTTCTTCTTCTGATGTCCATCCTCTTTGCCTTTCCTGATGGGGATTGGACATTTTAGTTAGGGTCCTCTCTCTTGCTTAGTTTCTTTAGATGCACAGGTTTTAGTGGGTTTGTCCTATGTTGTATGTCTATATGAGTGAGTATATCTTTTTGCTTCTGGGACAACTCACTCAGGATGATCCTTTCCAGGTCCCATCATTTACCTGCAAATTTCATGATTTCTTTATTTTTCATTGCTGAGTAATATTCCATTGTATAGATGTACCACAATTTCTGCATCCATTCTTCAGTTGAGGGGCATCTGGGTTGTTTCCAGCTTCTGGCTATTACAAATAAAGCTGCTACAAACATGGTTGAACAAATGTCCTTTTTGTGTACTTGAGCCTCTTTTGGATATATGCCTAGGAGTGGTATCGCTGGATCTTGGGGAAGCACTATTCCTAGTTGTCTGAGAAAGTGCCAGATTGATTTCCAGAGTGGTTGTACAAGTTTATATTCCCACCAGCAGTGGAGAAGGGTTCCCCTTTCTCCACAACCTCTCCAGCATGTGTTGTCAATTGAGATTTTGATCTTGGCCATTCTCATGGGTGTAAGTTGAAATCTCAGGGTTGTTTTGATTTGCATTTCCCTAACGGCTAATGAGGCTGAACATTTCTTTAAGTGCTTCTGTGCCATTTGATATTTCCCTACAGAGAATTCTGTTTAGCTCTGTTCCTCATTTTTTAAGTGGATTACTTGGTTTGCTTCTTTTCAGCTTCTTTAGTTCTTTATATATACTGGATATGAGTCCTCTGTCAGATAAAGGGTTGGTGAAGATTCTTTCCCAATCTGTAGGCGGTCGCTTTGTTTTGATGACGGTGTCCTTTGCTTTGCAGAAGCTTTTCAGTTTCATGAGGTCCCATTTATTGATTGTTGATCTTAGAACCTGTGCTGTTGGCATTCTGTTCAGGAAGTTTTCTCCTGTACCAAAGAGTTCTAGGGTATTCCCCATTTTTTTTTCTAGCCGATTTAATGTGTCAGGTTTTATGTTGAGGTCTTTGATCCACTTGGACTTCAGTTTTGTGCAGGGTGATAAGTATGGATCTATTTTCATTTTTCTACATGTAGACATCCACTTGGACCAGCACCATTTGTTGAAGACGCTATCTTTTATCCATTGTATGGTTTCAGCATCTTTGTCAAAGATCAGGTGTCCATAAGTGTGTGGGTTTATTTCTGGGTCTTCTGTTCGGTTCCCTTGATCCACCATTCTTTTTCTATGCCAGTACCATGCAGTTTTTATAACTGTTGCTCTATAATACAACTTAAGATTAGGGATGGAGATACCTCCAGAAGATCTTTTATTGTAAAGGATTGCTTTAGCAGTTCTGGGTTTCTTGTTATTCCATATGAAGTTGAGAATTTTTCTTTCCAGGTCTGTAAAGAATTGTGTTGGTAATTTGATGGGAATTGCATTGAATCTATAGATTGCTTTTGGTAAGATGGCCATTTTTACTATGTTAAACCTGCCAAGCCATGAGCATGGGAGATCTTTCCATCTTCTCATATCTTCTTCTAATTCTTTCTTCAGAGACTTGCAATTTTTTTTCATACAAGTCTTTGACTTCCTTGGTTAGGGTTACTCCAAGGTACCTTATGTCATTTGTGGCTATTGTAAAGGGTGCTGTTTCCCTAATTTCTTTCTCAGCCCTTTTGTCTTTTGTATACAGGAGGGCTACTGATTTTTTTGAGTTAATTTTGTATCCGGCCACTTTGCTGAAGGTGTTTGTCAGCTGTAGGAATCCCCTGGTAGAGTTTTTGGGGTCACTCACGTATACTATCATATCATCTGCAAATAGTGATAATTTGACTTCTTCCTTTCCAATTTGTATCCCCTTGATCTCCTTCAACTGTCTTATTGCTCTAGCAAGGACTTCCAACACTATGTTGAAGAGATATGGAGAGAGTGGGCAGCCTTGTCTTGTCCCTGATTTTAGTGGGATTGCTTTAAGTTTCTCTCCGTTCAGTTTGATGTTGGCTATAGGCTTGCTGTATATCGCCTTTACTATGTTTAGATATGTGCCTTGTATCCCTGATCTCTCCAAGACTTTAAACATGAATGCATGTTGGATTTTGTCAAATGCTTTTTCAGCATCTAGGGAGATTATCATGTGGTTTTTTTTCTTTCAGTTTGTTAATATGATGGATCACATTGATGGATTTCCATATATTGAACCACCCCTGCATACCTGGGATGAAGCCTACTTGGTCATGGTGGATGATATCTTTGATATGTTCTTGGATTCGGTTTGCGAGTATTTTGTTGAATATTTTTTTGAGTATTTTTGCATCAATGTTCATAAGGGAGATTGGCCTGAAATTCTCTTTCTTTGTTGAGTCTTTGTGAGGTTTAGGTACCAAGGTGACTGTGGCTTCATAGAATGAGTTTGGTAATGTTCCTTCTGTTTCTATTTTGTGGAATAGTTTGAACAGAATTGGTGTTAGTTCTTCTTTGAAGGTCTGGTAGAATTCTGCGCTGAAGCCATCTGGTCCTGGGCTCTTTTTGGTTGGGAGACTTTTGATGACCACTTCTATTTCTTTGGGTGATATAGGACTATTTAATTGATTTACCTGGTCCTGATTCAGCTTTGGTAAGTCAAATCAATCAAGAAAATTGTCCATTTTGTTTAGATTTTCAAATTTTGTGGCATATAGACTTTTGAAGTAAGTCCAAATGATTGTTTGGATTTCCTCAGTGTCTGTAGTTATGTCCCCCTTTTCATTTCTGATTTTGTTGATTTGTGTGGTGTCTCTCTGCCTTTTAGTTAGCTTGGCTAAGGGTTTGTCTATCTTGTTGATTTTCTCAAAGAACCAGCTCTTAGTTTCATTGATTCTTTGAATTGTTTTATTTGTTTCTAATTTATTGATTTCAGCCCTGAGTTTGAATATTTCCAGCTGTCTACTCCTTTTTGGTGTGTCTGCTTCGTCTTTTTCTAGGGTTTTTAAGTGAGCCATTAAGTTGCTTGAATGAGCTGTCTCGAATTTCTTCTTAAAGGCACTTAGTGCTATGAACTTTCCTCTTAGCACTGCCTTCATTGTGTCCCACAAGTTTGGGTATGTTGTGTCTTCATTTTCATTGAGTTCTAGGAAGATTTTAATTTCTTTCTTTAATTCTTCCCTGACCCAGTTGTCTTTTAGTAGCAAGTTGTTCAGTTTCTATGTATGTGTAGGCTTTTTGCTATTTCTGTTGTTATTGAGGTACAGCTTTATTCCATGGTGATCAGACAGGATACAAGGGATTATTTCAATATTGTTGTATCTGTTGAGGCTTGCTATGTGACCGACTATGTGGTCTATTTTGGAGAAGGTTCCATGAGGTGCTGAGAAAAAGGTAAATTATTTTGTGTCTGGGTTTAAGGTTCTGTAAATGTCTGTTACATCCATTTGATTCATGACCTCTGTTAGAGATACTGTTTCTTTGTTCAATTTGTTTGATCTGTCTTTTGTTGAGAGTGAGGTGTTGAAGTCTCTCACTATTAGTGTGTGGGGACTTATGTGTGGTTTAAGTTTTATCAATGTTTCTTTCACAAATGTGGGTGCCCTTGTATTTGGGGCATAGATGTTCAGGATTGTGATGTCTTCCTGGTGGAATTTTCCCTTGATGAGTATGAAGTGTCCTTCCCCATCTCTTTTCATTAATTTTGGTTGAAAGTCTATTTTATCAGATATTAGAATGGCTACTCCTGCTTGCTTCTTGCATCTATTTGCTTGGAAAGCCGTCTTCCATCCCTTTACCCTCAGGTAATGTCTATCTTTGTGACTTAGGTGTGTTTCTTGTATACAACAGATTCTTGGGTTTTGTTTATGCATGCATTCTGTTAGTCTGTGTCTTTTTATTGGAGAATTAAGTCCATTGATATTGAGAGAGATTAATGACCAGTGGCTGTTAGATCCTTTGAATTTGATGTTGGCTGTGGTCATACGATTGTGTGCATGGTTGCTTTTTGTTTTACTGTAGTGGGATTATTTATTTCCTGTGTTTTCTTGAATGTAGCTAGTTTTCTTGGATTGTATTTTCCCTTCTTGTGTCTTCTGTAATGCTGGATTTGTTTGTAGGTATTGTTGAAATTTGTTTTTGTCACTGAATATCTTGTTTTCTCCGTATATGAGGACTGAGAGTTTTGCTGGGTATAGTAGCCTGGGCTGACATCTGTGTTCTCTTAGGGTCTGCATGATATCCGTCCAGGCCCTTCTGGCTTTCATAGTCTCTGTTGAAAAGTCAAGTGTGATTCTAATGGGTTTGCCATTATATGTTACTTGGCCTTTTTCTTTTGCAGCTTTTAGTATTTTTTCTTTGTTCTGTATACTTACAGTTTTGATTATTATGTGGAGGGAGGATTTTCTTTTCTGGTCTAATTTATTGGGTGTTCTATAGGCCTCTTGTATTCTTATTGGCCTCTCCTTTAAGTTGGGGAAATTTTCTTCAATGATTTTGTTGAAAATATTTTCTGGGCCTTGGTGCAGGGAATCTTCTTTTTCCTATATTCCTATTATTCTTATGTTTTGTCTTTTTATGTTGTCTTGAATTTCTTGGACGGTCTGTGTCAGGAATTTTTTAGATTTAACATTTTCTTTGACTGATACATCTATTTCTTCCATTGTATCTTCTACACCTGAGATTCTTTCTTCCATTTCTTGTAGCCTATTGGTTATGCTAACGTCTTTAGTTCCTGCTTTCTTTCCTAAGTTCTTTCTCTCCACAATTTCTTCCATTTGTGTTTTTTTTAATTTTTCCAATTCTATCTTCAGGTCTTGAGCTATTTTGTTGTTTTCCTTCACCTGTCTGACTGCATTTTCATGTTTTTCCATCAATTCCTTCAGCTGTTCCTTTGAGCAATCCACTGTTTCTTTTAATTCATTCAGTGATTTAAGCATTTCCTCTCTAAAGGTCACAAACTGTTTGGCTGCAGCTTCCTCTATTTCTTTTCATATTTTATTTGTTTCCTCTGTTCTCGTCTTCATGAGCATAGATGTTAGGTCATCTCCTTGAATTTCAGTTATGCTGTGGTGTCTAGGAATATTTGCTCCTGGATAACTCGGTTCTGGAGATGCCATATTGCTCTGGCTTTTGTTGGTTGAACTTTTACACTGTCCTTTACGCATTGGGATATCTTAGGTGTTTGAAGTTAGTTTCTGGTTGTTCCTGGACTCCTGTAGTCGAGAGAATCCCTTTGGCAGGAAGATGGTTTTTCCTGAAGGAAACCTTCCCAGCTTTTTGGGTATAGTTCCTGGAAGTCTGGTGTTTTTCAGGAGTTGCTACAGCTCACCTCAGGCATAGAGACCTGGGTGGTAACTGTGGTCCTGATTAGTCAAGAGGGCTCTCCTCTTACGGGGAGGAGTCCTGGAGACAGCTGCCCTCCTTCTGGGTTTCTTGCTGTAAATTTAGTGATCAGCTGCTGTATCCTGTGTGTCTTGTGGTTTGGTCGGTTTTGTCAGGGATAACTGGTTGCCTCTTGGATCAGTATCTGGGGGTTGAACTCAGGGTTCCAGGTCTTTTGTAGGTCTGAGGTTGGAGCTCTGTGCCCCAGAACCCAAGAGGTAATCTGTGGCGGGTGAATACTGCTCCCCTGGTAACAGCAGGCTATCTGGGGTACAGAAGTTCTCTGGGTTGGGCCAGTCTGTGGGACCTTTTCCGGGGATATACTGGGTTGTCTAAGTCCGTCCCCTTTGCTTTGTTCCTTGTTCCTTGTGAGGGTTTCTCCAGACAGTGTCTCTAAGACTCTGGTGTCTTGGGACCCACATCTCTGTCTGTAAGGAGTAGGTGGTACAAAGCAGGCCTCTGGGCTGGCAGAGCGTGTGCCAGCCTGCTAGCTTGCAGGAGCTGGGTTCCCAATACCTCTGTGCTCCCTGCTTGGGCCCGGATCTTGATGGCTGGGCGTACTTGCCTGTTTGTGATCTGCAGTCTGCTAGACTTTCCCTAGGTGACCTCAGCAGCACGGTTTCTTCCTTCCCTGTGGGGCCCTCTCCGGACAGGGATTCCCAATCTCTTCTGCACTGGAGCAAGCAGCTCGTCTGTACCGGTGAGCTGGGCGCCCCAAATTTTCTTAATTTTTCTTGCCTCATCTCTATTGCAATTTCATGTCTTTTTCTATTTTATTTTATCTTTTGTTATTAATTACCTCCTGAGTAATTAATACTAAGTACTTAATGAGTACACTGGGGTGGAATCCTGAGACTCAATAGAAGTTCTGTGTGAGTAACAATTAGCTTTTATCCTAAACCAATAGTTATATTAGTGTTTCATTTACCAAATTCTAGATTATTAAATAAAACCCTAATACATTTTTTTCTGTAATAAAAAATTAGTAAGTACCAAAATTCAAAACAAAAGAAAAGAAATTATAACTCAAACAACAACCCAGAATATATACTAAAAAGTAAAAAAATGTAAACTATTTTTCCTTTCTTTCTAGAGAACAATATGTGGATACTGGGATAATAAAATGAATGTTTAAAAATAACTTTGTTTTCTTTTCTTAAGTGTTTTCTTTTAAAATATGAGATTCAAAATAATCATACATGCAATATGCTGATAATTATCTATTTTAATATCTTCTATTACACAAGTATATTTAAATAACTTATATAAATTTAAACATAGTTTATGATTTATGGTTTTATGATATTCTGTTATAATTTTTGATATTTTTGAATATAACATTTCCCAAGTGGGTTCTAATGTGTTAAATATTTAAAGGCTTTCTTTAAATAATAAATTAAACTAGCATGAAAACTTTATTACTGAAAATGAGTGATTCCAAAAATAGACTAATTTTATTTAATGTATCTTGTTATTTCATAAAATTATCAGTGACATTACCAAATTTGTAACTGCATGTGAAATAATTACAAGAAAATATACAGAGGGTAGCTGGCTAATTAATTAATCATGTTTCCTGCTTTTTCTCAGTGAAGTTATAGAGCTATCTTTGCTTAATACACTACCAAAGAAGGCACAAATTCCTCCAGGTATGGTATAGCAGACCACACTGAGACATTATATAATTGACATTTTACAAAATACTGAGGAAACAAAATCAAATTAATAGCAATGATAAATGATTAAAAGAAACTAGAGATCTAAACAAAATCATATATGTGTAGAAGAAAATAAAAATAAGTCATTCAGTAAATAAAAGGAAATATATGTATATAACAGTTGATGAAATATTTACTTATTATTGCATCATAAGTAATTGGTTTTAAAATATGCAACTACAGCTGCTTAATTTTTGAGAATGCTGTTCCGTATTACTGCCCCTTCCTGACTAGAATCTTTCACTAAACACTATACTCACGCCTTATCTGTGTTATTATCTGTAATCCACTTTTTCAGTTTTTAAATTATTCTATATTACAAACACTAACATTTGTTAATTTCTGGTTATTTCTATTCTGGAGGTACTCAATTTGTCTCATATTGATATTATAAAATCTCTTTGTGCATGTGTGCATGTATTTCACCTTTGCTTTGAAACTAAGAAAGATGAGAAATTTTGAAGATTTCACTGTCTAATTTTATTTTTATTGCCAAGTTTATTCTTCATTATATTTTTATTATTTTAAACAGTTTTTAATTTAAATATATTTTAATCACATTCTTTTCCAACCTCAAATCCTTTCAAGTTATTTCTGCCTTCCTCCCTGCCCAACTTTAAATTCTTTCACCAAAACCCAACAAGACACCAATACAACAAAACTAAAAACAAAACAAAACAAAAAAACCTTGAAAAGAAAACAGAGAGAAAGAAAGAAAAACACCAAACTGTAATCAAATAAAAGCACTCCAAAAAGTGGTGGTTTCCAATTATATGTTGGTCAACTACTCCTGAACATGAGGCTTGTCCTATATAGTTAATATATACTGTGTCACTCTCTAACTGGTGACTAGGTTTTTATTCATTCATACATTTTTATTTGATTTATTTAAAGTACAGCAACAATTATTATATAATAAACTATATAATATTTATAAATAAAATATAATAAGGTAAAATATAAACTATCATATTGAAGTTGTGAGACAAACCAACATAAAAAAAGCCAAAGAGAAGGAACAAAAATCAGAGAACCACTTGTTTGCATACTCAGGAATCCTCTACAGACACTAAAGTTGAAATCATAATTCATACACAAAGGATGTGGTACCGACCAGTGCAGGCCCACATGCATGCTACTTCATTCTGTGCGTTTATATGAGCATTGCTTATGTTGATTTAAAGGGACTTCTTTTCTGGGTATTCCCCATTTCCTCTGGCTCTTACACTCTGTCAGCTTCTTCTTACACATGGTTCTCTGAGGAGTGGAGAAATTTGATGGAGTCATCCCTTCTAGGGCTGAATGTATCAAGGCCTCTCACTCTTTGTCTAATATCTGGCTGTGATTCTGTATATCCAGACCCATCTACTGTAGGGAGAATTTCTCTGATGATAGCTGAACAGGACACTCATCTATGAGTCTAGTAGAATATCATTAAGAGTCATTATATCAATATATCAATATATCAATATATATATATATAAAGTCATTATATGTATATAAAGGAAGATATATATATATATATATATATATATATATATATACTTTCTTTTTTAGTCTTATATATTTAGTTTGCCCTAAATGCCTAGGCTATCTAATCTCAGGTGCTTAGCCATCCAAACAGTGTCAGGCATGGATTCTATCTTGTGGAATGGACTTTAAGTTTAATTAGTTATTGGTCAGTTTCTTCCACAAGGTATATGTCAATATTGCCTTACTGTATCTTGCAGACAATACACTATTGAAGATATAGGGTTTGTGGCTTGTTTGGTTTTTATATTTCTCTTTTGAGAGTGTAAATCTACATTGTCCATTTTAAAGTCTCTACTGCTTCTGTCCAGTTGACTTTGAGAAAGCCTGCAGACACTCAAGACAAGACATTTTGGCAGATATATGTAAATATCTTCTCCAAATTTCTAAATAGTTTTGGCATCTTTAATAGGTAAGAATCCCAGAATCACAGGTGATTAAACTGTCTATCATGTCACTATTTTTTTCTTGCAAATTCAATTTTCAATATTGTCTCTTGTTTTCCTAGTTGTCCCCATCAAAGTTAATCCAAATTACCTGTCTGAGAACTATCGCTCTATATGTTTTAAGTATAATTCCATAGTCCACATGTAATCCTAATATTTATTTAATTTCACAGTATTATATTTCCAGATGTTCAACATAATTTCTGATCCCCATTGTCTCGCAGATATGGATCACAACCTTTATGGAAAAAGTGGCTATAAAGAGATGAAGAGAAAGATTAATGAAACAAATAACAAAACTAAATCATTTTCGCTCAGTCATTTAATCATATGTTTTAGCATCACTTATTAATATGATGATAAATTAAAAGTCTAACATTGAAGTACCTCTGACGAACCACACTATGCACACACCCTTAGTTGTTTGATGCAGTTTCTGGTTGTGTACAGTTGACAAATCCATCTTCTTTCCTATTTCATGACTGCTTTTGTCTGTAAAGACACTTAGGTTTTATGAGCTGCAATCTCTTTGCTGATTGTTTCCTGTCCATTTGATTCCTTCTTGGGTGTGAGGAAGTACTACTTGGAAGGTTCTGATAAATTTCCCTCACTGGACAAACCTCATGACTAATGTTTCAGGAAAATATCAATATTGGTTAAACAGTTAAAAGACAACCATTACAAAGCACAGGATAAAAACCAACAAGGACTTATTGAAGCCTGCTTTGCTAGATCTTCCTAATTGCTGAGAGAGGTCAATAGAAAAGAAGAACATGGCAGTTGAAAGAAAGTCTGACTGCAATTCAGACAAAAGCTGAAATCTATTCATGAGTTAAGTCTCTGTTGCTTAGAGATTATGATCATCATGGGTTTTAGAAAACTGAATTTTATCAAGATTTTGGAGCATAGTTTCGAATGGGATGTTAAATTCGTGAGGACACATAATTTGTAAGTGACTAAAACATCTCACAAGGGCAATATCTTAAGACTCCATTGTCACATCATCATCACCATCATCATCAAGTTGTTTTGAAATTGTTCTGAATATTATCCAACAAAAGAAAAGCTGAAGGTGTTCATAGACTCCTCTGCAAATTAAGAAAGACCAGAGGGAGCCAAGTCCTGTTGGATGCTGAGCATCCTATTCAGTATTACTAAGGCACTATTAAATTCAATGTAAGTTTTAATGAGATTTTCTTAGTTCTTGTGAGCACTCCCATTGATGTTTATAATCTTATAAATAAGCCAAGATGTTGAGAGGTGTGACAATTTGACTCCCAAATTGGCAACTTTTGAACTATCTCTTCGGTGCTCTGACAACCTTGAGCAAGAGAACTGTCAATCACAGGGCTTGCCAAGCTTCAGTTGTAATATCACATGCTGTTTTGGACACTCTTTTGATATTAGGGAATCTGCATAGTGATGATATGTTAGCAAAAATACAAATTAAAACTGCTATATCAATATTAGTGGTTGGAACAACTCAGTCAGATAAAGACTAGAGCCCTTTCCTACCCTGGCATCATCTAAGGAGAAGGCATTCATGAAATGAAGCCAGAAAACACAAAGTTGAGTTAGAGACTCAAAGTAAATAAAGTATAATTAATAAAAATAAAAAAAAAACAATGAAAAAATAGCTGAGTAGTATTCCATTGAGTAAATGTACCACAATTTCTTTGTCCATTCTTGAGTTAAGGGGCATCTAGTTTGTTTCTAGATTCTGGTTATTATGAATAAAACTGCTATGCACACAGTTGAGTAAATGTTATTGTTGTATGGTTGAGCATCTTTTAGATGTATGCCCAAGAGTGCAATAGCTGGGTTTTGAGGTAGCACTATTCTCTGTTTTCTGAGAAAGCTCCAGATTAATTTCCAAAATGCTTGTACAAGTTTACTTTCCCACTAGCAATGGAGGAGGGTTCCTCTTTCTCCACATCCTCTCCAGTATATGTTGTTACTTGGGTTTTTGATCTGAGCCATTATAATGGGTGTGAAGTGGAATCTCACAGTCATGTTGATTTGTATTTCCCTGCTGACTAAGGACATTGAGCATTTTTTTAAGTGTTTCTCCACCATTTGATATTCCTCTGTTGAGAATTCTCTGATTAGCTCTGTACCCCATTAAAAAAAATCTATAGACCTAAAGAAGCTCAGCAGCATAGAGGACCCTACGTAAGATACTTAATTCTCATTTAGAAGGGAAAAGAGGTAGATAGACACAGGAGTGGTTGAAGAGAGGGAACAGTATGGGAGCCTACCACAGATGTCCTCTAAAAGACTCACCACAGCAGGGATTGAAGCAGATATGGAGACTTACATCCAAACTTTGGACACAGCACAGGGAGTCTTATGGAAGTAGGGGCATATAAACAGACCTGGAGGGGACAGGAGCCCTACAAGGAGACCGACAAAGCCTCATCTCACAAGGCTCTGGAATCATGGAAACCAGAGGTCATGAATGACTACAAGAAAATGGAATTTTCTAGAAATAGCAGGGAAGTTGCACATATGAACACACTGTGGTTATAATACCATGCACAAAACCTAGGCAATCTCAATACTGATAAGATTCCAGCATGGACAGTGGAGGCAGGCATGTCATCTCATCCTTTTGGAAGTAGCCGTCAGCAACAGATAGTTCCTGGGAGAAAAGTCACTTTTCTTTAAGACTGAGCCCCTTCCTACTTGGGTCTACACCAGGTCCTCTGCATATATATTATAGGTTCCAGTTTAGTATTTTTATGGGATGTTTGTTTAGTACCTTTTCATTATTATTATTATTATTATTATTATTATTTATAATTTATTCACACTGTATCCCAACTGTAGCTCCTTCGCTCATCTCCTCCCAGTCTCACTCCCACTCTCCTTCCCTCTTCCTCCATATTCCCTAGTCCACTGATGGGGAAAGTCCTCCTTCCTTTCTGTCTGACCCTACCCTATAAGTTCCCATCAGGACTCTCTTCATCTGTAGGCTGGCTAGGTCACCCCACAAGGAAGAAGTGATCAAAGAGTAGGAAAGTGAGTTCATGTCAGAGTCTGTTTCTTCTTCCCTTAATAGGGAACCCATATGGAGACTGAGCTGCCTATGGGCTATGCGAGCAAGAAGTCAAAGTTTTCTCTATGCATGGTCTTTGGTTTATGCATAAGTGTCTGCATGGGTCCTGAGTCCTGCTGTTTTTCTTTTTTTTTTTAATATAGATATCCCATGTAGGCCTTAGTATGCAACAGTCTCTTATTATCCAAACCTGTGTCCCATGTGATGCTGTTATAATGTTAATCTGATTTGTAAATTATTTTGTTTTGTCTCTACTTTTGAAGACTCAGTAGGGCTGAATAACATTTATTTTTGGCCTAAAAATAAGAATTGGTGACACAATGCTAATAAATTTGGAAGTCCCATAAAATACTTAACTAAAACTTTTAATATATTCACAGAGGGACAGGTGCAGAATCTCTGTGAATGCTCTGTCAGTTCATATGCGCTTTTCTCAGTTGATTTCGAGGACTTTGAACTCATATTGTCCTCCATGCCCTCTGGCTCTTACACTGGTGTCTGCTTTTTTTGTGTGGTGTTGCCTGAGATCTGAAGGGAAGATTCTGATGGAGAATTCCATTTAGAGATAAGTGTTCCAAGATCTCTCTGCATAATATCTGGCTGTGGGTCTTTGTAGCTGTTCCGATAATCTGCAGGAGGAAGCTTCTCTGAGATTAGCAACACATCATTAGGAGTCATTTTACCACTAATATTTTAATACCAGTATTATTTGGTTTTTGTCCTAAATCTCTGGTTCTTGCTAGTCTTTGGTTCTTTGTCACCCCAGCAGTGTTAGGTTTGGGTTCCATCTTATCAAGTGGACCTTAAGTTGAATCAGATGTTGATTGGTTGTTCCCATGAGCTTTGTAAAGAAACTAATTTAATTTCAGCAATTTATAATTCTATACCATTTCTCTAGTGAGCATCAATATTAAATTGAAAATAGTATATAGAATTGAGAGAATTAGGCGCTTTTGGCAAGAATTATTGATTTATGAAATGTTATAAAATTTTCCTTTCTAAAGCCATATTGAAGGAATAAAATCAGCCACTTATGATCAGAAAGCAATAAAATAAAGCTTGTGGGAGAATAAGAAAAAAACTGTATGAAGAAGAAGGGAGGATGTAGAAAGCAAGGATGATAATGATCATGAGGAGGAATAGGAGATGGAGGATAAGTTGGAGAGGGGAAGAGTGGAAGTAGAATTACAGAAGGAAAATAGGAAGGAGAAGGGTAACCTTCGAATTTACTATTTTTTGTTTTAAAAGTTTGAATCTATTATTTCTCTAAACTTCAGAACATAGGCAAATTTATATTAGATAAAAACTTTAATTATTTCAACATGTTTTAAATGTTTAAATAACTCACCAGGATAAAGACCTAGGAGAGCATTTTGTTAGTATTTTAATAAGAAAATATCTTGTTCCAAGACTTTTGAAAATGTGGATTGTGTGTGGGTCCCTTAGCTTTATCACCTTGAAACAACCTACAAATTACTTGGTGTGGGGCTCTGCGGGAGAAGGTTGAAGTCTGATGTCTCTGAAGAGCCATTTATTTGTACTAGGTTTATAACAACAGAATCCCTTTTCTCAGCAGGGTTCTAAAAGTCATTCCTAATCTGGGTGACCCTGGGTCTGGTAAATGGCATCAAACAGCATTCAGGGCAGATAGCAAGCCAGACCTTTCCAGATAAGGAAACCAGTTCAGGTACCTATCTATTCTTAGAAGTGTCCCACCCTGCTAAGGATCTTAGGCTTAAGCAGTGGCCTTCAATTGTACTTGGAGGTTTTCCCCCTTCCTATATGCTAAGTCAGTACTGCGTTTTCCTTCTTGTGTTACGACCATGCTACTGCATGGGAAATGCATTGTAACACTACACACAAATCAAATGTCCCTGACCCCAACCCCAGGAAGTCAAACACATTCACCCTAGAAATCCCTCTCACTTGCCAAAGTTTATAAATCTCTGATTTCAAATAAATGGGCTGCTGGGGTGCACACATGCTGCTGACTGGCTGCTGCGTTATACCATCAGCCTTCCACCATGACTGCCTGAGGTTCTCCATTCTTCTCCTGATGGCCTCTTCTCACCAGGCCTGCTCTCTGCTCTTCTGGGACTGAGCCTTGCAGGGCCTGTGTTTTGGCTGCAAGCAGACCAGGCATGTGCTTCTGCCCTCACCTCTGAAGTGCTTAGCACTAGCTTGACCCAGAGTTGTAAGGCTTTGGAATCTCCATAGGCTTTGGAATGCCTGGGCTTCCACTGCCACTGGGATCTCATGCTAAAAATGCTAAACTCTAACCTGTGGAAAAGCTTCCCACACCCAGGCCTTAGCACATGGGCCTTACCCTAAAATGCTCTAGCTGCCTCTGAGAGAAATGGAGCCCAAAGACAACCTGGGAAGAGAAGCTCTTTGAAAGTTTGTAACTTCGCTTGACCCATACAAGGAGTTGTCCTTATTAATAGATGGCAAAATCCCAGCCCTTGTGGGCAGCATAATTCCCTATGCACAATGTCCTGTGAGTATGAATGGAAATATTACTTGCACAAGCAAGTGAGCAAGTCAGCATATGTGCATTCATTTTTATCTTCTTAATATGAACATATGACCAGCTGCTTGAAGATCCTGATCTTTATTCCATGATGAATTATAAGCTAGAATTGTGAGCTAAAATAAACATTTTCTTCCTTAAACCAGAGCAATGTTAATTTATCACCATTAATTTCCTAAATATTCCTTTTTTTGTTGAGACTTTTTTTATAAATGAGGATTTGACCTGATAAATATTGATACTTAAATGGTATTGAAGTAGAAGGGTAATTATGAACATCCCAAGAAAATCTAAGCATCTAGATGTCATGGTCTATGTTTATAATTTCAGTTATTCAGAAGCCTGGGGAAGGAAAATTCCAAGTTGGAGGACTTTGTTAAGCTACCTAGTAAGGTTAAGGCAGACCTGTGCCTTTAACAAGATCCTGATTTAAAATAAAAATAAGAAGTAAATTCAGGAGTAGATAAATCACATAGCACTTGCTCATAAATGCAAAGGCTGTTTGATTACAGCCTTGCATGCAAACACACAGAAAGACAGACAGACACACACACACACAGGAGAGAGAGAGAGAGAGAGAGAGAGAGAGAGAGAGAGAGAGAGAGAGAGATTAACCTTGCATATTTATGAGAAAAATGGCCTGTGGGTGTATAAGTCAGAGGGCAATTCCAGGCATACACCCCAATTTTTCTCTATATTACATTTAATTTTTTAATTTATTATTTATTACAATTTATTCACTTTGTATCCTCACTGTGGCCCCCTCTCTTGTCTACTCCCAATCCCACCCTTCTTCCCTCATCTCCTCCTATGCCCTTACCCTAGTCCACTGATCGGGAGGACCCTATCTGACTCTAGCCTACCAGGTGTCATCAGGACTGCCTGCATTGTCTTTTTCAGGCTTGGCAAGGCTGTGTCCCCCAGGGGGAAGTGATCAGAAAACCTGTCACTGAGTTCATGCCAGGAATATCCCCTGCTCTCCTTACTAGGAAACACACTTGGAGAATGAGTCTATGGGCTACATATGAGCAGATCCTCTCCATGCATAGTCCTTGGTTGGGGTATCATTCTCTTCAGGGCTCCCAGGGCCCAGTTTTTCTTGGGGGGAAGAGGTTCTGTTGGTCTCATTCTAGGGATCTGTCCCCTCCAGGTCTTTTTATCTCCCCCTTCTTCCATAAGACTCCCTGCACTATGCCCAAAGTTTGACTATGAGTCTCAGCATCAGCTTCGATACCCTGCTGGGTAGAGTCTTTCATAGGCCCTCTGTGGTAGGCTTATGTCCTGTTCCTTGTCTTCTGCTTTTGATGTCTATCACATTTGCCTTTCTGAATGAGGATTGAACAGCTTCCTTAGGGTCTTCCTTGTTGTTTCGTTTCTTTAGGAGTATATTTACTTTTTGTGACAGGGTCTCACACTGGACACTGGACCTTACTAATTAGAAAGATTGGTTGGCCACTGAGTTTGGAGATATTTTTGTTTTGCCTCCCAGCACTAGCATTACAGACTTCAACAACTTTACCCAGATTTATACCTGGGTCCTTAGGAGTCTGAATACTGGTTCTTATACTTGAACAGCAAGAATTTTAGAAACTGGACCATCTTCTCAGTCCTGTTCATTTTTTGAGACAAGGTCTTATTACGCTGATAACTAGTCTAATTTCACTGCAGTCTACATTGGGCTTAGTTATGTGAGGATTTTCCTTCTTCAGCATCCCTAGATACTATGCAGGCTTAGAGATCTCTAAAATCAACTCCACCTATTTCCTCTTTCTCTCTCTCTCCCTCCCCCATCTCTCTTCCCCTTCCCTCTCTCTTTCTCTTTTATAGCTCATGCTAGTCACAAATTCTGAGCTATTCTGCCTTTATCTTTCAAGTGTTGAGATTATAGGCATTTGAAATCACATGGTCTTTATTCAGTGGTGGGATGAACTTTCTGTCTTAACCTATTCTAGGCAAACTCTCAGAAAAAAAAAATAAAACAATAACAACAGAATAATAGAGAATGGTGATGGAAATAAGAGGTATGATGAACTGAACTAGCCGTGACTCTACCTGGGCAGCACAGTATTCACTAATGTCATAGGATATGACAGTGAAAGGATTGAAAGTAAAGACTGAGGAGGTAATAGATGGTTTAGAAGTTGGGCTGTAGTTCAGGAGAAGAATATATATATGTATATATATATATATATATATATATATATCCTTCACAAGGCCATGGGTTCAAATCCACATACCCAAAGAAAATCTGCAAGACAGATACAATTTTTTGTTTGGTGTATATTTAGAAGACAAGCTAATGAATGTTTATATAACGAGAGAGGAAACATCATAATTCACTATAGGAGGGAATTTGAATAGGTCAATAATAGGACGTGATAGTTAATTTTGAAGGTCTGAAACTACAAAGTAGTAGAATAACTACAAACTACAAACTAGTAGAATTCAGAATAACAAAGGATAATCTGCATGTAGAAGTGTATCAGTGAAATATATGAAAGTATCCATTGTTCTTTTTAGGAAGGTAATAATGTGGAGTTCTTTTTACTTCAGTTTCAAGATGATTTTAAATCATTTGTGTTGCACTGCAATTATTTATTCAGCAGAGGCTAATTAAACCTTATTCTTGGCATGAGAAAAATCTGGAAACACAGCAGGAAGTAAATAGCTGAAATTGACAATGATGTTTGTAGCATTTGGAATAATTTTATTAAATTCCAACAAGACAAGAAAATAAAAGAAAGGAAAAGGAAAAATATCTCATATTTTTATGAGATAGATTTACTTTTGTTGGACAAAGATGGGATTTGATTTATAAAACTCATAGTAACTGAATGATAATTTAAGTAATTTAAAATTAACCCCACTGCTTAGATGTGACACAAATGAAGCAATTTTTTTTTTCAAAATCACCTCTTATAAAAATAGGTTAACATATCTTTTTGGTGGCTATTTTGCTGCATTTGCAGCTGCTCACATCTGTAAATATGTTAGACAGTAACTGGCCACCTCTCTATACTCAAAGGACAAATCCCTGCAGTGCCTAGAATATTTCTTGATGGCTTTATCAGCAGCACTTGTCTTTTCATATGTGTTGATATTTGTTATGAGTCATCATGTTTATTTTTATTGGCAACCAATCCACCATTTCAAAGATTTAAAGCACTAGTACTTAGTGTATGTTTGAGGGAACACAATCTTTGTGTAAACTTAAATTTTAAAGCCCTAGCAGTAATGGAAAAAGA
Source organism: Meriones unguiculatus (assembly GCF_030254825.1). NCBI lineage: Eukaryota > Metazoa > Chordata > Mammalia > Rodentia > Muridae > Meriones > Meriones unguiculatus. The sequence continues at coordinate 80,566,239 of NC_083351.1, read as the reverse complement.
AAAGAAAACATTTATGATCATTGTTTTGAAATCTATGTCTAGAAGTTCTTGTAGGTTGCTCTCATGGCATTAGAACATTTTGGAAGGGCTGTGTTGTTGGTTTTGGCTTCTTTGTTAAAACTCAGGTAACCTTAGGTGTGTGGGTTTATTTCCAGGTCTTCAATTTGCTTCCATTTATCAATCATTTTGCTTCTATGCCAGTACCATGCAGTCTTTATCGCTGTTACTCTATAGTAAAGCTTAAGATCAGGGATAGATATCTGCAGAACTTCTTTTGTTGTACAGGCTTTGTTTTAGCTATTCTCTTTTTTTGTTTGTTTTTCCATATGACATTGAGAATTGTTCTTCCAAGGTCTATAAAGAATTGTGTTGCTATTTTGAGAGAAATTTCATTGAATCTGTATATTGCTTTTGGTATTTTTGGCCATTTTTATACTATGTATAAAAATCCCACTGATCCATGAACTGGGAGATCTTTCCATCTGATATATTCTCTCTTTGAGACTTGAAGTTCTTGTCATACAGGTCTTTCACTTGCTTGGTTAGAGTTACAAAACATACTTTATATTATTTGTGACTATTGTGAAGGGTATTGTTTAGGTAATTTCTTCTTAGCTTATGGATTCCTTGTCTACAGGAGGGCTACAATTTTTTTTTAAAGATAATTTTGTATCCAGCCACTTTGCTGGAGGTGTTTATCAGCTGTAGGAGTTCCCTGGTAAAATTTTTGTGGTGTCAGCTATATATAAAATCATATCATCTGTAAATAGCAATACTTTAACTTCCAAATTTCCAATTTATATCTCATTAATCTCCTTTAGTTATCTTATTTATGTAGCTAGGACTTCAAGCACTACACAGAAAAAAATTAGAGAGAGTGGGGAGCCTTGTCTTGTACTTGATTTTAGTGGAATTGACTTAAGTTTCTTTCAGTTTAACTTTATGTTGGCTTTGGCTTGCTTTATATTGCCTTATTGTATTTAGGTATATGCCTTGTATCTCTGTTATATCCAAGACTTTAAATATGAAGGTGCATTGGATTTTGTCAAAACCGTTTTCAGTACCTAAGATATGATCATGTCTTTTTGTTTGTTTGTTTGTTTATATAGTTGATTAGGTTGGTGGATTTTCATGTGTTAACACATCCCTGCATACTGGGATGAAGCCTACTTGATCATGGTAGATGATATTTTTTGTGTGTTCCTGGATTTATCTTTTGAGTATTTTATTGAGTATTCCTGAGCTAATGTTCAAAAGGGAAATTGGTCCTAAATTCTCTTTCTTTGTGTCTTTGTGTAGTTTAGGTATCAGGGTAACTGGTCTCATAGAATGAGTTTGGCAATGTTTCTTCTATTTGCACCTTATAGAATAGTTTGAAGAGTACCTGTATTAACACTTCTTTGAAAGCCTGGTCATCCTACCAAAAACTATCTATAGTTTCAATGCAATCCTCACCAAAATAACAACACAATTCTTCACAGACGTTGAAAGAACAATTCTCAGCTTCATGTGGAAAAACAAAACACAAAATAGCTAAAACAGTCCTATACACTAATAAAACTTCTGGAGGTATCTTCATACCTCAAACTATACTACAGAGCAATAGTAATAAAAGTTGGATAGTACTGGCATAGAAATAGACTGATTAATCAAAGGCCCAGAAAAAAACTCACATGCCTACTCACACCTGATTTTCGGCAAAGGGGCCAAAACCAAACAAAGAAAAAAAAAAAACAGCATCTCCACTTATGGTGCTGATCTAACTGGATGTCTACATGTAGAAAAATGCAAACAGATCTATATTTACTTATTGACCTGAACAAAACACAAGTCGAAGTGGATCAAAGACCTCAGCATAAAATCAGATACACTAAAGCTGCTAGAAGAGAAAGTAGGTAGGAGCCTTGAACTCATTGAAAACAGAAGAGAACTTCCTGAACAGTTACAACACAACAGCTCAGACTCTAAGATCTATAGCTAATATATGGGATGTCTTGAAACTGAAAAGCTTCTATAAAGCAAAGGTTACCAACAATAGAACAAAAGAGCAGTCTACAAATTGGGAAAAGATCTTTACCACTCCTACATCTGACAAAGGGCTAATATCTAGAATATATAAAAAAATTAAACACCAACAAACCAAATAATCCAATTAAAAATGGGATACAGATCTAAACAGAAAATTCTCAAGAGTAGAATATTGAATGGTGGAGAAGCACTCAGAGAAATGCTCAATGTCATTAGTTGTCAAGGAAATGCAAATCAAAAGGACTTAGATATTCTACTTATATCTGTCATAATGGCTGAGTTCACTCAAGTGACAACAAGTGCAGGCCAGGATTTGGAGAAAAGGACTCCATTGCTCATGGGAGGCAAACTTGTACAACTACTTTGGAAATAAATCTTGTGCTTTGTCAGGAAACTGAGAATAGCAATACCTCAAGACCCAACTCTGCCACTACTGGCCATACCCTAAAGATTCTCCACTATACAAGGACATTTGCCCAACTATGTTAGTAGTGGCTGTTTTTCATAATAGCCAGAAATTGTAAACAACCTAGATGTTTCTCAACTGAAGAATGGATAAAGAAACTGTGGTACACTTACACAATGGAATACTACTCAGCCATCAAAAACAAGGAAATCATGGAATTTACAGGCAAATGGATGGGATGAGGAAAGGTCATACTGAGTGAGGTAACACAGACCCAGAAAGGCTCACATGGTATGTACTTACAAGCAGATTCAGACCTATAGTACAGGATAGACATACTTGATCATACAGACCTTAAGAAGATGAGCAAAAAGGAGGATCCAAGGGAGGATGTATAAAATAGATTTGCAGTGACAAAGTGCAAATCTAAATCAGAATATGCTCCTGAGAGAATATGAGGGAGGCTCTAGTTAAGACTCCTAGTAGCAGGGGCCATGGAGACTGAAGAGGATACCCTTTACCTACACAAGACTCCTAGTGGATGGAGGAGTTCACCAACCTACCTTTAAAATCTTCAATCCAAAATGTACCCTACCTAGAAGACCTGAAGGACAAAAGATAGAACAGGCAGAAAAAAAGATTGTGGGAATGTCCAACCAGTGCCTGGCTGAACACTAAGATCCACCCCCTAGGTATGCTTGCAGACAGGAGCCTACCAGAGTTGTCCTCTTTGAGTCTTCACCCTGCAATGGCTCGAAATAGATACTGAGACTCACAGCCAAACATTGGTTGAAGCATAGGTAGTCTACTGGAAAAGAGAGGGAAAAGATAAATGGACATAGAGGTGAGAAATTTCCATGAGAAGACCATCAGAGCCAATCAACCAGGTACAGAGGAGCTTATGGAGTTTGAGGTACTACCAAGAACAATGCATGGTTGGGGCCTAGGTCCTTTACTTACAAGTAGCCAATGGGCATTTAAGACATCATGTGGGCCTTCTAGTTAGTGGAGTGGGGTATAGGTAGCAAGTTAATTTTGGCCTCAGAATGAGTTTGGCATTGTTCCTTCTGTTTCCATTTTGCAGAGTCGCTGGAGGAGTAACTGTGTTAGCTATTCTTTGAAAGAATGGAAGAATTCTGCTCTAAAATTATCTGGCCTTAAAGACAGTCCTGATGAGACCTGATAGGCTAGGGTCATAGGGAAGGGGAGGAAGTCCTTACCTGTCAGTGGACTGGGGAAGAGATATAGGAGGAGATGCGGGAGGAAAAGAGGGTAGGCTTGGAGGGGAGGAGAGTGGGGGCCTCAGCTGGGATCAAAGTGAATACATTGTAATAAATAAAATATTATATTAAAATTATCTGGCCTTATATTTTTTGGGAGTAGGGAATTTGGAGTCTTTTAATGATTGCATCTATTTCCATAGTTGTTATATGTCTATTTAAGTTATTTACCTAATCTTGATTTAATCATGGTAAATTGTATAGATCAAGAAAATCATCCACTTCATTTAGATTTTCCAATTTTGTGGAGTACAGGTTTTTGAAATATACCTAATGATTTTTTAGATTTCCTTAAAATCTATTGTTATGCCCCTTTTGTTTCTGGTTTTGTTAATATGTACACTCTCTCTCTTTGCCTTTTAATTTGTTTGGCTAAGAGATTATCTATCTTGTTGACTTTTCTGAAAGAACCATCTCTTGATTTTCTTTGTTCTTTGTATTGTACTCTTTGTTTCTAATTTATTGATCTCAGTCCTGAATTTTTTCCCTGTCATCTAATCTTGTCACATGTGTTTGCTTCTTTTTCTCCTAGAGCTTTCAGGTGTGCTTTTAAGTTGCTTGTGTGAGTCTCACCAATTTCTTTAAGAAGACAGTGCTATTAACTTTCCTTTTAGCAGTGTCTTCATTTTGTCCCACAGTTTTGTTATGTTGTGTCTTCATTTTTATTGAATTGTGGAAAGTCTCTTTCTTTATTTCCTCCCTGACCCAGTGGTCATTGAGTAGAGAGCCGTTAAGTTTCAATGAGTTTGTTTCTGTTGTTATTGAAGTCCAGCTTTAATCCATGATGGTCTGATAGAATACGAGAAATCATTTCAATTTTTTTGTATGTGCTGAGTTTTGCTTTGTGGTTGTGGATATCCTAAATTTTGGAGAAGGTTCCATGAGGTGCTGAGAAGAAGGCATATTCTTTTGTGTTTGGGTGAAATGTTCTGTAGATATCTATTGGGTCCATTTGATTCTTAACTTTGAATAGTTTCATTGTTTCTCTATTTAGTTTCTGTCTCAGTGATCTGTCCATTGGCAAGAGAGAGTTGTTTATGTCTCCAGCTATTATTGTATGGGGTTTGATGTGTGATTTAAGCTTTAGTAATGCTTGTTTTACAAATTGGATAAAACAATTTGGGTCATATATCTTCAGTATTCAAACAGCCTCATGGTGGAGTTTTCCTTTGATAAGTATAGAGTGTCCTTCTCCACTCTATACTTGGTTGAATATCCATTTTATTAGATATTAGAATGGCTAATTTTATTAATTTTTGTTGAATATCTATTTTATTAGATATTAGAATGGCTAGTCCAGATTGCTTCTTCTATCTCTTTGCTTGTAAAACCTTTTTCCAGGCCTTTAATCCAAGCTTTGTTGCTGACATTTGTTTCTTTATGCATCAGAAAGATGGATTCTGTTTTTGCATCCATTCTGTTAACCTTCGTCTTTTTATTGGTGAAATGAGTTCACTGATGTTGAAAGATATTGATGACCAATGTTAGTTAACTACTGCTATATTGATGTTGGTGGTATTAGTTTGAGTGTGTTTTTTGTGTGCTTCCCTTCCTGTGTAGGTGAAGAATTATTTATTTCTTCTTCTTCTTCTTCTTCTTCTTCTTCTTCTTCTTCTTCTTCTTCTTCTTCTTCTTCTTTTTATGTAGTAACGCTCTTTTGGGTTTTCTTTCTAATATTTTCTGTAGGGCTAGATCTATGGATAGATATTGTTTAAATTTTGTTTTGCCTTGAAATATCTTGTTCTTTCCATCTACGGTGATTGAGGTTTAGCTGAGTATAGTAGTTTAGGTTGCCATCTCTGGTCTCTTTGTGCCTTTAGACATCTTTCCAGCTCCTTCTAGATTTTATAGTCTTGTGGAGAAGTTGGGTGTAATTTTGATAGGTCTGCCTTTTCCTTTTGCTGCCTTTAAACTTCTTTCTTTGTTCTGTATATTTAGTGTTTTGATTATTACATGGCAGGATTTTCTTTTCTGGTCTCATCTAATTAGTGTTCTTTATACTGGTTGTACATTAATAACATTAATAGGCATCTGTTTCTTTAGATTGGGGAAATTTTATTCTATTATTTTGTTGAAAATATTTTCTTTTCCTTTGGAGCGCTGACTCTTCATCTTTTTCTATTTCTATTATTCTTAGGTTAGGTGTTTTTTATAGTATCCCGGATTTTCTGAATGTTTTGCATGAGGAAATTTTTAGATTTAACATTATCTTTGACTGATGCATCATTCTTTTTTTCTGTCGTATTGTTTTATACCTGAGATTCTCTCTTCCATCCCTTTGTTTCTGTTGGAAATGCTTGTGTCTGTTATTCCTGGTTTCTTTCCTAAATTATCCATGTCCAGTGTTCTTACAGATGGTGCATTCTTTTTGGCTTCTATTTCCATTTTCAGGTCTTAGAAAGGATAGGCTTAGAGATGTGGATGGAGGGGTCTCAGTTAGTTTGCTCTGGGGCTGCTGGCCTGGGGAATGAATATAGGAGTCATCAGGGGCTAGGCACTTTATGTTCTCACCTGTCCTTCCCAGGGTAGGCAGTCTTGGATTGCCAGGGATGGTGGATACAATATGGGCCAGGAATCTATATATATATTTTGGGGGAGATTCTCTTCTTGGGCTCTTTTTGTCTTTTTGTTGTAGTCCATTTTGTTGTGTTAGCTTTTTCCTTATTGCATTTTGTTATTATCCCATAAAACCTGTTTATTTCCTATTCAAAGAGAGAAAGAAGGTGGATCTGGATGAATCTGCATGGAGAGAGACTTGGGGAAGAACTGCTAGGCACAGAGGGAGTAAAAACTGTAATCAAGATATATTATATCTGAAAAGAATATTTTCAGTAAAAGGAAAAATATAATAAAATTAATAGTAGATACTCTATTTTTGATATAGACTCACTGGTAACATTTCTAATTGCTGCTGGGGGACATGCAGGAGGAATAGCAAAACAGTATTAGAATTCATGGCTTGCAGCCTACCAGTTAGCAGAGGCACAGCCCAAAGGCCTAAGTGTCTTGAGGACTCCATGCTGTTATGAGGCATCATCATTCTGCTTGTTGTCTTTATGGTCACCACATCCCTCATAATCTAGGAGTGGTATAAAAACTCTAAGGGGAGCTTCCAGCCCCTCACTGGGCAGTAACATTGGCATTTACAATAATAGTGATTGATGTTCTTCTTGTATTTCTGCTGGAGCAGATTAATGATTTATTCACCAACCTGAGAAAGAACTTAAGAGATGTAGATTGTTCGTAAAGTCCAATACCCTTAAAAAAACAACAACAACCTGGAAATGTATAGTGTTAGTAAAGTTAGGTTAAGATATTTTTGCTAGTGCAAAATGTAGAAAATCTTAGGGAATAATTTTAAGTTTAGAAAGGGACTTTTTGAGGTAAAGGAACAAAAACAGTGGCTGCCAGACTAGTACGAGCTGACATAACTTTCTCACCAAAGCAGGGCCAGTGATCAAGGTGATGAATTATTTTTTGTCCTCATTTTTGCCCTCAGCTTCCTGATACGATTTAATAAAAAAAATGTCAGTAAGCATATGTATACTCTAAGGATTTAAAGTAGGAATAAATGGTTGTTCTTTATAAAAGTTTAGATCTGTGATTATTTAAAAATTTTCTAAGATTATTTTTTAAGATAAATAATAAAATAATTGATCCTTTATTTATAACCCAAAATTACAGTCTTCCAGTAAAGAGAAACTGGTTGAGAAAATTACCTTACTTTCTTATACTTTCTTAATATAACAAGTTGCTTAGTTAAAAACGTATGTGGGTTCTTGGGAGTAATTTATTTTTCACATGTTTTTCACCCATAATACTTACAACATTTAATCATGTTGAGGGTATTTGGAAACCTTTTTTTTCCTGAGTATACTCATCATAATTGTTCTCTTAAAGAAAACTAGAATGAAACCACATTGTGATTTTGTATTCCTTTAAAGATATTGCTGAACTGCATGGTACTGGCATAGAAACAGAAAGGAAGATCAACGGAACCTAAGAGAAGACCCAGAAATAAGCCCACACACCTATTAATACTTGATTATTGACAAAGAAGCCAAAACCATTCAATGGAAAAAAAAAGACAGCATCTTCAACAAACGGTGCTGGTCCAACTGGATGTCTACATGCAGAAAAATGAAAATAGATCCATATCTTTCACCCTGCACAAAACTAAAGTCCAATTGGATCAAATACCTCAAAATAAAACCAGATACTCTAAATTGGTTAGAAAAAAAAAAGTGGAGAAGAGCCTAGAACTCATTTGCACAGGAGACAACTTCTTGAACAGAACACCAACAGCACAGGCTATAAGAGCAACAATCAATAAATGGGACCTTATGAAACTAAACTTTCTGTAAAGCAAAAGACACTGTTGTCAGAACAAAACGACAGCCTACAGACTGGGAAATGATCTTCACCAACCCTATATCTGACAGAGGGCTGATATCCAGCATATACAAAGAACTAAAGAAGTTAAAAAGCAATAAATCAAGTAATCCAATTTAAAAAATGGGGTATGGAGCTAAACAGAGAATTCTCCGTAGAGGAATATCGAATGGCAGAGAAACACTTAAAAAAATGCTCAACATCCTTAGTCATCAGGGAGATGCAAATCAAAATGAACCTGAGATTTCACCTTACACCCATCAGAATGGCTAAGATCAATAGCTCTAGTTACAACACATGCTGGAGAGGTTGTGGAGAAAGTGGAATTGCTGGTTGGAATGTAAACTGGTACAACCTCATTGGAAGTCAATCTGGCGCTTTCTCAGATAATTAGGAATAGTGCTTCCTCAAGACCCAGGTATACCACTCCTGGGCATATACCCAACATTTGCTCAAGTACACACAACAAAGACATTTGCTCAACCATGTTTGTAGCAGCTTTATTTGTAATAGCCAGAACCTGGAAACAACCCAGATGTCCCTCAACAGAGGAATGGATACAGAAATTGTGGTGTTTTTACACAATGGAATACTACTCAGCAATCAAAAAGGAGGATATCATGAAATTTGCAGGCAAATGGTGGGATCTAGAAAAAATCATCCTGAGTGAGGTATCCCAGAAGGAGAAAGACACACATGGTATATACTCACTTATATAGTCCTATAAGATGCAATAAACATAATGTAATCTATACACCTAAAGGTAAACAAGAAAAAGTACCCGGGGTAAGATGATCAATCTTCACTTAGAAAGACAAATGGGAGGTGCACTGGACATAGGAGAAAACAAGTAACAGGACAGGAACCTATTGCAGAGGGCCCCTGAGAGACTCTACCTAGCAGTGTATCAAAGCAGATACTAAGACTCATAACCAAACCTTCGGCAGAGTGCAGGGAAACATATGAAAGAAGGAGGAGTTTGTATGATGTGGAAAGGATAGGAGCTCCACAAGGACCAAATATATCTGGACACAGGGGTCTTTTCTGAGACTGACACTCAACCAAGGACCATGTATGGATATAACCTAGAACCTCTGCGCGGATGAAGCCCGTGGTAGCTCAGTAACCAACTGGTTTCCCATAGTAAGGGGAACAGGAACTATTTTTGACATGAACTCAATGGTAGGCTCTTTGACCTCCCCACCCCCCAAGGGAGGAGCAGTCCTGCTAGGCCACAGAGAAGGACTTTGTGGCCAGTTTTGAAGATACCTGATAAAACAGGTTCAGATGAAAGGGGAGGAGGTCCTCCAATCAGTGGACTTGGAAAGGGGCAGGAAGGAGATGAGGGAGGGATGGAGGGAGAGTTTGGGAGGGAATGAGGGAGCAGATACAGCTGGGATAGAGTTAATAAAATGTAACTGCTAATAAAAAATAAAATAAAAAGATATTGCTGGGATGGATAAGCTATGGGAGAAAAAATTAAGGTGTTGGAGGTTTGCTTCATACACCCAATATGTGAATGTGTGTGTGTGTGTGTGTGTGTGTGTGTGTGTATGTAAAATGGTTACAGCTTTGCTCCATCCACAAAATGTGTGTGTGTCTATGTATGTATGTATGTATGTATGTATATATGTAAGGATGTGTACTTGTGAAGTTGTTGGAATATGTTACAGCCTTACTTCACCCACCAGGTGTGAGTTTGTGTATGTGTGTTTGCTTTACATTTATACCCTCCTTAGATTGCTGAACACACTATTGGAGATGGCCCTCGATATAGTCCTTAACCAGAAATAAAGTGTTCCAGTGTGCATTTGTATCCAGTAAAATGTTGTCACTCTCCTAGGTAAAATTCTATTCATAATTCTTTCATTTTGGATGTTTGTTCAATTGTTGGATATCGCAAGCAAAAGTTGAATTAAAAAAAAACACATTCAATGTTTCTTCATTTAAAAATAACTTCAGTGGACCTTTTAGATTTCAGAAAACAAAGCACCATATGTACATATAACTCAACCACAAAAAAGTCACAAATAGACTTCATCTTCACAAACCGTATGCTACAACAGACAGAATATAAAGGAGCCCATAAGAGTCCACCTTCAATATGAGCACAATAAAAAATGGACATTCAATATAACTTTTGGATGGTTTTCAAAACCAGTGTCCATTGCTTTGTTCTGTGTCTAATGACAACATTGCTATTTCATGCCTAAGTATTTTAAGTGTTTTCTCAATGAAATTTAATCTAGGGCTTTTAAATTTAAACAAAAATTAAGAGTTGTGATATGTTGAAATCCTCCCTCAATTCATCTGAATTCAAATAATAAATACTTTGTTTATTAAAATTGGAGTATTGAAATAATGGATTATTATGAATATAAGAATTATAGAATGGGTGAAAGTGTGAGAATACAAAGCAGTTTTATAGTCTTATAAATTTAGGTACTTGATCTTAATTGAATTTTAGCTCTATTTATTCTTAGTTTGACAGCCTAGGAAGCTTTTCAGCACTTTGTTCTTCATTTTGTGTACTATTATAAAAATAGTATAAATATACTATTTATAAGTTTATAAAGGGAAGGGGATAGGGCTACGATCATTTCTTCCATTCTTATTCTTAAGATGAAAATCTCTTGTTGCTTTAATGATCATGTTTTCTAAGTCCATCTAATACAAATCCTAGATAACTATCATATGTTTACATACAATTGTAAAATCAACTGTTAATTGATCATGTTTAAATGTTTTTGTATTCTATTTCCCATTTGCCAACTGATATCTTATTAGAAAACCTATTTCAATATCAGCAATGTATTCAAGTCCCTTTCCTTCAAAACTGTCATGCAAATGTACTCACTTTGTTCTTCATAATACCTTATTGTATTAATATCTACAGTGCAAACAATCAAATTACCCTTAGTTCTTTCATATTCTCATTCTGTTACTTCATCCAGACCTTCATCAGAATCAAGACATTAGAAGTCCTCACATTATCTGATACTTGTTCTGTGAGACTCAAGCTATTCTTTATAAACCTTCTTGACTAAAGATTTATAGAAGTTCATTTTATTCTTGAGTCTTGGTATGTTAGTCACAACAGAAAGATGTTTTTATTACTACATAACAAGGTAAGGTAATGAATTTGCTCCTTGCAAAAAAAAATACAACAAAGAAAAAGTAATGCAGTAGGTTGTATTCATGATTTAAAAGAAGTCTCATACTCCAACCAAGGACTATTCATAGAGATAACCCAGAACCCCTGCACAGATGTAGCCCAGGGCAGTTCAGAGTCCAATTGGGACATAGTAATGTGAAGAGGGACTGCCTCTGACATAATCTGATTGGACTGCTCTTTGATCACCTCCCCCTGGGGGGGAGCAGCCTTACCAGGCCATAGTAGGGGACAATGCAGCCACTTTTGATGTGAACTGATAGACTAAGATCAGAAAGGAGAGGAGAACCTCCCCTATCAGTGGACTTGGGGAGTGGCATGCAAGTAGAGGGAGGAGGGAGGGTGGGATTGGGAGGGAAGGAGGGAGGGGCTTCTGGGGGGATGCAGAATGAATACAGTGTAATTGATGAAAAATTAAAAAAAAAATAAAAGAAATGAAGATACTGAATCCAGAAAAAAAAATGTAATCAAAGGGGGGCAGAGACAAGATGGCGACTAGCACACACAGTTTCTGAGCAGTGGAATACTTGAACTTCTGAGTTGGTGAATGGAAGGACCTCTAACCAGGAAAACAACAGTGAGGCTTTCTAAACAACAGGGAACATCGCAGGAGGTGAAAACTATGGTCTCGGGTCACCCAGGGACATGTTTGAGGAAGGAGAGAAACGATCCTTTGATCTCGTGGCACTCTCCTCCCCCAGACCTCCTTCCTCCTTGGCACAGCGGCACAGCGGACTCGTCTTTCTCAGTGCAGACCTAACTGCCTGGGGTATACAGCCACTGAGGCAGAGTTCCAAGCCCTTTAGCAGCAGGCAAAGGCCAGCAGTACGTGTCCCAGAGTCCCAGATTTGCTCAACCATGTTTGTAGCAGCTTTATTTGTAATAGCCAGAAGCTGGAAACAACCCAGATGCCCCGCAACTGAAGAATGGATGCAGAAATTGTGGTACATCTACACAATGGAATATTACTCAGCAATGAAAAATAAGGAAATCATGAAATTTGCAAGTAAATGGTGGGACCTGTAAAGGATCATCCTGAGTGAGTTGTCCCAGAAGCAAAAAGACACACATGGTATATACTCACTCATATAGACATACAACATAGGACAAACCCACTAAAATCTGTGCATCTAAAGAAACTAAGCAAGAGAGAGGACCCTACCTAAAACGGTCAATCCCCATCAGGAAAGGCAAAGAGGATGGACATCAGAAGAAGAAGAAAACAGGAAACAACCTAGGAACCTTCTACAGAGGGCTTCTGAAAGCCAGAAGAAGAAAACAGGAAACAAACTAGGAACCTACCACAGAGGGCCTCTGAAAGGCTCTGCCCTACAGACTATCAAAGCAGATGCTGAGCCTGATGGGCAACTGTTGGGCAGAGTGAATGGAATTTTATGTAAGAAGTGGGAAATTATAAGAGCTGGAGAGGACAGGGTCTCCACAAGGAGAGCAACAGAACAAGAAAATTTGAACACAGGGAACTTCCCAGAGACTCATACTATTCATGGAGATAACCTAGAACCCCTGCACAGATGTAGCACATGACAGTTCAGTGTCTAAGTGGGTTCCATAGTAATGGGAAGAGGGACTGCCTCTGACATAATCTGATTGGCCTGCTCTTTGATCACCTCCCCCCCGGGGGGGGGGAGCAGCCTTACCAGGCCATAGTAGAGGACAATGCAGCCACTTTTGATGTGAACTGATAGACTAAGATCAGAAAGGAGAGGAGAACCTCCCCTATCAGTGGACTTGGGGAGTGGCATGCATGCAGAGGGAGGAGGGAGGGTGGGATTGGGAGAGGAGGAGAGAGGGGCTTATTCGGGGGAATGCAGAATGAATAAAGTGTAATTGATGAAAAATTAAAAAAAAGGGGGGGGGGGAGAAAGAAGCCAAAAAAGCCAAGCAAGGCCCAAGGAAAGAGGCTGAATCTCACTCAGGACAAGAAATAAAGTAGACATCTGAAGTAGATGGAAGGAGAAAACTGGGTAGGAGACAGAATAGGGAGGGCAACTAGAGAGTCAGATGTGCAATTAGCAGGGGTGTGGGTCGAGGGGAGGACCAGGAGAGCAAAAATAAAATGGTATGTGGAAGAGCATTCCTGGGACAGGGGAGGCTCCTGGAAGTCTATACAGTGACCGTAGCTGACACGCCTAGCAGTGGGGGATATGGAACCTCAAGTGGCCACTTCCTTTTGCCATGTGGGACTTCCATTGGAGCGAGGGGAACATCACCCATAAAAACTTAGTCCCAAAATTTTTCTTGCCTATAAGAAGTGTAGGGGTAAAAATGGAGCAGAGATTGAGGAAATGACAAACCAATGACTGGACAAACTTGAAACCCATCCATGGGAGAGAGCCAGCCTTTGTCACTACTAATGATACACTGCTATGACTATATACAGGAACCTAGAAACCCCCTTCTGAGAATCTTATTCTAGCACTGGATAGAAACAGATGCAGTGACATACAATATGTCTACCTCAGGAAGTTCTGCAAAAAAGTGGGAGGAAACAGGGCTCAAGGATACCACATGAAGACCTACAGAGTCAACTAAAATGAAGTCTCCACAGAGAATGAACCACCACCCAAAGAGTATGCATGGAGTGGACCTAGACCCCCTACATATCTGTAGGAGATATGGAACACATCATGGCTAACATGTGGTTCCCTAACAATCAGAGTAGGGGCTGTCTCTGACTCTGCTGCCTGCCACTGGATCCCTTCCCCTAGCTGGGCTGCCTTGTCAGGCCCCAGTGGGAGAAGATGCACTTAGTCTGGCTGTGATTTGAGGTGTCTGGGTGGGTTGATATACTTTGAGAGCCTCCCCTTCTCTGAGAAAAAAATGAGGGGGAAAAGATAGGAAGGGTAAGTCAGGACAAATCTAGGAGGAGAGAATGGAGGGGGTTCTGATCTGCTTTTAAGAAGAAAGTTATGCTAAGGGGCTGTAAAAAGATTAAATAAGTAAGTAAGTGCAAAAACACATGTAAGAAACATTATTTTAAAAAGATCTATATGAACATAAAATAAACTGTTAGGAAATATACCTCAATATGAATTTCAATCTTAAATAATTCCTGCTAAGTTTTATTTAGTGCAAATTATTTTAAAAACTTACAAGTTTATAACCATGTACAATCCATACATTTGGTATTTCAAGGTAGACAAAAGAAAGTGGGATAACTGTATTTATAATCAACTCACAAAATTGTGAGAATTCGATTTAGTGTCCATTATCTCAATGACTCCAGTTAAAAGAATATGGAGATGGCCATGCTTTAAAATACTTTTTAAAAAATATTTTATTTCTTGTCATATTAAAAGTCTTCAAGTGTGTAAGATCCAATTCAGTACTTTGCTTTGCCAACTTCTGTTAAGATTTTCAAGTTTTCCTTTTTATGAGAAGTAATAGGCCATGATTCACCTGGGTAGTTTTTGATAGTGTATTACTAAAGTCAACATTAAATCTTATTTGATCCCCATGGATGGTTGGTTCTATTTATCCACAAGTGACACTTCAGCGTGGTTTGGATGCTAAGTGAGTGGATCATTTCTGCTTGCTAAACTTTCTCAATCCTGTGAATGCTCCATTAACTTCTTGGAACATATTACTCCTTCTTCCTAGAGCCTAAACTGAAGTAGTCCAGAGCTGCATTTCATTTACTGAATAATGTTCATTCAGTTATAACTGTCATGGTGCTTAATTATTGGAAAATATCTATTCATTTTTCTTTATCAAGTACTATTGTGGTTCAACCAGTTCATTTACATCATTACATTTGCTCATTATTTTTACTTAATCCATAAATAAATTATGGTGTTGAGTAATGAGAATTTTGAGGTGAGTAAGACACACTAAATGCAATGCAATATTCAAAATTATGTTCTTTGAGTTTTGTATATTGGTTACATTTGACATATGTATTTTCTTTATATAGAATTTATCAATTGTATTGTATATATATAAATACCAAAAGTAGATGGGTAAATAATAACTTCCATTTACAAAAGTAAAGGTTTACAAATTCTAATATTTTCACATAAAGTAAGTGAATATAAGAATGTAGAATTTTATAATAAATCCATTGTCATCAATTTTATGTTTAATCAACCTTTGAATAAGAAAACAATATTATATTTCATGCATATTTTTCTGGGTACTGTTTACTTATGGGATTAAATTTGGCATGTCTATAAATCATGCCACTGTTTATGAAGTGATTATAGTTGAGGAACTGAAAGCCCTCAAATATGAAAGGCCCTAAGAATACTTCAGTCTTTCAATCATAACAGAGAAAACTTTTTCTCCTCATATTTTTGGTACAGTATGAAAATGAAGTTAGAATAAAAGAGCATATTTTGTTTAAGCATAGTATTTCTAGAAAATCTAGCATAAATACTTTTATATTTTTATCATACTGGGATCTTAAATATATGTTTCATTTACAATGTTTACATATTTGTGCATCAACTCAGCATAATACTCCAAACGAGGACCATACATGGAGATAACTTAGAAACCCTGCACAGAAGTAGCCCAATGCAGCTCAGTATCTAAGAGGGTTCCCCAATAATAGGACCAGGGACTATCTCTGACATGAACTCAGTGGCGAGCTCTTTGATCACCTCCACCTGAGGTGGTGGCAGCCTTACCAGTCCACAGAGGAAGACAAAGAAACCAGTCCTGATGAGAACTGATAGGCTAGGGTTAGGTGGAAAAGGAGGAAAACCTCCTCTATCATTGGACTGGGGGAAAGGCATAAGGAGGAGAAGAGGGAGGGAGGATGGGAATGGAGAGAATGGGGGAGGAGGTACAGATGGGATACAAAGTGAACAAACTATAATTAATAAAATTAAAAAAGATAAAAAATGAAAAGAATGTGAGGCATTTAAGAGGAAACTTTGAGGTTATTGATACTGAAGATAATATTAATACTAATAATTAGTGAAAGATTCAGTTTCTTCTCTCTTCTTCCTCTTGCACCTTCATTTTCTCTTTGGCTCCATCTTGAAACATAGGTGTTGGTATAATGTTCTTTTGAAATGTATACACCTTACCCTTGTTCATTCAAATGCTGATTTCTTCTGCCCCCCCCCCTCTGGTTTCAATCCAGATATTGCATTATGATGCTCATTCTAAGCATCTTGTCTCAACTCTTGTGTAAACAGGCCAAAATAAAACAACTAGACACAATGTTGAGCTGGGAGGAGCCAGAGGACAGGAAGGAGAGGAGGAGCTAGAGGGCAGGAAATGAGTGGGAGGAGAAAGGGCTAGGAGAAAGCTAGGAGAGCAGAGTTGGAGGACAGATCTTGGAATGGGAGAGATGGATTGGACATAATATTTCAAAAAAAGCAAGTATATTGTGGGAAATCTAAATGTTAGGAAACTATGAGGTCTTGGAGGATTAAGAGGGAGTAGCTATTGTGCAGCATTGTGTTCTAGGTTAACTAAATCCCAGTGTCTGTGTGGTGATTTGGTTATGCTGAATTTTAGGAATAACAGCAGCATTACCAGAAGAAATATCAATTGTAAATATTAATCGCTGATTACAATAGATAGGTTTTGCAGTACATGTGGTTCTTATGAATAACATAAATTTAAATTTTTATTTCTCTCTATATTAAAGAATGGAAATATTTTCCATAAATGTCTAGCAAAATTTTGCTTAAACCATGTTTACTAGAAGATGAAGGGATTTAACCATTTTAGAACTTCCCACTCTAAGGAAAAATAAGCTTTAAAGTATTCTGGATTCACAAGGAAGCTGAAGAAAGAAAGAGTAACATACATTAAATAAAAGTTCAAATTTAAGGAAAAGGATTAATGATTATCATATATAAATGTTCCATTAACCTTACAGTTACAATAATTTTTTTTTTAATTTTTATTTTTTATTTTTTTTATTTTTATTTATTTTTATTTTTTTATCAGTTACATTTTATTAACTCTGTATCCCAGCCGTGTCCCGATCCCTCATTCCCTCCCAGTCCCTCCCTCCCTCCCTCATCTCCACCGTGCCCCTTTCCAAGTCCACTGATGGGGGGGACCTCCTCCCCATTCATCTGATCCTGTTTTATCAGGTATCTTCAGGACTGGCTGCAAAGCCCTCCTCTGTGGCATAACAGGATTGCTCCTCCCTTCGGGGGTGGGGAGACCAAAGAGCCAGTCATTGAGTTCCTGTTAGAAATAGTCCCTGTTCCCCTCACTTTGGGAAACCAATTGGTTACTGAGCTACCACAGGCTACATCTGAGTGGAGGTTCTAGGTTATATCCATACATGGTCCTTGGTTGAATGTCAGTCTCAGAAAAGACCCTGTGCCCAGATATATTTGGTCCTTGTGGAGCTCCTATCCTTTCCCCATCAGACTAACTCCCCTTCTTTCTTATGATTCCCTGTACTCTGCCAAAGGTTTGGTCATGAGTCTTTGCTTTGAAAACACTGCTAGTTAGAGTCTTTCAGATGCGCTCGGTAGACTCCTGTCATACGTTCAATGCACATCCCATCTGTCTTTCTAAATGAGGATTGATCATCTTAACCCATTTCCGCTCAATTGATTATCATTTTTAGGTGTATAGATTTCATTATGTTTATCATATCTTATAGGTCTATATAAGTGAGTATATCCCATGTTTGTCTTTCTCCTTCTGAGATATTTCACTCAGAATGATCTTTTCTAGTTCCCACCATTTGCCTGCAAATTTCATGATTTCCTCCTTTTTGATTGCTGAGTAGTATTCCATTGTGTAAAAATACCACAATTTCTGTACCCATTCCTCCTCCGTTGATGGACATCTGGGTTGTTTCCAGGTTCTGGCTATTACAAATAGAGCTGCTATAAACATGGTTGAGCAAGTGTCCTTTTTGTGTACTTGAACAAACTTTGGGTGTATACCTAGCAGTGGTATAGCAGGGTCTGGAGGAAGCACTATTCCTAGTTGTCTTAGAAAGCACCAGATAGCTTTCCAGAGTGGTTGTACCAGTTTACATTCCCACCAGCAGTGGAGGAGGGTTCCCCTTTCTCCACAACCTCTCCAGCATGTGTTATCGCTTGAGTTTTTCATCTTGGCCATTCTGATGGGTGTAAGGTGATATCTCAGGGTCGTTTTGATTTGCATTTCCCTGATGGCTAATGAGGATGAGCATTTCTTTAAGTGTTTTTTCTGCCATTCGATATTCCTCTGTCGAGAATTCTCTGTTTAGCTCTGTTCCCCATTTTTTAATTGGATTACTTGGATTGCTGCTTTTCAGCTTCTTTAGTTCTTTGTATATACTGGATATTAGTCCTATGTCAGATAAAGGGTTAGTGAAGATTCTTTCCCAATCTGTAGGCATTCGTTTTGTTTTGCTGACGGTATCCTTTGCTTTACAGAAACTTTTCAGTTTCATGAGGTCCCCTTTATTGATTGTTGCTCTTAGAGCCTGTGCTGTTGGTGTTCTGTTCAGGAAGTTGTCTCCTGTGCCAATGAATTCTAGGCTGTTCCCCACTTTTTTTTCCAATTGATTTAGGGTATCTGGTTTTATGTTGAGGTCCTTGATCCACTTCAACTTTAGTTTTGTGCAGGGTGATAAATATGGATCTATTTTCATTTTTCTGCATGTAGACATCCAGTTGGTCCAGCACCATTTGTTGAAGATGCTGTCTTTTTTCCATTGAATGGAATTGGCTTCTTTGTCGATTATCGAGTATTCATAGGTGTGTGGATTTATTTCTGGGTCTTCTATGCGGTTCCATTGATCCTCCTTTCTGTTTCTATGCCAATAACATGCAGATTTTATTACTGTTGCCCTGTAGTACAGCTTGAGATCAGGAATGGAGATACCTCCAGATGATCTGTTGTTGTACAGGATCGTTTTGGAGATTCTGGGTTTTTTGTTTCTCCATATGAAGCTGAGAATCTTTTTTTCAAGGTCTGTAAAGTATTGAGTTGGTATTTTGATGGGAATTGCATTGAATCTGTAGATTGCTTTTGGCGGGATGGCCATTTTCACAATGTTAATCCTACCAATCCATGAGCATGGGAGATCTTTCCATCTTCTGATATCTTCTTTGATTTCTTTCTTCAGAGACTTGAAGTTTTTCTCAAACAGGTCTTTCACTTGCTTGGTTAGAGTCACACCAAGGTACTTTATGTTATTAGTGGCTATTGTGAAGGGTGTTGTTTCCCTAATTTCTTTCTCAGCCTTTTTGTCTTTGGTATATAGGAGGGCTTCTGAGTTTTTTGACTTGATTTTGTATCCTGCTACTTTGCTGAAGATGTTTATCAGCTGAAGGAGTTCTCTGGTTGAATTTTTGGGGTCACTCATATATACTATCATATCATCTGCAAACAGTGACACTTTGACCTCTTCCTTTCTGATTTGTATCCCCTTGATCTCCTTTAGTTGTCTTATTGCTCTGGCTAGGACTTCAAGTACTATGTTGAAGAGATATGGGGACAATGGACAGCCTTGTCTTGTCCCGGATTTCAGTGGGATTGATTTAAGTTTCTCTCCATTGAGTTTGATGTTAGCTATAGGCTTGCTGTATATTGCCTTTACTATGTTTAGGTATGTGCCTTGTATCCCTGATCTCTCCAAGACTTTAAACATGAATGGGTGTTGGACTTTGTCAAATGCTTTTTCGGCATCTAAGGAGATGATCATGTGGTTTTTCTCCTTCAGTTTGTTTATGTAGTGGATTACATTGATGTATTTCCATATGTTGAACCACCCTTGCATGCCTGGGATGAAGCCTACTTGGTCATGGTGGATGATATCTTTGATGTGTTCTTGGATTCGGTTTGCAAGTATTTTATTGAGTATTTTTGCGTGAATGTTCATAAGAGAGATAGGCCTAAAGTTCTCTTTATTGTTGGGTCTTTGTGTGGTTTAGGTATTAAGGTGACTGTGGCTTCATAGAATGAGTTTGGTAGTGTTCCTTCTGTTTCTATTTTGTGGAATAGCTTGAGGAGAATTGGAGTTAGCACTTCTTTGAAGGTCTTGTAGAATTCTGCGCTGAAGCCATCTGGTCTGGGGCTTTTTTTGAAGGGGAGACTGTTAATGACTGCTTCGATTTCCTTGGGAGATATAGGGCTATTCAGTCTTTCTACCTGATCTTGACTTAGTTTTGGTAGATGGAATCTTTCAAGAAAATTATCCATTTCATTTAGATTCTCAAATTTTGTGGCATATAGGCTTTTGCAGTATGACCTAATAATTGTTTGGATTTCCTCAATGTCTGTGGTTATGTCCCCATTTTCATTTCTGATTTTGCTGATCTGGATAGTTTCTCTTTGCTTTTTAGTTAGTTTGGCTAAGGGTTTGTCTATCTTGTTGATTTTCTCAAAGAACCAGCTTTTTGTTTCATTGATTCTTTGGATAGTTTTATTTCTTTCTAGTTGATTGATTTCGACCCTTAGTTTGATTATTTCCAGCCGTCTGCTCCTCTTGGGTGTATCTGCTTCTTTTTTTTCTAGGGTTTTCAGTTGGGCCTTTAAGTTGTTTGTATGTGATGTTACGAATTTCTTCTTGTAGGCACTTAGTGCTATAAATTTTCCTCTGAGCACTGCTTTCAATGTGTCCCATAAATTTGGGTATGTTGTGCCTTCCTTTTCATTGAATTCTAGGAAGTCTTTAATTTCTTTCTTTATTTCTTCCTTAACCCAGCTGTCATTGAGTAGTAAGTTGTTCAGCTTCCATGTGCGTGTCGGCTTTTTGTTGTTTCTGTTGTTGTTGAGGTCCAGCTTTAGTCCATGGTGGTCAGATAGTATACAATGGATTATTTCAATCCTTTTGTATCTGTTGAGGCTTGCTTTGTGGCCCACTATATGGTGTATTTTGGAAAAGGTTCCATGCAGTGCTGAAAAGAAGGTGTACTCTTTTGAGTTTGGGTGAAATGATCTGTAGACGTCTATTAGGTCCATTTGATTTAGGGATTCTGTGAGTGCTTTTATTTCCCTATTTGGTGTCTGTCTAGTTGATCTGTCCCTTGGTGAGAGTGGAGTGTTGAAGTCTCCCACTATTAAGGTATTAGGATCAATGTATGATTTAAGCTTTAATAATGTTTCATTTACGAATGTCGGTGCTCTTGTATTTGGGGCATAGATATTCAAGATTGTGATGTCCTCTTGGTGGATTTTTCCTTTGATGAGAATATAGTGGCCCTCCTTTTCTTTTTTGATTAACTTGGGTTGAAAGTCTATTTTATTAGATATTAGGATGGCTACTCCAGCTTGTTTTCTGGAACCATTTGCTTGAAAAACATTTTTCCAGCCCTTTATTCTGAGGTAGTGTTTGTCTGTGTTGCATAGGTGTGTTTCTTGGATGCAACAGAATGTTGAATCCTGTTTCCTTAACCATTCTGTTAGCCTGTGTCTTTTTATTGGTGAGTTGAGTCCATTGATATTGATAGATAATAGTGACCAATGCATGTTAGTTCCTTTTGTAAAGGAGTCGATGATCTAACCCTGTTTCTTTGCTTGTTTTCTTTTCATTTTTGTTGGGACATTATCTGTATGCCCTGTTTTCTTGGGTAAATTTGTTTTCATTGGATTGGAGTTTTCCTTCTAGTATCTTCTGTAGGGATGGTTGTGTAGATATTGTGTAAATTTAGTTTTGTCATGGAATATTTTGTTTTCTCCATCTATGTTGATTGAAAGCTTTGCAGGGTATAGTAGTCTGGGTTGATATTTGTGATCTCTTAGAGTCTCCATGATACTTGCCCAGGCCCTTCTGGCTTTCATAGTTTCTGATGAGAAGTCCGGTGTGATTCTGATAGGTCTACCTTCATATGTTACTTGGCCTTTTTCTCTTGCTGCTTTTAATATCTTTTCTTAGTTCTGTAGATTTAGTGTTTTGACTATGATGTGACATGATGTGTTTCTTTTCTGGTCTAGTCTATTTGGAGTTCTGTAGGCCTCTTGTATATTTATGGACATCTCTTTCTTTAAGTTGGGAAAATTTTCTTCTATGATTTTCTTGAAAATATTTTCTGGACCTTGGAGTCTGGAGTCTTCTTTTTCATGAATTCCTATTATTCTTAGATTTTGTCTTTTCATAGCATCCTTGATTTCTTGGATATTTTGTGAGTGGAACTTTTCTGATTTTACTTTTTCTTTGAGAGAAGTATCCATTTCTGCAAGTGTGTCTTCAGCTCCAGAGATTCTCTCTTCCATCTCTTGTATTCTGTTGGTGATGCTTACTTTTGTGGTTCCTGATCTTTTCTCCAAGTTCTCCAGCTCAAGGGTTTTCTCATTTTGTGTTTTCTTTATTGATTCTAATTCTGTTTTCATGCCTTGCACCATTTCTTTCATGTGTTTGAATTTGGATTCCTGTCTCTCTACGATGGCCTCTATTTCTTTGTTCATTTCCTTCTTATATGCCACTAATTTTTCCTCTACTTGTGTATCTATTTGTTTGGCTATGTTTGCCTGTGTTTCTTTAAGGATATTGTCTATTTCTTCTTTCTTTGCCTCCAATTGACTGGCCATCTCTTTGAAAGACTTGTTCATTTCCTCCTTATGAGCCTCAAATAATTGGGCAAGCATGACTTTAAAATCATTTTCCTGTGCTTCTGCTGAATTGGTGTATCCATCGATTTTGGGGTTTGCTGGTGAAGTCATGATGTCCTGATTTATGTTGGAAGTGTTCTTTCGCCTATCTCTGGCCATTGGCTTATCTGAAACCTTCCCTGTTTGTTTTTGGATTCTGCAGGTCAGACTGGTGCTGTCTCTCTCTGGTGTCTGGAAAGTTCTTTAGGAAGCTGAGAACTCTCAGCGTGTGCTGAGGACTAGCTGTACCTGTGGGAGGAAAGTACGCAGGCACAAACGGGGCAAATGCAAGCGTGTGTGTGCGCGCGCGCGCGCGTGTGTCTGTGTGTGTAAGTGTGCGTGGATGAGTTTCTTGCGGGACAGAGTGATGGCTAATGTTGAAGCCTTGAGTGTGTGGGAGGGGCTCTGCACTGTATATGTCGCAGGCGCTAATGATGATCGCAGTGCAATTTCTGGCATTAACTGTCTTAGCTCCTCAATCAGGCCCACAGGGCAGGAACTTCAATGTCCCTAGTGCCCCTCTGTTTCCCAAAGTGGGTATGTGGGTGGGAGGGGGGTTCAATGCCTGGCTTCTGATTTAGAAGGACCCAGGATCTGGGGAACTGCAGATTCTCAAGGGTGCACTCACTTACAGGCAGGTCTCTTGGCAGAGATCTTGGTATCGGGGGCTCTCTGCTCTCTGGTTTGGCCCTGCTTCTTTGATGTGTTCCACCAGTTCTGTGCTGCTGTCACTGCCAGATTCTGAGGTCTTGCTGCAGCTGGAGATTTCATGGTGGTCACTTCAGCAGGGATGGGGTAACCAGGCTCTCTGTTCTTTGGTTTGGCCCTGGTTAGTCTTAAACTGGAGGGCTGTGGTGCCCCCCCCGCCAGTTCAGTGCTGCTCCGCTGCCACGTCCTGCTGTAACTGGAGACTGGGTTGCTAGTCCCAATGCTTTCTGGGAAGTCCTGGGATCTCTTTGTTGTGCTCTCCAAGCTTGGGAGGCCCAGCGCCTGGTGTGTCCAGGTTGTATGACGTTTCTGCCTGGTTTTGGTGAGTATATAGTGTATTCTCTGTCACTGTGGGATTGGGCGGGCGGTACCGTCAGTGATGGCGATCCTGTGGAGCTAGTATGGTGTCTAGCAGATTCGCGCCCTGGGAGGATGGTGCAGCCGCTGAGCGAATCTGGGACTCCGTGGCACGTACTGCTGGCTTTTGTCTGCCGCTAAAATGCTTGGGGCTCCGTCTCAGCGGCTGTATACCCCAGGCAGTTAGGTCTGCGCTGAGAAAGATGAGTCTGCTGTGCTGCTGTGCGGAGGAGGAAGGCGGTCTGGGGGAAGGGAGTGCAGCAAGAACAAAGGATCTTTTTTCTCCTTCCCCAAGCAAGTCTCTGGGTGACCGGAGGCCAAAGTTTTCACCTCCTGCGATGTTCTCTTGTGTTCAGAAAGCCTCGCTGTGGTTTTCCTGGGTTGGGGGTCCTTCCATTCTCCAACTCAGAAGATCAGGTATCCCACCGCTCAGAAACTGTGTGTGCTAGTCACCATCTTGGCTCCGCCCCCTAAAATCTGTGTCTTTCTCACCTTTAAAATACATTTCTTCTACCTCAACATCATTGAAGATTTAACTTATTGAAATATCAACTGAATGTCTAAAACCCAACATGTTGTCTAAATATTTAAACCACATATGTGTAAGATGTACTTTATGATTTTTTGTGCTAGCAAATTTCTTTCCAAAATTCTATTATAAATTCAAGAATTCTATGTGGTTTTAAAATATAGTGATGGCATAGAAACAGAATGGTGGATCAATGGAACCTAATAAAAGACCCAAAAATAAATCCACATACCTATGGATACTTGATTTTTTACAAAGAAGCCAAAACAATACAACGGAAAAAAAGATAGCATCTTCAACAAATGGTGCTTGTCTATTTGGATGTCTACATGCAGAAAAATGAAAATAGATCCATGTTTATCACCCTGCACAAAATTAAAGTCCAAGTGGATCAAATACCTCAACATAGAACCAGAAACACTAAACCGGTTAGAAGAAAAACTGGGGAACAGCCTAGAACTCATTGGCACAGGAGACAACTTCCTGAACAGAACACCAACAGCACATGCTCTAAAATCAACAATCAATAAATGAGATCTCATGAAACTGAAAAGCTTTGTAAAGCAAAGGACACTCTCATCAAAACAAAATGACAGCCTCCAGATTGGGAAAGCATTGGGAAAGGATCTTCACCAACCCTATATCTGGCAAAGGGCTGATATCCAGAATATATAAAAATTTCAAGAAGTTAAAAAGCAACAAATCAGGTAATCCAATTAAAAAACGGGGTACAGAGCTAAATAGAGAATTATCTATAGAGGAATATAGAATGGCAGAGAAATCCTCAATGTCCTTAGTCATCAGGGAGATGCAAATCAAAACAACAGAGATTTTACCTTACACCAACAAGAATGGCTAAGATCAAAACTCAAGTGATAATACATGTTAGAGACAATGTGGAGAAAGAGGAACCCTTCTCCACTGCTGGTGGGAATGTAAACTTGTACAACCACTTTGGAAATCAATATGGCACTTTCTCAGAAAATTTGGAATAGCGCTTCCTCAGGATCCAGCTATACAACTCCTAGGCATATATCCAAAAGATGCTCAAGTACACAACAAGAATATGTGTTCAACAATGTTTGTAGCAGCTTTATTCACAATAGCCATTACCTGGAAATAAGCCAGATGTCCCTCAACTGAGGAATGGATACAGAAATTGTGGTAATTTACACAATGGAATACTACTCAGTAATAAAAAACAAGGAAATCTTGAAATTTGCAGCCAAATGGTGGGATCTAGAAAACATCCTGAGTAAGGTATCCCAGAAGCAGAAAGACATACACAGTATATACTCACTTGTAAGTGGATACTAGTATTATAGGATAAACATACTAAAATCTGTACACCTAAATAAACTAATCAAGAAGGAGGTCCCTGGGTAAGATGATCAATCCTCATTCAGAAAAACAAATGTGATGAATATTGGAAGAAAGAGAAAACAGGGGACAGGACAGGAGCCTACCACAGAGGGACTCTGAAAGACTCTACCCTGCATTCTATCAAATCAGATGCTGAGACTCTTTTCCAAACTTTGGGCAGAGTGCAGGGAAACCTATGAAAGGAGGAGAGTGTGGGACCTGGAGAGGACAGGAACTCCACAAGGAGAGCAACAGAAGCAAAATATCTAGGCACAGGGGTCTTATCTGTGACTAATACTCCAACCAATGACTATTCAGGGAGATAACCTAGAACCCCTACTCAGATGTAGCCCATGGCAGCTCAGTATCCACGGGGTATCCTAGTAATGGGAACAGGGACTGTCTCTGACAAGACCTCAGTGGCAAGCTCTTTGACTATCTCCCCGAGGGGGGGGAGCAGCCTTGCTAGGCCATAGAGGAGGACAATTGAGCCAATCCTGATGAGACCTGATAAGCTAATTTCAGATATAAGGGGAGGAGGAACTCCCTTATCAGTGGACTTGGAGAGGGGAATGAGAGGCAATGAGAGAGGGAGGGTGGAATTGGGAATCAATGAGGGAGGGGACTACATCTAAGATACAAAGTGGGCAAAGTGTAATTAGTATAACAATAAAAGTTTAGTTTAAAAAGTTTAAAATTACAGTTTTTCTCATATTATGCATGTCTAATTTTGTAAAATATGAACATTCAGATTAACTATTTTTACTTTGATTATTTTATATGGCTATTTAATAAATAAAAAGGTTATACTTTAATAAATATATACTAATTGCAAAAGCATAGGACAAGCATTCCAGTCTTGAAGGTGTCGTATAACACAATACGAAAGAGTGACAATGCCTAGATAAGCACATAATTAACAAGACTGTAACACCAAAACATGAGGCTCAAGTACCACCCTCTTTGTCTTGATCTTGTCTGCAGGTCTGCTGAGTGTTTCATAAAATTTTATATTAAGGTCAGAGTAGTTCTCTGCCTGATTTCCATGATTCAGTCAACTGTCAGAGGTACTGGTATTCTAAAATTTAAATAACATATTGCAAATATATACCATAGTTTCTGACATATAAATTTTCAAATAACAGTTATTGTCACTTTTATAATTATTATGTATTAAAATATGTAGGCGTATCACAACTATAAGATCTGAACTTTTTTGTCCCAGCCAATTTTTAATTTTTTTAATCCCAATACATTATTTGCCTTTTTAAATAATTAATCTTATGAGGAGTTATTCACAACAAATATTTTTAATATTTTTTTATTTTTAAATAATTTTATACATCCACTTGTATCCCAGCTGTAGCCCACTCCCTCTTTCCCTCCTAATCCTCTCCTTCCTCCCTCATCTCCTCCCTGCCCCCTTCAGAGTCCACTGAGAGGGGGTGTCCTCCTCTCCTTCCTTTTGGCCCTAGCTTATCAGGTATCTTCAGGATGGCTGCAATGTCCTTATCTGTGACATAGCAAAGCTGCTCCTTCCCCAAGGGAGGAGGGGAAGCTCATGAGTTCATGTCAGAAACAATTCCCGTCCCCCTTACTAGGGAACCCACTTGGATACTGAGCTAACATGGGCTATGTCTGAGCAGGGGTTGTAGGTTATATTCATGCATGGTCCTTGGTTGGATAAACAGTTTCATAGAAGACCCCTGTGCTCTGATATATTTGGACCTTGTAGGGCTCCCTGTCCCCTCTAGGATATACTAATTCCTCTTTCCTTCATATGATTCCATAAACTCTGCCGAAGGCTTGGTTATGGGTCTCACCATCTGTTTTGATACACTCACAACAAATATTTTATCAGAGAATTTTACTCTAATGAAAATATTGATGATGAATATATAAAAGAAAAGTGGTAGACTTCAAGTTTGTAAGAACAGACTTTTTGTTTAAATATTATATGTGTATAATTTAGAATTTTATACCTTTATTTCAAATTCTTTTTAAAGTTCTATTTTAAACAGGCACATATTTAGAAGCAATAAGCAACCAGTTATTTTCAAATGATAGAATTAAATAGATATATCTATGGTCATACATAATTATGCAGACCTTTGGTGTTCTTAAAATGCCTGGATTTAAAAATATTGATGATTTATTTTTATTTCATATACATTGTTGTTTGCCTACATGCATATCTGTGCAAGTAGTGTTAGATCCCCTAAAACAGGATTTGCAAACAATTGTAAGCAAACATGTGGGTGCTTGGAATTAAAACCGTGTCCTTGGAGAGCAGCCAGTGCTCTTAACTGTTGAGCCATTTCTAAATCCAAAACTCCCTGGATTTTTTATTTAAAACATTTTTTTGTTATATATACAATATATTTTGATCAAATTCTTTCTCCTCTCCAACTTCCCAGATCCTCCTAATCTCCCTAGTAACACAACCTCACATTCCTTCCCTCCCAATTATTTTTAATTTTTTATTAATTACACTTTATTCACCTTGTATCCCCCCTGTAGCTCTGTCCCTCCTCCCCTCCATGTATACCCCTCCCCAAGTCCACTAATAGGGGAGGTCTTCTTTTCCTTCCTTCTGATCCTAGTCTGTTAAGTCTCATCAGGAGTGGCTGCATTGTCTTACTTTGTGGCCTGGTAAGGCTGCTCCCCTCTCAGGGGTCCCTCCCAAATTTTAAAATGTCTTGGTGCTATGTTGTTTTCAACTGATGACAAACTTAAATATGACATTATGTATTTTTGTACTTGATTATGTATGTGTTATATTTTTTACTTCAAAACTTTTAGAGAAGAATAATAAGCATAAGAAAGAGCCTTTAAAGAAAGTAAAAGTATAGCACAAAACTCTAATTAAATGAAAAAATAAAGATGTTTTGAAGTATGTATCCCAAACAAGATTTCTTTGGGCACAAAAAGTAATGTAAAATGAGTTATCATGTATTTCTCTACTTTTGTAGTTACTACATTCTCAGAAATATGTATTAGTTGAATTCTATTTATTTGTTTATTTATTTATTAGTACATTTTATTGACCTTTTATCCCTTCTGTAGACCCCCTTGTCTCCTCTGAGATACACACACCGTCCCAATTCTCCCCTTTTGCCTCTTCCCTAGTCCAACGATAGGGGAGAGCCTCCTCCCCTTCTATCTGACCCTAACTTATCATGTCTCATCAAGGCTGGCTACATTATCTCCCTCTGTGACCTGGTAAGGCTGTACCCTCAGGGGTAGGTGATCAAAGAGCCAGCCACTGAATTCATGTCAGAGACAATCCTTGCTCTCCGTACTCAGAAACTGAGCAGCCTATGGTCTCCACCTGGGCAGGGGATCTAGATCCTCTCCATGCATAGTCCTTGGTTGGAGTATTCGTGTGTACAGGCCCCCCTGTTCTTAAGCAACAGTCTTAAAGTTTTATTAGAAGTTCTTACTCAGAAATTTAAATAGTGTGAAATATAAAATATCAAATTTATGAAAATTTAAAGTAAGTTCCTAGAAAAATAAATGGTTTATCTCATTAGTTATTAATATATTAGGTGGAGATACTTGATTATCTCTAAAAATTGGGTAGCACTAGTGTCCTGTGAATAAGTAAGTTCCATATGAGGTCTGGTCAGAAACCTAATGATGAGCCTCAGATTATAGAATCACCCTCTGACAAAGTATAATGTTCCCAAAATACAAGAAAAATAGATTTCATGCTGATAAATCTGAAAAATATGATTTAACTCACTAGAGTGAATTAGATAATGTAAATAATAATTCCACAGGGTAAACATGAAATGTCAAACATTTGTTGATATAAAAATGAATGACATACTTCTTAACAAATTAATATATCTTTAAGCATTTTGTTTTCCAATTTAGAAATTTAATGGATATACATACTCTTTAAAATGAAATAAACTATTCTTCCTGCTTGGATGATATTTTGAAAGTTGTCTTATGGTAAAATTAGTGTTCTGGACATGATAGCACAGCAGTATACATGAACCCACAGCAGCTGTGGTTGTCTGCACATTATCAAAATATCAAGATTTTAGCATGTATTAGGAAGGAGTTCACAAGCCGCCACCTAAAACTGTGGTATTCAGGTTCCTTTAAGGGCAAAAACCCTGATATGTCATCCTCTTTCCAGCATAAGAAATGCTGAAGGAGAAATGGGAGGGGAGAATATCAAATTACATTGTCAGCCCATATATAGTTCTCAAACAATTCATAAAAATTTTTACTTAAAGAATTAAAACTAATTTACATTTGCTTGATGTGATAACTGTACATTTATGCTATATCATAAAATAATAATTGATTTGAATTTCTAAAATTCAGTAGTAAACTTTGTCACATGAAGTGACAAAAAACTTAAAATATAGTGCTTTCATAAAATACACAGACACTGAAATGAAATGTGTGCAAACAACATTTAAACAGAATTATTATCCTAAATAATTCTCAGTGGTTCAGAAAGAAAATTAATTCAAATGGGCTATTTTGGAAATAATGGCCATAGAATAATTTTGTATCCAAACTAATGGAATAAAATTGGAAGTCTTTCTCAGGCATGCTTTCAAAGCCCTAATTAATCTCTATTATTCAAAAAGAAAAAAGGGAAGTAAATTAATTAAATATTCATATAGGAACACCAAAAATTCTGTAATTAAATTATTCTAAAGAATCAAGTGGAAAGAATTAATAAGATAAAGTACTTTGAAATGACTATTATCACATAAGCCTCATGAAGCAAGAACAAAAATTACATAAAAGATATGTATTAGAGATGCACAGAAAGATTAACCAAGACCAAACATTAGTAAATATTATATTACAAAGTACACAGATTGGTTTAATTGATTTTATTGGAAATGACAGGATGTGAAACCTTCCTAGAAAGCATTTATTGCCACAAAAAACTGTAACTATTAAACTGAGTTGAGTTCAGACATTTTGTGCACATAGGATCCATATGGGCTTAGTCCCAGCTGCTTCACATTTTCTTAAATATCCATGTCAGTATCTCTGTGCTTGATTTTCACAATGGTTCTTTACTCACAAAATCAAATAAGCAGCAGAAATCAGCCCAGCGATTTTTCCAGGTTTAAATATTGTAAAAGCCTATTACTCGTCTCTGTGTGCTCCACAAGTCTCATGATTTCGCCCTCAGTATACCTGAGGGAAGTGCACCTCCTAGATCAATTAATGGATACAATGACAAGCTCTTGTTTTTCACATTTGAGCCACATATAGCAATGGTGGAACAGCCTTAGAAACAGCCCTATGTGAAGTTGAGCAAAAAGGACAAGGACTTCTTAAACGCCACTCAGGGAGAAAGTGTTTGCCACTGGGAATAAGGGAAATGAGTTTAGAATTGGAAAACCAAGTGTACATTACACAAAATGTTATTTATACAAAGTATTAAACAATTACTTTATGCCAGTTGTTTATTAGCTATCAATAGTAAATAAACAACAGTATTCATGAGAACTACCTTATACACTTTACATTGCATTATACTAAGTGGTATTTTAAATTTTTCTTAATCTAAATAGTGTGAGTTCATTTCAAGAAAACACAAGTGACCCATATTTTTTCATAAAAAGTTTCTAACACTTTGAATATACAAAATCAGCATATATTCTGGTCTCCTTGTCACATATCTCTTAAGATACATTCACTCATCAGTAGTGTGCATAGCATATGTATAGATATGTAGAGATTGATGATTTATTGTAGTTTTGTACGTAAGAAGGAAGAAAGTACGAGTACTGCTCATCACTGAGAAACAGAAAATATTTTATACTAGTTTATAACACCACAAAATAAGACAATAATATCTTAAACAGTGTTACAAGAATTTTCAGAAATTTGTTATATTAGAAATATATTTTGTTAAAGGTAATAGGAATTGTATTTTACTTTGTTTAAAATAAACTTGGTGAAAACACTTTTTTGTGATATTTTTTGAGTTACATTTTATTAATTTTGTATCCCAGGTGTATCTGCTCCCTCATTCCCTCCCAATCCCTCCCTCCTTCCTTCCCTCCCTTCATCATCTCCTCCCTGTCCCTTTCCAAGTTCACTGATGGGGGTCCTCCTCCCCTTCCATCTGATCCTGTTTTATCAGGTATCTTCAGGACTGGTTGCAAAGTCCTCCTCTGTGGCCTAGCAGGGCTGCTCCTCCCTTGGGGGATGGGGAGATCAAAGAGCCAGTTATTGAGTTCTTGTCATAAATAGTCCCTGTTCCCCTCACTATGGAACACTTGGATACTGAGCTACCACGGGCTACATCCAAGCAGATGGTGAAAACTCTTGAGATATGATACAGAGTTTAAAGTTTTATTATGCCAGCTTGAAGATCTGAGTTTAAATCCTCAGAACCCATGAAAAACCAAGGACAATGTCACTTTTCTCATTATGTCAACAGAGAAATCAGAAGCTGAGGAATAAAAATCTGTGGTAGCTCAGAGGCTAATTAGCTTAGAATAAGCAGAAAAGGATGGAAAAAAACCTTTTCTAACAAGTAGAACATCGGTCCTGTATCCAAGATTATCTTTGTGACCAAGACTAGAATGCGACCATAGAGTCAGGAGCACGCACTATTGTGTGTGCATGTGCACAAGTATTTCTGCAAAGCAAATATTAGCTAAGAATGTTGATAATTATAAGGCAACTTTATCTACCTTAAAGTCAAGTATTAAATGTATTAAGATTAGATCTCAGAAATATTATATACATATGACATGCATCTTTTTAGTTATTGTTCTCTCATATATTTCATCAAGACCACAGTTTCTCCCTTCTTGTCCTCCCTATCCCCCCATCCCTTCCTTCTTTTCCTTCAGAAGAGGTCAGGCCTTCCATGGATTAAAAAAACAAAACAAAACAAAAAACGTTGCATATCAAATTATAATTAGAGTAGGTACCTCCCCTTATATTGAGGCTAGATGAAGCAATCCATTCCAAAAGAATGCAAAAGAGTCAGAGACAGCCCCCGTTCTCACTGTTTATAGTCTCATAAAAACAGAAAGCTACACAATTATTACATCTAAAATTTATTACATATGTGCAAAGGACGTAGGTTAGACCATGCAAGCTCCCTGATTGTCCATTCAATGAGTCCTGGTTAGTTGATTTTGTGGACCATTTTCTTGTGGCTTCCTTGACGCCTCTGGAACCTACAAACCTTCTTCCCCGACTACCACAAGATTACCAGAGCTCTGCCTTATGTTTGGCTGCTGCCATTAGTTGGTGGATGAAGCCTCTCTGATGATGTTTATGCTAGGCTCCGGTTTATGAATATACATATAGCAGAGTATCATTAGTAATCATTTCATTTACTTTTTTTTTTTTTTTTTTTTTTTTTTTGCCAGTATTGTTTGGTTTAACCTAGGTTTCTGGGCTATCTAAACTCTGGTTCCTGGGCCATCAGGCATGGGCTCCCTCTCGAGGGATGGGCCTA
This sequence comes from Meriones unguiculatus, assembly GCF_030254825.1. Lineage (NCBI taxonomy): Eukaryota > Metazoa > Chordata > Mammalia > Rodentia > Muridae > Meriones > Meriones unguiculatus. The sequence goes on along the minus strand of NC_083351.1, from coordinate 80,533,011 downwards.
CTCCAGCACATCTTGCAGAAAGAACGAATTCAAAGCCGATGATTTGTGGTTAGGTTGGTATCACAATCCCTCCACTGGAAGCCTTTCCTGGTTACAGAACACAGACATTTAGGATGGATATTCGCAATTACTATGAGTCTTAGCTAGTGTCACCAAAATGGATTCCTGCAAGCTCCCCTTGCACTAAGTTTCTACCTTGCTTCCAGAATGGCCTGCGCCCCCCAGTTAAAGTCATCTCTCCCAGTACTCACCCCCTTCCCTCACCCTGCCTCTCCTGTTTCCATCTCCACAAGCCCCCAGTCCACCCACGAAATCGATTCTATTGTACCTCTCCTTGTGCTACTCAGCTTCTTTGGGCCTCTGGATTGTAGCATGATTATGCTATTTTACAGAAAACATCTACTTATAAGTGAATACATATTTTTAGTCTTTAAAAAAACTACTTGTAGATTTTTGAATAATGTATAAACATGAAATTCTTTGTACTGTATAACTTTGAGAATATGCAAGACTTTACCTCACAAAATTCTCAATAGAAGAAAAAAGGGGGTACAATTTTAATGAAAGTGTATTCTGCTAGAATAAAAAGTGTCAAAAGAGTGCTTAAAATATATTCTGAAAAAATCCCTCATATAATAAGAACAAGTGCTACCAAACTCACAGCTATAGAATGATTTTCCTTACTCTCACTGAAAACTGTGATGCTAACCTTCCATGCAAGAAAGAAATCATGTAATAGTTGACAATGACATAAAATAATGATGGCAGGAGAGACAAAGGAAGTTGTATGTTGTTGCATGGTAATCTCAATGAATTAAATTGCAAAGAATAAAATGTAAACCAAGAAGATTTTTTATCCAATAAATGTGGAAATATAATTACTCAAATTTTTTTAAAGATTATTTATTTATTCATTAATTTATTTTCATTTTGAGCTCAGAATTTTTTAATTTTAATTTTTATATTAATTATGGTTTATTCACTTTGTATCCCAACTGTAGCCCTCCCTCGTCCCTCCCAATCTCACCATCCCTCCCTCCTCTCTTCCCCCCCACCCCTCTCCAAGTCCACTAATAGGGGAAGTCCTCCTCCCCTTCCATCTCACCTTATCCTATCAAGTCTCATCAGGACTGCCTGCATTGTCTTCCTCTGTGGCCTGGTAAGGCTGCTTCCCCTTCAGAGGAAGGTGATCAAAGAGCCAGCGACTGAGTTCATGTCAGAGACAGTCCATGTCCCCCTTACTAAGGTAACCACTTGAATACTGATTGAGTATTCAATACTTCAAATTGAGTATTCAATACCTCAAATACATTGTGTAACAAGTCTCACCTTGAACTTACAGTGCTTTTCCTGTTTCAGCCTTACAAGTTGTGAAACTTTAGGTGTGTGCCTAAAAAATTGCTATTAAATACATAATGAAATCCTTCATTTTATAATTATGACTGCATATAAAATATGTTTATACTTTGAAAACAGTTGAAAATATATGTCAAAGCAGCCAAGAATAAATTCAGGGTGAGATATTCTATCAGGACCAGAAAGTTTTATCTCTATATTTATAATATTTTTTCTGTATAAATTTTATTTAGAAATTATAAACATTCCAAAATTAGATTTTGTTATGATACTTTCATATGTGTATATAATTTATTAAATTATATTCACCATCTTCATTCTCTTGTGTCCTTACCATTTCCTATAGGATTCCTCCCTTTCAATGATCCTTCTTCTAGCACATGTATTTTTTGACTATAAATTCCATATACAAAGGAGCAACTATAATATTTATCTTTCTTATTCTATAAAAGTGATTACAATAGGAGTGAGAGATTTTTCAGTTCTACACAAATGAGCATCCTTAAAGTACTTGAAATAAAAAACCACTCTGTGAAATGCATTTCAGACAGAGAAGCATTTAATCTGAAATTTTTATTTGCATCCCATTATAGTGGGAAAACAAGAATCAAAAATTTACATTAAATAACCATTGATTACATACATGAGAAAATGGTCATGCTATGTGTGACAGAGCTTTTTTGGTGTGTCTCTTTATTTTATTTCTTTTTTAATTTTTTTATTGTTTATTATTTTTTTTAATTTTAATTTTTCTTATCAGTTACATTTTATTAACTCTGTATCCCAGCCTTGTCCTGATCCCTCATTCCCTCCCAGTCCCTCCCTCCTTCCCTCCCTCCCTCCCTCATCTCCACCGTGCTCCTTTCCAAGTCCACTGATAAGGGGGGACCTCCTCCCCATTCATCTGATCCTGTTTTATCAGGTATCTTCAGGACTGGCTGCAAAACCCTCCTCTGTGGCCTAACAGGACTGCTCCTCCCTTGGGGGGTGGGGATGCCAAAGAGCCAGTCATTGAGTTCCTGTGGAAAAAAAAAAGTGGGGAACAGCCTAGAACTCAATGGCACAGGAGAGAACTTCCTGAACAGAACACCAACAGCACAGGCTCTAAGAGCAACAATCAATAAATGGGACCTCATGAAACTGAAAAGCTTCTGTAAAGCAAAGGACACTGTCATCAAAACAAAACGACGGCCTACAGATTGGGAAAGAATCTTCACTAACCCTTTATCTGACAGAGGACTAATATCCATTATATACAAAGAACTAAAGAAGTTGAAAAGCAGTAAACCAAGTAATCCAATTAAAAAATGGGGAACAGAGCTAAACAGAGAATTCTCGACAGAGGAATATCGAATGGCAGAGAAACACTTAAAGAAATGCTCATCCTCATTAGCCATCAGGGAAATGCAAATCAAAACGATCCTGAGATATCACCTTACACCCATCAGAATGGCCAAGATGAAAAACTCAAGTGACAATACATGCTGGAGAGGTTGTGGAGAAAGGGGAACCCTCCTCCACTGCTGGTGGGAATGTAAACTGGTACAACCACTCTGGAAAGCTATCTGGTGCTTTCTAAGACAATTAGGAATAGTGCTTCCTCAAGACCCAGCTATACCACTGCTAAGTATATACCCAAAGTTTGCTCAAGTACACAAAAGGGATACTTGCTCAACCATGTTTATAGCAGCTTTATTTGTAATAGCCAGAATCTGGAAACAACCCAGATGTCCGTCAACGGAAGAATGGGTACAGAAATTGTGGTATTTCTACACAATGGAATACTACTCAGCAATCAAAACGGAGGAAATCATGAAATTTGCAGGCAAATGGTGGGATCTAGAAAAGATCATTCTGAGTGAAATATCCCAGAAGGAGAAAGACAAACACGGTATATATTCACTTATATAGACCTATAAGATATGATAAACATAATGAAATCTATACACCTAAAAAAGATATTCAAGAAAGCGGACATGGGGTAAGATGATCAATCCTCGTTTAGAAAGACAGATGGAATGTGCATTGAAGGTATGACAGGAGTCTACTGAGCGCATCTGAAAGACTCTAACTAGCAGTGTGTTCAAAGCAAAGACTCATGACCAAACCTTTGGCAGAGTACAGGGAATCATAAGAAAGAAGGGGAGTTAGTCTGATGGGGAAAGGATAGGAGCTCCACAAGGACCAAATATATCTGGGCACAGGGTCTTTTCTGAGACTGACATCAACCAAGGACCATGTATGGATATAACCTAGAACCTCTGCTCAGATGTAGCTCAGTAACCAATTGGTTTCCCAAAGTGAGGGGAACAAGGACTATTTCTAACAGGTGTGTCTCTTTATAATCTTTAATTTTTGAGTTTGAATAATACTCTATTTTTAAAAATTATAATCTATTTGAGAACAGTAATATTAAAATGCCATTTTAAGAATTTATATATACATATGTATTATGCAACAAATAGAATATATTATTATTTTGGAATAACAAAAATCAATGCATGAAACAAACATTCCTGGTTGCCTTTACATTTATCTTCAAAAAAATGAAGAAATGTAAAAATTGGTATATGTGATAGCAATATATACTGCTAGACCATTGGAGAAACTATATAATTAGATAACTATCTAATATCTTCTCTCTTTTAGCTATTATTATTCTACTTTAACATGTGTCTTTAACTTTAGTGCTTATTGGGAAAATGTTATATACTGAAGCACATTTTTGCTAATGGAGATGTTTTCAAGGCAATATCCTAGATTTAGAAATATCAATGTAAGAACCTAAGATGTACATCACTAACCATTAACACTTTGTTGTAGCATGGACAAGTGTGTGGAGTTTGCCTAGATTTAACCTACATGTGTTACATTGATAATCACTTAATCTAAAAATAAAGACATTTCCAAATGAAAAGACATTTCAATTATGTCATCACTACCCTTTTTCATATTTATTGAAAACAGAAATAGAGCCATATAGAAAGAAATAAGTGATTAATATTTTTGCATAATGACATTTTTAGTGGCTAACAGGACTCTCTAGATTGGATTCATAGGAAAAGACAGACACTTGTAGGTGATAGGCAGTGATTAAGATAGAAAATAAAATCTGATATTTTTATTTTGCAAGATTAAAGTGTTATTTGAAACACTAACAAATACTAAGATGATTATTTTTGTATTTGTTTTTTTTATTATTTACAGTTTATTCACTTTTTATCCCAGCTGTAGTCCCCTCCTTCTCCTCCCATGCCCCTCTCCAAGTCCACTGATAGGGGAGCTCCTACTCCCTTCCATAGGATGATTATTTTTATGATGACATTTATTCTACGTTTTGCTTGTCCAAATAATATATTTCATATTTTAATATATTGCTACTTAAATATATATCACAGTTGAACCCCCTATGGTTATGTAGTAAAACATAGGAATCATTTTTTCTTTTAAAGATTGTGTAATGCATTTAAAAAATAAGCATATGCATACATTTTAATGTGTAGACAATTTGCATTCATTTGCACTTTGAAATCCTCTTATCTATTCACATTTTCTCTACTTTTGTTACTTTCAGTATAATTTACATAAAGCATGAAAGTTATCCAGCTGTTCAGTGGAATATATTATTTTCTGCTTTCAAAGACAGTTCAAGTGACATTTTCTGTCCTCAACTTAATATTTGTTTTATTAAATTTCAAGTTAAAGAAACACACATACCACACAGACCTAGGCATGGTGATAATGAGGGAAGATAAGAAATCAGACTCCATAGAGAGTGGACAGCATGCAGAATTTCTCCCATGTAATTGCATGGTAAATGCATTCCTCTAATAGTATCATGCTGTCCCAAATATGTCATAAAAGTCATTAAATTTGATAGGAAAAAGGTTTGCAAACAAATGAAAATGATCAGAGTACAGTAGCTATGCATTTCAACAGACATTTTTTTTTCTTACAAGATAGCTTCTCACGAGCAGATAACATAAAATAGGAGGCAAATAAAGTAAATGTGGTTAATCAAATGAGACCAATTATAGCCTGTTTTATTTGCAGCAAGTATAGATACCTGTCATATTGCTCTCAACTAGTAAAACACCTTCTTGCTTTCACCCTTATCATACTAGTGTATTGTACGCATCAGAAAAGAAAACTATTGCTGTGTATTTACATCTCTGACCTACTAAGGGGAAATATTTCTCAAGAAGAAATAACTTTCAGGTCCTCTTTTTCTGAATTGTTTCTGTAAGCCAATTTTTGGCCTATAATATTTTATGGAAAAGTCTGTGGTTCACAGAGTTTGTAATTCCTGCCAATTAAGTGGTACCTACATTTTGCCAGACAGTTTGTATGTAATTGGATACTCCCTAAAGTTACAACTGAATGAAAAAGCTACTACTATGACTGACAGATGTTCTCATAAAGTTTTTCTTATTTGAAATAGGGAAAATGACAGTTTTATATTTTGATTTTATTTCAATCTAAAAGTCTAAGGTATCTAGCAGACATTTATCATATATTTTATGTATTAGTAAATTTAGCTTATCAATCTTACTTAAAACTAATAAAAATGTTCTCCAATATAAGGTTCAATATTGCATTACAATATTGATTGTAATATGAAAATTTATGCTATGTTTTAATATTGCATTATTTTGTACTCTCATAGCATTTGATATTCCAAGTGAAGTTATTTAAGAAAATTACAGTATGTATGTTTAACATGTATGAAATAATGTCATAAATATCTAAGTATCAAATACAGTAATTACTTTTTCTGAAACAAATTTTAGAAATGATCTGACCATAATAATAAAGAAAAACCAAAAAGAATCAAACATCTAGACAGACGCGATGAGACTTGAGAGGCTAAGCTCAGTTCGTAGGGGAGGAAGAGTTCTCTCTCAGTGGACTAGGAGAGACAGATAGGGGAGGAAGAGGGAGAAACAGTGGGACAGGAAAGAGATGGGGTGGGGCCAACAATTGGGATACAAAGTGAATAAATTGTAAAATAATAATAGGAAAAAAGAAAGTTTAATAAAATAAAAAACATTGATCTATATTCATATCACACATATAAAATCTGAAATTTAAAAATAATCTATATATGCAAGTAAATATCACATGTATGTTACCATTCATTTGTGGTTAGAAAGAAGAGGCCCTCCCCTATCAGTGGACTTGGAGAGGGGCATGGGATGAGATGATGGAGGGAGGGTGGGTTTGGGAGGGAATGAGAGAGGGGGCTACAGCTGGAATACAAAGTGAATAAAATGTAATTAATGTAAAAAATAAAATTTTAATTAAAAAAAGAGTGAAAAAATGAGCTTGTTTACCCACGATTGCCTTTAGTTATCTATTTTTGGTATGAATATGGCAGGGGCAAAGATGTCTCATTGCCTCAGGATACACACTGGGCCAATGTTTTGCATTACTATTTATTTAAGGCTTAATTGTTTGTGTCACAAATTCATCACTGCAAAATAAAATTTTAAAAACTTTTATTTACAATAGAATGTTAATTATTAAATATAGAGTGAAATTAGAGTTTAAAAGTAATCAATGGATGCAATAAAATAGTAATTGAAAGTGTTGAAGAATGTAATCTCAAAGCATAGTCACTTAAGTATTTATTGCACTGTTTAAAGCAATGACTGTTCAAAGACTAATAATTAGGCTGAACATGATGGTTCCTACCTTTCATACCTTCATACTCAGGAGGCAGCTTCGACTACATAGCAAGTTGCAAGTTCCAAGACAGCCATGACTACATAGAGAGACTCTGTCTAGAAGAAGGAGGAAGAGATAGAGGAGGGAAAAGAGGAGAAAAAGGAGGAAAAGAAGGTGGTGGTTGTGGCACTGAAATAGGGTCATTTCTCATCCATTTAAAATTATTCAAAAAATTCCCACCACTGAAATAATGACAAAAATGTTAAAATTTTGATGGGTAAACTATTTAGTGAGCAAGATTGTCATGTAAGTAGAGGATTGAATGTACGTCCCCATAATCAATGACAAGGACAGCCAGTATGTATCCATAATATCGGTGATGTTATGGAAACATGGGAGGTGGAGGCAGGAGAATCCTGGGAAACTGATGGTAGGAATGGAAAGGGAGACCTTGTACATACAAGGTATAACATAGTGAACTAACAACCAATATAGATTGATCTATGAACTTCATATTTGCCATAGCATATGCACACCTGTGTTAACACACATGAGTGCACATGCATACCTATGCACACTCATACACACACACACACACACGTATACACACAGACACACACACTTGTTAAAATTGCAATAGTTTTAAAAGATGAAAAGAAATTTCTGGCATTAAAAAGCTATTGGGAAAAATTTTCAAGAGTAGTTAGAACTGAATTAGACTATGTTCTTTGAGAAATGTATATTAAAAATGTGTCCTCTGTTTTATTTAGAATGATATTGAGAATGTATCTTGAGGTTATTTTTTGTATCTTGAGTTTTGAATGTTCTTTATATATGTCTGATAAATATACATCACTTTATATTGTATGTTCAAGAAAGTTGCAGACTATTTTTACATATTATTCTGCCCTTTTCTGGTATTTTGAATACATTTAGAACAGAATTCCTCAATTTTATGAATTATAAATCCATTTATTAATTTTATACATCATAGTTTGTTGTACTTTTTAAAAGTACTTTCTTGCAACTCATTCAATTTTAAAAAATAATAACCCTAATCAAGTTTTAATTAAAATTTCCCAGAAGGTATCTGGACAGGCCTCCCAGTCTGCAGCTGCAGCACCATTGAGCTGGCAGAGCTCATCAGTCCTCATGCATACGATTCAGCAGGTCCAGACCTGAGAGTAGAAAGCTGAGGTACCTTGGTCCTTGCTGATAGAGTGAGTATGCCCTCAAGTGCCTACAGATGCCCAGATCCGGGGTCCTTCTAAGCTAGCAGCCAGACATCAGATCCCTCCCATCCACATACCCACTGTGGGAAAAAGAAGGACTCTTGGCATATTGAATCCCCTGCTCTACAGGTCCACCAGTGGAGTTCAGGCAAAAAAGGCCTGGAGCTCAGACAGAGCTGAATACCAGTAGTCTGTAGGCTACTGAGATATTTAGGGAATTTGCATAAGGAAATTGCACCCGCGATTATGACCAGCACCTGCTACAGCTTCAGCACATGGAACGCCATCAATGCCTGCAAGGCAGCACCCCTCCCAGACACTCAAGGATTCTACATTCTTTCGTACCCTGTCCCCCACGCTTGCCTGCACTTATCCTTGTGCACCCGTGGACTTTCTTCCCACAAGTGCAGCTGAAACACCAACACAAGCTGAAACCACTTGACTTCTCTCATCTTCCTGAAGATTTCTCCAGACACCAGAGAAAGACAGTACCAGGCTGAACTGAAGAATCTAGGAACAAATACTAGAGGTTACAGATATGCAAATGGCCAGATGTCAGTAAAAATCAGAACATCAATAAATTGCTTTTGGTAAGATGGCCATTTTTACTCTGTTAAACCTGCTAAGCCATGAGCATGGGAGATCTTTCCATCTTCTCATATCTTCTTCTAATTTTTTCTTCAGAGACTGGAAATTTTTTTCATACAAGTCTTTGACTTGTTTGGTTAGGGTTACACCAAGGTACTTTATGTCACTTGTGGCTATTGTGAAGGTTGTTCTTTCCTTAATTTCTTTCTCAGCCCTTTTGTCTTTTGTATACAGGAGGGCTACTGATTTTTTTTAGTTAATTTTGTATCTGGTCACTTTGCTGAAGGTTGTTTATCAGCTTTAGAAGTTCCCTGGTAGAGTTCTTGGGGTCACTGACATACTATCATATAATCTGCAAATAGTGATAATTTGACTTCTTTCTTTCCAATTTTTATCACCTTGATCTCCTTCAACTGTCTTATTGCTCTAGCAAGGATTTCCAAAACTATGGTGAAGATATATGGAGAGAGTGGGCAGCCTTGTCTTGTCCCTAATTTCAGTGGCATTGCTTTAAGTTTCTCTCCGTTCAGTTTGATATTGGCTATAGGCTTGCTGTTTATCGCCTTTACTGTGTTTAGATATGTGCCTTGTATCCCTGATCTCTCCAATACTTTAAACATGAATGGATGTTGGATTTTGTCAAATGCTTTTTCAGCATCTAGGGAGATTATCATGTATTTTTTTTCTTTCAGTTTGTTAATATGGTGGATCACATTGATGGATTTCCATATATTGAACCACCCCTGCATGCGTGGGATAAAGCCTACTTGGTCATAGTGGATGATATCTTTGATGTATTCTTGTATTCAGTTTGCAAGTATTTTTGCATCAATGTTCATAAAGGAGATTGGCCTGAAATTTTCTTTCAATTTTGGGTCTTTGTGCAGTTTCGGTACCAAGGTGACTATGGCTTCATAGAATGAGTTTGGTAATGTTCCTTCTGTTTCTATTTTGTGGAATAGTTTAAAGAGAACTGGAGTTAGCTCTTCTTTGAATGTCTGGTAGAATTCTGCGCTGAAACCATCTGGTCCTGGACTTTTTTTGGATGGGAGACTTTTGATGAGCGCTTCTATTTCCCATATAATATAGGATAAACCTACTAAAAATCTGTACATCTAAAGAAACTAATCAAGAGAGAGGACCCTGACTAAAATGCTCAATCCCCATCCTGAAAGGCAAAGAGGATGGACATCAGAAGAAGAAGAAAACAGGAAACAACCTAGAAACCTGCCACAGAGGGCCTCTGAAAGGCTCTGCCCTGTACACTATCAAAGCAGATGCTGAAACTTATGGCCATTTGTTAGGCAGAATGCATGGAATCTTATGTAAGAAGCTGGAAATAATAATATCTGGAGAGGACAGGAACCCCATGAGGAGAGCAACAGAGCCAGAAAACTTGAACACAGGGGTCTTCCGAGAGACTCATACTCCAACCAAGTACCAGGCATGGAGATAACCTAGAACCCTTGCACAGATGTTGCCCATGGCAGTTTAGTGTCCAAGTGGGTTACATAATAATGGGAAGAGAGACTGTCTCTAACATAATCTGATTAGCCTGCTCTTTGATCATCTCCCCCTGAGGGGGGAGCAGCCTTACCAGGTCATAGAAGATGACAATGTAGCCACTCCTGATGCGATCTGATAGATTAAGATCAGAAGGAAGGAGAGGAGGACCTCCCTTATCAGTGGACATTGGAGGGGCATGCGTGAAGAAGGGGGAAGGAGGGTGGGAATGGGAGGGGAGGAGGGAGGAGCTTATGGGAGGATACAAAGTGAATAAAGGGTAATTAATAAAATAAAATAAGAAAAAATCAGGATATCATGCCTTCACAAGCAACTCCCAAAATCCATGGATGCTCCAATTCACCCAAAACACAGGAAAGTGACTTTATAGATATGCTTGTCTAGTAATTAGAGGCACATAAAGATGAAACAAACAAATCTCCCAGAGAAATAGCCATACAAACAGTTAAAGAGGAATCAAAGAAATCTCTAAAAGAATTGGTAATCCAAGTAGCCGCAAAGAAAGAAGAAATGAACAAAGCTCTCAATGAAACAAAGGCAAATAAAGCCAAAAACATAGAGACACAAATAGAGACACAATTAATGGCATATAGAGATGAAACAAACAAACTAACTAAAAAATAGAGTGGTCATACAGAGACAGGAAGCCACATTCAGACAGATGGAGGAAATGGTGCAAGGCATTAAATCAGAATTAGAATCAATAAGGAAAACACAAACTGAAAAACCCTGGAGCTGGAGAACTTAGATAAAAGATCAGGAACCACAAAGGTGAGCATCATCAATGGAATACAAGAGATAGAAGAGAATCTCTGGTGCTGAAATTAAACTCACAGAAATTAATACTTCTCTCAAAGAAAAAGTAAAATCAGAAAAGTCCCAAACACAAGACATCCAAGAAATCAAGAACTCTATGGAAAGGCAAAATATAAGAATAATAGGAGTTGATGAAAAAGAAGATTACAGGCTCCAAGGTACAAAAAAATATCTTCAAGAAAATCATAGAAGAAAAATTACACAACTTAAAAAAAGAGATGTACATAAATATTCAAGAAGCCTACCAAAAAAAAAAAATCAAATAGACTAGACCAGAAAAGAAACTCCTCATGGCACATCATAGTGATAACACTAAATCTACAGAACAAAGAAAAGATATTAAAAGCAACAAGGGGAAAAGAGCAAGTAGCATATAAAGATAGACCTATCAGAATCACACCACCGTTTTCATAAAAAAAACTATCAGACGGGTCTGATGCTCTTTGGGTGGATGACACCTAAATGAACATCAGTACAAAGTCCCAATTTATTTCTAATATCAGAGATCAGACCTCTACTCTTGCCTGATGAGTCTAAAACAAAAAGGGGGAACTGTAGAGAGCTGCGGAATGCCGCGCCTTAAAGATGGAGCTGGTTTCCGCCTTCCACCTTCCCGATGGTGAGTGCTCTCTGTCACAAACAACTCCATATTTGGCTAAAGCTGAGGATCTGGCTTGCTTCCATGTATGTGGACCTATCTGCATTGCCCACGTGGCACGCTGGGGTTGGCTACCCAGAGGCTATTTAAGCTGTGGGCTGGCTTTCCCCAGGGTCAGATGATTGTTCAAGGTTCCTGAATAAACTGCATTGAAAAAAAAAACAACTATGAAAGCCAAAAGGCCTTGGGCAGATGTCATGCAGACTTTAAGAGACCACAGATGCCAAACCAGACTACTCCCTACAAAGCTTTCAATCCACATAGATGGAGAAAACAAAATATTTCATGAAAAAACTAAAGTTAAGTAATATCTACACTGAAAACCAGCCCTACTGAAGATACTAGAAGGGAAATTCCAATCTAATGAAAACAACTATACCCCAGAAAACATAGGATACAGATAATTTCCCAACAAACAAGCTGGGGTAGTTATCCTAATATCTAATAAAACAAACTTTCAACCAAAATTAATTAAAAAAGATGAGGAGGGGCACTACATTCCTATCAAAGGAAAAATCCATCAAAAGGACATCACAATTCTGAACATCTATGCCACAAATACAAGAGTACCCACATTAGTAAATGAAACATTATTAAAGCTTAAATCACACATAGATCCCAAAACCTTAGTAGTGGGAGACTTCAACTCCACACTCTCACCAAGGGACAGATCTTCTAGACAAAAGCTAAACAAGGAAATAAAGGCACTTACAGAGGCCCCAATTCAAATGGACCTAATAGATGTCTACAGAACTTTTCACCCAAAAGCACCTCATGGAACCTTCTCCAAAATAGACCATATAGTTGGTCACAAACCAAGCCTCAACAGATACAAGAAGACTGAAATAATCCCCTGTCCTCTATCTGAACACCATGGACTAAAGCTGGACCTCAACAAAAATGAAAATAGAAAAAGCCTATACGCACATGGAAACTGAACAAGTTGCTACTCAGTCACACCTGGGTTAAGGATGAAATAAAAAAGAAATCAAAGACTTCCTAGAAGTCAATGAAAATGAAAGTATAACATGCCCAAATTTATGGGACACAATGAAGGCAGTGCTCAGAGGAAAATTCATAGCAGTAAGTGCCTTCAAGAAGAAATTTGTGACATCTCATACAAGCAACTTAATGACCCAACTGAAAGCCCTAGGGGAAAAAAAAAGAAGCAAATGCACACAAGAGGAGCAGACTGGAAATAATCAAACTAAGGGCTGAAATCAATCAATTAGAAACAAATAAAACTATTCAAGGAATCAGTGAAACTAACAAGATAGACCAGCCCTTAGACAATCTAACTAAAAGGCAAAGAAAAACTATCCAAATCAGCAAAATCAGAAATGAAAATGGGGGCATAACCATAAACACTGAGGAAATGCAAACAATCAATAGGTCATACTACAACAGCCTATTATGCCACAAAATTTGAAAATCTAAAACAAATGTACAAAGTTGTTGATAGTTTCCTTATACCAAAATTAAGTTAAGATCAGGTAGAAAGATTGAATAGGCCTATATCCATCCCCCAAGGAAACTGAATCAGTCATCAGCAGTCTCCCTTCCAAAAAAAAGCCCAAAGCCAGATGGTTTCTGCACAAAATTCTACCAGACATTTAAAGAAGTGCTAACTCCAATCCTCTTCAAACTATTCTACAAAATAGAAACAGAAGGAACACTACCTTCTCATTCTATGAAGCCACGGTCACCTTGATACCTAAACCACACAAAGACCCAACAAAAAAAGAGAACATCAGACCTATCTCTCTTATGAACATTGATGCAAAAAATACTTAATAAAACACTTGCAAACCAAATCCAAGAACACATCAAAGATATCATCCACTATGACCAAGTAGGCTTCATCCCAGGCATGCAAGGGTGGTTTGTCATATGGAAATCCATCAATGTAATCCATTATATAAACAAATTGAAGGAGAAAAACCACATGATAATCTCCTTAAATGCTGAAAAAGCATTTGACAAAATCCAACACCCATTCATATTGAAAGTCTTGGAGAGATCAATGATACAAGGCACATATCTAAACATAATAAAGGCAATACAAAGCAAGCCTATAGCCAACATCAAACTAAATGGAGGGAAATTCAAATCAATCCCACTGAAATCAGGGACAAGGCAAGGCTGCTAGCTCTCCATATCTCTTCAACATAGTACTTGAAGTCCTAGCTAAAGCAGTAAGACAATTAAAGGAGATCAAGGGGGATACAAATTGGGAAAGGAAGAGGTCAAAATTTCACTATTCATAGATGATATGATAGTATACATTAGCGACCCCAAAAACTTAACCAGAGAGCTCCTCCAGCTGATAAACACCTTCAGCAAAGTGACTGGATACAAAATTAACTCAAAAAAATCAGAAGCCCTCCTGTATATCAAAGACAAAAGAGTTAAAAAAGAAATCAAGGAAACAACACCCTTCACAATAGCCACTAATAACATAAAGAACCTTGGGGTAACTCTAATCAAGCAAGTGAAAACCTGTTTGAAAAAAGCTTCAAGCATCTAAAGAAAGAAATTGAAGAAGACATCAGAAAATGGAAAGGTCTCCCGTGCTCATAGATCAGTAGGATTAACTTAGTAAAAATGGCCATTCTGCCAAAAGCATTCTACAGATTCAATGCATTTCCCATCAAAGTACCAACACAATTCTTTTTTTTTTTTGGGGGGGGGGGGGAACATGCATATAACAGCTAACATTTCTCCCTCATCTCCCTCATCTCCGAAAGCAGGTTTCCTGTCGGGAAGCTGGCAATAGTATCTGGTTATTCATTTCATTCCATTTATTTATTTGCTTGGCTACTCACTTTTTTCTTTTTCAATGCAGTTTATTCAGGAACCTTGAACAATCATCTGACCCTGGGGAAAGCCAGCCCACAGCTTAAATAGCCTCTAAGAAAAATTCTCAAGTTCATATGGAGAAACAATAAACCAAGAATTTCCAAAACAATCCTGTACAACAACAGATCATCTGGCGTTATCTCCATCCCTGATCTCAAGTTGTACTACAGAGCAATAGTAATAAAATCTGCATGATATTCACATAGAAACAGAAAGGTAGATCAGTGGAACCGAATAGAAGTCCCAGAAATAAACCCACACACCTATGAATACTTGATTTTTGACAAAGAAGCCGAAACCATTCAAAGGAAAAAAGAAAGCATCTTCAACAAATGGTGCTGGTCCAACTGGATGTCTACATGCAGAAAAATGAAAATAGATCCATATTTATCACCCTGCACAAAACTAAAGTCCAAGTGGATCAAAGACCTCAACATTAAACCAGATACACTAAATCAGTTAGAAGAAAAAAATGGGGAAGATCCTAGAACTCATTGGCACAGGAGACAACTTCCTGAACAAAACACCAACAGCACAGGCTCTAAGACCAATAACCAATTAATGGAACCCCATGAAACTGAAAAAAGGTTATGTAAAGCAAAAGACACTGTTGTCAGAACAAAATGAAAGCCTACAGCGTGGGAAAGGAACTTCACCAACTCTATATCTCACAGAGGACTATTATCCAGAATATCTAAAGAACTAAAGAAGCTAAAAATCAATAAATGAAGTAATCCAATTTAAAAAATGGGGTATGGAGCTAAACACAGATTTCTCTGTAGGGGAATATAGAATGGCAAAGAAACACTAAATAGATGCTCAAAGACCTTAGCCATCAGAGAAATGAAAATCAAAACGACCCTGAGATTTCACCTTAAACCCATCAGAATGGCTAAGATCCAAAACTCAAGTAACAACATATGCTGGAGACATTGTGGAGAAAAGGAAACCTTCCTCCACTGCTGGTGGGAATGTAAACTTTTACAACCACTTTGGAAATTACTCTGGTGCTTTCTCAGACAACTAGGAAGAGCGCTTCCCCAAGATCCAGCTATACCACTCTTAGGCATATATCCAAAAGACGCTCAAGTACACAACAAAGACATTTGCTCAACCATGTTTTTAGCAACTTTATTTCTAATAGCCAGAATCCTGAAACAACTCAGATGTCTATCAATGGAGGAATGGATATAGAAATTGTAGTACTTTTATACAGTGGAATTTTACTCAGCAATTAAAAACAAGGAAATTATGAAATTTGCAGGCAAATGGTGGGATCTAGAAAAGATCATCCTGAGTAAGGTATCCCAGAAGCAGAAAGACACACACAGTATATACTCACTTATATGTGAGTAGTTGACCTATAAGATAGTAGAAACTAAAATCTGTTCATCTAAAGAAAATGTACAAGAAAGAGGACCCGGAGTAATATGATCAATCCCCACTTAGAAAAAAAAAAGAGGATGGACATTGGAAGTAGTAGAAAACAAGTAACAGGACAGGGGCCTACTGCAAAGGGCCTCTGAAAGACTCTACCTAGCAGTGTATCAAAACAGATATTGAGACTCAACCAAACCTTCAGCAGAGTGCAGTAAATCATATGAAAGAAGGGGGAGTTAGTATGATCTGGAGAGGACAAGAGCTCCTATATATATTTGGACAGGACAAAATATATGTGGGCACAAGGGGTCTTTTATGAGACTGTATCTCCAACCCAAGACCATGTATACATATAAACTAAAACCTCTGCTCAGATGTATCCCATGGCAGCTCAGTATCCAAGTGGGTGCACTAGTAAGGGGAACAGACACTATTTGCAGAGAAGCAGAAGCCACACGAAATATCAACATTTGAAGAAGAAGAAAGAAGAAAGTTTATTAAGATGCAATGCACAGGTTTTCTTTTAAGTGGGCTGGAATTAAAGAGAAAGATTGGCTACAGAAAGGGAATCCTGAGACCATTTGCTCACCAGAGGAAAGTGTTTTACATCCATTTTCTCTGAAATGAGTGTTCTGTCCACCTTATGAGTGAGAAGCACATAGTGTCGATAAGCTCAGAAAATGACAGGATTCATGGGTCATTTTCCCAATGCTGTGTAGACACTTATATCTCCTCAGAGGAGATACTCCCTCTTTCCAACTTGCCTGAAATCATATGTGAGATTTTCAGGGATGCCACTGTAGTGAGTCAACACAGCCCATCCCACAGAGGGTTTTCCCATGATGCAATTGTCTCTGAGTCATTTTTTTCTTTTTTTATTAATTACACTTTCTTCATTTTGTATACCCCCATAAGCCACTCCCTCCTCCCCTACCAACCCCACAATCCTTCCCCTTTCTGCATGCATGCCACTCCCCAAGTCCACTGATAGGGGAGGTTCTCCTTTCCTTTCTGATCTTAGTCTATCAATTCTCATCAAAAGTGGCTGAATTGTCCTCTACTGTGGCCTGGTAAGGCTGCTCCCCCCTCAGGGGGAGGTGGTCAAAGAGCAGGCCAATCAGATTATGTCAGAGGTAGTCCCTCTTCCCATTACTATGGAACCCACTTGAACACTGAACTGCCATGGGCTACATCTGTGCAGGGGTTCTAGGCTATCTCCATGAATAGTCCTTTTTTAGAGTATGAGTCTCTGGGAAGTTCCCTGTTTTCAAATTTTCTTGTTCTGTTGCTCTCCTTGTGGAGACCTTTTTCTCTCCAGCTCTTACTATTTCCCACTTCTTACATAAAATTCCATTCACTCTGCCCAACAGTTGGCCATCAGGCTCAGCATCTGCTTTGATAGTCTGCAGGGCAGAGGCTTTCAGAGGCCCTCTGTGGCAGGTTCCTAGTTTGTTTCCTGTTTTCTTCTTCTGGCTTTCAGAAGCCCTCTGTAGCAGGTTCCTAGGTTGTTTCCTGTTTTCTTCTTCTTCTGATGTCCATCCTCTTTGCCTTTCCTGATGGGGATTGGACATTTAAGTTAAGGTCCTCTCTCTTGCTTAGTTTCTTTAGATGCACAGGTTTTAGTGGGTTTGTCCTATGTTGTATGTCTATATGAGTGAGTATATCGTTTTGTTTCTGGGACAACTCACTCAGGATGATCCTTTCCAGGTCCCACCATTTACCTGCAAATTTAATGATTTCCTTATTTTTCATTGCTGAGTAATATTCCATTGTATAGATGTAGCACAATTTCTGCATCCATTCTTCAGTTGAGGGGCATCTGGGTTGTTTCCAGCTTCTGGCTATTACAAATAAAGCTGCTACAAACATGGTTGAGCAAATGTTCTTTTTGTGTACTTGGGCTGGAGAGATGGCTCAGCCGTTAAAGGCTAGGCTCACAACCATAAATATAAGAGTCATATTTATTTATATAAATAACCTAAGATTATTAG
Organism: Meriones unguiculatus; assembly: GCF_030254825.1. Classification (NCBI taxonomy): domain Eukaryota; kingdom Metazoa; phylum Chordata; class Mammalia; order Rodentia; family Muridae; genus Meriones; species Meriones unguiculatus. Next base: position 80,514,940 of record NC_083351.1, on the reverse strand, counting down.
TTCACCAAAGGAGAACTGGCCAGAATAAATTATTTGTTCTATTATTGGTTGCCCTATAAAAGAAGAAAAGACATTAGTTCATGTCTTCTCAAGATAAGTCATGAAAAAGGGAATCTATTAAAAGCTAGAGTGATAGAGGTGTTAGGAAGGACATCAAACACATGGGAATCGAAAACAAGGATGGAGACAGTTTTCCTTCATAGTAAAATAAATCTAACCTGGGCACAATAATGAAAGTGTAGATTAAGATAATCTATTCCCCCAGCCTTATCCCCAGCTCTGATGCAAAACACTCATGGAAGCCTTTCAGGTCTCCTTACTCCCATCTTCTGTGGATTTCCCATATCTTCCCCTTCTTACTTTTCTCCTTGCTTTTTCCCAGCCCCTAACTCTAAAGGCACCCACTGCTAGCCCAGGAGCTGTGCCTTCCAGAAAATTAGGTAGGCTACCTGCAGATACTCTCTCAATTTCCTAAGATCAATTTCTTTCTTCAGAGACTTGAAGGTTTTGTTTGTTTGTTTGTTTGTTTGTTTTCAAACAGGCATTACACTTGCTCTACCTGACAGCTTATTAAAGCAGATGCTGAGACTCATAACCAAATCTTTGGTAGAGTGCAGGGCATCATATGATAAAAAGGGGAGTTAGTATGGATGGTAGAGGACAGGAGCTCCACAAGGACAAAATATATCAGGGTTCTATGAGACTGTTTCTCCAACCAAGGACCATGTATGGATATAATCTAGAACCCCTGCTCGGGTGTAGCCCATTGTAGCTCAGTATCCAAGTGGGTTTTCCTAGTAATGTGAACAGGAACTATTTCTGACATGAACTCAATGATTGGCTCTTTTAACTCCCCTGTCCCTCTGAGGGAAAGACAGCCTTGCTAGGCCACAGAGGAGGACATTGCAGCCAGTCCTGAAGATAGCTGATAAAATAGGATCAGATGAAAGGGGAGGAGGTCCTCCCCTATCATTAGAACTTGGAAAGGGACAGGGAAGAGATAAGGGAGGGAGGGTGGGAATGGGAGGAATTGAGGGAGGGCGCTATGGCTGGGATACAAAGTGAATGACCTGTGATTAATATTAAAAAAATAAAAATTAAAAAAATTTCCTCATATCAAAACTGCCATGCTTATCCCCAGCTCTGGAGCAGTACACCCAAAACAGCCTTCCCTTCTTCCATGCTCCCACCTCCTGTGGCTCTGACAGAACATTCCCTTCTTACCTTCCTCCCACCACTTGTTTTTTTTTTTTTTTTTTTTTGCCACACCACCAAAACAGCAAACACACACTGCTAATCAAATGAGTGCTCCTTTCAGGACAAAGCAGACTGAAAGAAGACCCACTCCTCTCCTACTGTCCCTGAGATATAATCCTATCAGTGGCATCCTCAGCTCTATAGCAGAAAACCTGCTATGGTCTTCCTTTTCTTTCTAACACCATCTACAATAGATCACAAAGACCTTTTCCTTTCCTCCAACATTCCTTCTCCCAACTCATCGCATTATTCTAACCAACACCAGTCAGCATTTTCTATATACTCACCAGCTGAGCAGTCTAGGAAAATAGGCAACACGCAGCCATCACATTCTCTAAAAATTTAGAAAATAAGAACCAAACAACCACCCAACAAAAACAACTCCAGAAATCAGTACCTAGACCTATACTCATCCCAAAAGCAGAATCCTTGAGCTCAGTTTCAAAACCCAGTCATCAATAGTATGGGCAGTATGTCCACACTTGAGCGGAGGTCTTGAATATTATAACAAAGCAGAAAATACCTTAACACCAGCTTTCTGTTGATGTGGAACTCCTAAAAAGAAAATGAATGAATACCTTAAAACATCGAAAAGCATATAAACAAATAATTGGAAGAAACAAATAAATTCCTTAAAGAAATCCAAGGAGTTGAGGGAAATGAATGAAAGGGCTGAAGACCTGAAAATGAAAATAGAATCAAAAAAGAAAATACCAACTGAGAAAATTCTGGAAATAAAAAAAAAATAGTAATTGAAACAGGAACTACACAGGTAAGCTTCACCAACAGAATGCAAAAGATGGAATACAGAATCTCAGGCACTGAAGGTAAAATAGAGGAAATGGCCACGTCAGTCAAAGAAAATGTTCAATGTAAAAATATCCAATAATCTGGAACACTGAAAAGAGCAAAATTAAGAATAATGGGGATAGAGGAAGCAAAAAACCAAAATAGATTTCAACTAAAACTAATTAAAAGAGATAGGAAAGGACACTACATACTCATCAAATATAAATCCACCAAAATGGCATTTCAGTGTGTAATATCTATACCCCAAACACAAGGGCACCCAATTTTGTAAAAGAAACACGACTGCAGCCTAAAACACATATTTACCCACACACCCAAAGCAGGAGACTTCAGTACCCCACTCTCACCAACAAACAGGTCATCTACACAAAACTAGGTGGAGAAATACTGGAGCTAACAAACATGAAATAAATGTACCTAACAAATAGCTACAGAACAGTTTAGCCAAACACAAGAGACTATAGCTTTTTCTTAGCAACTCGTGGAATTTCTCCAAAACTAAACACAAAGTCAGACACAAAGCAAGTCACAGATACAAGAAAATTGAAATAGCTACCTGCCTTCTGTCAGACCACCACAGATTAAAGCTATCTGTTAACAACAAATATAACAGAAAGCTTACAAACTTATGGAAACTGAACAACTCTGTACTGAATGAAGACTAGGTCAAGACAGACAGAAAGAAAGAAATTAAAGATTTTTCTATAATTCAATGGAAATGAATATACATCATATGGGACAGAACGAGAGCAGGGCTAAGAGGAAAGTTCATAGCACACAAAATTCTGAAGAGATCTCATACTAGCAATTTAACAGTTAATCACACTCAAGAGGAGTAGTAGGCAACAAATAATCAAACTTGGGGCTGAAACTAATAAAATAGAACAATGAAAAGAATGAATGAAACAAACAATTGATTCATTGAGAAAATAGACAAGATAGATAAACTACAATTCAAACAAATTAAAAGGCAGAGAGATAATATCCAATTCAACAAAATCAGAAATGAAAGGGGCATATAGCAGATATGATGAAATCTAGAAAATCATGAGAACATAATTTTAAAAACTGCAGTACACAAAATGAAAGAAATAGATGATTTTCTTGAGAGGTACCACTTACCAAAGTTATATAAAAAAACAAATAAACAGTTTAAACATGATGGACTTATACACACTAGTGAAATAAAAGCGGTTATTAAAAGTCTTTCAACCAAAAAAGAATCCTAGGGCCAGATGATATTAGCATAGGATTCTATCAGACTTTAAAAAAAAAAAAAAGAGTTAACACCAATACTCAAATTATTCTGCAGAATAGAAACAGAAAGATCATTGCCAGTTCATTTTATGAAGCCACAGATACCTTGATACCCAAGCCACATAAAAACTCAATAAAGAAAAAGAATTACAGACTCCATATTTATTCAGTTTAGTTCTTGAGTCATAGCTAGAGCAATAAGACAACTGAAGGAGATGAAAGAAATACAAATTAGAATGAAAACAGACAAAGTTTATTTATTTGTAGATGATATGATAATATGTACACTGGGAAAGAAATGAGGGAAATAACATCTTTCAAAATAACTCAAAACAATGTAAAATATCTTGGGGTAACACTAATCAAGTAAGTGAAAGACTTGTATGATTAAAAAAAAAACAACAGAAAAACCTTTGCTACTGAAAAAAAAATTGAAGAAGATATCAGAAGATGGAAATGTCTCCTGTGCTCATGGATCAGTAGGACTGATCATAAACATGATCATCCTACCAAAAGCAATCTACAGGTTCAATGAAATCCCTACCCAAATTTCAGTATGATTCCTTGCAGACTTTGAAAGGGCAATTCTCAGCTTTATATAGTAAGACAACATAAACATTCAAATAAAGACATAAACCAACTGACCAACCAAAAAAAAAAAAAAAAAAAAAAACCAAAACTTGATACGTAACACAATCCTGAACACTAAAAGAACTGCTGGAATCCTCACCATTCCCAATTTCAAATTGCTGTTCACAAACTACTAATGGGACCCCACTCAACTCAGTGAACATGGAGAACTCAAGCTGGTGCTTCACGGAGCCTTCACCCATATGTTCTAGTTTCCTTGGTATGGGAGCATACTCTTGAGGCTACCAAAAGAGACCAATTCAGCCATAAAACCTTTGTCCTACAGTCTGTCTTGCCTGCAAAAATAAATATCAATAAACTGATTCTTAATGATATTCTCCTATACTCAAAGATCAGTGTCTCATTCAGTCATCTGAGAGGCTTCCACAGGCACCAGGTGTGAATAGATGCAGAGACACATAGCCAGACATTGCCTGGCACGTGTCTAAATGGAATGTCTCTCTCAAAATCCTCCCCTCAGAGCTCAAAAAATCCCACAAAAAGGAGTATGAAAGATTGCAGTATTCAGAGGATATAGACAACACCTAGAAAGAGCAAGGTCCTCTGAATCAAATAAGCAAGGCACATATGAACTAACAGAGATAGAAGCATGAAGCACAAGTCATACCAGGGTCTGTACCAGGTCCTCTGGGTATATATTATTGATATTAGCTTAGTATTTTTATAGGAATCTCTCTTCTATTGGGTTTCAGTGTGTAACTTTGACATAATAATTTCTGTCTCATCTTATATTTTATTTTGTCATGTATGGTTGTTGTTTCTTGGGAGCCTGTTCTTTTGTAGTGGTTCAGAAGTGGAGAGGATCCTGAAGGGAGGAAAGGTAGAAAGGAACTGGCAGAAGTTGAGGGAAAAATACTATAATCAGAATATATTGTATGAGAAGAGAATACATTTTCAATAAAAATATACAGTGAAATATCCATAATTTAACTTTTTGTCTTTAAATGTTTTATTTCCATATTGTATTGGATGGTGCTAAAAATTGAACTCAAATTGCAGAATATATGGCCATTATTTTGTAGCCAGTTTTTCACATTTGAATATGAGTTATTATAAGTTGTAGGTTTTTATAGATATCTGTTATCAGACTGATAATATTACAATCTGTTCTTCTTTCACTGAAAGGGTCATCATGAGTGACAGTTGGATTTGCCATGGGAGTTGAGCTACAATGGAACTAGAATGCAACGGTTGATACAACGTGGTAGTTAATTACTTTGGGAAAACCATTATACTGATGAAGCTTGTTGGTTCCTGCTCGAGTAAGTCATTGTTTAGACTAGTGGTTGAGAAAACCGTCTGTGCAAATGACAAGATAATAATTTAGAATTATGTAAAATTCCTTTTGCATACTTTTCTTGCCTTTAAAATGTTTTACTTGCCAGCATCTATTTGTGAAATTTCTTAAATTATGAAGCATAAAAGAGCTCACACTTCCAATGACTTCTGGAACTAAAGTCAGTCCTGACAGCCTTGCATCATGATTTTGGAGCCTTATGCTCTAGAGATAGACAATGAAAATCCTCCTTGTGGTTATGAATTATCAAAGGCGTGCTTAGTGTAGACGACAGAGGGTCTCTACAGAAAATATTCCTGTTAATATTGTCGTGTTACAAATTCTCTGAAACTTAGGAGTAAGGCCAAATACTCTGTTATGCTCAGATGCTATTTGTTGTTCAATCCAGAAAAGTCATATCTAAAGTGGCTTTGATCTCATCCAAAATATCTGTGAAACTTAAACCCTTTGGGGAAGTATAATACTGAGGTCCAGATTCATGTGCAGCTGTCTTCACTAATATGTCTGGCACCTGAGCTGAGTTGATATAAGAGTTTGGTTTATTTTGAAACACTGAGTATCCATAGGGACAGGAATAGTTCATGTGGATTAGAATTCCTGACAAAGAAATGCTCTGACAGTAATCACATTTTGAAAATTGTGGCTTGGGATGCTGAAAGAGTTTTCAGTCTATGCAATGGAAGCTGCAATTTGTTATATATCCTGAAACCCGAATAACACATTCAATTCCATTGTTATTTACTCGCTGAAGTCAATACAAAATTTTTCATTTTCAAAGATACATGATAAAGATCTTATCATTCTGTAAAGGAAGTGCTAAGATGCTGGAAACATTTTTTTTTTAACTATCACAATCCTAATCTTGCATAGCAAATCATTTTTTCCTATCTATATGCAGAGGGCACATTGCCTTCTAAAAATGCATGAGTCATATTTCATTTTGTCTTTAGGTTCATCCTGGAGGGACAAGATGTTACTAATTCATTAGTTATAGGAAGAGATAGGGCACCTGTCATACACTGTAAAGTTGTAGACACACTCTATCTGAACATCTGTGCACTGAGGTGACAAGTTGCCTCTGCGCACTGTGTTAGTGCAGTCCACGCATGACTACAACTCTGTTACCTACTTAGAAGGTGAAAACTGGGAGCTGGGAGCTGGGAGCCATCTCTAGTCCAGGCGACTCTGAAAGTAAATATGAGTTTTGTTTTTTTTCAGATATCTGTTGCTTTCTCAGAAATGATTTTTTCAGAGTTTTTGATACTGCTTTTCAAACATCTCATTATTTTATTTTGATAATCCTTCCATTTTAACTACAATTCCTTTAGATAATAATGCAAAATATATGATTTAGGGGATCTGTAAACATATTTTTAAAATAACCTTTATTATTCAAAAGTGCAAATGAATAAAAAAACAGCACAAACCAAAATTAACCATATGCAAGTCTATACAACTCGATGAACTTCTATACATAAAGGCATTGAGAATGGAATGAAACTTTGTATTAAATTTCATCCAAGTATCTTTTTTTTTTTTAATGTAGTTATCTCTGACCCAAGGCAAAAGGTCCACGAAAAATTTGGAGCTGGCTAACTAGGTAAATAATTAGCTATATAATTCTTTTATAAACTCATTAGTATTTTCTTATTATATGATACCAGTCACTTTCAGTCCAAACAGAGACGCAGTGATGAGACACAGATGAACACTTTGGTCATCAACAGTCCAAATATATAAATAACTTTATTACCCTAGGAGTATATTGACTGTTTTCTTTGGGTGGAAGGGCACTGTGTGGTATTTCTATAATGATTAAATCATCGCTTGACATTTTTTCTCAGAATGTACCCTCATCAATAAGTGATGCATGACTGCGGTGTCTTTGTAAGCCCTTTTAGTTACATATAATCAATTTACAGTCTACTCCATTAGACAAAAGCCACATGAACTAACCTCCTCAGGATGATCTCTTGTCTATTTTTGGCTTGTGTAATGATGCTGAGTGACAATGTCCTTAGTACACTCAAGAGTTCTGCTCTAATAGAGTTTTAATAGACAGGCCATTTGGAGCACTGTCAGTATACATTTCTAGTTTTCTATGTCATAAAATAAGTCTGATGGTATCACACTTATTTGTTTTAGGATTATCAGGTCTCATTTTTATTCTCTCTTTTGTCCTACTATAATTCTTGAGTTGAAAATTTTGTTTTTATTGCTGAGAAAGTGTTGAGAATATGTGTTCATTTTAAGTTTTCAAACACAAAAAGGATTTTGTTTTAGCCCACATTATTGTAACTACTTTTAATCATGTGCTACAAAACAAAAACAGTTGTCATTTTTTAATTTAATTTTTAATTTTTTATATTAATTATAGTTTGTTAACTTTGTAGCCCATATGTAGCCCTCTCCCTGGTTCCCTCACAACCTTATGCTTTCTCCCTCATCTTCTCCCATGCCCCTCCCAAAGTCCATCTAGAGAGGAGGTCCTACTCCCTCTCCATCTGACCCTAGCCTATCATTGTCTCATCTTGACTAGTTGCACTGTCTTCCTCTGTGGCCTGGTAAGGCTGCTCCCCCTTAAGGGGAAGGTGATCAAAGAACCAGCCACTAAGTTCATGTCAGGACACTCCCTGTTTCCATTAGTAGGGAAGCCACCTTAGACACTGAGCTGCCATGAGCTACATCTGTGCAGGTGCAGGAGTTCTACGTTATCTCTATGTATGGTCCTTGACTGGAGTATCAGTCTCAGAAAAGAGCCCTGCGCCCAGATTTCTTGGTTCTGTCTGTTGTTCTCTTTGTGAGCTCCTGGCCCTCCCCCTTCTTTCATAAGATTCTCTGCACTCTGCCCAAAGTTTGACAATGAGTCTCAGCATCTGCTTTGATACCCTAATGAGTAAAGTCTTTCAGAAGCCCCCTGTGATAGGCTACTGCCCTGTTCCCTGATTTCTCCTTCTTCTGATGTCCTTTCAGCATTTGTTCCTAGAAATTCTCTTGGTTTTATACATGTGAGCTTTTTAGTACATTTTCTACATTAATTCTGGCAGAATTTTTGTTAAGCCATATGGCATATCTAAAGACTCCCTTTTACCCATCTTTTCTTAAAAGTCTTCCCAGTCCAAAGTCTCATTAACAGGCTTTAAGTTCTCATGACCTCTTAGCTATTCTATCACCTTTTGAAACCTTGAAGCAACAAATGTAATAACATACATATCAGGTCTATTCTAGATATTATGCATTTTAAGTTTCTCATATGTTGCAGATAGAAAGATGGCTCAGTAGTTAATAGCACTTTTTGGTTTTGCAGAAGACCTGTCCTCAATGTTCAGCATCAACGTTATGGCTCATAATCACCTGTAACTCCAGTTTCAGTAGATTCAATATTTTCCTTAACATCCATAAGTAGTAGACTCATACATGTTTCACAGATATACATGCAGGTGAAACCCACATACATGTAAAACAACAAATTGAAAAGAAAAATTCTCAAACAAAATGTTACTTGTATAAAATAATCATTTTATGAAATTTTAATTATTGTGTGCAAAGATTTGTCTGAGAATGGAGGAATGTTTTGTTAATACTCCAGTGGTCTAAAGTCTTTCCAGGAAGTTACTAAGGACAGGAAGCTGTAACCATTAGGAGTGAGTTTTACCTGTTTATTTACAGTCTACATTGGTGTGGTTCAATAATGAATACAAATAGGACAGAGTCCTCACACACAGTTACTGCTTTTGGCTTGAATTTTCAAACAGTATGTCCTCATTGTAGTCATACTTTAAATTATTAAACATTTCTTTAATTTTTTTTTATTAATTACACTTTATTCATTTTGTATCCCCCATGAGCCCTCTCTCCTCCCCTCCCAATCCCACCCTCCCTCCTCCCTCTGCATGCATGCCACTCCCCAAGTCCACTGATAGGGGAGGTTCTCCTCTCCTTTCTGATCTTAGTCTATCAGTTCACATCAAAAGTGGCTGCATTGTCCTCTACTGTGGCCTGGTAAGGTTGCTCCCCCCACAGGGGGAGGTGGCTTAAACATTTCTTTTAAATGATAGCTATGACTCCTTGTCTGTTACTGCTGGATATGTCAAACTTGGTGGTTAATGAACTTTGTGGGATTCTTCATTTCTGACATACATGCTTCAAATTTGCAGGCTTTAATAGGGTTCTGGGAATTCATATTCTAGTCTTCTTATTTGTAGAGCAAACTATTATTATAAAGCCTCTATCTCTTTCAATCCAAACAGAAATGCAGTCATGTGATACACAATAACACATTGATCATCAACAATACATATTTGAATATTTATTATCTCACTGGAGATATATTACTTAACTGGAAATAATATATTAAGGTCGAGTCTTAATCTTAAGAGCAGGGCTTCTTGAGTGGTTAAATTTTCAACTTAGACTTATCTTGCAAAGTCTTGATCCTAAATAAGATCAGGTATAGGATCCTAAACGGGATCTTAAGTAGGATCCTAAACGGGATCCTAAGTAGGATCCTAAACAGGACTATGGAATATGGGATATTGATGCAAACACATGATTTGATTCACTCTAATATCTTGAATACAGAAATCTGAAAGTTCTTATTATTTTTAATTTATTTATTTATTCACTTTACTTCTCAATCGTAGCCTACTCCCTCCTCTCCTCTCAGTCCCACCCTTCTTTCCTCTTTTCAGTATCCTCTCTGCTCTCCTCCTAAAAAAGGCAACCCCACCCACCCACCCACCCACCCATCACAGCACATCAAGTCATATGAGAACTTGAATGTTCTTATTCTTCAGCACGAATCCCACTTCATCTTGTTAAGAAATGGTGCTCATTGCTTTTCGTTTTCAAGAAGACTTGTGCCCACTATTACAGTGAGTCTTATGTTTCTGTAAAAATTATTGATATACAGTCATTTAATAATAGGACAATTTATTTGGACATTCAATATAATATTAAAATATTTAAAGTTTCGTTCCATAATTGAGTTGACTTTTTGCTTTTAGGTATGTGGCAGAATTGCATGACAGTGTGGAGCACATGATAGAGAAATTCAGGTTACCTGGAAACAAACATGGAATAGTGGAGACTAAGTTTCCAAATTACCCATCAAATTATGTACTTGACCTAAAATTTCTGCTCTACCACTGAGGTTCAATCTTAATATTTGTACCATTTTTCAGTAACACTGTAGGGTAAGATCCGGACATCTCATGCAGGGGACTTTCATAGCCATTTCAGCACTAAATTATAGCATCTACTCGAGCTTCCTAGCCATTGTCTCTCACGGTCACTAGGTCAATAATTAGGGTTTTGATGCACATAATTTTATTTTACAATTACTAATTATGCTAAGAAATAAAAACATATATTGTACATACAAGAAACTCCAGAAATATGAGAGCACAAACCAACAACAGATGAAAATTTATAGATATTTGTTAGGAAACCTGATTAAATAAAGTTCTCTTATTTTATTCTATTTACATCATCAATAAAGTAAGTTGTGGTGTTTTATTGAATATCTTTGTAAGCCACACTAATTTCTAAGTGTAGGAAAGAAATACCTTCTGAAAATTTGCACAGTGACGTTTTTCAAATGTCTCTTGGAGAAACCCAAGCCAAATTTTTACCAGTATCTTATGGGATATCCCATAATAAAAAACCAACTTCAACACTTAATAAGTTCATTTGGATCTTTCAGTAAATGTTTGATTCCATTGTGCCATTCTAATGCTATGCCCAGTAGTGTGAACTGGTGCCAAATTTATTAGTGTAGTTCAGGAAAATCTCTAAAATAAGCTGCAGGTTCAGTGACACATTTGTTGTATTGTGAAAAACAGTTCATTAAAGGGTTAAAATTTTAAAGCTGCAGGTATTAGAAAGCAGGACACATAATCAACCAATCAGGGTTCACAGTGGCTCACAAAATTGGCCATGTTCTAGGTCCTCAGCAAATACGGTAAGGTTCTGTTGGTCTTTTTCTGGGATTCCCAACATTGGAGTAAGCCACCAATGACATCTTTGAATGTTCTTGAGACTCTCTTCCTCCTACTGGGTTGCTTTACCTAGCCCTGATATGAGAAAATTTGCCTAGTCTTACTGTATTTTGTTATGTAGTGTTCCATTCATATCCCTGAGAGGTGTGAAATGGAGTGAATCTAGGGGTGAGAGTTGATAAGGGAAAGAGAATTGTGCTGGAGGTGAATTGTAGGATAGAAAAACAGATTTTAAAAAGAGAGAAGTCAGGGCACAGAAAATAAATATTCTCACGGAGAAATCATGACTCAGACACCTAGGCTTCTAGGACCATGATATGATATGAACCATTTTACTAAAATGAACAAAATAGTAACCATTTTGTTAAAATAATCTATACTTGAATTTTGTTCACATCTCCATAACCTGCATATTCTGATCCAGAGTCATTGATTAAATAAGTAAGTGATCAAGAATGTTTCATTTCTTAATTTGGCATTCTATGTAATAAGACTAAATATCCCCAAAACAGAGGTTAGGCAGCACTGAATCACAAAATACATAATTTATATCATATTTTATCATTTCATAAATGCTTTCAGCCTGAGAGAATAACAGAACAAAATCAAGCATTGGTTTGTATACGGCATCTTTTGAGAATGGAGCACCAGGCTCAGCCATGTCATATTGTCTAATAGGATAACAATGGCTCTATGTGCCTAATAATAGACTGACTGAGATGGAGTGTAAAGAGATATAGTTGTCTAATTAATATTACCTCAGGTTGGAGAATTCAGCTTTCTTTGTCTCAAAACTTTGTTAGTGTAGAGTGTTTGATCTTATGTTCCTGTCCTTATACTCACAGAGTAGTAAGTCTTTCAACCCACATCAAAGAAACTTCTGTTTGGAGTGGGCAGTGACTAATACAGAGATCGATAGTCAGTCAGCCTGCAGAGAGTAAGGACTGTGGAGTGCGCAGTTCTGGATAGGGTTATTGTGAGAAAATGTAAGAAGAGTTTATTTTATATAGGAAAAACAGTGTGTAGCAGTCTGTAAGGATTTCTTTTAAATGAGAGAATCTATGTTGTCCTTTGTTAATATGATTTTCTTGCTCCATGTGTTTATCCCTAAAGACTTCTGCTGTGTATGGTTGCTTGGGATTATAATCCTATTAATATGGAGGTGGAGGCTAGAAGATTAGAAGAATTTCAATGCTATTGTTACAACTGGCTGTATAACATGAATTTTAGGCCAGCTACATTCATGAATTTCATCTAAGGAAAAAAAATGACAAAGCAAGCAAAATATGTCAACCAAAGATAAATGAAGAAAAAAGAACAATATCAAATTTATAGATTGATAAATAATGGAAACTATTATATGTGTGCATGTGTGTGTGTGTTTGTGTAGTGAGAGCATAATTTTCAGGACTTCATACTTTCATTCCACCATGGGGGATTTGTGAATCTGATTCATGCCAGCATGCTGGTGCAGCAAGTGTTTTATACTGAGAACCATCTCACTGAGTCAGGATAATTTGTTAATAAATTTTTGAAAAGACCATTACAGGCTTTGTGTGGTATAAAAAGAACATTGAAAATTAGCTACTTTTTAATATTAAGAAATAGTTATGTGCCTAAACTAAAAATAAAAGGAAATCACTGAAACCACTTCCTCAAAAATCCATATATATATATATATGTATATATATATATATTTGTGTGTGTGCATGTGTGCGTGTGTGTGTGTACTTACAGAAAAAGCATGTATTAGCATTACTATTTTCTAAAATGAAAATACTTCTGCTGTACAAGACTCATAGTCATCACCTTTCATTACATGTGTCTTTGTCTCCTGTCTATGTATTTCTCACTTCAATCTTCCATTCACTTGTGAGGTTTAAGTTTTTACTGAAATTAACTAGATGGTCTATCTGCCTTGTTATCTGTCGTTCTCACTCTCACTCTGAGATTTCGCATCTCCATGTGTCCTTACCCACCATCAGCAAATCTTATAAATAAGTGTCAGCAGAAACTGCAGGAGTCATTTCTCAACATCCCTGCTGATTAGGCAGAAATCAGCCTGATTCTTAAATTGTTCTTATCAAAATGAGAAAGGTCATGAAAATCACACTCTGTTTAAATCTCAAGTCAGAAACTGGAAATGTAGGCCATGCTCCTGGGAATGTGCAAAGTCATTTCCAAATAGTTCTGTCGATTCAAATTGTGTTGAGTCTATTTCTGACAAACTACTCAATGATATTTTAAAAATTTGCTCCCTTTTAGAACTGCACTGTTCCAGAGCTTCCACAGACTTGAAGGCTGACACTTTGCTTTCTCCAAATGTGGTTTTCTTTAGGCGTTAACTGAGGCAAACAGGAAAGCAAGTGTCTAGGTTCTCTATCTTCTCAGCCAAAGGTATAAAGGTGTTGGAGCTCAGCACACCCTTTTTTATTTATTTATTTATTTATTTATTTATTTATTTATTTATCTATTTATCTATTTATTTATTTTGGCATTAGCAACTTAATACCAGTTTTATTTATTGTTTTGTGTCGTCTTTCAATGTATATAGCTCACACCAGCTTTTACTTTTTTTATTTTTTATTTTTTAATTTTTTTATCAGTTACATTTTATTAACTCTGTATCCCAGCAGTGTCCCGATCCCTCACTCCCTCCCAGTCCCTCCCTCCCTCCCTCATCTCCACAGTGCCCCTTTCCAAGTCCACTGATGGGGGGGGACCTCCTCCCTATTCATCTGATCCTGTTTTATCAGGTATCTTCAGGACTGGCTGCAAAGCACTCCACTGTGGCCTAACAGGACTGCTCCTCCCTTCGGGGGTGGGGAGACCAAAGAGCCAGTCATTGAGTTCCTGTTAGAAATAGTCCCTGTTCCCCTCACTTTGGGAAACCAATTGGTTACTGAGCTACCACAGGCTACATCTGAGTGGAGGTTCTAGATTATATCCATACATGGTCCTTGGTTGAATGTCAGTCTCAGAAAAGACCCTGTGCCCAGATATATTTGGTCCTTGTGGAGCTCCTATCCTTTCCCCATCAGACTAACTCCCCTTCTTTCTTATGATTCCCTGTACTCTGCCAAAGGTTTGGTCATGAGTCTTTGCTTTGAAAACACTGCTAGTTAGAGTCTTTCAGATGCACTCAGTAGACTCCTGTCATACGTTCAATGTACATCCCATCTGTCTTTCTAAACGAGGATTGATCATCTTGCCCCATGTCCGCTCAATTGATTATCTTTTTTAGGTGTATAGATTTCATTATGTTTATCATATCTTATAGGTCTATATAAGTGAGTATATACCATGTTTGTCTTTCTCCTTCTGGGATATTTCACTCAGAATGATCTTTTCTAGATCCCACCATTTGCCTGCAAATTTCATGATTTCCTCCTTTTTGATTGCTGAGTAGTATTCCATTGTGTAAAAATACCACAATTTCTGTATCCATTCCTTCGTTGATGGACATCTGGGTTGTTTCCAGGTTCTGGCTATTACAAATAAAGCTGCTATAAACATGGTTGAGCAAGTATCCCTTTTGTGTACTTGAACGAACTTTGGGTATATACCTAGGAGTGGTATAGCTGGGTCTTGAGGAAGCACTATTCCTAATTGTCTTAGAAAGTGCCAGATAGCTTTCCAGAGTGGTTGTACCAGTTTACATTCCCACCAGCAGTGGAGGAGGGTTCCCCTTTCTCCAAACCTCTCCAGCATGTGTTGTCGCTTGAGTTTTTCATCTTGACCATTCTGATGGGTGTAAGGTCAGAGTCGTTTTGATTTGCATTTCCCTGATGGCTAAATGAGGATGAGCATTTCTTTAAGTGTTTTTCTTTGAATGATGCCTTCTCCTTCTTTTTTTCTTAAGATTCCCTGCACTCTGTCCAATGTTTGCCTATGAGTCTCATCATCTGCATTGATATCCTACTGGGCAGAGTCTTTCAGAGGCCTTTTGTGGTAGACTCCTGTCCTGGTCCCTGTTTTCTTCCTCTTCAAGATTCCTATCCCATTTGCTTCCTGAGTGAGGATAGAGAAAAATTCCTAGGGTCCTCCTTGTTTATCTTCTTTAGGAGTATAGATTTTTTTTTATGTTTATCCTGTATTATATGACTAATATCCACTTGTAAGTGAATATATGCCATATGTGTCTTCCTGCTTCTGAGTAACCTCACTCAGGATGGTCTTTTCTCGTTCCCATTATTTGCGTGCAAATTTCGTGAGTTCCTTGTTTTTAATTACTGAGTAGCATTCCATTGTGTAAATGTACCACAATTTCTGTATCCATTCCTCAATTGATGGACATCTTGGTTGTTTCCAGATTCTGGCTATTATAAAAAAAAAAAAAAAACTGGTACAAACATGGTTGAGCAAATGTCCTTGTTGTGTACTTGAGCATGTTTTGGATATATGCCTAGGAGACCTGAAGGGGACAGGAGCTCCACAAGGAGACCAACAGAGCCAAAATATCTGGGCCCAGGAGTCTTTGCAAAGACCGATACTCTAACCAAGGACCATGCATGGTGATAACCCAGACCCCTTGCTCAGATGTAGCCAATGGCAGCTCAGTGTCCAAGTGGGTGCCCTAGTAATGGGAACAGGAGCGTCTCTGACATGATCTCCGTGCGTGCAGCTGTACCAGGTCACAGGGGAAGAAAATGCAGCCAGTCCTGATGAGACCTGGTAGGTTCATAGGCTTCAGTCAGATGGAAGAGGAGAAGGACCTCTCTTATCAGTGGACTGAGGGAGGGGCACTGGAGGAGAAGAGAGAAGGAGGGGCTACAGCTGAGATACAATGTGAATAAATTATAATAATAAAAAAATAAATTTAAAAAAGACAAAAGATAAACAAAAAAAAAAGAAAGATGCCTTCTGTAGTATTATGTCTTTTTTCCCTTTCCATGCCTCAGTGGCATTCACTTTTTCCATGAAACTGGAGTGTAATATGTGAGAGCTTTGTTTAAACCTTTGACCTTGGTCACTACAACTTTCATGTCTTTGCCAACTCAGTGTCCCTTCCAACCAAAGAAAAATGTGCAGATCTATCTATACTAATACATAGACAGAGAACACTGGTCATTTTTGTTTAAGGGCTAATTATTACTGTAGTGCATGACACTTTTGCTGTATATGGATAAATAACGCTACTTTAATGTCTGGTACAAAGCATATTTTGATTGAAATGGATCTTGCTTGTCATGGTTACTGAAGACAAAGGAAAGGCAAAATGTATGTAGAGTCATTAGTTATTAAAAAGAGATATGCAGTTTCCCTAGTAAATCAATGGAAACAGTAGGTTTTTTTTTATCTCATTTCAGTTTTTAAATATCACTGCCCTAGGAAAAGAAGGCTATATTTCCAGAGCACAAGGCTTATTTTAGTTCTCTTGAATACTACTCCATATCTTATGTGTTCAAGTGTCACATATCTTTTTCTTTGTACTGTCAGTCTAATTCTACCAAATAGAATCTCAACTTAGAAAAAATATTATAAGACCAGAAAAGAACAGTTTCCAATTAATACTGGATATCATGTGATAATACAAACTGAAAAATTGCAGTGTTGAATTATAATCTTCAGAATTTCTATGGATGAAAT
This sequence comes from Meriones unguiculatus, assembly GCF_030254825.1. Taxonomy (NCBI): domain Eukaryota; kingdom Metazoa; phylum Chordata; class Mammalia; order Rodentia; family Muridae; genus Meriones; species Meriones unguiculatus. The sequence goes on along the minus strand of NC_083351.1, from coordinate 80,498,080 downwards.
AGTGAATGGACAGTCATGGCTAGAGGATGGAATTATATAATGTGAATATCATTATGGTTATGTAAAAACAAGAACTGGAGAGGAGATCAGAAAATATCTAACATGTCACATTAACATATGAGAAATAATTTGTCTGCACTATTAAGTACTAATAGAGGTAAATTCCAGGGACAGTGAATGTTCAATTAATTTTCTTCATAACATCTTTGAAAAGCCTCTGGGCTTATTCAGATCATTAGAATTGCTTAACAGGCCCTGAACAAGAAACTGGATTTGCATTTAGCCTAATAGAAAGTTTGTATTTGGAACTCTATAGTGAAATTATTACAGCAAAAACTTTGGGGTGTTCTGCTCTTTCTCCAAAATAGGAAACATTTTAAGCTTGCAAGAAAGTGTATCTGACATAGATTTCTGTTAACTTTATTTTTCTTCATATATGCCAATTAATCTAACCGCTTTGTATAATACTCTGTTTCATTTCTATTTTTTCTTTTATTATTATTATTATTAATTACACTTTATTCATTTTGTATCCCCCATAACCCCTCCCTCCTTCCCCTTCCACTCCCACCCTACCTCCCCTTTCTGCATGCGTGCTCCTCCCCATGTCATTTCTATTTTTAATCTTTCATACAGAAAAGCTACAATTGATTGCAGCATATGTTGATTATTAAGCTAATGTAATTAAAAATACATACATAAAACAGTAAAAATGTTGTCAGCTGAGATCACCAAATATAATACTGAGACACTTATTTTCAAACTCTTCCTCTGACAGGAACAAAACTTCCCTTTGTTTTTTTGTACTCTGTTGTATCTGAATTATAATTTCATTGACAAGGATGAAGTACCCTTCAGAACTTTATCTTCAATACGACTTTTTCTGTACTTTGAGAAATTAGCATTTTCATAAATTACTTAATAGACTTTGAAAATGAATTTAAAAGTTTTAAAAACTATGTGTGCATTTGTATATACTTGAATATTTGTACAGGTTTCCCAACGAGTCTTATATCTCACTTTAATAATGCACATTTTCTTTTTTTTAATTTTTTATTTAACTTTTATTAATTACACTTTATTCATTTTGTATCCCCCCATAAGCCCCTCCCTTCTCCCCTCCTGGTCCCACCCTCCCCCCACTTTTTGCATGCATGCCCCTCCCCAAGTCCACTGATAGGGGAGGTCCTCCTCTCCTTCTTTCTGATCTTAGTCTATCAGTTCTCATCAGAAGTGGCTGGATTGTCAGGATTCTATGTTATCTCCATGAATAGTCCTTGGTTCGAGTATGAGTCTCTGGGAAGTTCCCTGTGTTCCAATTTTGTTCTGTTGCTCTCCTTGTGGAGTTCCTGTCCTCCCCAACTCTTACTATTTCCCACTTCTTACATAGAATTCCATTCACTCTGCCTGCCATTTGACCATCAGGCTCAGCATCTGCTTTGATGGTCTGCAGGGCAGAGGCTTTCAGAGGCCCTCTGTGGCTGGTTCGGAGGTTGTTTCCTGTTTTCTTCTTCTGGCTTTCAGAGGCCCTCTGTACCAGGTTCCAAGGGTGTTTCCTGTTTTCTTCTTCTTCTGATGTCCATCTTCTTTGCCTTTCAGGATGGGGATTGAACATTTTAGTTAGGGTCCTCTCTTTTGCTTAGTTTGTTTAGATGTACAGATTTTAGTGGGTTTATTCTATGTTGTATGTTTATATGACTGAGTATATACCGTTGTGTCTTTTTCCTTCTGGGACAACTCACTCAGGATGATCCTTTCCAGGTCTCATCATTTACCTGCAAATTTAATGATTTCCTTATTTTTTATTGTTGAGTAATACTCCATTGTATAGATGTACCACAATTTCTGCATCCATTCTTCAGCTGAGGGGCATCTGGGCTGTTTCCAGCTTCTGGCTATTACAAATAAAGCTGCTACAAACATGGTTGAGCAAATGTCCTTTTTGTGTACTTGAGCCTCTTTTGGGTATATGCCTAGGAGTGGTATGGCTGGATCTTGAGGAAGCGCTATTCCTAGTTGTCTGAGAAAGTGCCAGATTGATTTCCAGAGTGGTTGTACAACTTTACATTCCCACCAGCAGTGGAGAAGGGTTCCCCTTTCTCCACAACCTCTCCAGCATGTGTTGTCACTTGAGTTTTTCATCTTGGCCATTCTGATGAGTAATAAGGTAAAATATCAGGGTTGTTTTGATTTGCATTTCCCTAATGGATAATGAGGTTGATGTTATATACATTTTCAGCCAATAGTCCTACCCCTATCATTTCACAATCAGGAAATAAAAAGACCTTCATTTTTGTCTCCTTTACTCAACACCACATTCTGATCTTCAGTGCTGTGAAACCTTGACATGTAATTGACAGTGCTGACCACTGTTATGAAGTATTTATATTTTACCCGTGGATTTATAGTAAAGTATTACTAAAATAAATGGAGATTTCATTGTAATACTCACTTTATTTAAGGATAGATTTCTATTGAAGTTATCTAATTGAGTATTAATAATACCTCCCAATAAATTTTCTCCCCAAATACATGTTCATCCATGTGAATTTTTACTATCATGATTTCCTTCTAATTTTATCTTGAAATCTTTATAATGTATAAACTTAGGCTGAGAAATCCATTCTCTTGCAGAATCATCATCTAAAGGAATGCATTACATCACACCAATCAACTATCTATGAAAACAATTTAAACAGCTGTATCTTAAAAGCAGAGCATCAAATAATATGTAGCAAAAGCTGTGAGAGAGTTGTAAAAAAAAAATCCAAGTGATTTCTGTAGTTTTCTATTACTTAATTAGGAAGGGAGCTGAATTCTTTTTCTATCTACAACAGCTGTTCATTGTGACTACCCTGTAGGCATAAGTTTATGTATAATTCAAAGCTGATTTTTGTATCCTCCATAACTAGTTGGAAGTCTTTTCTGAGACTCCCCTGTCTCAATGTTGTGTAAACACTGCTCCTCAATTGTTCCCTGATATGCAATAAGACAGCTTACAGCCAGTCACTGAGCAGGGGAGAGAATATGGCTGGACTTCTTGCCACCCAGGGAAGGAGAACTTCGAAGAGGAAGCAGGAAATTTAGCCACCTGAGAGGTCGAGGAAACATCAGGAGAGGAGTTGGAAGAAGAAAAGCTACAAAGAGTATCTCTGGGATGCAAGCTGAAAGGAAGCCAAATTAGCTTAAAGGGTTAAGAATGGATCATAACTTAGAATATTAACTGCTTAAGTATTGTGTTATAAACATATATAAAATAGTCTCAATCATTTGTGTGATAGCCAGGTTAAGAGAGAAACTGAGAAACAAACACAGTTTTATAAAAAAGTATAACCTTAACACTTCCTTCTGAAGAACACACAATAAGAAGAAAGATAAGATTTGTTTAGCAAAAGCTTTAAAAAAATATCTCAACCAGATGGCCAAAAATGGTAGCAACAGTGATGGGTCCATTGATAATATATTCAAATATCTCAATAGAATAATGTGAAGAGAATGTCTATATTATCTCTGATCTTCATCTCAGTACATAATACTCTGGTCTAATCAGAAAAAAAGGATAGAGATTTCAGCAGAGGAATATTTCTATAAAATACTTCTGCAGGAATCCTGAAAACTGCTGGGGTATAAAGCAAAAAATGTCTGAGCAATTGTGACAATCAATAAATGATGATGAAGATATGACTGGCTGCACTGTGGAATTGTGACTGAGATGCTGGCACAGTAAAAACTTTTTGGAGAGGTAACTCAGCAGCTAAGGGCACTTGCTACTCTTCTAGGAGTCCAGACATTGATTCCTAGAACCCATATAGTGCTTCATCCATATTTAGGGAACATTATTTATTTATTTTCAAATAAAAAATTGCATTCAATTTTTATTTATACATTTTGGAAACTCTGAATTAGAGTATTTAAGCATAAAATAATATACCATTTATAAATGTATAAAACTAAAATACAATTTTTGTACGGTTTCTTACTGTTACCTTCGATGGCTATCAGTCCCAATGAGATTCAGTGACCTATGGCAGTTTTCCAATCTTTTTAACTTTCTCATCGTTGGTTAATATTACCCCCTTTCCCTCTATTTCCCCACCACCCTCTTCCCTCCCTTTCATTATTACTACAGCTTAAAAAAAACTATAATGTTTTATTTTGTAGGCTTTGATTTTTCACCAAATCTACTTTATTAAGGGTACCTAAGTTCTTCTACTTCCCTTCCATCAATGACCAGGGGTAGGGGAGAAAAAATGGTTATTAGATCAAGTGGGTTGTAGACATTTTTAGAAGTAGTTCTTTGACATGAGTCCAATCTTTATTATCTGGATACCAATAGTTCAGTCCAAAGGTCAACACCAAGCAGCAACATAAATCAGGTGATTCTGAAGATCAGTACAAGACTGTGAAAGCCATAAAACTCATCTGTGTTGCCGAGAGATGTTCTCCTGAACATTTCTTTCTGCAAAGTCAGTTATGGAAGCATGAAGACCAACAAAGCAATGTGGATCTAAACAACAATTTCTCACTGTTTGTGGGCTTCTATATATCTCCTCTCCTCAGAGTCCACCCATGGATGTTCTCAGCTGGTCGCAGTCATACCCCTGACCCAAGACAGCTCACAGCAGAACATTATTTGCATTCTCACAAGCCAGCCTCCAGAAAAACATCACATGACTCAACTGCGTCTTCACAGAAACCAGAAACTTCTACTTCAATACCTTCATATTGTCTTTTCATGTGCCATGAAAGCTTGGTAAATATAAAACTTGACCACAGGAATTTCATTCACCATCTTTTCTCACAAAAACAGTATGCATTGCATCAGTATCTTTCAAGCAACTATCATTTCATACAAAAGTGTGTTCAAATGTTCTGGTTCTGTTGCTCTCCTTGTGGGGTTCCTGTCTTCTCCAGATCTTACTATTTCCCACTTGTTAAATAAGATTCTATGCACTCTGCCCAACAGTTGGCCATAAGTCTCAGCATCTGCTTTGATAGTCTGCAGGGCAGAGCCTTTCAGAGGCCCTTGTGGCAGGTTCCTAGGTTGTTTCCTGTTTTCTTCTTCTTCTGATGTCCATCCTCTTTGCCTTTTGGGATGGAGATTGAGTGTTTTAATCTCTCTTGATTAGTTTCTTTAGATGTACAGATTTTAGTAGGTTTATCCTATGTTATATGTCTATATGAGTGAGTATATACCCTGTGTGTCTTTCTGCTTCTTGGACAGCTCACTCAGGATGATCTTTTCGAGGTCCCACCATTTACCTGCAAATTTCATGATTTCCTTATTTTTCATTGCTGAGTAATACTCTATTGTGTAGATGTACCACAATTTCTGCATCCATTCTTCAGTTGAGGGGTATCTGGGCTGTTTCCAGCTTCTGGCTATTATAAATAAAGCTGCTACAAACATTTGTTGAGCAAATGTCCTTATTGTGTACTTCAGCCTCTTTTCGGTATATGCCTAGGAGTGGTATGGCTGAATCTTGAGGAAGCACTATTCCTAGTTGTCTGAGAAAGTGGCAGATTGATTTCCAGAGTGGTTGTACAAGTTTACATTCCCACCAGCAGTGGAGGAGAGTTCCCCTTTCTCTGCAACCTCTCCAGCATGTGTTGTCACTTGAATTTTTCATCTTGGCCATTCTGATGGATGTAAGGTGAAATCTCAGGGTGGTTTTTAAATTTATTTATTTTATTAATTACAGTTTGTTCACTTTGTATCCAAGCTGTAACCCCCTTGCTCATTCCCTCCCAATTCCACCCTCACTCCCTCATATTCTCCTATGCCCCTCTACAAGTCCACTGATGGGGGAGGTCCTCCTCCCCTTCCATCTGATCCTAGTCTATCAGTTCTCATCAGGACTGGCTGCATTGTCTTCTCCTGTGACCTGAAAAGGCTGCAGCCCCATCAGGGGGAGGTGATCAAAGAGCCAGTCACTGCTCATGTCAAAGACATTCCCTGTTCCCAATATTAAGGAACCTACTTGGTCACTGAACTGCCATGGGCTACATCTGTGCAGGGGTTCTAGGTTATCTCCATGAATGGTCCTTGGTTGGAGTATCAGTCTCACCAAGGACAACTGTGCCCAGTTTTTTTTCTCTCTTTTTGTGGAGCTCCTCCAGGTCTTTCTATCTCTCTCTTCTTTCATTCTTTCATAAGATTCCCTGTACTCTGCTCAAAGTTTGATTGTGAGTCTCAGCCTCCACTTATTTTTTTAAAGGTAGACATAAAGCATTTCCATTGGTAATCAGGCATTCTCAGAAAACATGTTATGCACAAGGAGCAAGATCCAGATTGAAAACTTATAATTTTCATGAGCTATGTTCAAAGAATAAGATAAGATGAAAGAGTATTTGAAGCTTAGAGGACAGTTAAATGCATTTTAAAGTCAAAATCTTTAATAAAATGAGTTAAAAGGATTGAGAGCTAATTATGGGTGATACTGAACTTCTGGTGGTTAACATCTACTCCTGCACACTTCTTCCAACCATGCCTGACAGTTCAGAAGCAAGGGCATATTGACATATCTAGACAAGTTGCACTAGCTAAAGATAGATGCAATATGTAATAAATTTCAAGCCATATTAATTAATTCCACTGATATTTTATTCTCAAATAAACAAAAGGCATTATTACAAATAAACAAAGTCAGAATTATAGTTCCTTTAAGTTTTTTTTTCATTCATAAATGTTTATAGATGTGCTTCTATTTCAAAAAGTTTATGGTACTAAATTTCAAAAATTATAATTCAAAAACCTTACTCAAAATATTAGTTGACCACTAGAGACTCCTCTGTTTAGAAAATTCTGTTTAAACCGTGAACCCCAGGCTGGCCTCAAACTCATGATCCTCCTGCCTCTGCCACCTTCAGAAAATCCTACTGGTATGTGAGAGGGCCTCTGAAAGACTCTACCCAGCAGTGTATTAAAAGAGATGCTGAGACTCATAACCAAAATTTGGGCAGAGTGCAGGGAATATTAAGAAAGAAAGGGGAGGTAGTAAGACCTGGAGATTACAGGAGCTCCACAAGGAGAGCAAAAGAATCAAAATCAAAATCAAAAGGCACAGGGGTCTTTTCTGAGACTAATACTCCAATCAAGGACCATTCATGGATATAACCTAAAACCCCTGCTCAGATGTAGCCCATGACAGCTCATTCTCCAAGTGGGTTCCCTAATAAGGGGAAGAGGGACTGTCTGTGACATGAACTCAGGGGCTGGCTCTTTGACTACCCCCCCTCAAGTGGGGCACAGCCAGTCCACAGAGGAGGACAATGCAGCCAGTCCTGATGAGACCTGGTAAGCTAGGGTCAGATGGAAGGAGAGGAGGATCTCCCATATCAGTGGACTTATAGAGGGGCATAGGAGAAGATGAGGGAGTAAAGGTGGATTTGGGAGGGAATGAGGAAGGGGCTACAGCTTTGATACAAAGTGAACAAACTGTAATTAATATAAAAAAATTTTAATTTAATTTAAAAAAAAAAGAAAAAGAAAGGAAATTCTGTTTAGCTCTGTACCCCATTTTCTAATTGCATTATTTGGATTGTTGGTTATTTATTTCTTAAGTTCTTAACATATTTTGGATATCAGCCCTCCAATCTCAAATGGGATTCTCTAATGCCTGAGAAGCACAACTTCCTTTGTTATCACAGAAATACAAATGCAAATGTTTCTGAGATTCCATCTTGTACACATCAGAATGGCTAAGATCAAAAACTCAAATGAGAGCAAATTCTGTAAAGGATGTGGAGCAAGGAGAACACTCTAAGGAGTACAAACTTGTACAGTCATTGTGGAAATCAATCTGGAGGTTTCTCAGAAAATTGGAAATAGATCTACCTCATAACACAGCTATTCCACTCCTGAGCATATACCCAAAAGATGCTCCACCAGTCCACAAAGACACTTTCTCAACTATATTCATAGAAACTTTGTTTGTAATAGCCAGAAACTGGAAACAACCTAGATGTTCCTCAACTGAAAAATGGATAAAGAACATGTGGTACATCTACAATGGAATACTACTCAGCTTTTAAAAACAAAGACATCATGTATTTTTTTTTTCTGGCAAATTGGTAAAACTATAAAAGATCATGCTGAGTGAAGTAACCCAAACTCAGAAAGATGCACATGGTATTTACTCACTTATAAGCCTTAAAATCCAAGATAACCATGCTACAATCCATGAACCCAAAGAAACTAAATAACAAGTAGTGCCAAAAGAAGGATGCTTGAATCTCCCTCAGAGAGGGAAATAAAAAGGCATCTGAAGTAGACAGAAGGAGGTAACTGGGTGGAACAGGGGGTGGGGAGACTACCAGGGGTGACAGTAGGTGTGGGGAGAGCTAATGGAAGGACCAAAGTAAACAAAAGGGGGGTCATCTCTGGGGCAGGGAAAGCTTTTGGGAGTCTATGGGTGTGACCATAGCTGAGACTCCTTGCAAAGGTTGGATATAGAGCCTGAAGTTGCCACCTCCATTCTCCAGGTGAGACTTCCAATGGAGGGAAGGGGACAATAACCCCACCCCAAATTTGTCTTTCCTAAAACAAGTGTAAGTGTAAAGATGGAGCAGAGATTAAGGGAATGTCAATGACTGGTTCAACATCAGACCCACCCAGTGGGAGAGAACCAACCCCTGACACTACTTATGATACTCTGCTAAGCTTGCAGGCAGGAGTTTAGCATAACTGTTTTCTGAGAGGCTTCACTCAGCAGCTGATGGAAACAGATGCAGAGACCCATAGCCAAACAATAAACTGATCCGGGGGAGTTTTGCAGAAGAGGGGGAGGAAGGATTGAGTGGGCCAAAGATATCAAGAACACCACAAGAAGACCTACAGAGTAACTAAGCTGGTCTCATGGAAGCACACAGAGACTGAACCACCAGCCAAAGAGCAAGCATGGGCTAGACCTAGACCCAGTCCACGTGTGTAGCAGATGTGCAAGGTCTCCTAACAATGGAAGTATGGACTCTCTCTGACTCTGTTGCTTCCCTCTGGATCCCTTCCTCTAGCTGAATTGCATTATCTGGCCTTAGTGGGAGGGGATGCCTGTATCACTGCTGTGATATAAGATTCCAGAGTGGATTGGAGCACTTGGGGGGGGGGTCCCCTTCTCTGAGAAGAAAGAGTATGGAGAATGGGGTTAGAGATGCATGAGAATTGGACTGGGAGGAAAGGAGGAAGGGAGCTGGAATTGTAACGTGATTAAATAAATAAATATATGGGAAAGTATTATGTGACTGTAGAAAAACATATGTAATTATTCTTGTTTGTTGAGATTTTTTCAGGAATTTTTCTATTGGTTAAATTTAATAATTACTCATCAGAAATGTAAAGTGGGTATTGTAGTAACAGTGAAATAATTTTCCATGTTTTTGTGATGCTCTTATTCCTTAAACTGTCCTTAAATTTAGTACAAACAATAAAATACTTTCTTTTCTTCCCATGCATTATTTATCCAATAAAATGACATCCCTTCTAGAAAGGTAAATTAGGGCTAGAGTGTTTGAAAACATATACTGCTCCTTTAGTGTACCCAAGTTCAGTTTCCAGCACCCACTTTGGGTGGCTCAGAACATCCTAGAACTCCAGCTGTAAGTAATCTGATACCCCTTCAGAACTCAACAGATACCTGTGTTCACCCTTACGGAAACTCAGTCAGAGAAGCACAAATATACACAGAATATAAAGATAAACCTGAAAAGAAAATAGTCTGAACTTTAGGAGCATACATTTCACATTAGCAACTTTACTGAAGAAGAAAAAAGTCTTATTTTTCTTTCCAATGCCATTTGGATAATTCTGAAAAGAACTGAGTAACGTTTCTTTGAACTATAAGACTTTGATATTAGGAATAAATTCTTTGGTTTTGGAGGAAAATATCATGCATTTTAATCATTTTAATTGTACTGTGAAGGAAAAAGCAATGAGTTAAAGGGAAAATCAGAAATATAAGAAAGAGAAGTTGATTTATAATCAATCATATATATCAAGATTCACACAGTTATTTTCATTGAATAAAAATGTTTAATTTTAAGTAGTTTTTTTTTTTTTTTCTGGCAGAAAGAGTAGATGAATGAGCTTCAACAGATTTCCAGATGCTACAAAATCTAATTACTCAGAGTGAATTAGATTTCCATTTTTTTCTCATCGCATTATTTTTCTCTTTTCCCCAAACTTTCCACATGCACAAATCTACACTTTGTGTATGTAAAGAGAAGAAATGCACATTGAAGACTTGTAAGGAAAGGTAACTACAAAGCAATAAGGTAGGCAAATGGTCCTGGCTTCCTTAATGTAGAAGGTAGCTGGAATTCTGATTTTCCACTTTGAAGTTCATGCTTCCTTTTTGTAATCTGTAAGAGACCTATTTGCTATTTAAATTAGACTTTGTATGATATGCACAATTCACTTAAAACCAAGTACCCAAACATCAGAAACACTAATTTGCTAATGTGATAACAAATATATTTTATCTTTGTTTATATATAGGTTTTCAAGTTTATGTATGTGAATGTGTACATATATGAATGAGAGAACAACTACAGTTGTCTTTCTTCCCTCCTTGTTTGTGGCAGGATCTCTTTACTTTAAACGTTTGATATGCTAGGTTAGCTAGCTTGTGATCTTCCAGGGATCCTCCTGTTTTTGTCTTCTCTACAGTATAACAATGCTGAGATTATAGAAATACCCTACCACTAGAAATATCCTACCATGTCCATTTTTACTTGCTTTCTGGAAATCTGAAATTAGGTCTTCAGAATTTTGCAGCAGCAAATAAATACATTTACCCTTTGTGCTATTTCTCCTGAACCATATCAACTATTTTACAATTTATTTATATATATACATGTGTGCAGCTTATTCTCTATGGGAATAATTCAGTGTCTTTGAACACTTTTATGGCAATTGTCATTATAAAGAAAGATGCCATATGAGTACATACACAAAAACTTTTTCAAATAAGAAACAAGATATATCATATATATTGTTGTATGTCCTTTCTCGGAGTTCTAGTGGCTGACAATTACTTGGAAAAGTCTTTTAGAAAGTAAATATTTTGCTAATTTATATCCAGATGAAGATTCTGAAAGGATTTCATTAAAAATGTTTAAACTAAAGAATTTTCTTGTATCCATATTCATTTATTTTATGTCTTTAAAGGCAGTAAGGAAAAAGAAAATAAAGCTTATTATTTAACCCAAGGTCTACCATAAAAGTTTTTTTTTAATGTATTTTGCGATTTCACTTAAATATTCTTTATGAACATCATTGCCAAGTGTTTTTCATTACCAAATGTTTCTTTTAATTTATTTTATTATTATTATTATTAATTACACTTTATTCATTTTGTATCCGCCCATAAGCCCCTCCCTCATCCCCTACCGATCCCACCCTTCATCCCCTTTCTGCATGCATGCCCCTCCCCAAGATAATTGGTAGGGGAGATCTTCCTCTCCGTCTTTCTAATCTTAGACTATCAGTTCTCATCAGAAGTGGCTGCATTGTCCTCTTCTGTGGCCTGGTAAGTTTGCTCCCCCCTCAGGGGGAGGTGATCAAAGAGCAGGCCAATCAGATTATGTCAGAGGCAGTCCCTCTTCCCATTACTATGTAACCCACTTGGACACTGAACTGCCATGGGCTACATCTGTGCAGGGGTTCTAGGATATCTCCATGAATAGTCCTTGGTTGGAGTATGAGTCTCTAGGAAGTTCCCTGTGTTCCAATTTTGTTGTTCTGTTGCTCTCCTTGTGGAGTTCCTGTCCTCCCCAGCTCTTACTATTTCCCACTTCTTACATAGAATTCCATTCACTCTGCCCACCAGTTGACCATCAGGCTCAGCCTCTGCTTTGACGGTCTGCAGGGCAGAGGCATTCAGAGGCCCTCTGTGGCTGGTTCGGAGGATGTTTCCTGTTTTCTTCTTCTGGATTTCAGAGGCCCTCTGTAGCAGGTTCCTAGGTTGTTTCCTGTTTTCTTTTTCTTCTGATGTCCATCCTCTTTGCCTTTCAGGATGGGGATGGAGCATTTTAGTTAGGGTCCTCTCTTTTGCTTAGTTCATTTAGATGTACCGATTTTAGTGGGTTTATCCTATGTTGTCTGTTTATATGAGTGAATATATGCCATGTGTGTCTTTTTGCTTCTGGGACAACTCACTCAGGATGATCCTTTCCAGGTCTCACCATTTACGTGCAAATTTAATGATTTCCATATTTTTTTATTGCTGAGTAATACTCCATTGTATAGATGTACCACAATTTCTGCATCCATTCTTCAGTTGAGGGGTATCTGGTCTGTTTCCAGCTTCTGGCTATTACAAATAAAGCTGCTACAAACATGGTTGTGCAAATGTCCTTTTTGTGTACTTGAGCCTCTTTTGGATATATGCGTAGGAGTGGTATGGCTAGATCTTGAGGAAGCGCTATTCCTAGTTGTCTGAGAAAGCGCCAGATTGATTTCCAGAGAAGTTGTACAAGTTTACATTCCCAACAGCAGTGGAGAAGGGTTCCCCTTTCTCCACAACCTCTCCAGCATGTGTTGCCTCTTGAGTTTTTGATCGTAGCCATTCTGATGGGTGTAAGGTGAAATCTCAGGGTTGTTTTGATTTGCATTTCCCTAATGGCTAATGAGGTTGAGCATTTCTTTAAATGCTTCTCTGCCATTCGATATTCCTCTACAGTGAGTTCTCTGTTTAGCTCTGTTCCCCATTTTTAAGTGGATTACTTGGTTTGCTGCTTTTCAGCTTCTTTAGTTCTTTATATATACTGGATATGAGTCCTCTGTCAGATAAAGGGTTGGTGAAGATTCTTTCCCAATCTGTAGGCAGTCGCTTTGTTTGATGACGGTGTCCTTTGCTTTACAGAAGCTTTTCAGTTTCATGAGGTCCCATTTATTGATTGTTGCTCTTAGAGCCTCTGCTGTTGGTGTTCTGTTCAGGAAGTTGTCTCCTGTACCAATGAGTTCTAGGGTATTTCCCACTTTTTTTTCTAGCCGATTTAATGTGTCTGGTTTTATGTTGAGGTCTTTGATCCACTTGGACTTCAGATTTGTGCAGGGTGATAAGTATGGATCTATTTTCACTTTTCTACATGTAGACATCCAGGTGGACCAGCACCATTTGTTGAAGATGCTATCTCTTTTCCATTGTATGGTTTTGGCATCTTTGTCAAATATTAGGTGTCCATAAGTGTGTGGGTTTATTTCTGGGTCTTCTGTTCGGTTCCACTGATACACCATTCTGTTTCTATGCCAGTACCATGCAGTTTTTATAACTGTTGCTCTATAGTATAGCTTGAGATCAGTGATGGAGATACCTCCAGAAGATCTTTTATTGTAGAGGATTATTTTAGCAATTCTAAGTTTCTTGTTTTTCCATACGAAGTTGAGAATTTTTCTTTCCAGGTCTGTAAAGAATTGTGTTGGCAATTTGATGGGAATTGCATTAAATCTGTAAATTGCTTTTGGTAAGATGCCCATTTTTACTATGTTAATCCTGCCAAGCCATGAGCATGGGAGATCTTTCTATCTTCTCATATCTTCTTCTAATTCTTTCTTCAGAGACTTGAAATTTTTTTCATACAAGTCTTTGACTTGCTTGGTTAGGGTTACACCAAGGTACTTTATGTCATTTGTGGCTATTGTGAAGGGTGTTGTTTCCCTAATTTCTTTCTCATCACTTTTGTCTTTTGTATACAGGAGTGCTACTGATTTTTTTTGAGTTAATTTTGTATCCGGCCACTTTGCTGAAGCTGTTTATCGGCTATAGGACTTTCCTGGTAGAGATTTTGGGGTCACTCACATATACTATCATATCATCTGCAAATAGTGACAATATGACTTCTTACTTTCCAATCTGTATGCCCTTGATCTCCTTCAACTGTCTTATTGCTCTAGCAAGGACTTCCAGCACTATGTTGAAGAGATATGGAGAGAGTGGGCAGCCTTGTCTTGTCCCTGATTTCAGTGGGATTGCTTTAAGTTTCTCTCCTTTCAGTTTGATGTTGGCTATTGGTTTACTGTATATTGCCTTTACTATGTTTAGATATGTGCCTTGTATCCCTGATCTCTCCAATACTTTAAACATGAATGGATATTGGATTTTGTCAAATGCTTGCAGCATCTAGGGAGATTATCATGTGTTTTTTTTTTCTTTCAGTTTTTTTATATGGTGGATCACATTGATGGATTTCTGTATATTGAACCACCCCTGCATACCTGGGATGAAGCCTACTTGGTCATAGTGGATAATATCTTTGATGTGTTCTTGGATTCAGTTTGCAAGTATTTTGCTAAGTATTTTTGCATGAATGTTCATAAGAGAGATTGGCCTGAAGTTCTCTTTCTTTGTTGAGTCTTTGTGAGGTTTAGGTACCAAGGTGACTGTGGCTTCATAGAATGAGTTTGGTAATGTTCCTTCTGTTTCTATTTTGTGGAATAGTTTGAAGATAATTGGTGTTTGCTCTTCTTTGAAGTTCTGGTAGAATTCTGCGCTGAAGCCATCTGGTCTGGGGCTTTTTTTGGTTGGGAGACTTTTGATGACAGCTTCTATTTGTTTGGGGGATATAGGACTATTTAATTGATTTACCTGATTCAGCTTTAGTAAGCCAAATCGATCAAGAAATTTGTCCATTTCGTTTAGATTTTCAAATTTTGTGGCATATAGACTTTTGAAGTAAGTCCTAATGATTGTTTGGATTTCCTCAGTGTCTGTAATTATGTCCCCCTTTTCATTTCTGATTTTGTAGATTTGGGTGGTGTCTCTCTGCCTTTTAGTTAGCTTGGCTAAGGGTTTGTCGATCTTATTGATTTTTTCAATGAACCAGCTCTTGGTTCATTGATTCTTTGAATTGTATCATTTGTTTCTAATTGATCGATTTCAGCCCTGAGTTTGATTATTTCCAGCTGTCTGCTCCTTCTTGATGTGTCTGCTTCTTCTTTTTCTAGGGTTTTTAAGTTACTTGAATGAGCTGTCTCGAATTTCTTCTTGAAGGCACTTAGTGCTATGGACTTTCCTCTTAGCACTGCTTTCATTGTGTCCCACAAGTTTGGGTATGTTGTGTCTTTATTTTCATTGATTTCTAGGAAGACTTTAATTTCTTTCTTTATTTCTTCCCTGACCCAGCTGTCATTTAGTAACAAGTTGTTCAGTTTCCATGTGTGTGTAGGCTTTTTGCTATTTCTGTTATTATTGAGGTCCAGCTTTATTCCATGGTGATCAGACAAGATACAAGGGATTATTTCAATCTTTTTGTATCTGTTGAGGCTTGCTTTGTGACCAACTGTATGGTCTCTTTTAGAGAAGGTTCCATGAGGTGCTAAGAAGGTAAATTCTTTTGTGTTTGGGTGTAAAGTTCTGTAAATGTCTGTTAGGTCCATTTGATTCATGACCTCTGTTAGAGACATTGTTTCTTTGTTTAATTTCTGTTTTGTTGACCTGTCCTTTGTTGAGATTGGGGTGTTGAAGTCTCCCACTATTAATGTGTGGGGATCTGTATGTGGTTTAAATTTTATCAATGTTTCTTTCACAAATGAGGGTGCTCTTGTATTTGTGGCATAGATGTTCAGAATTGTGATGTCTTCCTGGTGGAATTTTCTTTTGATGAGTATGAAGTGTCCTTCCCCATGTCTTTTTATTAATTTTGGTTGAAAGTCTATTTTATCAGATATTAGAATGGCTACTCCTGCTTTCTTCTTGGGTCTATTTGCTTGGAAAGTCGTCTTCCAACCTTTTACCCTCAGGTAATGTCTATCTTTGTGCCTTAGGTGTGTTTCTTGTATGCAACAGATTGCTGTTTTTTTTTTTTTTTTTTTTTTTTTTTTTATGTATCCATTCTGATAATCTGTGTCTTTTTACTGGAGAGTTGAGTCCATTGATGTTGACAGAGATTAATGACCGGTGGCTGTTAGATCCTTTGATTTTGATGTTGGCTGTGGTCATAAGGTTGTGTGCTTGGTTGCTTTTTATTTTACTGTAGTAAGGTTGATTATTTCCCGTGTTTTCCTGAAAGGAGCTAATTTTTTGGTTGTATTTTCCCTTCCAGTGTCTTCTGTAGTGCTGGATTTGTGTGTAGGTATTGTTGAAATTTGTTTTTGTCATTGAATATCTTGTTTTCTCCATCTATGAGGACTGAGAGCTTTGCAGGGTATAGTAGCCTGGGCTGACATCTGTGTTCTCTTAGGGTCTGCATGATATCCATCCAGACCCTTCTGGTTTTCATAGTCTCTGTTGCAAAATCAGGTGTGATTCTAATGGGCTTGCAATTATATGTTACTTGGCCTTTTTCCCTTGCAGCTTTTAGTATTTTTTCTTTGTTCTGTATACTTACTGTTTTGATTATTATGTGGCGGGAGGATTTTCTTTTCTGATCAAATTTGTTGGGTGTTCTGTAGGCCTCATGTATTCTTAGTGGCTTCTCCTTTAACTCTGGGAAATTTTCTTCAATGATTTTGTTGAAAATATTTTCTGGGCCTTGGAGAAGGGAGTCTTCTTTTTCCTCTATACCTATTATTCTTAGGTTTTGTCTTTTCATATTGTCTTGGATTTCTTGGATGGTCTGTGTCAGGAATTTTTTGGATTTAACATTTTCTTTGACAGATACATCAATTTCTTCCATTGTATCTTCTATACCTGAGATTCTTTCTTCCATCTCTTGTAGTCTGTTGTTTATGCTTACCTCTGTAGTTCCTGTTTTCTTCCCTAGATTCTTCCTCTCCATTATTTCCTCCATTTGTGTTTTCTTTAATTTTTCCAGTTCTATCT
Organism: Meriones unguiculatus; assembly: GCF_030254825.1. Lineage (NCBI taxonomy): Eukaryota > Metazoa > Chordata > Mammalia > Rodentia > Muridae > Meriones > Meriones unguiculatus. The sequence continues at coordinate 80,481,323 of NC_083351.1, read as the reverse complement.
TCAGGTCTTGAGTTGTTTTGTTTACTTCCTTCACCTGTCTGATTGTATTTTCCTGTTTTTCTTTTAGTTCCTTCAACTCTGTTTCTTTTATTTCATTCAGTGCTTTAAGCATTTCCTTTTTAAAGGCCATAAACTGTTTTGCTGCAACTTCCTCTATTTCTTTATGGATGGCAATATTCTATTTGAGTTTATCTTCCTCTATGTTTTTACGTATCTTATTTGTTTCCTCTGTTATCATCTTCTTGAGCATAGTTGTTAGGTCATATTCTTGGATTTCAGCTATGCTGGGGTGTCCAGGGCTACTTGCCTCTCGGTAACTGGATTCTGCAGATGCCATATTGCTCTGTCTTTTGTTGCTGGAGCTTTTATGCTGGCCTCTACCCATTGTGCTATCTTAGGTGTTTGGGGTTATTTTCTGGTGGTTCCTGGGGATTCTGTGGTGGAGAGAATCCCCTTGGCAGAAAGCTGGTTTTTACTGAAGGAAGTCTTCTCAGCTTTTTGGGTATAGTCCCTGGATGGCTGGCATTTATTCAGGAGTTGCTGCTGCTCACCTCAGGGATAGAGACCTGAGTGGTAACTGTGGTCTTTGTTAGTCGAGAGGGTTCTCCTCTCACCTAGAGAAGTCCTGAATACAGCTGCCCTGTTTCTGGGTTTTTTGCTGTAAATTTAATGATCAGCTGCTGTGACCCAGTTGGACATCTGGCACAAAGCAACTGTTTGTACCTGTGTCTGGAGCACAGCTGAGTGATGGCGGCTCAGACTCAGTGGTCTGCGAGCTTTTTCCAGGGAAGGATTGTGTGATTTAAGTCAGTACAGTTTCCTTCCTTCATTGTGGATTCACTGGAGACAGGGTCTCCCAATCTCTTTTTTGCCCTGGAGCTCACTGCTCTGCCTCCACCAGCTAGCTCACGCACAGAAACTGCCTGTGTCTGCCTTTCTGGCCTTTGGGATCCTGGGTTTCTGCCTAAACTGGGTAATTTTCCCGAGACCTTGTCAGGGTGGGGGTGTCGGCTGAGTGCTCTGAGATCAGACCAGCCGTTTCCCTCCCTGTGTGTTTGCACCAGACAGTGAAATGCAGTCTCTGGTGCCCTGGAGCCCACAGTTCTGTCTGGGGCAGGGAATTAGGCGCGCAGGCAGGACTCTGTGCAGAAGCCTGGGTCACTGGCTCTGGCTCCGGGCTGGCTCCTGGGGCGCCTGCAGAACCCAAGTCTTTTCCAGAGGATGTCTGGGTGACCTAAGGTTGGTCCCAATCGTTTCCTGCACCATTGGGTTATCTCTCGACTGAAAATTCCAGTCTCTGATAGTGTGGTGTGCATGGTTCAGTCTGGGACCATGACCAGAGACACTGGCTTGTGGCTCTGGGCTGGGGCTGGGACTGGAGGCTGGCAGCAGGTGGCCAAGTGTCTGGTGGAACCGGGATCTCTTCCACGGTTGAGTTGGGTGAGTTAAAAGCTGATTGAATCCCCCACCGTGGGGTATCCTCTCACCTGGGAAACAGAATTTCCTGTGTTTTATCGCCATGAGTTCTGATTGCTGGTTACTCTGCCAATCCTGCTATACTGTCGCTCAGAATGAGAGTCCTCCCGGCGCCGCCATCTTTCCTCCTCCCTCTCGATCTTCCCCCCAACTGTTTTTTGTTGTTTTTGTTTTGTTGTTTTTTTTTTTTTTTTTTTTTTTTTGCAGAGCGAAGTTTGTGGTTTCTCCTTATGTCTCTATTTATGAGTTTAAAAAAATTCACTCTATGATGCAGAAAATCAAGTATTGATTTTTTTATATTATATAAATGAAGGTTTATTAGGAGCAGAACAGAAGAGGAAGTACATGCCAGTGGGGGGAAGGAAGTTGGGGGAAGGGAGAGAGAAAGCAGAAAGAGAGGAGTAAAAGGGGAAAAAGAGTCTGGTGAAACCAAGTTGTCTGGATTAAACAGTGAACAGCCTTTGTGAGAGGAAAGCCCTGCCCCAAGATAAGGTAGGATATGTCAGCCAGCCATCACTGCTAATAGAAACATAACATCCCAGCTGTCCATTGATAATAAATTGATAACCTCTGAAGAAATTAATCTTTGGCTACATTGGGGGGGCATTGATTTTGAGGGTGGGACAAAAAGCTGGAACATTGCCCAAGTCCCAGAAGCAGTCTAGGATCTATGAGACCTGACTGTACCTCACACCTATGTCTACAGTGAGAGAGGCAGGCCTTGCTGGAGCCGCGTGGTCAAGCACTGGTGGTCCTGTTTTAAATTTCGCACTTGCTGGTGGCTTACAACACTTGACCGATCACTATGTTGATTTTGGGATAAAAGAGGTGGAGCAATGGCTACATCCTCATCTTGACTAAGGCCAATCAGAAGATGAGTTACCTTCTTTGCTGTGGGAGAGTTGGGGCTCTGCCACCATATTTACTGAGGGCTGACAACCCTGTTAAAATCCTTGCTTAGATCTAGTGCTCATTAAGCCAGGCATGGTACTTGGTCCTTTAGTCCCAGAAGACAGAGGCAAATAGATCTCTGTGAATTCAAGCCATCCTGATCTAAAAAAAAATAATTTTTTGTAATTTTTTTATTATTATTATTAATTACACTTTATTCATTTTGTATCCCCCATAAGCCCCTCCCTCCTCCCCTCCCGATCCCACCCTTCCTCCCCTTTTTGCATGCATGCCCCTCCCCAAGTTCACTGATAGGGGAAGTCTTCCTCTCCTTCTTTCTGATCTTAGACTATCAGTTCTCATCAGAAGTGGCTGCATTGTCCTCTTCTGTGGCCTGGTAAGGCTGTTCCCCCCTCAGGGGGGAGGTGATCAATGAGCAGGCCAATCAGATTATGTCAGAGGCAGTCCCTCTTCCCATTACTATGTAAAAACAAAAAAGTAGTGCTAAAATGACTCCTAGTAATGTTCTGTTATACTCACTGCAGATGGGAACAAATACAGAGACCCACAGCCGTACATTGTTCAGGGCATGAGAAACCTTGAAACAGAAAGCCGTAAGTGTGATGTCTCCAACAAACCTTCCTTGAACTCACAAAACCCACTAAAATGGATGTGGAAGGATTATAAGAGTCACAGGGTATGTAGACCACCAAGAAAACAAGGACATCTAAAACAGTATGAGCAAAGCTCATGTAAACTCAAGATACCAAATCAACATGTTCAGGCATGCATAGTTCTGCATCAGGTCACTCTGCACATAATGGCTTCCAGCTTAGTGTTTTTATGGAATTCCTAATCATCAGAATGAGTGGGTCTCAGCCTTGTGTTCTCTCTTGGGCTGTTTTCCTTCTGTTGGTCTGACTTGTATGACTTTGATGTGATAATTTTTGTTTTATTAAATTTTATTTTGTTACATTTAAAATAATGAATAAATAAATCAACAAATGCAAATCTAGCTTCTACTGTAAAGATTAATAACAAAACTGTCATACATACCTTCTGGAGAGAAGAAATCAGTTTTGTTTGTTTATTTGTTTGTTTTTAATGGAATGACATCAGGCATACGAAACACTCCAGGGTAGATCTCATGTTTAAGAGTTCTTCCTCAACAAGTGATGAATTCCATAGTCTTTTTGTTTTGTTGTTGTTGTTTGTTTTGTTTTGTTTATTTTTGTATGTGTGTGCACTTTTATTTGGTTACAGTTTAGTGGAACTTTGTTGTTGTGTCCTTTTTAGATAACGTATTTTGTTTTCTGAATATTGTGCATTTTCTTGTTGTATTGGGATTTTGGTTTCTTTTATGAGAAGAAACTTAAAGTTGAATTAGAAGGGAAAAAAGTATCTGGACATAATAAAATCAAATTTATTTAAATTTTAAAGGTGTTTTAAATAATAAAAGTATATGTGTTGGTGTACTTCTTAAAAATAACTTTTATTTACATTTTTATATCTCTTTCTTTCTACTCTACCCCAATCCCTTCCAACACCCCAACATCAGATAGGAGAGAAAAGGTTAGTGGGAGAGGAGGTACTGTTCTCTTTATTTTTTTTTATTAATTACAGTTTATTCACTTTGTATCCCCCCTATGGCTTCCTCCCTTCTCCCCTCCCAATCCCACCCTCCATCCCCCTTATTCACCCATACCGTTCCCCAAGTCCACTGACAGGGGAGGTCTTCCTTTCCTTCCTTCTGATCATAGTCTATCAGATCTCACCAGGAGTGGCTGCATTGTCTTCTTCTGTGGCCTGGTAAGGCTGCTCCCCCTTCAGGGGGAGGTGATCAAAGAGCAGGCCAATCAGTTCATGTCAGAGACAGTCCCTGTTCCTATTACTATGGAACCCACTTGGGTACTGAACTGCCATGGGCTACATCTGTGCAGAGGTTCTAGTGTTTCCTTCTGGTTAGGGTTGTTAGATTCCTTGATGTCAGTCCAATCCTCATTTCAAGAGCTCTACAACCTTTTGTCTCAATGCATCAACAACAACCAGAAACCACAACAGGAAAGCAACAGCAGCTTTTTTTTTTTTTTTTTTTTTTTTTTTTTTTTTTTTTTTCTCAGAGCTCCCCAGCACTCTCTGGGCTCTGGCATTCATTCTCTCTCCAGAGTCCTCAGATTTAAACTACCTGCAGCTTGCAAAGATCTTCTCTTAGAGCCCACATGAGAGAAATAGTTTGCCGCTGGGGTCTATCTGAATCAGCCAAGCATCCCACATCTTGTACTAAAACAACAACATGTTGATATCTACAACATATAAATATTAAATAAATGTAGTAATAAAATATATATAGAAGATAGATAGATGGGGAGGAAAAGAAATAAATTTTTGTTTCAGGTACGTCTTCAGGGCACATGTCACAGGTTTCCATGCACAATGATAATTTTGTCATTCTCACACTGTCATTTTCCATGTTGATGACACCACTCAACTACCGTGCTCTTTTTAATAGTTTTCAGTTCCCAACGAAAGCTTTCCATGGCCCTTTATACTTATGGTGTGGAAGATGCACTATTTTTCTAAGGATTTTTTTTTTCAATTGTAGTTCATTCACTTTTATAAACAAACTTACTTTGACCCACTTACAGAATATAAAAGTGAAAGAGATACAACTGTCCTTTCTTTTAGGATTTACAGTCTACTGATAAAAGTTTTTTTTTTCAAATTAATTTTTTTATTAATTACACTTTATTCATTTTATATCCCCCTATAGGCCCCTCCCTCTTCCCCTCCCAATCCCACCCTCCCTCCCCTTTCTGCATGCATGCCACTCACCAAGTCCACTGATAGGGGAGGTTCTCCTCTCCTTTCTGATCTTAGTCTATCAGTTCACATCAAAAGTGGCTGCATTGTCCTCTACTGTGGCCTGGTAAGACTGCTCCCCCCCCCGGGGGAGGTGATCAAAGAGCAGGACAGTCAGATTATGTCAGAGGCAGTCCCTCTTCCCATTACTATGTAACCCACTTAGACACTGAACTGTCATGTGCTACATCTGTGCAGGGGTTCTAGGTTATTTCCATGAATAGTATGAGTCTCTGGGAAGTTCCCTGTGTTCAAATTTTCTTGTTCTGTTGCTCTCCTTGTGGAGACCCTGTCCTCTCCAGCTCTTACTATTTCCCACTTCTTACATAAAATTCCATCCACTCTGCCCAGCAGTTGCCCATCAGGCTAAGCATCTGCTTTGATAGTCTGTAGGGCAGAGCCTTTCAGAGGCCCTCTGTGGTAGGTTCCTAGTTTGTTTCCTGTTTTCTTCTTCTGGCTTTCAGAAGCCCTCTGTAGAAGGTTCCTAGGTTGTTTCCTGTTTTCTTCTTCTTCTGATGTCCATCCTCTTTGCCTTTCAGGATGGGGATTGACCTTTTTAGGTAAGGTCCTCTCTCTTGCTTAGTTTCTTTAGATGCACAGATTTTAGTGGGTTTGTCCTATGTTGTATGTCTATATGAGTGAGTATATACAATGTGTGTCTTTTTGCTTCTGGGACAACTCACTCAGGATGATCCTTTCTAGGTCCCACCATTTACCTGCAAATTTCATGATTTCCTTAATTTTATTGCTGAGTAATATTCCATTGTATAGATGTACCACAATTTCTGCATCCATTCTTCAGTAGAGCGGCATCTGGGTTGTTTCCAGCTTCTGGCTATTACAAGTAAAGCTTCTACAAACATGGTTGAGCAAATGTCCTTTTTGTGTACTTGAGCCTCTTTTGGATATATGCCTAGGAGTGGTATGGCTGGATCTTGAGGAAGCTCTATTCCTAGTTGTCTGAGAAAGCGCCAGATTGATTTCCAGAGTACTTGTACAAGTTTACATTCCCACCAGCAGTGGAGAAGGGTTCCCATTTCTCCACAACCTCCCCAGCATGTATTGTCACTTGAATTTTGATCTTGGCCATTCTGATGGGTGTAAGGTGAAATCTCAGGGTTGTTTTGATTTGCATTTCTCTAATGGCTAATGAGGCTGAGCATTTCTTTAAGTGCTTCTCTGCCATTCCATATTCCTCTAGAGAGAATTCTCTGTTTAGCTCTGTTCCTCATTTTTTAAGTGGATTACATGGTTTGCTGTTTTTCAGCTTCTTTTTTTTTTTTTTCAATGCAGTTTATTCAGGAACATTGAACAGTCCTCGGACCCCGGGGAAAGCCAGCCCACAGCTCTGGATATGAGTCCTCTGTCAGATAAAGGGTTGGTGAAGATTCTTTCCCAATCTGTAGGCAGTTGCATTTTTTTGATGACAGTGTCCTTTGCTTTACAGAAGCTTTTCAGTTTCATGAGGTCCCATTTATTGATTGTTGCTCTTAGAGCCTGTGCTGTTGGTGTTCTGTTCAGGAAGTTTTCTCCTTTACCAATGAGTTCTGGGATATTCCCCACATTTTTTTTTCTAGCCGATTTAATGTGTCTGGTTTTATGTTGAGGTCTTTGATCCACTTGGACTTCAGTTTTGTGCAGGGTGATAAGTATGGATCTATTTTTATTTTTTGATAGTACCAGAGAACTCCTATAGCTGATAAACACCTTCCCCAAAGTGGCCGGATAAAAAATTAACTCAAAAAAATCAGTAGCCTTCCTGTATACAAAAGACAAAAGGGCTGAGAAAGAAATTAGGGAAACAACACCCTTCACAATAGCCACAAATGACATAAGGTACCTTGGAGGAACCCTAACCAAGGAAGTCAAAGACTTGTATGAAAAAAATTTCAAGTCTCTGAAGAAAGAATTAGAAGAAGAGATATCAGAAGATGGAAAGAACTCCCATGCTCATGGCTTGGCAGGATTAACATAGTAAAAATGGGCATCTTACCAAAAGCAATGTACAGATTCAATGCAATTCCCATCAAATTACCAACACAATTCTTTACAGACCTGGAAAGAAAAATTCTCAACTTCATATGGAATAACATGTAACCCAGAATTGCTAAAACAATCCTCTACAATAAAAGATTTTCTGGAGGTATCTCCATCCCTGATCTTAAGTTGTACTATAGAGCAACAGTTTTAAAAACTCTATGGTACTGGCATAGAAACAGAATGGTGGATCAATGGAACCGAACAGAGGACCCAGAAATAAACCCACACACTTATGGACATCTGATCTTTGACAAAGACGCCAAAACCATACAATGAAAAAAAGATAGCATCTTCAACAAATGGTGCTGGTCCACCTGGATGTCTACACGTAAAGATTTTTTTTAAACAATAAATTATGATGGTGGTAGTGGTGATGATGGGGCTTACATCAACCTCCTTTTAACTCATCTGCCCTTTGAACTGAACACATAACTCATATTTGAGGATGTCCTCAGTGAGAAACTTTTGTGTATATCTCTTTTTTATTGTACATCTCTCCAATCAATAAATTAAATATTTCCCTTGGCTGTCAAAGACCAAAAATGCCATTACAACTGTTCATTATATTTATTAGCATAGTTATCCATAGACTTTCCCAACAATGTTATTTATTCCTAATTTTCCAGAAGCAATTACTAGAAATGTATTACATAAAAACTTATTACATGGCTAGCCTGTGCTTTCTGGAGAAACCTGAAATTTTATTAGAACCAACCAAGACCTCAGAGACTGTAAATGAGTTTCTATCAGCATCTGATTCTTGTTCTTATCTTTTAAGATGGGAGGTGAGAGAGGATATGATCAAATCACATTGTGTAAAATTATCAAAGAACTGCTTAAAAAAACAAAGCATATTGCAGATAATAACATTGATGTAAAAAATCACTAAGAAAATAGAAACAAGAAATGTTCATGATTGAAAGGCAGACAAAAAAATGTTAAAACAGTAAAAAGGATTAAATCATTGTTAAAACCAAAATCAAATGAACAAAAGCAAAAGAAACATTTATTTGTTAAAGAAAATGAAAAGCAAAGATGTGTAGAAAAGAATATTGTCAGCGAATATATTTCATGATACATTTTTGTCCAGATTATTTGAATAAATATCACAATAGCACAAATGATGGTTTATAGCATCACTTAACAGGACAAAAGTATCATTGTAGAGCTCAAATGAAAATAATCAATAAATAATAAACAAAAATAAAAAAGACTCCACAAAAACATATCTTTTTGCTAGAGAAATAAATCCAATTATTCTAATAAGATACTAATACTCAGTCCTTGAATTGAAAAATTAAAAGACAATATTATGGCCAGTGTGTACATCAACACTGTTGGATGTGTAAGTACTAAGGCTGGCTTCATGGAAATGAAGTTGCACAGTTGCATATAACTCTCTAAGTAAAAGTTGTCTCTGTTCACACGGGCTCCTCTACTTTGAAATTATGAGTAATATAAGGACAAATAAGCCCCAAAACATACTAAATACAGGCTCTCAAGATTACAGAGCAATATTTGCCTCTTTAAATTACTTCACAGTTGTTTTCTGCTGTTCCTCAAACATACTATAATGTTGATAGTTTCTTCGTTTACTGCTTAAGATTTCAGTCTCCCCAAGCATGGTTGGCTACCATAAAAAGCTAAAATGTTACGCTCAGGATGCGAGACTAAGCACTGCACTCAGGGTCAGCCGCTTTCGACCCGGAGAAGAGCATGTCTGATTGCATGCGGGTTGATGCCCCAGGTCCAGCCTCTGAGAAAAAGGTATGGGACGGGTCTGATGCTCTTTGGGTGGATGACACCTAAATGAACATCAGTACAAAGTCCTAATTTATTTCTAATATCAGAGATCAGACCTCTACTCTTGCCTGATGAGTCTAAAACAAAAAGGGGGAACTGTAGAGAGCTGCGGAATGCTGTGCCTTAAAGATGGAGCTGGTTTCCGCCTTCCACCTTCCTGATGGTGAGTGCTCTCTGTCACGAACAACTACACATTTGGCTAAGGCCAACGATCTGGCTTGCTTCCATGTATGTGGACCTATCTGCATTGCCCACATGGCATGCTGGGGTTGGCTACCCAGAGGCTATTTAAGCTGTGGGCTGGCTTTCCCCAGGGTCAGATGATTGTTCCTGAATAAACTGCATTGAAAAAAAAAAGATTTTCCAAAAGAACTAAAATATATATGCTCACAAAAGTTTATTTATAAAATATTCGCAATCACTTCTTTTATAATAGCTTAAAACGGTAGTAAGTAATGTGGGATATAGGAAACACTTGAATATTATATTGATCTTGTAGCAATAATAAACCTTATAGGAAATTATAGTCACTGGACCCTTTTTTCAACTTTCAGTGGTTTGAGAACTGAAAAGAAAAAAATTAATATGCAATAAGTGCATGAGAAATTATATCAGTTACATGTAATAAATATTTTACATAAGTTATTATGAAGCTGTAAGTACTAGATACACATAATTAAGGAAAAGGTACATATTCCATAAACCAAATATCTACTCCAATAGCAATAAATTAGATTTAAGTGACAAAATGTATTGATAAAATGTTTGCATTATGAGGGAAATAAAATCCACAAGCACAAGCAATTTTTATTTCAAACAAGATGGAGTAATATAATGAATAAATTTATTTGTGATAGCTAATCACAAATATTATATTCAATAAAAAGTGTTTTTTCCAAATCACTACAATTAAAAGCATGCCAAGTTAATTTAAAAGAAACTTATAAATCAAAACACAAAAATGGAATAATAAGGAAGCTAGAAGGAAGGCATTTATGATAGCAACAGCAAAAATAATTTGTGATAGTTAATATGAATGCATTATAACTCTATTGAATTCATGTGTCTCTCAATCAATCAGTCAATTATCTATATGCAATTCTACAAAGACATAAATCATCTACATCTTTTAACTGAAAAGAAGAGAAAAAATATGGCAGAACCTTTAAGAATTGGAACTGTCACTTGCAGTGACACATAGAGCTAATATTGTTTCCCTTCCACCTTTCTAAAGAGGGTGTTTGAATAGTTTAGCACTCTAGAAAAAAATATACACTTTCTTGGAAGCAGCTTCATGGTTATATCAAGCATGTTTGCAAGAGCCTTAAAGATGTGTAAATTTTCATCAAGAAATTGCTCTTTTCAAATTCCAACAAAAATAAATAACATGTTCTATGCTATGTAGGAGCTATTTCTTACAGAAACATTTATTATAAAGAAAATATAAAACTATGTTATTTTTCTCAAAATGTGGTTTAAATGGTTCAAGAAACAGAATGAAGTGTCTAACAGATTAATTATGAACTAATATTAATGTATAAAGGAATAAATTCCTACATAATGTGTAGCCTAGTGGGTCCTCAATTCTTACTTCTGACACATTGTAAACTCTAAAATATTATATGAACATATTTCAGTGACTCTTTATAATATAAAACATATATAGAGAGGTACATATAAAATAATAAAATTACATCAAATATTCCAGGCTTGTGCTTAGTAATGTTATGTGTGATGTTTATTATTTTCTTTTTATTTTGGGATTCTAAGTTTTTTTCTGTTAATAGTGAAATATAACTGTTAAAAGGTATAAGTAAGAAATAAATTATCTACAAGAACATAAGGAAAGGGCTGGAGGGATGCTCAGCAATTATGAGACCCTACTGTCCCTAGATCTAGATCAGACTGTTCAAAAATACACATGCATCTCCAGTTTAAGGGATTCCAACCCACTTCTGGCTTCTGGAAGCACACATGCACATGTACATGCATATGCTCATAGCCACAAACATGTGAACATAAATAAAAACAAAATAAAGCCATGAAAAGAAAAGAACCCAAATTAATATACTAAGAAAGTTAAAGTAATGTGAATTACTTATATGCGTCAATTTTCCCACAAAATATAAAAATATAATAATTTATACAGTATTCAATCTATGAAGTTTAGCTTTCTAACAACAAATGATCCAATCATATATCTGAACTCATAAAAAAGTTGACATAAAAAAATGAAAACGTCCTTAGATTTTGGGAAGTTTTCAAGTTTCTCCACATACTAAAAAGTAAAATATGTTTTTAAGAAAATAAGAGGATAAATTTATTCCCAGTGTTGGATTTACATGCACTTACTATTCTTAGAGGATTTTCACATGTGTCCTCAAAATCAAAACTTGGATCTAATGATTGTATAGCAAGTGCTTTAATGACAGGGTCTTATCCAAGTCCAAGAATTTTTTCTGATATTGACAAAGAATTTTTCGTTTTTTAAATTTTTCATCAATTACACTTTATTCATTCTGCATCCCCCCATAAACCCCTCCCTCCTCTCCTGCCAATCCCACCCTCCCTCCTCCCTCTGCTTGCATGCCACTCCCCAAGTCCACTAATAGGGGAGGTTCTCCTCTCCTTTCTGATCTTAGTCTGTCAGTTCACATCAAAAGTGGCTGTATTGTCCTCTACTGTGGCCTGGTAAGGCTGCTCCCCCCCCCCCAGAGGGAGGTGATCAAATAGCAGGCCAATCAGATTATGTCAGAGGCAGTCCCTCTTCACATTACTATGTAACCCAATTGGACTCTGAACTGCCCTGGGCTACATCTGTGCAGGGGTTCTAGGTTATCTCCATGAATAGTCCTTGGTTGGAGTATGAGTCTCTGGGAAGTTCCCTGTGTTCAAATTTTCTTGTTCTGTTGCTCTCCTTGTGGAGAACCTCTCCTCTCCAGCTCTTACCATTTCCCAGTTCTTACCTAAAATTCCGTTCACCTGCCCAACAGTTGCCCATCCGGCTCAGCATCTGCTTTGATAGTCTGAAGGGCAGAGGCTTTCAGAGGCCCTCTGTGGTAGGTTCCTAGGTTGTTTCCTGTTTTCTTCTTCTTCTGATGTCCATCCTCTTTGCCTTTCTGGACGGGGATTGGACGTTTTATTTAGGGTCCTCTCTCTTGCTTAGTTTCTTTAGATGCACAGGTTTTAGTGGGTTTGTCCTATGTTGTATGTCTATATGAGTGAGTATATACCATGTGTGTCTTTTTGCTTCTAGGACAACTCACTCAGGATGATCCTTTCCAGATCCCACCATTTACCTGCAAATTTCATGATTTCCTTATTTTTCATTGCTGAGTAATATTCCATTGTGTAGATGTACCACAATTTCTGCATCCATTCTTCAGTTGAGGGGCATCTGGGTTGTTTCCAGCTTCTGGCTATTACAAATAAAGCTGCTACAAACATGGTTGAGCAAATGTCCTTTTTGTGTACTTGAGCCTCTTTTGGATATATGCCCAGTAGTGGTATGGCTGGATCTTGAGGAAGCGCTATTCCTAGTTGTCTGAGAAAGTGCCAGATTGATTTCCAGAGTGGTTGTACAAGTTTACATTCCCACCAGCAGTGTAGAAGGGTTCCCCTTTCTCCACAACCTCTCAGCATGTGTTGTCACTTGAGTTTTTGATCTTGGCCATTCTCATGGGTGTAAGGTGAAATCTCAGGGTTGTTTTGATTTGCATTTCCCTAATGGCTAGTGAGGTTGAGCATTTCTTTAAGTGCTTCTCTGCCATTCGGTATTCCTCTACAGAGAATTCTCTGTTTAGCTCTGTTCCCCATTTTTTAAGTGGATTACTTGGTTTGCTGCTTTTCAGCTTCTTTAGTTCTTTATATATACTGGATATGAGTCCTGTGTTAGATAAAGGGTTGGTGAAGATTCTTTCCCAATCTGTAGGTGATCGCTTTGTTTTGATGACGGTGTCCTTTGCTTTACAGAAGCTTTTCAGTTTCATGAGGTCCCATTTATTGGTTGTTGCTCTTAGAGTCTGTGCTGTTGGTGTTCTGTTCAGGAAATTTCCCCTGTACCAATGAGTTCTAGGGTATTTCCCACTTTTTTTTCAAGCCGATTTAATGTGTCTGGTTTTATGTTGAGGTCTTTGATCCACTTGGACTTCAGTTTTGTGCAGGGTGACAAGTATGAATCTATTTTCATTTTTCTACATGTAGACATCCAGTTAGACCAGCACCATTTGTTGAAGATACTATCTTTTTTCCATTGTATGGTTTTGGCGTCTTTGTCAAAGATCAGGTGTCCAGAGAAAAGGAAGAAAGAATATATGACAATCATTGCTATGTTGCCAAGCTTAAAGGCTTTGTTATCAACGTCTTCATGAGAAATACATAGCTTACATAATGGACATTGAGAAGCCTTACTTCTACCTATAGACTCACAGAGTAGTTGGCAACATGGCCTTAGACTTTGGATTCTGGCCAAACAGACTTCAAATGATGATTTACACTCCTCAGAGCAACATAATCTGAAGAATGGCATTCCATGTCTTATATGAAGTGAGCCCAAGTATTCAAGAACCCTGGGCATTGTGGTTAAAACTGGACCTAAAGTACTTAGCCTTTCTCTGCATGATCCTACTTATGCTGCTTTTGTCCATGTATATCACACAATTCTGGCATGTGAAATGAACATCAGTGGCAACCAGAGAAGAAAAATTACGTAAGCAGTGAGCTATAGCAGAAAATATAGTCTCAACTGTCCTTAACTTGCCGGAACACAATTCACCATCCATTACTAAAGAAGCTTGCCCAACCCTACTCTGCTTGCTACTGCTGTGATAATAAAAAACAACCAGCACCATTTGTTGAAGATGCTGTCTTTTTTCCATTGAATGGTTTTGGCTTCTTTGTCAAAAATCGAGTATTCATAGGTGTGTGGGTTTATTTCTGGGTTTTCTATTTGGTTCCATCGATCCTCCTTTCTGTTTTATGCCAATACCATGCAGTTTTTATTACTATTGCTCTGTAGTACAACTTGAGATCGGGGATGGAGATACCTCCAGATGATCTGTTGTTGTATAGGATTGTTTTGGAGATTCTGAGTTTTGTGTTTCTCCATATGAAGCTGAGAATCTTTTCTCAAGGTCTGTAAAGAATTGAATTGGTATTTTGATGGGAATTGCATTGAATCTGTAGATTGCTTTGGCAGGATGGCCATTTTCACAATGTTATTCCTACCGATCCATGAGCATGGGAGATCTTTCCATCTTCTGAGATCTTCTTCAATTTCTTTCTTCAGAGACTTGAAGTTTTTCTCAAACAGGTCTTTCACTTGCTTGGTTAGCATCACCCCAAGGTACTTTATGTTATTAGTGGCTATTGTGAAGGGTGTAGTTTCCCTAATTTCTTTCTTGGCCCTTTTGTCTTTGGTATACAGGAGGGCTTCTGAATTTTTTTGAGTTGATTTTGTATCCTGCCACTTTGCTGAAGGTGTTTATCAGCTGGAGGAGTTCTCTGGTTGAATTTTTGGGGTCGCTCATATATACTATCATATCATCTGCAAATAGTGACACTTTGACCTCTTCCTTTCCGATTTGTATCCGCTTGACCTCCTTTAGTTGTCTTATTGCTCTGGCTAGGACTTCAAGTACTATGTTGAAGAGATATGGAGACAGTGGGCAGCCTTGTCTTGTCCCTGATTTCAGTGGGATTGATTTAAGTTTTTCTCCATTGAGTTTGATGTTGGCTATACGCTTGCTGTATATTGCCTTTACTATGTTTAGATATGTGCCTTGTATCCCTGCTCTCTCCAAGACTTTAAACATGAATGGGTGTTGGACTTTGTCAAATGCTTTTTCCGCATCTAAGGAGATGATCATGTGATTTTTCTCCTTCAGTTTGTTTATGTGGTGGATTACATTGATGGATTTCCGTATGTTGAACCACCCTTGCATGCCTGGGATGAAGCCTACTTGGTCGTGGTGGATGATAACTTTGATGTGTTCTTGGATTCAGTTTGCAAGTATTTTATTGAGTATTTTTGCATCAATGTTCATAACAGAGATAATCACCTTACACCCATCAGAATGGCCAAGATGAAAAACTCAAGTGACAACACATGCTGGAGAGGTTGTGGAGAAAGGGGAACCCTCCTCCACTGCTGGTGGGAATGTAAACTGGAACAACCACTCTGGAAAGCTATCTGGCTCTTTCTAAGACAATTAGGAATAGTGCTTCCTCAAGACCCAGCTATACCACTGCTAGGCATATACCCAAAGTTTGCTCAAGTACACATAAGGGATACTTGCTCAACCATGTTTATAGCAGCTTTATTTGTAATAGCCAGAACCTGGAAACAACCCAGATGTCCATCAACGGAGGAGGAATGGGTACAGAAATTGTGGTATTTTCATACAATGGAATACTACTCAGCAATCAAAAAGGAGGAAATCATGAAATTTGCAGGTAAATGGTGGGAACTAGAAAAGATCATTCTAAGTGAAATATCCCAGAAGGAGAAAGAGAAACATGGTATATACTCACTTATATAGACCTATAAGATATGATAAACACAATGAAATCTATACACCTAAAAATGATAATCAATTGAGCGGACATGGGGTAAGATGATCAATCCTTGTTTAGAAAGACAGATGGGATGTGCATTGAATGTATGACAGGAGTCTACTGAGCGCATCTGAACGACTCTAACTAGCAGTGTTTTCACAGCAAAGACTCATGACCAAACCTTTGGCAGAGTACAGGGAATCATAAGAAAGAAGGGGAGTTAGTCTGATGGGGAAAGGATAGGAGCTCCACAAGGACCAAATTTATCTGGGCACAGGGTTCTTTCTGAGACTGACATTCAACCAAGGACCATGTATGGATATAACCTAGAACCTCTGCTCAAATGTAGCTCGTGGTAGCTCAGTAACCAATTCGTTTCCCAAAGTGAGGGGAACAAGGACTATTTCTAACAGGAATTCAATGACTGGCTCTTTGGCTTCCCCACCCCCCAAGGGAGGAGCAGTCCTGTTAGGCCACAGAGGAGGGCTTTGCAGCCAGTCCTGAAGATACCTGATAAAACAGGATCAGATGAATGGGGAGGAGGTCCCCCCCTATCAGTAGACTTGGAATGGGGCATGATGGAGATGAGGGAGGGAGGGAGGAAGGGAGGGAGGGAGGGAGGGAGGGAGGGAGGGAGGGAGGGAAGGACTGGTAGGGAATGAGGAAGCGGGACACTGCTGGGATACAGAGGTAATAAAATGTAACTGATAAAAAAATAAAATTCAAAAAAAAAAAAACGAAAAAAAAAACAAAAAACAGAGTCTTTTGGAACAGAAAGACAGAAGTTACCAGGGCCAATGAGAATGTAAGAGCCTTGGTGATGGATGTTTCAAGAAACAAATTGAAGTGTGGCAAATAGGCATGTTCTTATCCATTCAGCATGAGAGTGCAAACTTCAGAAAAAGAGAGGACTCTTGAGAATAAAGACATGTGGATGTGCATAAGGATACCTATGGTGACTTCATTCCTTTCTTTTCTCAATCAATTTGATTTTCCCAAAGGTCTTAATATATGATAAGTGGCCTCTTTTAGGGTTTCTATTGCTGTGATGCAACACCATGAACAAGAGCTACTTGGGACTAAAGGGTTTCATCTTATACTTCCATGTAACAATCCACCATTTAGGTGCAACCAGCAGGAATTCAAGGCAGAATCTTTGAGGGTGAAACTCATGCAAGAACCACGGAGGAGTGCTGCTTACTGGACTACTCCTTGCAACTTGCTCAGCTTGTTTACAGGAACATTCAGAACCACCAGTCCAGATGTGGGATGTCTCATAGTAGGCTAGACCTAACAATATTAATCATCAAACAAGGAAAAGTACTTCAGGCTTGCCTACAGGCCAATCTTCTGTGGGCACTTTATCAATTGTGTTTCTCTCTTCCCAAATAGTAGCTGGAGTTCAGTGGACATAAGAATAGCAAGCACATTAAGAGAATTTTTTTTTCCAAAAATGGGTTCTGAGCTCTAAGAAGAAAGCAGATGATCCTCTAAATATGGTAAAAAAAAATTATCACTTTTGTTTTGATAGCTAATATATTTTTGAATATTTGTGACCTTGTGTTTCCTTAGTTTTTGTTTGTTTCCTGAGTGTTATTTTCTTTTTATATCATTTTCTCAACTGATAGTGAAATAGAGAGAGCTGTAGTTTTTCAAAAGTTTTGAGAAACACTCCAAAATGGTGCCACACTGTACATATGATATCTGACAAGCAGGCAAGAAGAGCCTGTTGACCAAGCCTACTGCCCTCATGTGGAATCCAAAACACCACCATTTGTGTTTTCCGGAGGAAAGGAGGTTTCCGGAGGGCAGAGACCCACAGTTCCAGACTCCTGTGGATTGTCTCCCAGGCCCAAGGAACACATGGTCCCCAGTGCCTTCTGGTTACTTGAGCTCAACTCCAAAACAGCAAGGACACTGGGCTCCAGACCCTGTCACCAGATTCTTCCAAGTCCCAGAGGTCAGAGCAACCTCAGAGCACCAGGGACATGATATCCAACCTCTGGCCCAAGTTTCTACCTCTTTCCCTATGATCGTTTGGAGAATACTTAATCTGGTCACAAAATGATGAAGCCCAACACCCGTGGAATCTGAGGATCTACCCAGAGAGCAAGAAGTGGGAGCAGGCAATGGCCTGCCTTGCTGACCTAAAATGCCAGTTTCCAATCATGTTTCCCTGGAGAAAAAAGATCCTAGAACCCAGATATGCACAGATCCAACCACAAAAGTCTCAGCTAACCCATCAAATAAGTACGAGTATGGATTCCAGAGACTCACAGATCTAGACTAAAACTCATATCTCTACTAGCTGTCCTGAGCAGACCAGACGAACCTCAGGTTCACAGAAGGTAAACATCCAAACCACAATCTCTCTGACTATAGGTCAAACTGAAACACAACTAGAATAAAAAAGCTGTTGGCATATCACAGGGATCTATCCCCCAGCATACAAACCATGAAGGGCTGACCCTCCATGCCTGAAAATCCCAGCTGGCAACAAAATAACCTGACAATGTCAACTTTAGAGAGCTAATGCCCACTTTAAGAACTCAATCAACAAACCAGGGCAAGATGACTCCACCAGATTACAAATAAACAATGGGTATCCTGATTCAGCAGAAACACATAGAAATGACCTTAAATCTATACTTATGAAGATATCCGAGGACTTTAAAGAGAAAGCAAATAAATCCCTCAAAGAAATGTAGGAAAATACAATTAAACAAATAGATGCCTTCAAAGACATCCAGGAGAAAACAAACAAACAAACAAAAAAAACAAAACAAAACAAAAAAAAAACAAAAAAATAAAACAGGTGAAAAAATTAACACAATGGTTCAAGACCTGAAAATTGTAATAGATTCAATAAAGAAAACACAAAATCCTGGAGATAGAAAACTCCAGGGAAGAGAACAAGAGCTACAGTGGTAAGCATCAGCAACTGAATACAAAAAAAAAAAAAAAAAAAAAAAAAGAAAAAAAAGAAAAAATGGAGGAAAGGATCTCAGGCACAGAAATATAATTGAAAAAAAATCAACATATCTGTCAAAGAAAATCTTAAATCAAAAAATTCCTTACAAAAAGAAATAAAAACACAATAAAAAACAAAACCAAAGAATAATAGGAATAACAAAAAAGAAGACTCTTGGCTCCAAGGACTATAAAATATTCTCAACAAAATCATAGAAGAAAATTTTCCCAACCTAAATACAAATGCCTTTAAATATATATAATGAAATAGACTTCTAGCCAAAACTGATAAAACGAGATGAAGGTCACTTCATTTTGATCAAAGAAAAAAACCCACCAAGAAAATGTCTCATTTCTGTAAACCCATGCCAAATACAAAGGCACCCACATTTTTAAAAGAAATATTATTAAAACTTAAAATATACATTGATCCCACTCATTAATAGTGGGAGACTTCAACACATCTCTTCCCTAATGGACAGGTCATTAAGTAAGAAACTAAATGCAAAACTAATAAAACCAACAGAGGTCATGAACCAAATAAGACCCAATAGATATTTACAGAACTTTTCACCCAACCACAAAAGAATATACCTTTTTCTCAGTACTTCAAGGAACATTCTCCAAAATCAACCATATAGTCAGTCAAAAAGCAAGCCACAAACAATACAAGAAAATTAAATTAACTCATTGTATCTAATGAGATCACCATGGATTAAAGCTGGATTCCCAAAACAATATAAATAACAACAAAAAACAACAAACCTAAACACTTATATATATATATATATATATATATATATATATATTTAAATTCTTTATTAATTACACTTTATTCACTTTGTATCCCCCCTGTGTTTCCCTCCCTCCTCCCATCCCAATTCCTCCCTTCATCCACCCTCTACATGCGTGCCCCTCCCCAAGTCCACTGATAGGGGAGGTCTTTTCTTTCCTTCTGGTCCTAGTCAATTAGGTCTCATCAGGAGTGGCTGCATTGTTTTCTTCTCTGGCCTGGTAATGCTGCTTCCCCCTCAGGGGGAGGTAATTAAAGATCAGGCCAAGCAGTTCATGTCAGAGAGAGTCCCTGTTCCTATTACAATGGAACCCACTTGGATACTGAACTGCCATGGGCTACATCTGTGCAGGGGTCTTAGGTTATCTCCATGCATAGTCCTTGGTTGTAGTATCAGTCTCAGGAAAGACCCTTGTGCTCAGATTTTTTGGTTCTTTTACTCTCCTTGTAGAGTTCCTGTCCTCTCCAGATCTTACTGTTTCCCACTTCTTTCCTAAGATTCCCTGCACTGTGGCCAAAGGTTGCCCATCAGTCTCATCATCTTCATTGATAGTCTGCAGGGCAGAGCCTTTCAGAGGTCCTCTTTGTCAGGCTCCTGACTTGGTTGCTCTTTGCTCCTTCCTCTCATGTCCATCCTCTTTGCCTTTCTGGATAGGAATTGAGCATTTTATCAAGAGTCCTCCCTCTTGATTAGTTTCTTTAGGTGTACAGATTTTAGTAGGTTTATCCTATATTATATGTCTATATGAGTGAGTGTATACAGTGTGTGTCTTTCTGCTTCTGGGATAGCTCACTCAGGATGATCTTTTCCAGATCCCACCATTTACCTGAAAATTTCATGATTTCCTTGTTTTTTATTGCTGCGTAATATTCCATTGAACCCTACACGCTCTTGGAAACTGAGTAACACGCTTCTCAATGACTTCTTTCCTTTCATACAAATTCTTTACTTCATCTTTTAACTCCTTCCTCTGTCTTTGACATGAAGTTTGTCAGGAGAATCTCTTCATAAGAGCACTACTATGACTTGGAATTGTTCAAGTATTAGATTAATTTTTCTTTAAAAACAGCCTTAATCATAAGAATTTAAATATAATTCCTAGTACAAATATTTTCTTCTTCTAGTGTTCTGCAGGATGTAATGTTTATTTATAGTACACTGAACTGAAAAGTAGCTGTGATTTATGGCGATCTTTACCTACTAGAGGTCTCTGTTATCAGTCATTCATATTCTGGTCTGCTCACAGAAATATGAAAATCTTTATAACAATATAAGGAAATTTAAGTTTTAGAATTTGGCATTTATAAATCAGTTCCATGGACAATGTTTTCTGTTCTCCATAACCATGAGAACAATATAAATCATTTTCTAAAACTCTTTTAGTTTACTGCCTTCATTTACTTAACCAAACTCTTGTAATATAAAAAACACAAATGAGAAGTCAATCACGCTTATTCACAGTCCCATTAGCTATTTGACTCTTTATCCAATTTTTCTTTTGACATATTTTCTGTTATGCTGTAATTATTTATAAATTTTTCAGTATACTTTACTTTTTCTACGAGCTTGTAAACATTTTAAGGTAAAAGTCTTAATTTCTGACTACTTCTGTTTGCTTAACTCAAAAAAAAAAATCAGTAGCCTTCCTGTATACAAAAGAAAAAAGGGCAGAGAAAGAAATTAGGGAAACAACACCCTCACAGTAGCCACAAAGGACATAAAGTACCTTGGCATGAAGAATGAATTAGAGGAAGATATCAGAAGATGGAAAGATCTCCCATGCTCATGGCTTGGCAGGATTAATATAGGAAAAATGGCCATCTTACCAAAAGCAATATACAGATTCAATGCAATTCCCATCAAATTACCAAAACAGTTCTTTACAGACCTTGAAAGAAAAATTTTCACCTTCATATGGAACAACAAGAAACCCAGAATTGCTAAAACAATTTTCTACAGTAAAATATCTTGTGGAAGTATGTCCATCCCTGATCTCAAGTTGTACTATGGAGCAACAATACTAAAAACTGCATGATACTGGCATAGGCACAAACTGGTGGATCAATGGAATTGAAAAAGACCCTAAAAAAAGTTCACACACTTATGGATTCATGATTTTTGACAAAGATGTCAAAACCGTTCAATGGAAAAAAGACAGCATCTTCAACAAATGGTGCTGGTCTAACTGGATGTCTGCATGTAGAAAAATACGAATAGATCCATACTTATCACCCTGCACAAAACTGAAGTCAAAGTGGATCAAAGACCTCAATATAAAACCAGACACTATAAACCGCTTAGAAGAAAAGTGTGGAAGAGCCTAGAACTCATTGGCACAGGAGAGAACTTCCTACACAGAACACCAACAGCACAGGCTCTAAGAGCAACAATCAATAAAGGGGACCTCATGAAACTGAAAAGCTTCTGTAAAGCAAAGGACACTGTCATCAGAACAAAATGACTGCCTACAGGTTGGTAAAGGATCTTCACCAACCCTATATCTGACAGAGGACTAATATCCAGTTTATATAAAGAAGTCAAGAAGTTAAAAAACAACAAATCAAGTAATCCAATTAAAAAATGGAGTACAGAGCTAAACAGTGAATTCTCAATATAGGAATATCTATCGAATGGCAGAGAAATGCTTAGAGAAATGTTCAATGTTCTTAGTCATAAGGGAAATTCAAATCAAAACGACCCTTAGATTTCACCTTACACCCATCAGAATGGCTAAGATCAAAAACTCAAGTGACAACACATGCTGGAGAGGTTGTGGAGAAAGGGGAACCCTCCTCCAGTGCTGGTGGGAATGTAAATTTGTACAACCACTCTGGAAATCAATCTGGTGCTTCCTCAGACAACTAGGAATAGTGCTTCCTCAAGACCCAGCCATACCACTCCTAGGCATATATCCAAAAGAGGATCAAGTACACAATAAGGACATTTGTTCAACCATGTTTGTAGCAGCTTTATTTGTAATATCCAGAAGCTGGAAACAGCCCAGATGTCCCTCAACATGGATGCAGAAATTGTGGTATATCTACACAATGGAGTATTACTCAGAAATTAAAAATAAGGAAATCATGAAATTTGCAGGTAAATGGTGGGACCTACAAAGGATCATTCTGAGTGAGCTGTCCCAGAAGCAGAAAGACACACAAGGTATATATTCACTCATATAGGCATATAACATAAGATAAACCTACTAAAATCTGTACACCTAAAGAAACTAATCAAGAGGGAGGACTCTTGATAAAATGCTCAATCCCCATCCAGAAAGGCAAAGAGGATGGACATGAGAGGAAGGAGAAAAGAGCGACCAAGTCAGGAGCCTGACAAAGAGGACCTCTGAAAGGCTCTGCCCTGCAGACTATCAATGAAGATGATGAGACTGATGGGCAACCTTTGGCCACAGTGCAGGGAATCTTAGGAAAGAAGTGGGAAACAGTAAGATCTGGAGAAGACAGGAACTCTACAAGGAGAGTAACAGAACCAAAAAATGTGAGCACAGGGGTCTTTCCTGAGACTGATACTACAACTAAGGACTATGCTTGGAGATAACCTAAGATTCCTACATAGATATAGCCCATGGCAGTTCAGTATCCAAGTGGGTTCCATTGTAATAGGAACAGGGACTCTCTCTGACATGAACTGATTGGCCTGTTCTTTAATTACCTCCCCCAGAGAAGAAGACAATGCAGCCATTCTTGGTGAGAACTAATTAACTAGGATCAGAAGGAAGGAAAAGAAGTCCTCCCCTATCAGTGGACTTAGGGTGGGGCATGCGTGCAGAAGGTGGAGGAAGGGAGGGATTGGGATGAGAGGAGGGAGGAAACTAGAGGGGGGTACAAAGTGAATAAAGTGTAATTAATAAAGAATTAAAAAAAATCTTAACTCCTCTGGATGCTTTATGTAAATCAAACAGAATAAATTAGTAAAAGAACTCTGTATGTATAGTTTTGTAAACTGGTTTAATAGTTATTGGAAATTGAATAGATATTTAATAAGTATTTCATATTTATCACAATTGGTTCACATATATTGGTTGTCTTTAATACAAAATATCAGAAGTGACAAAACTCAATTTTTTAAGCAGCTAAAAAACAAATCTGTGTTTGAGATTCTCAGCACCTGCTAATACCTAAGAGTATGCTTTTGGATTCAAAGAGTGATGTGTGAATTATGGCACTGCCTTTCTCCTTAACGGAAAAGCCTGAGATAAGACTGTGTTCTGTTCTCAGTAAATAACATTGTAATCATTTTAAAGTTTTGGTCTGTTAAATTTTTGGTAAATTAGATAAAATGGGAGGAGCAGTTTGAATTTTATATAACATTCTGTTATACATTACTCTTGTGGGTTATTAATATTTATTATTGATGCATCTTTCAGTTAATCAGTGGTTATTCCTAAATCAGATATATAACCAAATCACCACACAGAGACTAGGATTTATTTAATTAACCTACAGCACAATGCTGAGCAATAGTTACTCCATCCTAAACCTCCAAGCCCACATAGTTTCCTACATTCAGATTTCCCACATTCTACTTGCTTTTAGTCATGTCTTAGGTCTAGTTCATCCCTCCTCATGCTTCCAAGTCCTGTCCTGCCAATCTCCCTCTCCTCCTTCCTTCCTTTTCCTCCCCTCCAGACAAGGAGGTCACACCTTATTCTCTCCATTGCACAGCATTAGATGGTTATTTAATTGACAATTACAGAGAACAAATCGTGGCACGTTTATACAAACTTGAGACAGGTGATGGTTAGAATAAGCAGCACAATGCAAAGTCCATTGAAACTGATAGTGGAGTAGAGAATTCAGCATTTGAATGAACAAGGGTAAATTGTATCCATTCCAAAAGAACATTATATCAACACATTACTCATAAACACAACTACTGATGAAGTTAAGAGTGTTATAGTTTATGTTGTCCACATCGTTATTTCATAAAAAATTGGACATGTGAAAATTTAGTTCCATTACTTTTTAAATAAATCATAATGTAAATTTGTTTCACTTTTGAGATTATAACAAAATTAAATCATTTACTCTGTTCTCTGTTCTTTCTCCAACTCCTTTGATGTAACCCATTTCTCTGTCTCAAATTCATGGCTTCTTTTTTTCTTTAAGTGTTGCTACATATACCTGTGTATATGCATAAATATGCATTGCTCAGTCTACAGTGTTGTTTGCCTGTATGTATTTTCACAGGTATAGTAATTGGATAACCAATTGTTGACTTCTCCACCAGTAAATCTATTTCTTCACTCATTCCTTAGTTTCATATAATTCTTTGAGGACTCATGACCCTTATACATTAGCATTGGTATCATCCTTGTTCAGGTCTATGTGATCCTTCATGGATATATCTTCTCTGATATTATAAGACATAAAATATAACAGGAAATTTTCTGTTCCTCTGTCGCTTACAATCTTATCCCCCATTCTGCAGCAATGATGCCTGTGCCATAAGTACAAGGATTGTATTGTGTAAGTTGGGTCTGGGCTCCACAACTCCGCATATTGTGGTGGTTGTGATTTTCTGTACAGGTCCATCTGATGTGAAGATATGTTTGCTTGATTTGAGGTGAGGACAACATTTATCAGTAAATGTAGGAATAAAAAAATTAGATTTTAGAGATTATGATGGCTTAATAGAAGTTGTACGTTCTCCACGATCCATGACCGCATTGGCTCCATGTATTTGGTTGGTTTACAAATACATGACACGATTTTCCTGTTGTTGAGCAGCTCTAAGTACCAATTATAGAGCTCCTGGTTGTCACCAAGATAGGTGTGTCAATATTGCATCCTTAGGCTTATTATGTAATTACAATCATTGTTTCAGTTCACAGACTATCTGCAAAGAACTATTAGTTCCTTTCTTCATATGGAAGTTTTCTGGTATTTTGAAAACTATTCATCAGAGAGGAGACTGTGTTTCAGATCAGATACATTTTGGATCCTCTGGGTCCTGATTTAGAAATCCTTGCTGTCTTCAACAATAGAAACTTATGTTTAACTTCTGAGAGCAAACCAAGGGTCATACCATGTGCCTCAAGAGTCTCTTGGACCATACTGACCAACAACTCAAAAAATGATTTCTAAAGCTTAGTGTTAGAGAGTTTTTATTGTTATTGTTTAGTTTGTTTTTTGTTTGTTTTGTTGGTTTGGTTTGGTTGGTTGCTGTTTTTAAAATTATTATTATTTATTGCAATTTATTCACTTTGTATCTCTGCTGTGGTATCCTCCACCATCTCCTCCCAGTCCCAGCCATCCTCCCTCTTCTCCGCCTTTATCCCTTCCCTATTCTACTGATAGAGGAAGTCCTCCACCCTTTCTGACCCTAGCCTATCTGGTCTCATCAGGACTGGCTGCACCATCTTCCTCTGTAACCTGGCAAGGCTGCATCCCCCCCCCCCCCCAGGAGCTGGTGATCAAAGAGCAGACCACTGAGTTCATGTCAGAGACAACTCCTGTCCCAATTACTAGGGAACCCACTCAGAAAATGAACAGCTTATGGGCTTCCTCTGAGTAAGAGGTCTAGGTCCTCTCCATGCATGATCTTTGGTTGAAGTATCTGACTTTGCAGGCCACCCTGAGCCCAGTTTGTTTGTTTGTTTGTTTGTTTTGTTTTGTTTTTTGGGTTTTTTTGTTTTGTTTTTTGTTTTGTTTTGTTTTGTTTGGCTCTGTTGGTCTCTCTTTCGAGCTCCTGTCCCCTCCAGGTCTTTCTATCGCTCAGTTCATCCATAAAGTTTCCTGCATTCTGCCCAAGGTTTGGCTATGAGTCTCAGTATCTCCTCGAATGCTCTTTTGGGTACAGTCTTACAGAGGTCCCCTGTAAAAGGCTCCTGTCCTGTTCTTTGTCTTCTCCTACTCTAAAATGTCTATCCTGTTACCCTGCTGAGTGAGGTTTCAGCCTCTTTTCTTGGGTCCTCCTTGTTGTTTAGCTTCTTTAGGACTACAGATTTTAGCATGTTTATATTATATTATATTTTCATTTTTCTGCATGTAGACATCCAGTTGGTCCAGCACCATTTGTTGAAGATGCTGTCTTTTTTCCATTGAATGGATTTGGCTTCTTTGTCAAATATCGAGTATTCATAGGTGTGTGGGTTTATTTCTGGGTCTTCTATGCGGTTCCATTGATCCTCCTTTCTGTTTCTATGCCAATACCATGCAGTTTTTATTACTGTTGTCCTGTAGTACAGCTTGAAATCAGGGATGGAGATACCTCCAGATGATCTGTTGTTGTACAGGATCATTTTGGAGATTCTGGGTTTTTTGTTTCTCCATATGAAGCTGAGAATCTTTTTTTCAAGGTCTGTAAGAATTGAGTTGGTATTTTGATGGGGATTGCATTGAATCTGTAGATTGCTTTTGGCAGGATGGCCATTTTCACAATGTTAATCCTACCAATCCATGAGCACAGGAGATCTTTCCATCTTCTGAGATCTTCTTCAATTTCTTTCTTCAGAGACTTGAAGTTTTTCTCAAACAGGTCTTTCACTTGCTTGGTTAGAGTCACACCAAGGTACTTTATGTTATTAGTGGCTATTGTGAAGGGTGTTGTTTCCCTAATTTCTTTCTCAGCCTTTTTGTCTTTGGTATATAGGAGGGCTTCTGATTTTTTTGAGTTGATATTGTATCCTGCCACTTTCCTGAAGGTGTTTATCAGCTGAAGGAGTTCTCTGGTTGAATTTTTGGGGTCGCTCATGTATACTATCATATCATCTGCAAATAGTGACACTTTGACCTCTTCCTTTCTGATTTGTATCCCCTTGATCTCCTTTAGTTGTCTTATTGCTCTGGCTAGGACTTCAAGTACTATGTTGAAGAGAAATGGGGACAATGGGCAGCCTTGTCTTGTCCCTGATTTCAGTGGGATTGATTTAAGTTTCTCTTCATTGCATTTGATGTTAGCTATAGGCTTGCTGTATTATCACCATGCACAAAACTAAAGTCAAAGTGGATCAAGGACCTCAACATAAAACCAAATACTCTAAATCAATTGGAAAAAAAAGTGGGGAACAGCCTAGAACTCATTGGCACAGGAGACAACTTCCTGAACAGAACACCAACAGCACAGGCTCTAAGAGCAACAATCAATAAATGGGACCTCATGAAACTAAAAAGTTTCTGTAAAGCAAAGGACACCGTCATCAAAACAAAACAACTGCCTACAGATTGGGAAAGAATCTTCACTAACCCTTTATCTGACAGAGGACTAATATCCAGTATATACAAAGAACTAAAGAAGCTGAAAAGCAGCAAACCAAGTAATCCAATTAAAAAAATGGGGAACAGAGCTAAACAGAGAATTCTTGACAGAGGAATATCAAATGGCAGAGAAACACTTAAAGAAATGCTCAACCTCATTAGCCATTAGGGAAATGCAAATCAAAACGACCCTGAGATATCACCTTACACCCATCAGAATGGCCAAGATGAAAAACTCAAGTGACAACACATGCTGGAGAGGTTGTGGAGAAAGGGGAACCCTCCTCCACTGCTGGTGGGAATGTAAACTGGTACAACCACTCTGGAAAGCTAGCTGGTGCTTTCTAAGACAATTAGGAATACTACTTCCTCAAGACCCAGCTATACCACTGCTAGGTATATACCCAAAGTTTGTTCAAGTACACAAAAAGGACACTTGCTCAACCATGTTTATAGCAGCTCTATTTGTAATAGCCAGAACCTGGAAACAACCCAGATGTCCATCAACGGTGGAATGGGTACAGAAATTGTGGTATTTTCATACAATGGAATACTACTCAGCAATCAAATGGAGGAAATCATGAAATTTGCAGGCAAATGGTGGGATCTAGAAAAGATCATTCTGAGTGAAATATCCCAGAAGGAGAAAGACAAACATGGTATATACTCACTTACATAGGCCTATAAGATATGATAAACATAATGAAATCTATACACCTAAAAAAGAAAATCAAGAGAGCGGACATGGGTTAAGATGATCAATCCTCGTTTAGAAAGACAGATGGGATGTGCATTGAACGTATGACAGGAGTCTACTGAGCGCATCTGAAAGACTCTAACTAGCAGTGTTTTCAAAACAAAGACTCATGACCAAACTTTTGGCAGAGTACAGGGAATCGTAAGAAAGAAGGGGAGTTAGTCTGATGGGGAAAGGATAGGAGCTCCACAAGGACCAAATATATCTGGGCACAGGGTCTTTTCTGAGACTGACATTCAACCAAGGACCATGTATGGATATAACCTAGAACCTCCACTCAGATGTAGCCTGTGGTAGCTCAGTATCCAATTGGTTTCCCAAAGTGAGGGGAACAAGGACTATTTCTAACAGGAACTCAATGACTGGCTCTTTGGCCTCTCCACCCCTCAAGGGAGGAGCAGTCCTGTTAGGCCACAGAGGAGGGCTTTGCAGCCAGTCCTGAAGATACCTGATAAAACAGGATCAGATGAATGGGGAGGAGGTCCCCCCCTATCAGTGGACTTGGAAAGGGGCATGGTGGAGATGAGGGAGGGAGGGAGGGACTGGTAGGGAATGAGGAAGCTGGACAGGGCTGGGATATAGAGTTAATAAAATGTAACTGATAAGAAAAAAAATATAAAAAGCTTGTAAAAATCACCAAAAATACTGTATTATAAAGTAGTAACATGAAATAAATTAGAATACAGGTCTGATTTATTTTCTTTCCATTCTTAGATGTTGACTTACTCTAAAAGAAGTGAACAAACCTGGTTCCAAAGAAGACTGAGAAAACTGATATTTATAACATTGAGCTCGTGGGAAAAGGCATGGTGTTCTTCAAAAGAACCCAATGACCAACTTGCTACAATTATAACAATGTTTCATGTCATTGTTGGCTTCTTCCTGTAATACTTGGCTTCAAACATCTTCCTATATCTTCTAACATATACTTAAACTTTTATATTTGTATTTCTTTCTGACTAAAGAAAAGTCCAAATTACAAAATTAGTATAATAAAAGCTATGTTTGTTCTAAAACATATTATATTATATTATATTATATTATATTATATTATATTATATTATATTATATTATATTATATTATATTATAATATTAGTATTATATTATATTATATGGCTAATATCAACTTATAAGTGAGTATATACCATATGTGTCTTTCTGCTTCTGGGTTACCTAAGGAAGATCTTTTCTAGTCCGGCCATTTGCCTGCAAAGTTCATGATTTCCTTGTTTTTAATTTCTGAGTAGTGTTCCATTGTGTAAATGTACCACAATTTCAATATCTATTCTTCAGTTGAGGGAGAACTAGGTTGTTTCCAGATTCTGGTTATTATGAATAATGCTGCTATGTTTTGTTGTATGTATGATCATCTTTCGGGGATATGCCCAGGAGTGCTATAGATGGGTCAAAGGCTTTTTCTAACTCTATTAATTTGGTCACATGATTTGTACTTCTGTCCATTCATATGATTTATTAAACTTGCTAAATTGTATACACTGAACCACATTTGCATCACTGTGTTAAATCCCAGGAGGTCATTTTTGTTAATCTTTGACATATGTGTTTACATACAACTTGTAAGTACATTAGTGGTCATTTTTAGTCTGTGTTTATTGGTTATATTGGCATGCATTTTTCTTTTCTCTTCTCTTCTCCTTCTTCTTTCTTTCCTTTTTTTTTTTTTTCCTTATATCATTGCATTGTTTTGGTAGGAAGATTTTTTTCTGCTCTTCTGAATAGTTTAAAAAGGAATGGCTGTAGATCTTCTTTGAAACTTTGGTAAAATTCTGGTGTGAATTCTGGTAGAATTCTGGATTTCAGCCTTTTATAGTTGGAAGGCTCTTTATTATATTTCAATCTTTTCTTTTTTCCTTGCACTCTCGTGTTTTTTATTATAGTTTATTTATTTTTTTAGTATTAGTTACAGTTTATTAACTATGTATTCCACCTGTATCCCTCTCCCTTATTCTCACCCAAACCCTCTCTCCCTCCCTCATCTGCTCCCAATCCCTTTACAAGTCCACTGATAGGGAGGACCTCCTCTCCTTTCATCTGACCCTGGTTTATCAGGTATCTTCAGGACTAGCTGCAAAGTCCTCCTCTGTGGCCTAACAGGGTTTCTCCTCCCTCGGGGCGGGGGGGTAATCAAAGAGCCAGCGATTGAGTTAATGTCAGAAATTGTCCCTCTTCCCCTTACTAGGGAAAACAATTAGATACTGAGCTACCAGGGGTTCTAGGTTATATCCAAGCATGGTCCTTGGTTGGAGAAACAGTCTCATAAAAGATCTATGTGCCCAGATATATTTGGTCCTTGTGGAGCTCCTGTCCTCTCCATGTCATACTAACTCTCTCTTCTTTCATATGATTCCCTGCACTCTGCTAAAGGTTTGGTTATGAGTCTCAGTATCAGCTTTTGATACACTGCTAGTAGAGTCTTTCAGAGGCCTTCTGTGGTAGGCTCCTGTCCTGAAGTTGTGGAGAAAGGGGAACCCTCCTCCATTGCTGGCAGGAATGTAAAGTGGTACAACCATTTTCAAAATCAGTCTGGCAGTTTCTCAGTCAATTAGGAATAGCATTTCCTCAAGATCCAGCTATACCACTCTTAAGGCATATATCCAAAAGATGCTCAAATACACAACAAGGACATCTGCTCAACCATGTTAGTAGCAGCTTTATTTGTAATAGCCAGAACCTAGAAACAACCCAGTTGTCCATCAGTGGAGGAATTGTAGTAGTTTTACACAATGGATTACTGCTCATCATTTAAAAACAAGGAAATCGTGAAATTTGCTGGCAAATGGTGAGATCTAAGAAAGATCATTCTGAGTGAGGTATCCCAGAAAGAGAAAGACACATATGGTGTATACTCACATATATAGACCTATAAGATAGGATGAACATACTGATTACACCTAAAAAAGATAAAAAAGAAAGAGGACTGGGGTAAGATGATCAATTCTCACTTAGAAAGACAGATGGGATGGACATTGGATTTAGGAGAAAGCAAGTAATCTTTTCATTTTTTTATCGGTATATTTATGTTGGTGACTTTTTCTTGGTTTAGTTTTTGATTGTTTCATTGAATCTTGGAATATGTTTTTTTTTTTTCCTATTTGGTATTACAGCTTACTGGGATATTGGTTTATATAGTATTCCTTTATAATACTCTGGGTTTCATTACTTCCCATTATAATATTTTCCATTTATTTCTAATTCTTTACATTTGTTGGATCAAGTGTCTGTCAAATCTTTTAAAAATAGTTCTTAGATTCATTGTCATTTTTTAAATTTTTTTAAATTTTTATTAATAGTTACATTTTATTAATTCTGTATCCCACTCCCTCGTTCCCTCCCAATCCCATCTCCCTCCCTCATCTCCTCCAGGCCCCTTTCCAAGTCGACTGATTAGGGAGGACCTCCTCCCCTTTCATCTGACCCTGGTTTATCAGGTATCTTCAGGAGTGGCTGCAATGTCCTCCTCTGTGGCCTAGCAGGGTTGCTCCTCCCTCAGGGGGTTGGGAGGTCAAAGAGCCATCCATTGAGTTCATGTCAGAAATAGTCCCTGTTCCCCTTACTAGGGAAACCAATTGGTTACTGAGCTACCACAGGATATAACTGAGCAGAGGTTCTAGGTTATATCCAAACATGGTCCTTGGTTGAAGAAACAGTCTCATAAAAGACCCCTGTGCCCAGATATATTTGGTCTTTTTGGAGCTCCTGTCCTCTCCATGTCATACTAACTCCCCTTCTTTCATATGATTCCCTGCACTCTGCTGAAGGTTTGGTTATAGGTCTTAGTATCTGCTTTGATACACTGCTAGGTAGAGTCTTTCAGAGGCCCTCTGCAGTAGGCTTCTGTCCTGTTAATTGTTTTCTCCTATGGCTAATGCACATCCCATTTGTCTTTCTATGTGAGAATTGATTATCTTACCCCGGGTCCTCTTTCTTGTTTATCTTCTTTAGGTATGTAGATTTCATTATGTTTATCATATCTCATAAATTTATATAAGTCAGTATATACCATATGTGTCTTTCTCCTTCTGAGATACCTCAGTCAGAATGATCTTTTCTAGATCCTACCATTTGCCTGCAAATTTCATGATTTCCTCAGTTTTGATTGCTGAGTGGTATTCCATTCTGTGAAAGTTCCACAAATTCTGTATCCATTCCTCTGTTGATGGACATCTGGGTTGTTTCCAGGTTCTGGTTATTACAAATAAAGCTGCTACAAACATGGTTAAGCAAATGTCCTTGCTGTGTACTTGAGCAAATTTTGGGTATGCCTAAGAGTGAAGCATTAATTGTCTGAGAAATTGTCAGATTGACTTCTAAAGGAGTTGTACCAGTTAACATTCCCACCAGCAATGGAGGAGGGTTCTCCTTTCTCAACAACCTCTCCAGCATGTGTTGTTGTTCAGGTTTTTGATTTTTGTCATTTTGATGGGTGTAAAGGAAAATCTCCAGGTCATTTTGATTTGCATCTCCCTGATGGCTAAGGATGTTGAGCATCTCTGTAAGTATTTCTCTGCCATTCTATCTTCCTCTACAGAGAATTCTCTGTTTAGCTCTGTACCCTATTTTTTAATTGGATTACTTGATTTATTGCTTTTTTACTTCTTTAGTTATTTATATATTCTGGATATCAGCCCTCTGTCAGATATAGGGTTGGTGATGATCCTTTCCCAGTGTGTAGGCTGTCTTTTGTTCTGACAACAATGTCTTTTGCTTTACAGAAGCTTTTCAGTTTCCTGGGGTCCTATTTATTGATTGTTGCTCTTAGAGCCTGTGCTGTTGGTGTTCTGTTCAGGAAGTTGTCTCCTGTGCCAATGAGTTCTAGGCTCTCCCCACTTTTTCTTCTAACCTCTTTAGTGTGTCTGGTTTTATATTGAGGTCTTTGATCCACTTTGACTTTAGTTTTGTGCAGGGTGATAAATATGGATCTATTTTTAATTTTATGCATGTGGACATCCAGTTGGTCCAGCACCATTTGTTGAAGATGTTATTTTTTTCCATTGAATGGTTTTGGCTTCTTTGTCAAAAATCAAGTATTCATAGGTGTGTGGGTTTATTTCTGGTCTTCTATTCGGTTCCATTGATCCTCCTTTCTGTTTCTATGCCAATTCCATGCAGTTTTTATTACTATTGCTCTGTAGTACAGCTTGAGATTGGGGATGGAGATACCTCCAGATGATTTGTTGTTCTAAAGGATTGTTTTGGAGATTCTGGGTTTTTTTTTCTCCATATGAAGCTGAGAATCTTTCTTTCAAGGTCTGTAAAAAAATTGTATTGGTATTTTGATGGGAATTGCATTGAATCTGTAGATGGCTTTTGGCAAGATGGCCATTTTCACAATGTTAATCCTACCAATCCATGAGCATGGGAGATCTTTCCATTTTCTGATAACTTCTTCAAGTTCTTTCTTCAGAAACCTAAAATTTTTCTCACAGGTCTTTCACTTGCTTGGTTATAGTCACCCTAAGGTTCTTTATGTTATTAGTCACTACTGTGATGGTTGCTCATGCATTGGTAGAATTTACATAGTGAAGGTGGCCATCCTGCCAAAAGCAATCTACAGATTCAATGTAATTCCTAGCATTTTTGCAATGTAATATGTAAAGGCTCATTGATGTCCATTGAGAGGCCTTCCCTTTTTTGAGGTGAAAAGAAGAAGTAGATGGAATACCTAGGAGGTGAGAGGGAGTAGCTGGGAGGGGAAAAGGTAGGGGAAGTTGCAATCTGGATATAAAGTAAATAAATGATCTAATTAAAAAGATAGGAAGAAAGAAAGAAAGAAGGAAGGAAGGAAGGAAGGAAGGAAGGAAGGAAGAAGGGAGGGAAAGAAAGAAAGAAGGAAAGAGAAAGAAAGAAAGAAAGAAAGAAAGAAAGAGAAAAAGAAAAAGAAAAAGAAAGAAAAGAATTGTATCTTTATCCAGATGGATTTGTATTACTTTGCTGTTTATTTATTTGGCTTGCTCTGTGGCTTCATTTGATTGATTTACTTTTTCCCCTCCTTTTTCTCTAAGTTGGTATATATCATTAAAGCTAAAATGTGTTTCCTATAGACAAGAGAGAAATAAATTTTATTTCTTGATATATTCAGCCAGCTTGTATCTTTTTATTGGAGAATTGAGGCTAGAGTTGGAGTTATTATAAGTGTGTTTTGTTCACAATCATTGTTTTATTGATTTTTGATGATGTATTCTCAGTGATACTTGTGTTTTAATAATTATAGCTTTATATTTTTTATAGTCTCCTGGCTATGTCCATTCCTCTCCTTAGCCCAAAATATTGTTTTCTATATTTCTTTATGTTTTTATTATAAGTGTTTGTGGTTGTTTATATCATAGAATATTTTAATTTTTCTTTTTCCTTTCACTATGGTAGAGATTTTTTGGGGCTCTGATTCCAGATCACTCTTTTTAGCCTTTTAGAACTTGGAAATCATTCTTCAAGGACTTCTGAATGTGAAAATTTTGTTGAGAAATCAACTAATATTCATTTGGGATTTCCTTTGTATGCATTTCATGTTTTCTTCTCACATGACTCACAATGCCTTTTATTTGATGCCTATGCTTAGTGTTTTAAGCATGATATCTTACGAAGGTTTTCATTCTTGACTTATCTATTTAAGTTTCTGCTTGCTTCTTATATCCTTATGGATGTGTCTATGCTTAGTTAGAGGAAAATTTTTTTTTTTTGTAATCTTGTGGAAGTTCTATTCTATGCTGCTGATGTAGGATTCTTCTCCATTTATTTCTGTAATTAAAATTTTGGGCTTTTTATTGTATCCCAAATTTCTGTATATTTATTTTCTGTTTGGTTCTTAATTTTTTTAATTTAATATATATTCTTTGTTTATTTTATCTAGATTTTTATTTTTTCTGCAAGCCCTGAAATTATATTTTCTGCTTGAATTATTCTACTTGTCATAACTTTGAGTTTTCTAGTTAAGGAATTGGACTTTTCATTTCCATCAGAATTTCACTTTGAGTTCTTCTATGTCGTTATTTAATTTAGTTTTCAAATCCTGGATTGTGTTCTTCATTTCCATCAGCCTTAACTTTTGGTTTTCTTGGACATCATTCAAACTCTTGTCCTCTTCAATTCACTGAGGTGTTTGTGTGTTTAAAATCCTTGAATTCTTTTATGTGGTTCATAAGCATTCTTTTAAATCCTGTACTTGAAGTTTATATAAATCAGCGATTCTAGTGTTATAACCCTTGAATATAGTTCCTCATTGTTGGGAATCCATAAGCAGGCATCTATACGGCCAGCCCCAAGGGACCTGACAAACAGGATATCAAGCATCTGTGAAGCGACCTACGAGCACCTGAAACCACCTGAACATGCTGTGGGTCACCTTATAAGAGAACTTATAAGAGAACCTCCAGTATCTCTCTCTCTTGCCCTACCTAGAGATGTGCTCTGTGACCCCTCCCCCTTCCCTTAATAAACCTCTCACTTGGAACTAATCACTTGGAATAATTTGTGAGCCTACCGTGTAACTTTGCTGCACAATCCTAACGTTGGTACACTTGGTCGGGAATAGGTGCCTCAAGTAGCCACACTGTATGGTTGCTTTTTGGCACCAGCACCCCAATGGAGCTGCTGCAAACCTATTTCATTCCAAACTGGCCATAACCCATTTTCTGACAACCAAATGGCTATCTACTGCATGCAACACAGGCCGAATTGGTGCGTTCCCCTCATTGGTCAGTATAGATGCCTCTCTTGGTAGGGGAAGATTTACCGTTGAGCATCCGGCAACTTCCTACTACCTTTTGAGAGGTAGAAACCTCCAACCACAGTCTTCACTGGCTACAGTTGACCCCTTTTGCTGACCTCCATTTATGGCTTCCTCTTTCCCTTGCATGAGAATTTTTCCCTTCTATGTGCATGGTTTCTCCTCCTCTCATTCATCTTTGAAAATCCTAGTGTTAGGTAAACCGTGTTTCCTACAGGTAGCTGTGCCCTTGGTCTCTGGGCAATGCTGATGGAGTTTTTGGATCAGGTAGGGCTACACTCTACTGAGTCAAACCTTGCCTTTTGGATGCCTCTGGCAGGTCACTGACTGCTACCCTCCCAATGGGAACTGCCCTTAGTCCTTAGTCTGTTCCTCCAGTGTCCCCACTGGGATGTCCTCTGTAGAATTTTAAAACACTACACTTGGAGCTTGGGTTAAAGGCCTCTAAGGTTAAAGGCCTTGGGTTAAGGCCTAGCTTCTTCTCAGCCTCCATCTTCCCTCCAACCTCCATATTCCTCCTCCTCCTCTGATTCCTCCTCTTCCTCTTTGGCTTCTCCAAAATCCTCACCCGCTTTTCCAGCAATAAGCTGTCCTAGTTGTCCTACCTTGGCACCCGTTTTCATTCCACCAACAGCTATTAGCCCCCTTGATAACCACTCTTGCTCTATAATGAAGCCCCCTTCTTCTTCTACCTAGCATAAACTAGCCTCAATTCTTTCCGTGTGGAAGGTGGCTAGTGTGGATGGCTTAGTTAAGGTGCATGTTCCCTTCTCATTAACTGAAATTTCTCAAGTAGAAAAGAGACTAGGATCTTATACCTCTAATTATTCTACTTTCATTAAAGAATTTCAATATCTCACTCAATCTTATAATCTTATCTTCCATGATATATATTACCTATTACCTGTGGAGAGCAGGTGAGTTTGGGAACAGGCTAGAATGCATGCAGATAAGGTTCAACAAACAAACATAGCACACCTGATTGGGGCTGAGGGGGTGCCTGACCAGGATCCATAATGGGATTATAATACCCTGGAAGGCATTTTAGCCAGAGATCAGTTCAAGACCTGCCTCCTGGATGGTCTCTGTAAGGCTACCCTTAAGTCAGCTAATTATTAAAAGCTTCAGGAGGTCATTCAGGACAAAAATAAAAACCTGTCTCAATTCCTACAGTGCCTTACAAAGGCCTTCTTACAACATACTAATCTACACCTAGAAAGCACATAGGATAGGCAACTTCTGATGACCTATTTTTTTTTTTTCTCCCAGAGTTAACCTGACATCAAGGCTAAGCTCAAATGCTTGGAGAGAGGACCTCTGACTCCACAGGCAGAAGTCTTAGCACTGGCCTTTAAGGTGTACCATAGGAGAGATAAGAAAGCCCACAAGCAAAAATACCAAATGCTGGCCAAGGCCATCTGACCAGCCTCAGCCACTACCCAGACTCCCTTGACTCCTAAGGCACGAGGACTACAGAGTCACTGTTTCAAATGTGGTCAAGAAGGTCACTGAGCCTGGTTTTGTCTTAAACTCCACAGGGCACTGGGGCCATATTTCAAAGTGCCATGAAGAAGGACATTGGGGTGTTGATTGCCACTGTTTCTCCCATGATATGGGACCATCACTCCCAGATAGTGCTCCAGCCAATATGCTAGGCCTGGCTACAGATGACTAAAGGTGTCTGGGTTCCCTTGACCCAACCACTGCCATCACTAGCAGGGCCACAGGTAATTATCATGGTATCAGGGCTGCCCATCTTCCTTGTGGACACTGGAGCCACTTAGTCCTGATGAAGTACTGGGGACCAACTTCTCCTTCTAGGTTCCTATTGTCAGGGGAGGGAGACAGCCTTGCCAACTTTGTCAGACTCCACCACTTAATTGTACTTTCATGGGTCTTCCTTTGATTCATTCCTTTT
This sequence comes from Meriones unguiculatus, assembly GCF_030254825.1. Taxonomy (NCBI): domain Eukaryota; kingdom Metazoa; phylum Chordata; class Mammalia; order Rodentia; family Muridae; genus Meriones; species Meriones unguiculatus. Next base: position 80,443,293 of record NC_083351.1, on the reverse strand, counting down.
TAATGATGCCAACTTGTTCAGTTCCTTTACTGTGAAGTGACTTTTTAGCCCAAGTGGGAGCCTCTGTCTCCTTTACTCCACCCATTCGCCTGACCCCAAGCTCAACAGGGTCCTCTTTGCTCCTCCTCCTAGCTACCCTACCTATTTTGACAGTTCCATACCACCATTCCCCTATGGTCATTCAGCTACAGGATCCCACCTGGTATATTACCCAATCCCTGAGGATGGGAGAAGTATAGAAGGTAATTAAACACTCCTCTATGGTCATTGCCTCTCTGACATCCCCCCTCCTAAATAATATAAACCGGTCATTTCATCTCCTACTTTAGACTCTGACCTCTGCCTACAAGCTCCTTAAAATAACCCAACCAGGCTGTTTTAAAGCTGGGATGCAAAGTGAATAAAATGTAATTAAAGCAAAAAAATGAAAATTTAATTAATTAAAAAAAAAGGTTTCTGGCTGTGTCCCACCTGAAACCAACTCAGAACTACTGCTGATAGCTTCTCTGGTGACTCTGTCAAGTAATCTTACTTCACTATTCACTAACTGTGCTGACTTTGATGTTGCAACAACCTCCTACCTTTTTCATATCACCCTTTTTGGCATGGCAACCTATTTCAAGGCATCTGGAACACATTCTGTAGGAATGCAAAATTCCTTAGAGTGTAATAAAACTATAATCCTTGAAACTTCATCTTAACCCCAATGCCTACTGCTAATAATACCTCAATTCTTTGTGGTACTCATGTCTGTCTGCTGGTTGTTCAGGAGTTTACACGCTTGTGTTCCTCTTCCCCAAGGTAGGGGTGATAAACAAAAGGAACCCCTACCAATCCCTGTTGTGTACTCAATAGATGCCCAACAGGATAAGAGGGCAATTCAAATCTTGCCTCTCTTGGCTGTTGCAGGAATCATAGCAGTTATCAGAACTGGAGCAATAGCACTAGCCACTTGACTAACTTTGTATTATCAGCTTTCTTCCCAGTTCATCCAGGACCTTTAGCAAGTGTCTCAGACAATACTAACTCTCCAAGGACATACTGACTCACTGGCAGCAGTAGCACTTCAAAACCGATATGGATTGGATCTCCTCACAGCTAAAGAAGGTGGCCTCTCCATCTTCCTCCAGGAGGAATGCTGTTTTTATATCAACCCATCGGGTATAGTAAAAAACAAAATCCAACAACTCCAGACAAATCTACAAAGTGAAGGGAACAGTTCAAGGCCTCTAGCTCTTGGGCCTCCTAAGGATCCCATATGGAAATAGATTCTGCCCTTACTCACACCACTTCTGCTGGTCTTTCTGCTTTTGCTTTTTTCACCCTGCATTATTAACTTCCTCTCTACATTCCTCCAACAACAGATGCAAAAATTCTGCAACCAAACCATTAATCAATTACTCTTAGAGGATTATCAACCTCTGGCCACAGACCCAGATGACAATGACCTTCCAGTAGACCCTGATGGTAGGAACCAGTTATACCCTGAGAATGACAATGCCCCTAATCAGCAGGAAGTAGCTTGAAGAGCAAAGGTAGCCCCTATGCCCTCCCTACATTCATCCCCTTCCCAGCTCCTCACTTTTTAATAAAACAAAAAGGGAGGAATGTTGGGATCTATGTCCAGCCTCAAGGAATCTGACAAACCAGATATTAGGCATCTGTGAAGCCACCTACCAACTACCTGGAATCACCTGCTCATGTTCTTGGTCACCTTATAAGATTACTCTCACCACCTCTAATTCCTGTCTCATTCTCTCTTGCCCTACTGTGACTCCGTCTTCCTTCCCTTAATAAATCTTCCACATGGAACCAGTCACATGGAGGGATTAGTGAACCCACTGTGTAACTTTGCTGCACAGTCCTAACACTCATGTTGTGGTGACTTTCAACAATGAAATTATTTTTGTTGTTGCTTTATAATTGTAATGTTGCTACTTTTTTATTTTAATTTTCTTGTATTAATTACAGTTTATTCACTTTGTATCCCAGCTGTAGACCTCTCTCTTTTTCCCTCCCAATCCCACCTGCTCTTCCTAATCTCCTCCCATGCACCTCTCCAAGTCCACTGATAGGGGAAGTCCTCCTCCCCTTCGATCTGACCCTAGCTTATCAGATCTCAGCAGGACTGGCTGCATTGTCCTGTTCTGTGGCCTAGCAAGGCTGCTCCCCCTCATGGGAGTGGGGGCAAAGAGTCAGCTACTGAGTTCATGTTAGAGACAGTCCCTCTTCCCCTTACTAGGAAACTCACTTGGATACTTTTATGAATTGTAATGTAAATATCTGTGTTTACTGATGTTCTTAGGTAACCCATGTAGAATGGTAATTCAACTCCCAAAGAGTCATGACCCACAGTTTGAGAACCACTGATCTAGATACTTCTCATGATAAATATTACTATACTACTAGTATTTCTGTGGGGGACATAATGCTTTGATATTTCATATCATATTTTATTTTTGTGATGAAATTGAGTGTGCAAAATTTTTTTTTCTTAGTTCTGTGTCTGATATGGACTCAGCAGGTTGGTGTAGAAGAGAGGATGTGTGGGTTGGGTTGGCTCTAGATGTCGGTTATAGCTTAGGTAGAATAAAATTAGATAAACACAGGGTTGGATGATATGAAAAAATCTGTGTCCTGGTACAAGCCTGTAGTTAGGAGTAAATCTAGGAGTTGATATGGGCATACAGAGGGGAGATTCAGATGGCCTTATCTGGCTACACCCAATGGATGGAGGTGCAGAATCTATATCTTTGTAGGTGTTGAGTATGGTATGGGAGAGGCCTATATGTTGGAAAGAGGCAGGGAAGGCCCTGGAAGAAGCTTAGAGGTAGCAGTGCTGGCAGGGTTAGCACTGTGGGATAGCAATGTGGGATCCAAACTACAACAGGTATCTTGGGGGATTTTGTGTGGAGACAGTATCAGACAGATTCACCAGACTAGATCCTAGAGAAAGATTCCAGCCTTGCCGGGCCATAGAGGAGGACATTGCAGCCAATCCTGATGAGACCTGATAAGCTAGAATCAGATGGAAGGAGAGGAGGACCTCCTCTATCAATGGACTTGGAAAGGGGCATGGAAGGAATGAGGGAGGGAAGGTGGGAATGGGAGGGAAGGAGAAAAGTGGCTACAGCTGGATACTAAGTGAATAAACTGTAATTAATATAAAAATAAAAATTTAATTTAAAAAATGAAGAAGAAAGAGGCCACAGTGTGGGAATTAGTTTCCTTTACAACTCATTTCTCAAATACCTAAGATCCAAGTCAGGGAGAAAATGTCATAGCTGACTTGAAACACAGTTGAATGGTAGATACTCTCCTTTTTGGGCAACTTCAAGGGTTTATTCTTATAAGTTCCAAAATCTAAACTTGGAAGATGCTTTTCCATTTATCTCAGAATTACACAAATATAGAAGAATAAACACTTAGACTCTTTAATATTAAAAAGAATACAGTTCAGTAACACTTAAACTTTGGGAAAAACCCTCAAGAACATGTATTGTGAATATATTTTTTTTTTGCATGAATAAAATTACTGAATCCCAAAAAATAAAAAAAAAAAATGATTGTTTCAATTAATTTTTGATGCTACCTCTGGCTTATATGCTTTCCTAATGTTTTGTTCATTATGAACAAAAGCAATACTAACTATTATTTTAGTTACTTCCCAAATGAGATTACATCAAACTATACTTGTTTTTATTTATTTGTTCTAATTTTCAGAAAAACAAAAATTCTTGCAGGTTGTTTGGAAAAAATAAAATTATTATAATTAGTACTTAGAAGAACATTATTTTCTCTTTTTAATTTTTCTTAAATTAAAGAGTGACTGGATCCTCTCTCTTCTCCTTTTTCTCTTCTGATCTTTCTCAGGTACCCTTTCTGTCTTCCATACCTTGCTCACTCTCAAAATCATCTTATGTTTTCCTTAATTTTTATTGTGATCTTTATTGTATAAATATTGCCTTCTAAGTCATCTTAGTATTAAATTTTATGTATATGAGTCCAGGGCTGACCATGTAGAATTGGATGACCAAGTGTGAGGTTCATCCCTGGAGAAGACTATCTGTATAGCTCTCTGCATTCCATAATTCCCTGTATTTCTTTGTCTAAGGGTCAGACCCCATAGAATTTTTCCTTCCATGCTATCATGTCTTTGGTGTTATATTCGTTCAGTTCTTATTTAGGTAATCATATTGTTAAGAGACCATGTGAAAAGGATTTCTGTAATTATTAGGAAGCATAATCTCAGAGCAAATATCCTACTCTTATGTCTCTTAAAAACATTTTTGATTTTATATATATATATATATTTACTAAGAAATAGCTACTACAACATAATTATTTGATTCAGAGTAAATTAATCACATATTAAAAGAAATCCAACATTCTGTAAGAGGTCTCCATCATACATTGTCATCATTATTGAAACCAATGTCAAAATTGTACAGGACTAACACAATATTAATACTATGTAATTTACTGTAAAATCTATAAAGGAATGAGTTCTCAATTTTCTTAACTCATTTTTTGTTAACAGCCTACCTACCTTGCTAGTGAAGCTCAAACCAATAACAGTCTCAGAAATTGAGAGACTGATTCAGTTTCAATCCCAGAGTGATAAAATGTCTAAAATAAAATGCAGAGAAAGAGAAGTAGAGCCCCATTAAAACAATGGCAGTGTCCACAAACCATGAGTTGTTTCAAGGAGAGATACTGTAAATGAGAATAGCTTGTAACAATGTGCAAAGACAGAAAACAGTTTATTACAATTGGCTAGAGTGTTTAAATCAATTGCTAGGGGGAAAGAAAAACAAATTGGGCTAGACAAAAATAAGTAGAATGAAATTGCTAGTGGGCATTTTACAGGGCTAGTTCTGACAAGACGCTTAGACTCTGTATGTTAGCAGGATAATTACATTGCCAGATGGTAGAAAAAAATGATTCTCTAAATGTCAAGAATGTCAATCCACAATTCTAAGTGTCTCTAGAATTCAGGAGCCCTTTGAATTCCCTTTATAGAGAAGACTCACTTGTTTCACAAGTTTTAAATAATATCCAATACATTCAAACAATTCAAAACCAAATTTGTTAGATATTGGTATGACATACCCCAGAATATGAAAGCCTTATTTGGATGTAATATTTTTAATTTTTTTCAAATATTTTAAGATAAAATATTTTTTTCAGTGTTAAAATATTTATTCTATTTAATATAAATAAAATAATTTTGACTTTTCTTGCTGAATTTACTATAAAGATGTCACTATTATTCTCCAAGGAAAACTCAAATGAGAAAAAAATGATGACATCAATATTCTTCTTCTTCTAACAATAACAACAAAAAAGCCAAGCACTGGTAAGTGTTGCATGCAGTTATATGAGTTATATGATATAACTTTGATTCCATGCAGTTATATCATATGCTCTAGAGAAAAAAATATATTCAAACACCTACATGTTTGTTTTACCTATAACATTTTAGACTTTATAGCAAATATATATTTTGCTTTTCAATAGTCTGTTCAAAGCTGCACAGATGACATGGTTGGTAGTTTTCTTGACATAAAACATATGCATAACATAAACAGAAATTGCATATAAAATCATGAGTATGAACTACACAATCAACAAATACACTATGAGAAATAAAAAAATAATGTAGAGAATAAAAATATTACAAAGGTGCATTTCTTGTGGCCCCTCCCTCATCTCCTCCCTGCCTCTTTCCAACTCCACTGATAGAGGAGGACCTCGTCCCCTTCCATCTGATCCTAGCTTATCAGGTCTCTTCAGGACTGTCTGCAATGTCCTCTCTGTGGCCTAAAAAGGCTGCTCTTCCCTCGGGGTGGGGGGTGGGGTCGAAGAGATCGACATTGGGATCATGCCAGAAATAGTCCCTGTTCCCCTTACTAGAGAACCCACTTGAATATTGAGCTACCATTGGCTATATCCGAGTAGGCTCTTAAAGCAAAGAAAATGAATATGTAGTGGGCAAGCTTTCCTAAAAGAGCTGAAGTGAATGCTAAGATTTCTTGAGCTCAGATCTCTTGTATGACAAAGCAAAGTCAAGGTAGATATTAAAATATGATCTCTTCTGGGATAGTATAAATGTCTTCTTTATTATTAGTGTTAATATTGTTAATCTGACATGGTTAATAGCTTATTTCCTGTTAGCTTCTTCAGCTCCTATGCTCTATGAACACATAAGCTGATTTACCTGTATATATAGCAATGTTGTGCAGAGTGGGAATATAGGTATTATGCATGTGTATATGGATACCGGTGGACAACACTGAGGTTTCCTTCTACAAATGCTATTTACATTTTGTTTTATTTTTTGAGAAAATTCATCTAATTGACTTAGATTATCAGTATGTAGTAGCACTGGATGCAGATTCATGTGTGGATCTCTAATAATACTTGAAAAGTTAAAGCCTGAAACTCACATACTTATGTGTGTAACTTCCTTGAACTTTACTCACTCCTCACTTTCTGGGTCAATACAGCATTCGTGTGTGTGTGTGTATGTGTATGCATGTGTGTGTGTACAGTTTAAATGTTTTATGGTTTACATATATATGTATGTGTATGTATGTATGTGTATATATGTATATATGTATACATACAAAGAAAAATGGATAGATATGTAGATATCTAGATATAGATAGAAAATATCAAGATGTATATACCTGTGTGTACATTTTTGTGTGTATACTCATATAAATATAGAATCCAAATAAAAGAAATTTATTATCTCCTGTCAACACCATGTGAATTTGTTGAAATTTATTCATTAATTCAAATTCTATTATTATTCTCTGATCTTCCGCTTAGTAGGAATCAACCATTATGTAATACCAATTCACCAAAAATCCTTTTGACATGTATATTATCAACTTATTGCCAACATATCTGAAGTCTACATATGAAGAAACTGAGATCACCATTGTGAACCTGGTGCTTGGTGGTACTGCTCAAACTATCATCTTATCATTAGGGGTTACTCCACCAACACATGCTGTCTGAATTCCTTAAAAAGCAAACTTGAGACAGAAGTAGAAATTCAGATTTTTTTTTTGTAGAAGAAAATAACATCTTATATATTTGGAAAAAAAGAAAGAAGTTCACAGGAATGTGGCCTGTAATGCTTGACTCTTTGAAAGAAACAACAAAACCAAAATGGATTTGGGAATTATTACATGGTAAATCAAAATGGCTGCACTTCTAGTCCTCTCAGGTGTGAGAAATTTTAATTCAGCAACATGCCTTCTGGGGCAAGGGAACACATCCTGAGATCTTCTAGGTCTGTGTGATTTACTGGAATGCAGACACACTCTGTATTGCCATATGGAATAGAGAGACACAACTTTAGTTCACACCTTTATTTCCAAACATTGAAGGTAAGGTTAATTTATAGAACAAAACAGCTATGTTTGAAAGTGAAATCTAATTGAGGGGCAGACAAATTGATGAATCAAAGGAAGATTTGAGACAATGAGTGAGAGACAAAAAGAGAGGCTGCTTAAGAGCAGCAGCAGGAGGAAGGGAAGAATATTTTACCAGGACTGTTTTACAGAGACAAGTTGCAGACAGAACAAACTAGACAAAGGAGGAAACAGAATTACCCAGAGAATGAAAAGGATCAAGGGGATTAAAATCTCTTGCCAGAATACCTAGAAAGAGTCGATGATTACTTTTCCCCAATTTTTGGCCTGTTAGAGCCCAGTGACAGAGGCCATCCCTGCTTAACCCCCACAGCATGCTCCAAACTCCATCTAGAGGGTGAGCACCATTTTCCAGGACAAGCAGCTACTGGGGAACAGATATAAAATCCCTCCCCCAACTCCAGTCAGCCCTGAACCATCTTGTCCAAGTCAACCACTTATGCTTCTAGCACTATCTTGTGGACCCACTCCGTTTCCCAGGCCACATCTCTACCTGCATTGTTGGAGACTGACAACCACTGAAAAACAGCATTTGCCAAGGAAAAGCAGAAACCAATAGGATGCAGCAGAGACCAGTACCCAATAGGAAACAACAGCATCTTTGTGTCATATCTTCACCTGCAATGCCAGAGACTGGCAGCCATTAGCGACTACCAGTTTTTCCTGGATACCAGGAGATCAGCTAACCAAAGAACTGTTTTGAAAACAGGAAAACCAAAGAACTGCTACTACCATGAACCAACAGTTATACCTACAATCTAGAGGCCAACTATCATCAAGCACCACCAGGCTACCTAACACCAGAGACAACCAAATGTCTAGAGGTCAGGGTAAGAAAATAATTTGAATAAGTGAGGGTGACAGAGGTACAAGCACAAACTAAACACAGTTTGCTTGAGAAAGTGTCATGAGCAATGGCCTGATGTGGGAAAGAATATGGCACAGTAATGACACTGTTAAAGAGGTGTCGTAAAGGCCTTAGTGTTTGAACTCTTCCTGAAGCCTCCATCAGACTAGGTGATGGCAGCTTCGTTTTCCTTTAGAGATTGGAAAGCTGGTGGGGTAGTGAGGGCAAATCACTGGCAGCACCTAGAGTCTCATCTAAGGCTATCTGACAACAAAACCAGGCTGTTCATGGGGCCAGCTGGGAAATGGCAGGAAGTACAGCTCAGGTCTAGGCCACCTCTCAGCAGGGCAACAAAAGCAGGGTCATATAATACCACCAAAACCCATCTATCCTACTTCAGCAAGGCCTGGATACCCTAAGACACCTTATGCATGAGAAAATGATCTTGTCTGGTGTTATGAAAATGATAGAGGCCTTGAAAGAAGAAAATAAATCCCTCAAAGAAATACAGGGAAAAATAAACAGATGGAAGAAAAAATACAGGAAAATACAGTCACACAGGAGAAGATAATCAATAAAACTGTTCAACACCTGAAAACAGAAATAGAAACAATAAAAACAAAAACAACAATAAAAACGATCTGAGAGATGGCAATTCTGGAGATGGAAAACCTAGGGATGAGAGAACTACAGACATAAGCATCACCAACAGAATACAATAGAAGAAATAGTAAATCTCAGATGTAGAAGAGACAGTTGAAGAAATTAATACATCATTAAGGAAAATGTTAAATCTAAAAAGATCCTGAAACAAAATAATCCAAGAAATGAGGGTCAATATGAAAAGACCAAACCTAGGAAAAATAGGAATAGAAGAAGGAGAATAATCCCAGCCCCAAAGGCCATAAGTTATTTTCAACAAAGTCAAGAAAGAAAACATACACACACACCCCCAAAAAAAGAGATGCCTATTAACATACAAGAGGCCTACAGAACACCAAACAGATTAGACCAGAAGAGAAAACACACCCACCACATAATAATCAAAATACTAAATGTACAGAACAAAGAAACAATATTAAAAGCAGCAATGTAAAAAGGCCAAATCACATATAAAGGCAGACCTAGCAGAATCACCCCTAACTTCTCAAAAGGGACTCTAAAAGCCAGAAGGGCCTGGGCATACAAGCACTGGGCATACAAGCACTAAGACACCACAGATGTCAGCCCTGATTACTATACCCAGCAAAACTTTTAATCATCATAAATAAGGAAAACAAGATAATCTAAAACAAACAAAAAAATGTAAACAATATCTGTCCACAAATTCAGCCTTACAGAGGCTACTAGAAGGAAAATTCCAATCCAAGGAGCATGACTACACCCAGAAAAATACAGGAAATAAATAATCACACATGAGCAAAAGTAAGGAAGCACATACATACTCTACAACCACTAACATCGAAATAACAGAAATTAAGAACTACTGATCTTTAACATTTCTCAATGTCAATGACATCAACTCCCCAATTAAAAAAATAAAAATAAAAACAGGCTAACAGAATGGATGTGAAAACAGGGCCCATCATTTTATTACATACAAGAAACACACTTCAACACTAAAGCTAGATACTATCTCAGAGTAAGGAGCTGGAAAATTTTTTTTTCAAGCAAACAGACCCAAGAAGCAAGCTGGCATAGTCATTCATGTATATAATAAAATAGACTTTCAACCAAATTAATAAAAAGAGATGCAAAAGGATATTTCATACTCATCAAAGAAAAATCCCACTAAGATGATGTCTCAATTCTGAACATCCATACTCTAAATGCAAGATCACACACATTCATAAAACTGCTATTGCTATAATTGAACCCACACATCAAATGCTACAAATTAATAGTGGGAGACTTCAGCACCCCACTCTCACCAACAAACAGATCATTGAGACAGAAACTAAACAGAGAAGGCTTCTGAAAGACTCTGCCCAGCAGTGTATCAAAGCTGATGCTGAAACTCTTTATCAAACTTTCAGCAGAGTGCAGAGAAGCCTATGAAAGAAGAGGAAGATAGAGGGACCTGGAGAAGACAGGAGTCCCACAAGCAGAGCAAAAGAACCAAATAAATGGGCATAGAGGCCTTTTCTGAGACTGACACTCCAACTAAGGACCATTCATAGATGTCACCTAGAACCCTTGCTCAGTTATAGCACATGGAAGCCTAGTATGCAAGTAGGTTCCCTAGGGACTGTCTCTGACATGAACTCAGTGGTGGGCTCTTTGACTACCACCTCCACTAAGGGAGACATCATGAATCAAATGGACCTAACAGGTATCTATGGAACATATCACCCAAACACAAAAGAATATACATTCTCTCCACCTCACAGATTATTCTCCAATATTGACCATATGCTTGATCACAAAGCAAGTCTCAACAAAAACAAGAATCTTGAAATAACCCCTTGTATCTCATCAGGCAAACAAGTAATTAAAGCTGAATTTCAGCAACAACAGAAATAAGAGCAAACCTACACAGGCATGGAAACTGAACAACTCTCTACACAATGATCACTAGGTCAGGGAAGAAATAAAAAAAGAAATTAAAATATTTCTAGAATTTAACAAAAATGAATGCATATATACCCAGACTTATGGGACACAATGAAAGCAGTGCTAAGGGGAAAGTTCATCACACTAAGTGACTTGCCTTCCAAAAATTAAATTAAATTAAAGTAATTAATTATTTAATTAATTAATAAGTGGAAAGTTCTCATACTAGCAACTTACATGCACACCTGAAAGCCCTAAAACAAGATGAAGCAAACATACTCAAGATGGGTACAGGACAGGAAATAATCAAACTTGGGGCAAAATCAATAAATTGGGAAAAAGAGAATAATACAAAGAATCAATGAAACCAAAAGATGGTTCTTTGAACCAAATTATAAATGAAAAGGGGGACATCACATCAGACACGGAGGAAATCAAAAGAATCATTATTAGGTCTTACTTCAAAATCCTGTACTCCACGTAATTGAAAAATCTAAAAGAAATGGATGCTTTTCTTGATAGATTGCACTTACCAAAGTTAAATCATGATAACCCTAACAGTTTAAGTAGCCCTATAACCCTATGGAAATAGAAGTCTTCCAACAACAACAACAAAAAGCACAGAACCAGATGGTTTTAGCACAGAATTCTACCAGCCTTTCAAAGAAGAGCTAATACCAATACTCCTAAAACTATTCTACAAAATAGAAACTGAAAGAACATTACCAAACTCATTCTGAAGCCACAGTCACTCCGATACATGAACCACACAAAAACTCAACAAAGAAAGAAAATTTCAGACCATTTTTTTCATGAATATTGATGCAAAAATTCTCAATAAAATACTCCCAAACAGAATCCAAGAACACATCGAAAACATCATCCACCATGAACAAGAAGGCTTCATCTTAGAGATGAAAGGATGGTTCAGTATACAAAAATTTATCAATGTAATATTCCATATAAACAACCTAAAGAAAAATCCATATGATCATCTAATTAATTGCAAAAAAAGTCTTTAACAAAGTCCAACACTAGTTCATGATAAAAGCCTTGAGAGGTCAGGGATAGAGGGTCCATACCTAACCTTAATAAAAGCAATATACAGCAAGCCAATAGCTTATATCAGATTAAATGTAGAGAAACTCACAGCAACCCCACTAAATTCAGGAACAAAGAACTCAAGAAATTAAACCTCAGTTAACTAAATATTTTAATTTAAAAAATCAGAGGAATCTTAAATAGTTGAGAAATACATAAAAAGATGCTTAGCATGATTAGTCATCAGGGAAATGCAAGTCAAAACAGCCCTGAGATTTCATCTTGCACCTGTCAGAGAGGCTAGGATCAAAAACTCAAATGACACCACATGCTAGCAAGAATGCAGAGAAAGGGGACCATTGATGGTGGGAATGCAATCTTATACAACCACTCTAGAGATCATTCTGGTGTTTTCTCAGAAAATTGGGAATAGCTCTATCTCAAGACCCAGCAATGCCACTCCCAAAAGATGTTCCACCATACAACAAGGACATTTGCTCAGCTATGTTCATAGTAGCTTTATTTGTAACAGTCAGAAAGTAGAATTAACCTAGATGTCTGTCAACCAAAGAATGGGGGAGGAGGTAATCAACAACAACTGTGGTACATTTACACCATGGACTAAAACCCAGCTATTAAGAACAAGGAAATCCATGACCCTGGGTAAGATGATCAATCCTCATGCAGAAAGGTGAAGGGGATGGACAACAGAAGAGGGAGAAAACAGACAGCAGGACAGGAGCCTGTCACAGAGGGCCATTGAAAGACTTTACCCAGCAAGGTATTGAAGGAGCTGCTGAGACTCATAGCCAAACTTGGGGCAGAGTGCAGGTAATCTTATGAAAGAAGGGAAATATAGAAGACCTGGAGGGGACAGGAACTCCACAAGGATTGCAACAGTGCAAAAATTCTGAGCAAAAAGGTCTTTTCTGAAACTTATACTCCAACCAAGGACCCTGTATGGAGAAGATAGCCTAGAACCCCTAGAACCTATAAACAGATGTAGCTCATGGCAGCTCAGTGTCCAAGTGGGTTCACTAGTAATGGGAACATAGACTGTCTCTGACATGACCTCAGTGGTTGGCTTTTTGATCACCTCCCCCAATGGGGGAGCAGCCTTACCAGGCCATAGAGGAAGACAATGTAGCCAGTCCTGAAGAGACCTGATAGGCTAAGGTCAGAGAGAAGGGGAAGAGGACCTCCCCTATCTGTAGGCTTGGGGAAGGGCATGGGAGTAGATGAGTGATGCAGGGTGGGATTGGGAAAGGATGAGGGAGGGGTCTACAGGGGGATACAAAGTGAATAAACTGTAATTTATTAAAAAACATAAATAAATTTTTAAAAGTGAAAAAAAAACAAGTAAATCATGAAATTTTCAGGCAAATGGATGATGTCTGAATGATGTAACTCAGACCCAGAAAGAAACACAAGGTATGTACTCATTTATAAGTGGGTATTAGCCATACACAGTAAAACCATATTGCAATTCACAGATCCACAAAAGCTAAGTAACAAGGAAGGCCCTAGGGAGAATGCTTGAATTTCACTCAGAAGGAGAAATGGATAGTCAGTAGAACTGGTTGAAAACAGGTAAGAGGATAAGAAATTGAACACTGAAGGAAGTTAGGGTGGGGATCAGATATGGGGAGAGTGTGGGTGTGGGTGGAGAAGAAACCATGGGTGGAGGCATCTATGAAACAAGGTGGAAAACTCAAACAGGGTGGGCTCCTGGGAGATGGGGGTCATCTGAGACCCCTGGTTGCAGTGGTCATGGTGATTGGAGAGGTCACCCTCTAACCAGCTAGGACTTACAGTGGAGGAAGGGGAACACTAACCCAGCTCCAAAAACTTTCATGGACAATTTACTCTGCCTACATGATGTACTGGGATAAAGCTGTAAAAGAGATTTAGGGAATGTGCAACTAGTCCAACCTGAGACCCACTCCATGGAGACAGCCAATCCCTATACTGTGTTTGTAAACTGGAGTTCAGCATGGCTGTTCTCGGAGAGGCTCTGTCCAGTATGGGATTGAAACCGAAACTGAGACTCACAGCCAAACAATGGATGGAGCATAGAAAGCCTTATATAGAGTGGGGGTAAGGATAGAATGACCCAGAGGGAACAGGAGCTCCACAAGAAGACAAACAGTCCCAACTAACCTGTGTCTGGAAGGAACTGAGAAGACTGAAGCACCAAACACAGACAATGCATAGACTAGACCTAGGCTCTCTATACATAAATAGCCAATGAGCAGCTAGCTTCCACATGTGTGCCCTTGAAAAAAATCTTGTCTCTGGCATGATCTCTGTTGCATGCTTTTGGATCACTTTGCCAGGACACTGTGAAAGAGAGAGTACTCAGTCCTGATGTGACTGGATATACTATGGTGTTTGGAGGGTTCACTTTTCTGAAGACCATGGGAAGAAGGATAGGGGTATGGTGAGAGATGGAGGTAAGGAACTAGAAGGAGATGAAGGAGGGGGCTAAGATAGAGATATAAAGTGAATAAACAAACAAACAAACAATAAATAAATAAATAAATAAATAGATAAACATTGCCAGAATGAGTTTGTGGCCAGGCGGGCAATTTAGTCAGAAGACAGAGAAGACAGTTGGAAGCATTACCCTTAAAGAAGAGTTTGTTCCAGAGTAGCTAAGTTGAACCAGCCAGCCAGAGAGAGTACAGATAGAGTTAGAAAGGCTTGAGAATGGCTCTCATCTCATTCCCTCATCTGAGGAAACAAAAACAACAGTTATACTCAGGTACCTTAATTATTGAAAACAGACTGTGCAGAAGAACAGGCATGTAGAGAATACCCAGCAACTGAGACTATCTTTTAAAACCTTGGTACCTGAACACTGACAACACTTCCAGCATCTGGAGCAACCTGTACTTCTTTAAGGAGTATTCACTAAGTGTATTTCTGTTTTCACTGACTTGATCGAATATCTTTCTTTAAATTAAATAGGACATTATATGCAAGATCTTATTTATATAGTTTTATGTTTACTTATGTTCATCAATATTCTGTTTATGAGCATCATTTTATTTGTATGTGGTTTAGTAAATAAAGCCAAAACATGTAAACTACACCAAAGAAGAAAAAATAATTTTTGTATAATTTAAAATAAATATATCAAAGCAAAATTAATATTAAAAACAGTATTGAGTGACAGTCTGTAAGAAGTTATATTTTGTTGCGTTTTAACTGTGGTGAAACAGTTTTGTTTAAATACAAAAAGAAGTGACTTTTACTTAATCTGGAATGTTAAACATTATGAACAACACTTGATCTCACTATATTTGCCAAAACTCTAAGTGTAACGGAAGGAAGAGATTTTATTGGGGATGTATAAGCATTGCTCCATTATGAAGAGAAACCTAAAACTGATCAACAAGATTTCTTTCTTGTCAATATTCTTGCTATTCAAGGTGGATACAGATTTAAAATATAGAATTTTTACAATTAAAGGGTAAAAAAAAGAGAAACACTTAAGACACAGAAGGCAAAATATATCAGTATACAGAAAGAGACTTAGTGTGCTAGGGATTTTGTAAATATGTACAAATATTGTGTATGAGATTATTCCTTCCTGAAATATAAGTCACCTATATTTGGAAACATGCAAAAAGAACTTTGAGGGGGGATGGAGCCAAGATGGCAACTAGCACACAGTTTCTGAGCTGTGGAAGAGCTAAACCTCTGAGTTGGTGAGTGGAAGATGTCTAACCCAGGAAAACAATGGTGAGGCTTTCTAAAGAATAGGGAACATCACAGGAGGTGAAAACTTTGGTCTAGGGTCACCAGGGGACTTGCTTGGGGAAGGTGAGAAACGATCCTTTGATCTCCTGGCACTCCCCTCTCCCAGACCTCCCTCCTCCTCAACACAGCAGACTCATCTTTCTCAGCACAGACTTAACTGCCTGGGGTCTGCAGCCACTGAGGCAGAGCTCCAAGCCCTTTAGCAGGAAATGCTAGCAGTACCTGTCTTGGAGTACTAGATTCGCGCAGCAGCTGCACCATCCTCCCAGGGCCGGAGTTTGTTAGATGCCATACTGGCTCCACAGGATCGCAATCACTGACAGTATGGCCCACCCAATCCCACAGTGACAGAGAATACGCTATATACTCACCAAAACCAGGCAGAAATGCCATACAAGCTAGGCACAACAGGTGTTAGGCCTCCCAAGCTTGGAGAGCACAGTGAAGAGCCCCAGGACTTCCCAGAAAGCATCTGGACTAGCAAACGAGTCTCCAGTTCAGCAGGACTTTCTAACCTGGCAGCAGAGCAGCACTGAGCTGGCAGAGCACATCAGCTCTCCAGTTTTAGATAAACTAGGGCCAAACCAGAGAGCAGAGAGCCTTCTTACCACGATCCCTACTGACGTGACCACCTTGAAATCTTCAGCTGCAGCAAGACCTCATAACCTGGCAGTGACAGCAGCACGGAGCTGGCAGAGCACATTAAGGAAGCAAGGCCAAACCAGAGAGCAGAGAGCCTGGGTACCCCGATCTCTGCCAAATGACCTGCCTGTAAGTGAGTGCACACTTGAGAATCTGAAGATCTCCAGATCCTGGGTCCTTCTAAAACAGAAGCCAGGCATCAAACCCCCTCCCACCCACATGCCCACTTTGGGAAACAGAGGGGCACTTGGGACATTAAAGTTCCTCCTCTGTGGGTCTAATTGAGGAGTTAAGGCAGTTAATGCCAGAAATTGCGCTGCAATCATCAGAAGTGACTGCAACATATACAGTGCAGTGCCCCTCCCACACACTCAAGGGTTCAACAATAACCATCACTCTGTCCCTCGAGACACACGTCCACACACACTTACACACACACACACACACACACACACACACACACACACACACACACCTGCATTTGTCCCATTTGCGCCTTCATACTTTTCTCACACAGGTACAGGGACCTCTCTTCAGCTTCCTGAAGAACTCTCCAGATGCAAGAGAGAGGCAGTACCAGTCTGATCTGCAGAATGCAAAAACAAACAGGGAAGGTTTCAGATAAGCCAATGGCCAGTGGTAGGCGAAAGAACACTTCCAACATAAATCAGGACATCGTGACTTCACCAGCAAACCCCCAAATCGATGGATACTCCAATTCATCAGAAGCACAGGAAAATGATTTTAAAGCCATGCTTACCCAATTATTTGAGGCTCATAAGGAGGAAATGAACAAATCTTTCAAAGAGTTGGCCAGTCAATTGGAGCTAAAGAAAGAAGAAATAGACAAAATCCTTAAAGAAACACAGGCAAACATAGCCAGACTAATAGAGGCACAAGTAGAAATAAAATTAGTGGCATATTAAAAGGAAATGAACAAAGAAATATAGACCATTGTAGAGAAACAGGAATCCAAATTCAAACACATGAAAGAAATGGTGCAAGGCATGAAAACAGAATTAGAATCAATAAAGAAAACACAAATTGAGAAAACCCTTGAGCTGAAGAACTTGGAGAAAAGATCAGGAACCACAAAAGTAAGCATCACCAACAGAATACAAGAGATGGAAGAGAAAATCTCTAGAGCTGAAGACACATTTGCAGAAATGGATACTTCTCTCAAAGAAAAAGTAAAATCAGAAAAGTTCCAGTCACAAAATATCCAAGAAATCAAGGACCCTATGTAAAGACAAAATCTAAGAATAATAGGAATTGATGAAAAAGAAGACTCCAGGCTCCAAGTTTCAGAAAATATTTTCAAAACAAATCATTGAAGAAAATTTTCCCAACTTAAAGAGATGTCCATAAATATACAAGAGGCCTACAGAACACCAAATAGACTAGACCAGAAAAGAAACACATCACGTCACATCATAGTCAAAATATTAAATCTACAGAACAAAGAAAAGGTATTAAAAGCAGCAAGGGAAAAAGGCCAAGTAACATATGAAGGTAGACCTATCAGAATCACACCAGACTTCTCATCAGAAACTATGAAAGCCAGAAGGGCCTGGGCAAATATCATGGAGACTCAGAGATCACAAATGTCAACCCAGACTACTATACCCTGCAAAGCTTTCAATCAACATAGATGGAGAATACAAAATATTCCATGACAAAACTAAATTTATACAATATGTACACAGCAAACCAACCCTACAGAAGATACTAGAAGGAAAACTCCAATCCAACGAAAACAACTTCACCAAGAAAATGGCGCATACAGATAATATCCCAACAAAAATGAAAAGAAAACAAGCAATGAAACAGGGTAAGATCAGCGACTCCATTAAAAAAGGAACTAACATGCATTGGTCACTATTATCTATCAATATCAATGGACTCAACTCACCAATGAAAAGACACAGACTAACAGCATGGTTGCGGAAACAGGATCCAACATTCTGTTGCATCCAAGAAACACACCTATGCAACAAAGATAAACACTACCTCAGAGTAAAGGGCTGGAAAACTGTTTTTCAAGCAAATGGATCCAGAAAACAAGCTGGAGTAGCCATCCTAATATCTAATAAAATAGACTTTCATCAAAATGTAATCAAAAAAGATAAGGAGGGCCACTATATTCTCATCAAAGGAAAAATCCACCAAGAGGACATCACAATCTTGAATATCTATGCCCCAAATACGAGAGAACCTACATTCGTAAATGAAACATTATTATAGCTTAAATCATACATTGATCCTAATACCTTAATAGTGGGAGACTTCAACACTCCACTCTCATCAAGGGACAGATCAACTAAAGAGACACCAAAAGGGAAATAAAAACACTTACAGAGACCCTAAATCAAATGGACCTAGTAGACTACTACAGCTCTTTTCAACTAAACTCAAAAGAGTATACCTTCTTTTCAGCACAAAATGGAACCTTCTCCAAAATAGACCATATAGTGGGTCACAAAGCAAGCCTCAACAGATACAAAAGGATTGAAATAATCCCTTGTATACTATCTAACCACCATGGAATAAAGCTGGACATCAACAACAACAGAAACAACAAAAAGCCGACACGCACAAGGAAACTGAACAACTTACTACTCAATGACAGCTGGGTTAAGGAAGAAATAAAGAAAGAAATTAGACTTCCTAGAATTCAATGAAAATGAAGGCACAACATACCCAAATTTATGGGACACATTGAAAGCAGTGTTCAGAGGGAAATTTATAGCACTAAGTGCCTGTAAGAAGAAATTTGTAACATCACATACAAATAACTTAATGGCCGAACAGAAAACCCTAGAAAAAAAAGAAGCAGATACACCCAAGAGGAGCAGACAGCTGCAAATAATCAAACTCAGGGCTGAAATCAGCCAATTAGAAACAAATAAAACTATTCAAAGAATCAATGAAACAAAAAGCTGGTTCTTTGAGAAAATCAACAAGATAGACAAACCCTTAGCTAAACTAACTAAAAAGCAGAAAGAAACTATCCTATTCAGCAAAATCAGAAATGAAAATGGGGACATAACTACAGACACTGAGGAAATCCAAACAATTATAAGGTCATACTACAAAAGCCTATGTGCCACAAAATTTGAAAATCTAAATGAAATGGATAATTTTCTTGACAGATTCCATCTACCAAAATTAAGTCAAGATCAGGTAGAAAGACTGAATAGCTCTATATCTCCCAAGGAAATTGAAGCAGTCATTCACAGTCTCCCCTCCAAAAAAGACCCTGGGCCATATGGGTTCAGCACAGAATTCTACAGGACCTTCAAGAAGTGCTAACACCAATTCTCCTCAAACTATTCCACAAAAAAGAAACAGAAGGAACACTACCAAACTCACTCTATGAAGCCACACTCACCTTGATACCTAACCTACACAAAGATCCAAAAAAAAAGAGAACTCCAGACCTATCTCTCTTATGAACCTTGATGCAAAAATACTCAATAAAATACTTGAAAACCGAATCCAAGAACACATCAGAGATATCATCCACCATGACCAAGTAAGCTTCATCCCAGGCATGCAAGGGTGGTTCAACATATGGAAATCCCTCAATGTAATCCACCACATAAACAAACTGAAGGAGAAAAACCACATGATCATCTCCTTAGATGCCGAAAAAGCATTTGACAAAGTCCAACACCCATTCATGTTTAAAGTCTTGGAGAGATCAGGAATACAAGGCAGATACCTAAAGCTAATAAAGGCAATATACAGCAAACCTATAGCCAACATCAAACTCAATGGAGAGAAACTTAAATCAATCCCACTGAAATCAGGGACAAGACAAGGCTGTCCACTCTTTCCATACCCCTTCAACATAGTACTTGAAGTCCTAGCCAGAGCAATAAGACAACTAAAGAAGATCAAGGGGATACAAATCAGAAAGGAAAAGGTCAAAGTCTCACTATTTTTGCAGATGATATGATAGTATACATGAACGACCCCAAAAATTCAACCAGAGAACTCCTTCAACTGATAAACACCTTCAGCAAAGTGGCAGGATACAAAATCAACTCAAAAAATTCAGAAACAATCCTGTATACCAAAGACAAAAAGGCTGAGAAACAATTTAGGGAAACAACACCCTTCACAATAGCCACTAATAGCATAAAGTACCTTCATGTGACACTAACCAAGCAAGTGAAAGACCTGTTTGAGAAAAACTTCAAGTCTCTGAAGAAAGAAACCGAAGAAGATCTCAGAAGATGGAAAGATCGCCCGTGCTCATGGATTGGTAGGAATAACATTGTAAAAATGGCCATCCTGCCAAAAGCAATCTACAGATTCAATGCAATTCCCATCAAAATACCAACTCAATTCTTTACAGACCTTGAAAAAAAGTTTCTCAGCTTCATATGAAGAAACAAAAAAGCCAAAATCTCCAAAAGGATCCTGTACAAGAACAGATCATCTGGAGGTATCTCCATCCCCGATCTCAAGCTGTACTACAGGGCAACAGTCATAAAAACTACATGGTATTGGCAGAGAAACAGAAAGGAGGATCAATGGAACCACATAGAAGACCCAGAAATAAACCCACACACCTATGAATAATTGATTTTTGACAAAGAAGCCAAATCCATTCAATGGAAAGAAGACAGCATCTTCAACAAATGGTGCTGGACCAACTGGATGTCTACATGCAGAAAAATGAAAATAGATCCATATTTATCACCCTGCACAAAACTAAAGTTGAAATGGATCAAGGACCTCAACATAAAACCACATACTCTAAATAGGTTGGGGAAAAAAGTGGGGAACAGCCTAGAACTCATTGGCAAAGGAGACAACTTCCTGAACAGAACACCAACAGCACAGGCTCTAAGAGCAACAATCAATAAATGGGATCTCATGAAACTGAAAAGCTTCTGTAAAGCAAAAGTCACTGTCATCAAAACAAAACGACTGCCTACAGTTTGGGAAAGAATCTTCACCAACCCTTTTTCTGACAGAGGGCTAATATCCAGTATATATAAAGAACTAAAGAAGCTGAAAAGCAACAAACCAAGTAATCCACTTAAAAAATTGGGAACGGAGCTAAACAGAGAATTCTCGGAAGGGGAACATGGAATGGCAGAGAAGCACTTGAAGAAATGGTCAACCTCATTAGCCATTAGGGAAATGCAAATCAAAATAACCCTGAGATTTCACCTTATACCCATCAGAATGGCCAAGATCAAAAACTCAAGTGACAACACATGCTGGAGAGGTTGTGGTGAAAGGGGAACCCTCCTCCATTGCTGGTGGGAATGTAAACTGGTACAACCACTTTGGAAGTCAATCTGTTGCTTTCTCAGACAATTAGGAGTAGTGCTACGTCAAGATCCAGCTATGCCACTCCTAGGTATATACCCAAAATTTGCTCAAGTACACAACAAGGACATTTGTTCAACCATGTTTGTAGCAGCTTTATTTGTAATAACCAGAACTTGGAAGCAACCCAGTTGTCCATCAAATGGAGGGATGGATACAGAAATGGTGGTATTTTTACACAATGGAATACTACTCAGCAATCAAAAAGCAGGAAATCATGAAATTTAAAGGCAAATGGTGGGATCTAGAAAAGATCATTTTGAGTGAAGTATCCCAGAAGGAGAAAGACAATCATGGTATATTCTCGCTTATATAGACCTATAAGATATGATAAACATACTGAAATCTACACACCTAAAGAAGGTAATCAAGAAAGTGGACAAGGGTGAAGATGATCAATCCTCATTTAGAAAGACAAATGGGATGTGCATTGAACTTATGACAGGAGTCTACCGCAAAAGACATCTGAAAGACTCTAACTAGCAGTGTTTCAAAGCAGACACTAAGACTCATAACCAAACCCTTGGCAGAGTGCAGGGAATCATATGAAAGAAGGGGAGTTAGTATGATATGGAAAGGATAGGAGCTCCACAAGGACCAATTATATCTGGGTACAGGGTCTTTTCTGAGACTGACAATAAACCAAGGACCATCTATGGATATAACCTAGAACTTCTGATCAGATGTGGCCCGTGGTAGCTCAGTAACCAAGTAGTTTTCCAAAGTAAGGGGAACAAGGACTATTTCTAACAAGATCTCAAGGGCAGGCTCTTTGACCTCCTCCCCAGGGGAGGAGCAGTCCTGTTAGGCTACAGAGGAGGACTTTGCAGCCAGCCCTGAAGATACCTGATAAAACAGGGTCAAATGAAAGGGGAGGAGGTCCTCCCCTATCAGTGGACATGGAAAGGGGCAGAGAAGTGACCAGGGAGGGAGTGTGGGTTGGGGAGGGAATGAGGGCGCAGGATACAGCTGGGACACAGAGTTAACACAATGTAACTAAAAAGAAAAATAAAATTAAAAATAAAAGAACTTTGAGTAGTCAATGTAATAGCTATAATTCAGCATTTATGTAAGCCAAAGGTTTTTCCTACCTTTAAAACAGCATGGTAACGTGCTAAAGACAAGGAAGTAAATGAATAAAATCATGTCTATGATTATTTCCTTGAGTGTAAAACATATTTTCTTCAAATACAGCTCTCCTAATATTCCAGTGAAATGTTTATCATGAACATCACTATTGAGATACATGTAGTTACTCTAGAAAAACAAATCTAAATTTGATTATCACCAGAAAAAAACAACCATATATATATATTTTTTTAATGTAGGACTTTTGGATGTAAAGTCCTAAATAATTTATATAGTATAGTTTATAGTTTGTTGAGTATAGTTTGTTTAAATACATTGGACATTCCAGAATGTCCAGACCAGATCATTTTCAAGGAGGACTTGGCCAACAAAATTTCATTTAGTTATTGATTAACTTTCAAATTGAATTCATATGAAATGACTGTGTAGACATACAGGAATGTCTGAGATCCCTGGGAAAATGTTCCAATGGTCTGTAAATATCTGTACTCCTCCTTTCTTAACTGCTCAAGAAATTCATCCAAAGAAGATGGAAAAATTGAAATAGCATCTCTCTCATTATTCTATCCACATGGTTGGCAAAATGTAATTGTTAGAAAACAGAGCTCTTCTAGTCCACTGGCCAAGAAAACACTTTTGATGCTGGAACACACTAATAATTATTAGTGTTTTTATTGAGTTTTATGGCAGCAGATTTTGGAAGGAAGCATGGGGAAGAACAATTTGTTATATACTCATATGTTAGTAAAATTGAAAATATTTTTCAATATTGAAATAAGATAGAAACAACCCTACTATTTTCAACAAAAATTCTTTCTTTTTACTTTAACTTTTTTCTTTTCATTGTTTTTTTAAGGTTTTCTTCACAATTTATTCATTATATATGCTGAATGAAGCCCCCTCTCTCAACTCTTTCATTCCTACCCTCCCTCCTTTTTCCCCTCATCCCCTTCCCTTAGTCCACTGAAGGGGGGAGTTCTCCACTATTGTCATCTGCCCATAGCTTATTAAGGTTACTTTAACTTTTAACATAATAATATAATTTTCTGTGGAAAATTTTCAATGGAAACTTTGTAATGAGATGGTAGTCATTGGTTTAGTTTCCAGACAAGAAGTATTTTCATCTTATCTTTGCTTTTGAAAAGACTTGTTAACTGTATTTAAATCAATTCATTTTTTTTGTTAGATAAGCATAATAGGGATCTACGAGAAAATTCCCTAAGTGAAATGAGTAATCAAATTATTTTCCATGGAGAATATTCATTTTGGTAAATGAAATTTTGTATAGCCAAAAAGGAGAACCGTGTGTGTTTGTGGGGGGGTGTTTAAATATATTATACTCAATGGAAAAGAAGAAATCAAAAAGAGAGAGAGAGAGAGAAGGAAAGAAGAAAAAGAGGGAGGGGAAGGAGGAAGAGAGAAAGGGAAGGAGAAAGGGAGGAAGGAAGGATAAATAAAAAATAGATAACAGGAATAGATAAAAAAGTAGCTAAATGGAAAAATAATGATAGGTCATGAATCAAATAGATCTCCACAGAACTCGACACCCAAATACAAAAGAATATAATTTCATCTCAGCACCATAGAGGACATCCTCAAAAATTGACCATATAGTCAGTCACAAAGCAAGCCTCAACCAATACGCAAAAATTGAATTACTCCATTTTTTTTTTTGTTATCAGATCACTATGGATTAAAGCCAGACCTCAGCAACAACAGAAACAACAAAAAGCCTTATGGAAACACTCATGGAAACTGAACAACTCCCTATTCAATGATTACTGATTGAGGGAAGAAAGAAAGAAAAAAAAACAAATTAAATACTTCTTAGTGTTTAATGAAAATGAAGTGACAATTTACTCAAACTTATAGGACACAATGAGAGCAGTGATAAGAGGAAAGCTCATAGCACCAAGTGCCTTCATAAAGAAATTGGAGATCAGACCTCTACTCTTGCCTGATGCGTCTAAAACAAAAAGGGGGAACTGTAGAGAGCTGCGGAATGCTATGCCTTAAAGATAGAGCTGGTTTCCGCCTTCCACCTTCCCGATGGTGAGTGCTCTCTGTCACGAACAACTCCACATTTGGCTAAGGCCAAGGATCTGGCTTGCTTCCATGTATGTGGACCTATCTGCATTGCCCCCGTGGCACGCCTGGGTTGGCTACCCAGAGGCTATTTAAGCTGTGGGCTGGCTTTCCCCGGGATCCGAGGATTGTTCAATGTTCCTGAATAAACTGCATTGAAAAAAAAAATTTAAAAAAAAGAAAAAATAAATAAAAAAAAAATTAAAGAATAAAAAAAAAAAAAAAAAAAAAAGAAATTGGAGCGATCCCATAGTAGCAACCTAACAGCTCACCTAAAATCTTTTATTTTTTTTTTGGGGGGGGGAACAAACGCAAGAGGAGCAGACTGCAGAAAAAAAAATCAAACTTGGAGCTGGAATCAATAAATTAAAAACAAAGAGAGCAATAGAAACAATCAACAAACCCCCAGATTTGGTTCTTTGAGAAAAGTTAATATATAGACAGCTAGGCAAACTAACTAAAAGACAGAGAGACAGTACCAAAATTAACAAATTCAGAAACAAAAGGGAGAATATTACAACAGACAGTGAAGAAATCCAAAGAATCATTAGGTCTTAATTTAAAAGCCTGTATTCCACCAAATTTGAAAGTCTAAAGAAAATGGCTGATTTTCTTGACAGATTTCACCTACCAAAATTAAATCAAGAGCAGGTAAATAGTTTAAATAATCCTATAATACCTAAGGAAATAGAAACAATCATCAAAAGCCTCCCAAATACTAAAAGCCCAGGGCCAGATGGTTTCAGTGCAGAATTCTAGCAGACCTACAAAGAAGAGCTAATACTAATATTCTTTAATATATTCCACAAACTAGAAAGAGTCAGAACATTACCAAACTCATTTTATGAGAACAGTCACCTTGATACCTATAACACACAAATATGCAACATAGAAAGAGAATTTCAGAGACTAATTTCTCTTGTGAACATTGACAATAAAATGTTCATTAAGATACTCACAAACCCAGTCCAAGAACCCATCAGGAATATTATTCACCATGACCAAGTAGGCTTCATCTAAGGCATGAAGTGGTAGGTCAATATGTGGAAATACACCAATGTAATCTACCATATAAACAAAGAAGAAAACAGAAGATCATCTACTTACATGCAAAAAAGATCATTTGATAAGATCCTATATCAATTCATGTTTAAAGTGTTGGAGAGATTAGGTTGCTAGATTAGGTGCATACCTAAACATAGTAAAGGCAAATACAGCAATCTTATAGCCAACATCAACCTAAATGGAGAGAAACTTAAATCAATTCCACTGAAATCAGGGACAAGCCCAGCCCCCACTCTCTCCCATACCTCTTCAATATAGTAATTGATAGCCTAGGTAGAGCAATGAGACAACTAAAAAAGATCAAAGGGATATAAATTGGAGGGGAAGAAGTTAAAGAATTGCTATTTGCCGATGATATGATAGGGACCACAAATTTCCACCAGAGAACTCCTACAGCTCATAAATATCTTCAGAGAAGTGGGTGGATAAAAGATTAATTTTTAAAAATCCTGTATATAAAGAACAAATGGGTTAAGAAAGAAATCAGGGAACTCATGCCCTTCACAAGTGCCACAAATAATATAACATATCTAGGTATAATTTTAACCAAACCAGTCAAAGATCTGTATGAAAAGAATTTCATGTGTCTAAAGAAAGAAACTGAAGAAGATATCAGAAGATTGAAAGCTCTTCATGCTCATGGATTGTTAGGATTAACAGTATAAATGGCAGTCTTACCAAAAGAAATATATAGATTCAATGCAATTCCCATCAAAATACCAACATAATTATTCACATACCATGAAAGAACAAGTCTGAACTTCATATGGTAATACAAACAAAAAAGAAATACAGAATAGCTAAAATAAACCTGTGCAATAATAAAACTTCTGGAGGTTTCTCCATGCCTGTCCTCAAGTTATACTACAGAGCAATAATAATAAAAACTACATGGTACTGGCATAGAAACAAAATGCTGGATCAATGGAATCAAATTGAAGACCCAGAAATAAACCCATACACCCATGGATACTTGATTTTTGACAAAGAAGCCAAAAACCAAACAATGGAAAAACAATAGTATCTTCAACAAATAGTGCTGATCTAACTAAATGTCGACTTGTAGAAAAATGCAAATATGTCCATTTGAACAAAACTCAAATCCAAGTGGATCAATGACCTCAACAAAATATCAGATACACTAAATCATCTAGTGAGAGACTGGGAAAGAGCCTTGAACTCATTGGCACAGGAGAAAACTTCTGAACAGAACACAACAGCTCAGGCTCTAAGACCTGCAATTAATAATTTATGGGACCTCATAAAATTGAAAAGGTTCTGTAAGGCAAAGAACACTGTCAATAAAATGAAATGGCAGCCTTCAGACTGTAAAAATATCTTCACTAAATCTACATCTGAAAAAGGGCTAATATACAGAATATATAAACAACTCAAGAAATCAAACACCAACAAACCAAATAATCCAATTAAAAATTCGATATAGAGCCAAGCAGAATTCTCAACAGAGGAATCTAAAATGGCAGAGAAATACTTAAGGAAATGCTCAATGTACTTAATTATCAGGGAAATACAAACCAAAACAACTCTAAGAATTCATCTTACATGTGTCAGAATGGCTAAGATAAAAAACTCAGTTAACAGCACATGCTAGCAAGAAGGTGGAGAAAGGTAAACATTACTAATTTTTGCTGGAAGTGGAAACTTGTAAAACCACTTTGGAAATCCATCAGGTGCTTTCTCAGTAAAATTGGAATAGCCCTACCTCAGGACCCAGCTATACCAGTACTAGACATATACCCTAAAGATGCTCCACTATACAACAGGGACATGTGCCCAGTATGTTCATAGCAACTTTTTTTTTTTTTTTTTTGGTAATAGCCAGAATCTGGAAACAACCTAAATGTCCCTCAACTGAAGAATGGAAAAAGAAACTGTGGTACATTTATACAATGGAATACCACTGAGCCATTGAAAACAGGGAAATCGTAAAATGGATGGAAGTAGAAAAGATCACCCTGAGTGAGGTGACATAGATGCAGAAAAATGAACATGGTACATACTCCCATGTAACTGGATTCTAGTCATATAGTACAGGGTAGTATATGATACCTGCATACTGCAATGCAGATCCCGAGAAGAAAAGCAATAAGGAGGACATAAGGGAGGAAGTGTAAATCTTCTCCAGAAGGGGAAATAGAATAGACTGAGACGGTGGTTGAATAGTGGTAACAAGGTAAAATAAGGAGTGTGGAGAGAAATAACTTTAGGGATCAGAACAAAGGAGAGCAGGGGTTTGAAGGCTGATGGCCAGAAAAGAAAAGAGAAATGGTGGGTGGAGGCATCTCGGTGACAAACAACAGACCTAAATCAGATATCTGGGAGGATCTGACTGGAATTCTAGCTAAGGCTACTAGTAGCAGGAGCCATGTAGACTGTAGAGGACACCTCTTAACTAGACAAGACTTCTTGTGGACCCAGGAAAACACTAACCTACACCCCCCCAAAAAAAAAACTCAATCCAAAACTTACTCTGCCTATAACAGGCAAAATCATTGATAGAGCAGAGACTGAGGAATGACTAACCAATGCTGGTCACAAACATAAGAAGAAAGCCTGCATCTATTATTATTAAGGATACTATGCGTGCAGACAGGACCCTATCAGAGGTGACCCCTGAGTGGCTCCACCAATCTTTTTATGAAATAAAAATGGAATTCTATGAAAGAAAGGGGAGGTAGAGAGACCTGGAAGGGACAGGAGCCCTAAAAGAAGACCAACAGAGGTAAAAATTACTGGGCCATTGGGGCTTTGCAGAGACTGATACCCCAACCAAGGAACATACTTGGAGAGGACTTAAAACGCTTGCTGAAAGG